>NC_091129.1:44399970-45099970 GCF_040183065.1 Periplaneta americana
GATAAAGACATCCTTGACGTCCTCCTTACCCAATTTCACTTCCTTCTGACATTTCTTCTCCTATCCTGACTTTCACTCGTTGTTTCATATAAAGATTACAGAACTGTCTTCTTTCTTTCCAATCCACACCAATTTTTTTTAGGATCCCCATCAGTTTATTCCAATCCACTCCAATCCACAAATACTACACACACTTCTTCATTCTTCTCTAGGTATCTTTCGCCGATTGTCCGTAGCAGTTCAATTGCATCCGTCGTACTTTTTCCCTTCCTGAAGCCAAACTGCTCTTCTTCCAACTGTTCTTCCATCTTAGAATATGAACTTCGATTTAGTATTCGCTATATACAAACAGGCATAAAATTGTATAATTCAATACCATTATCTCTTCGTCTGCTCGTATCATAAATTTCAACAGCTGATGTTCTAAGCTGTCTCGCTATACAAATCGAAGTCCTAGTCACACTGGTTGTAAGAGTGACCACAAACTGGAAAAATATGGGTCACTTTAAACGTTTACCTTCGTTGACAACCGTGAACAAAAACGGACCAATATGAGATTCTTATTTTGACTGAATCTGAAAAGAGAACTGTCTCCTCAATATTTGTAGAGTTCGTATATTGTGAACATAGTCCTACTGTGTTAGAATCCTTTTTCGGCTTTGTCTCTAGGAAGTAGCAAAAGAAGCTGGAGTCATCATTGTGATAGTGGATACTGAAGATGTAAAATTACAGTAGTCTCTAAAAGAACTGAAAGTAACATTCAATCTGGGACGTGCTAAATTCTGGACATAGTCAAACTCTAACACAAACATTTGTTCGTGGTAATCTAGAAGCATAATCTGTCCTCTTGCAAAAGTTGAAATGGGATCTTTACTCTTTTTCTAGAGTTGTGCCCATTTCTGGCCTGTAGTAAGAGCTAATATGATTGTACAACATCTTTATATTGAGATTGAAATTTTCGAAGTATAGCTTTTTAGATTTTCCTTTCTTGGTATGATAGCTGAATCCAGAATTTATTTTTCGTTTTATCGTCGCTTTGTTTGTTACCGGTACATCGTTCACCACAGTCACTTTCATATTTGCTTGAACCGAAAGATGCATCATCATTCATCACTGAACACATACAATTCACTGGGCTTTTTAAAAAATGAGTAACATTAAAACAATAATAAATTGAGCTCTCTCTTAAGTCCCAAGTATGTACGTAAGAATTAGAAAACACAACCTTCCAACTATCACCTGATAACTAACATTAAACTGTGAAAACAACTCAACACTTATACTGCGCCACAGACCACTAGAAAAGAGATATAAAATCGAAACTTTATAGGGTGACAAAATACACACTAGAGAATCTAATAATGCATTGAACGGAAAAAGGGCAACACATGGATTACGCCCGCTTTCGATTCAACTACTCAATTAAACATGAGATCTGATTATAAATGTGGTTAGGGTTTTCCAAACAGTGGAGTTCAATCTCTTGCTTCTCGATATTAATTAAACGCATCTTCACATCACGCCATATTTTATATATTATATTTCTTCTACAGGATGTAATTAAATTCAACACAAACTTCTAGGGATGATAGAAGAGACCAAAACAAACTTTTATTAAGTAACCTTGAGTGTGAAACTAATTACTGAATAATAAAACCAGAAACACTACTGCATTGTAAGGAATAAAGGCTACAGTTGTAACGTTAATTATTATACACCCATGCTTCAAAACCATCAATATTTACATTTATCAGCAAACACGCCATGACGTCAGAGTGCAATATTTTTGCTTTGACCACGCAGTACGTTATTGTTCATTGAGAGTAGAGAGATGGAACAGTTCGTTTGGGCTGAATTAACATATGCGCACTTAGTTTATGGTGAATTTGAACCGCAGATTCGGTGAACAGTGGATTGGCCGCGGTGCCATTGAATGGCCTACTCGTTCTCCTGACCTCACCCCACTTGACTTTTGTGTGTGGGGGGCACTTGAAGAGCCTGGTGTACGAGACTCCAATTGAATCGGAGGACGAACTCATTGCTCGTGTGCTTGCAGCTCTGACTCTCTACAGCTCATGCCTGGGTCTTTGAACGTTTACGACAGGAAATGACACGTCGTTGCAGAGTTTGTATTGAAGCAGGAGGCTAACACTTTTCAATTGTTTTTGTGAATGATTACAAATTGAAATGGTTTTGAAGCATGAGTGTCATAAGTAACATTACAACTGTAGTAGCCTATGTTTATTCTTTACAGTACAGTACAGTTTCTGGTTCTGTCATTCAATAATTAGTTTCAGACCCATGGTCATTTAACAAAAAACGTATGTTTTGGTCTCTTTTATTATCCCTATAACTTTAGGTATTGAATTTAGTTATAGTTTGTATTATTTTCTCCTTTTTCCTACACTCAATCCATTCCTATATGATGCAGTCTTCTCTGGAATTTATAAAATCTTCCTTTCCCCCACCACTCTCTTTATTAAACATTGTAACAAATTGCCCGTAAAAGAGATTCGTTTTAGGAAATCCGTTTGTATCTGATTAAATTTCCCCTCATTTTCCCAACTCCAAATTTCAGTCCTTTAACATAAATGATCTTATCACAGCTTCATATACTAGCTCTAATGTTGTATGTAAGAGTAGTAATCATTCACACATAATGAGGGATTAAATGAGGAACATATAAAACTTACAGCATGAAAATTGATGTCAATCTCGTGACACAAGCTTTTCTGATTTTTACTATTTTTTTTTGGTATTGTTGTCTAATTTTATTTCCCTTCTGAATACTTTTCTCTAATTTATAACGTTTTATAATGTTATGGATATGTTCCCCTTTACTACTGAATTCATAATTATATTTATTTACACTCATTCATAATACTTATGAATATATTGCATAATTCACTTAAAATTTGAATGTTGTTGCAAATTATGTGTTCATTTTCAGTAATTTATCTCCCAGTTTTCTCCTCGCAGACGTGTGTGAGATATTTTCATTACTGCGAATAAAATTATCGCTTATGGATAAACCCTAAATGTATCGTAGTAGCGATAGTTCTTGAAGAGACTTTCATGTTATTTTCTCCTTGGACGAGGTATGATACTACAAGAGATCAATTCCAACATTTTTACGGAGATCTTCCTTTTCAGCGACTCTGATACCAGAAAAAAAAGTTTTTGTAGTACCCTCTGTCCGTTTGACTATCTGTCTGCCATGGTACAGAGATTTCTCCTTGCCATTGTTCCAACATATTCATATAGTATTTAGCGTTTAGGACTCAAATTTATCTGTAAAATATGTACATGAAATATAATTTTGGTACAAATTTAATGGGTATTTGTTTGGAATTCAAAACACAATGGATATCGAGTTCCAATCAAAGCCAACTATATACTCGTGATTTTTCGCGTCAAGTACAAGGAACTCAAAAATGAAGCGGTATAATTCGTATCATGTAAAATATGACTTTCGAAGATAAATTAATTATTATATAGGCTAAAGAATGTTATCTCTCATTGCGATGTAGTGCACGTTTAGTGTACGTTTCCACCTACCCGAACAGATGACTGCGCAGAAAGTGAGTTCAAACATATATTTACAAATAAATAACGGTTTACTAGTTTTAATACACTACTTCCTTTAAATAATTACCAGTTATTAGTTGTAAATCTATCTACTTTGCTGTGGGTTAATTTCTATATGAAGAAGGTCCTACAGAAAACGAAGTAGTATAGAGTATCTTAATAAACCACTACTGTATTTTAACCTTCTAATTTCTAATACCTAATTTCAAAGTCGTGCATTTTATAAATGAAATCAAATATCTTCTTAGTTTTAGGACTATGTGAAATCCAAAATGTAACATTAATGTACTTAGTTGGGTACACAGAAATGATTTCATTTTTGTATTTGCCTTTTCAATAATAGCTTGATAAAATAATCTACAAATAGGCCTTAGTATATCGGTAGCAACTTTATAGAGGAAATCAATTGCAGGCAAGCACATAATACGAATAATGGGAAGGTATGTGTCATCTTCGTGTCATCAATTAGTTTTTACTTAAGGCTATATATAGAAATAGCTATAGTATAAATCAATTTCAATATAAATAATGACATCGATCTTCTGTTTCGTTGGTAATTTGATGTTATGGCTCATTTTATGCACGGCAGTAAATGAATGCCAACGTCAAGACATTTCCGCAATGAGCTTTATTTCAGATTGAAATAACTCACGCACATGGACGTATGCTACAATTATTCATAGTATAAAAGCGCCACAGAAAAAAAAAGTCATTTCTGCAACTAATTTTGGATAGTGCACAATAATTTTTACACGTCTTACATAAATCATTCTGGTGATAATTCATTTCATAATATTTCTGAGAGAAATGATTATAACGTAAGAAAGATTCAGAAAAAAGACAGTTGCAGCTAATTTTAAATAAGTGTATTATTTGTAAAATAAAGATATATTACGTTTAAGCACAATTACCATTATTATTATTATTATTATTATTATTATTATTAAATGTATGTGCAAAGCAGTTCTTTCACTGTAAACCCAGCATTATTCAACCTTTCCAATTTTCTGTCTTCCTCTTTGACTTCACATAATGTCCGGGCATCATATGGATCATATTGCACATGACGTAGAAAAGTGGCAGAACTCAAGAAACTTAAGTTCATTCTTTAGCACGTTTATCGGAGTTCGGGGTGATCACTTGCATTATTTCATCCTAGTTTTCACTAATTGATCCTCCGTAGCTTAGCAACAGAATCAATTCTTTGTTCGTGGTGCTTTCGGGGCTTTGTATTCTTTGGGATTGTGGATTCGGGGAAAATTCTTCGGACTTTGTATCCTTCGGGCTTTTGGACTCTGAGAAAATGCTTCAGGTCTTTTGATTCGGGCGTTTGGATTCGGAGGATTGTCTTTTGGAGTATGTATACATTTGGAGTATTTGATTCTGGCGATTGCATTCGGGAGAATGGACGGCATCGGATCCATAGATCTTAAGAGCCTTTTCACACTGTCACTGATAGAGATACATTCGTTTGAATTGGAGCGTTCATACCGGGACACTGCAGGTCTGACCCAGTCACAGTGACGCAACAGTGACTGGCTCTCTTCACATGTGACGGACAAGGTCACTGTGCCCAGACCAGTCAATACCCGACATCTTCCTCTCTTCTTAGTACCATGACCCGACATTCATTTCTTTGAATTGGGGTGTTCATACTGGGACATCGATCGCAAGACACAGCTTGCAGATTGCCAACAAAACACTCACTCAGTACTCGAGCACAGTGAAACTAGTCATAATCCAGCCATGAGTTTAGATTTGATTAACACAGAAGATTTTATAAGTGAAGTATAAAGTCGACCTGCTATTTGGGATATCAAAAGCGATGACTATAGCAATAAAGTGATGAAAACCAATACTTGGCAAGATACAGTTAAGTTTGTGCCTGACTTCAATGAGAAAAGTATGGATGAAAGAAACAAAATTGGTACCTATAGTCCTGTCGCTGTAATTTCCGCCAGCCAATCGCGTTGCAGGTCGGCTACATTTAAACGTGTGCGTCTTGTGATTCGCTGATGAAGTTATTCATTTCCTAAGGCTCGATAAATACTTAATATAATCGTCCGCCATTTTGGCTCTTTCGTAGGCGTTTGCAGAAAGCACACGAAGACGTTATTTGCAGCTCAATTATTTGCTGAATTACAGTGCGTTTGATTTATTATCATAGGAGCTACGACATGATGTTTAACGGTGTGACAAATAGATTCCTCGTATGGTAGCTCGGCAACGAAAGAACAAAAATGGCGAAAGATACTACCTACCTAGACTTTATAGAGCCTTCACTTCCTAAGACGTAAGCAAAGAGAAGGAGTCACGCCGGGATAACAGCGTCGCGACTATAAGTTGCATATTTTTTTTCCACTGTAAAAATTCTAAATTACATTTCATGTGATTCTAAGTAACGATATATGACAATATGGTTTGTAATTGTTAACATACTAATTTACAATGGAAAGTTATATTTAACAATACAAAACATTTAGCATTTAACTACGAGTATACATATAACAAATATAATGATAGAAAAAAAAAACTTAAATGAAATATTGACAAGTAGGAACTACAAATGTTCACATAACATTTCTAATAATCCTTGTTATACAGTGTCCAGCAGTTGGTTCTGATTAGTTTGGTAGAGCTGTAAAATGAAAGTAGCGAAAATGAAATGTTGTCAAGGCAACATGAACTTCCAAACATGCAATTTTGTTATTCATGTATGCTTGGCCAGTTAACATATGCATTTTTGTGATATCAGTATATATTGAAAGTAAGTACGTTGTTCAAACACAGCGTAAATTTCGCCGTCAGTTCAATGTTCAGAGACACGGTAGGATTCCTTCGAGGAACACAATAGTGAGTTGGTTTAACATGTTTAATGCCAGAGGCAATTTACACCCTTCTTTTCATGGTAGAGGGCGTTATGTTCGTACTCCAGAAAATATCCAAAGAATGAGATTGGCTGTACAACGCAGTCCGTCAAGATCTGCAGTGAGACATGCTGCGGCCTTGCGCATATCTGACAGGACAGTTCGTCGGATATTGCACAAGGATCTAAAATTTCATCCCTACAAGATTCAAGTTGCTCAGCAGTTGAAATCACAAGATCGGGCCTCTCGACTTTATTTTGCAATGGAATTTGATGTCATTCTTCAAGAAAATGATAATGTCAGACTAGGCATTTTCACTTAATTGGCTTCGTCAAGAAGCAAAATTTCAGATATTAGAGTCACACAAATCCTATGGCACTGCATGAACGGCCATTACATTGTGAAAAGCTGACCGTATGCTGTGCTGTTTCTGCTGCAGTCATAATTGGTCCCTAATTTTTCGAAGATGGAAATTAGAGAGCTGTTACGGTGAATGGTGAACGGTATGGACATATGTTACACACATTTAGAGGCGCACTAAACAGGGATGACATGTGGTTTCAACAAGATGGGACTACGGCCCATACTGCCAGAAACACACTGCGATTGTTGAGAAATTTCTTCACAGGCCGCATAATTTCTCGGTTTGGAGATACCAATTGGCTGACTCGATCCCCAGATCTAACAGCTTCTGACTTCTTTTTGTGTGGACATCTCAAAGCAAGAGTGTTTCAAACCAGACCACACTCTATTCAGGATCTGAAGAACAGGATACAGGCTGAAGTGCAGGAAGTCAACGAAACCCCAGGTTTATAGCAAAGTGTCATGAACAATTTTTCGTGTAAGATTACAACAGGTCATAAGATACCAAGGGGATCACTTGAAATGTGTAATTTTCAAAACATGAAGACATTTCAATAAATTGCATTATTCAAGCTACATACTGTGTTATTCCTTAATTTTTAAACCTTATAGTCCTGTTGTGCCCAAGGATTATGATAAGCAATCACAACTTTGTTATGACCATAAGCAATATATTTTCACTTTATTTTAAAGTAATGAAATCGTACTTATTAAATAATTGAGATATGCTTTGACATACGACAGAGATCGCTTCCTGTTTCGACAGATTACAGAGTACAGTTTAGCTAACTCATAAAAGTCAGAGTCCAGTCCTTGAACAAGGCAGGAATGCGTACGCTTGCATTTCAGCACGAAGTCAGTCTTAGCAACAGCTGACATATAACGAAAGATACATATATTATGCAGCGCCTCTCGCGAGACATTTTAATTGGCGAATCATTCCGAAGTCTCAATTTCTATTGGTTACCGGTAAATCAAAAACAGAGATTCAATCGTGAGAGTTCCTTGAATCTGTAGTGTTCTAACAAGGGAGCTTTCTATCATGGTGAATTGAAAAGGCAGTAATGCCGTATATTTTTGGAAAGTGGAGGCAAAAGAAGTCAGCAGATGAAATTTTTCCGCCTGAGCTCCATAGGGCCAAAAGTTATGCGACTTCAAATTTAACATGAGAGTCTGTGGGAACTGATTCAATGTGCAAACTTAGAGGTTAAAATGAAGTTGTTTTTTAAGTCACTGCATTGGAAACGAGATATTGTAGCTATTGTGCATTTTAAATAATACTGCGTATTATCGCTAGGAGGCGATCACCTACTTTTATTACGGAAATGTAAGTCTTTCTCGAGCTAATTCTGGTGTTACAGTTACTCTTACGTTTCATTTGTGTTATATACAGAATGGATCCGAAAGTTGTGGTTCAGATGCTGGTGCGCAAGTTTGGCACCAGTGACGCTAAAACGTCAGTCGTATTCATCCTGATGTTTCATCAGTTGAAGAAAGGACGAACAGGAGACCGCTCTTATTTATGAAACACCAGATTTGGACGTGGAAGATGGGCAGCAAGATTATGGTGACATAGAAGACGAACTAATGACGAGACGCCAAAAAGACGGCCAGAAAGCGGAGGACGCTGAAGACACGGAGACGTCGCGTCGTCGCACATCAGCACGTCTTCTTACGTCCCTCTCATAAAAGAATTAGAACGTAGTCGACGACGATTACAAGCAGAAATCAACTATACGAACGATACAGTCAGCGGAAAGAGAAGATTCTTCAATTCTGCAAAAAAAAAAAAATAGATTCCTTCTCATCACACGGAAGATACTTTACGATTGTGATGCAGAAATGAAGAAGAAGAAGAAGAAGAAGAAGAAGAAGAAGAAGAAGAAGAAGAAGAAACCTGGAATGGCTGACATTAATGCCATGGTTCTGCAACATTTCAAAGAAATGTCAAGTACGAACGCTGTCATTCATGACAGAACTATCAGGCTTTGGGGCATACAGGTGAAGGCTCAAATTGATTCTGATAACCATCTCAACTTCAGAGCTTCTGACTCTAGGGTATGGAGATTCAAGGAGTAGAATCGTACCGTTTCTCGTTCTGTGACGCATAAAGTGAGTAGAAACTTTGCATCAAAGAGACAGAGGTGAAGCAGAAATCAGACAGCTTCATGTCGAAGATGAAGCAGTTTTTCATCGATCGTGGCTTCACTCCTCGCTAGATCCTCAACACTGTTCAAAGTCGATTTGAAAAAAAAAAGATATTCACTCCGGATGAACCCTGCTTTTCAAAGGAGGGAAGAAATTTTATGCCACAATAGGATCAGAGGCTGCCACGATGCATTCCTACATGATTATGCCAGTCATTTCCATGGACGGACAAATCTCCTCCCCAATGTATCTTCTGTCAGCTGATTCACAGAAAATGTTCCCTAAAAATAAACCTGCTGACCCATGTAACATCAAATCATATGCTTCTGATTCAGCGAGTATGCAGAAGGCAGATGTGATGGATATGCTTTCGCAAGTATTTTCGCGCAGAATTTCTTCATTGTATGAAGATCGATATCCATAATGTTTACAATTAAGATGTACAGGAGCTGAATATCTCGTTTGCAATGCAGTGACTTCAAAAACAACTTCATTTTAACGTTTAAGTATGCACGTTGAGTCACTTCCCACAGACTGTCATGTTAAATTTAAAGTCCCTTAACTTTTGTCCCTATGGAGCTCAGGCGGAAAAATTTCACCTGCTGACTTACTTTTGCTTCCTCTTTCCAAAAATATACGGCATTACAGCCTTTTCAATTCACCATGATAGAAGGTTCCCTTGTAAGTGACGACCGGAAACGCCGATCTGAAATAATGGTCAAGAATCAGAAGCGTTGTGTTTAGTGAATGCAATACCGTCTCTTTAGAAGATTCGCGGGTAAAATAGCGTCACTCTGTTACGTCACAAAGGACGCAGTTCGAGAACTTATAAATGGACATGAAACGTCCAAATCGCGGTTATTAGTTATTGGTCAAGACAGCGGTCATACAGTAGCGGTCGTAACTTCCCGACGTCCAGGAAGTTCAGAAAATGGCATCATCTGCGAACAGCACCAGGGTTCGCCTCACTATCTACTGTAAGTAAAATCAACAGTTCAATTCTTGTACTTTATATTTAACTAGTTCATTCTGATACTTTAAAATTAACAGCAACTTTGATTCTTCTTAAATCGTTCAATTTCAATCTTCAATATCTTATCTGTAATAAATTGATATCTTATTAATAAACTCAGTATTAGTGAATGTCTACACTTGTGATTATTTTGAAAGCCTGAGATCACATTCTAAGTAGGAATCCCTCCTATCCATAAGCAAATACAGTTTATAAATTATCAGAGAGTTAGGAAGTATAACGCAGTGTCTAGTTTGTTGTGTTGTCTTGATAGTAGATTATAACTCGCGATTATCTCAAGGATAAGCCATCCGCCCTTGTCATGGCAAGTGGCACGACAAAATACTGGTGTCAGATATGATAGGGCACAACAATAAATTTTGGTGTCAGATATGATATAATAAAATATTGGTGTCAGATGTGGTACAACAGTCCCTTTACAACAGCATGTTGAAACTCGTCAGAACCAAATGCCGGACCCTCTACTTTCCAACAGCACATGAAGAGCAACGATGAACTTATCAGTGATATTTTTATACTATTTTAAAATATATAATATACTACTACCAGTTAAAATCTGTCAAATATGTTCAAAATACATCACCTTAAAGTAAGAGACAATTTTTCATCTGATGAGATAGCTTTCCTTAGTATCGTGTCCATTCCTGTGATTTCCTCTTTCACATTTTTCTAGTAGTTCATCAAATGAAGTTTTTGACATTCGGAAGTACTGAAAAAATGTCCTGTCATTTTATCTCTGGTCGTCATACAGAGTGTAAACCAAGTCTTTCTCCAGTCTATCATTTAGCGAGAATGTCTGGGTAATGAACGCTTTTTCTTCATCCTCCTCGTCCACACCTGTGGAGTAACGGTCAGCACGTCTGGCCGCGAAACCAGGTGGCCCGGGTTCGAATCCCGGTCGGGGCAAGTTATCTGGTTGAGGTTTTTTCCGGGGTTTTCCCTCAACCCAATACGAGCAAATGCTGGCTAACTTTCGGTGCTGGACCCCGGACTCATTTCACCGGCATTATCACCATTTCATTCAGACGCTAAATAACCTGAGATGTTGATACAGCGTCGTAAAATAACCCAATAAAATAAAAAATTCATCCTCCTCCTGTTCAATAGCAGTAACGACAAAAGGTCTCGCGCGAATCCATTTCACTAACTAATCACAAGTTATTTTATCAGAAGCTACTAACTAATCAGCTGGCAATACTAGCTGTGTTCGACACCAGTGACCCACGAGTGTTCACTGCAATCACCGGTGACCGTCATCCGAGACCGTCACCGGTGTCCCAGTATGAAAAGGAGCTTAATGTCGTCTATAATTTATTATTATTATTATCATTATTATTATTATTATTATTATTATTATTTAAATTAACAATATTTCGCCAGTGATTTCTATCATGACAAATCAAAGTCCAGTCATTCACTTTTAGAATTTCAGTGCCCTTTATCAAATTGTCCATACATTTGAAGATTGGTTTTTATAATGATCCTCGTCCTCTTGGAAGCTCTTATATCACCTCATTAATTTTCCGACGACAAGGGTTCTTTAGTGCACGGTTACCATATGTACCAAATTATCCGGGACCGTATCGAGATTTGTATCTCGGAATTGCGGAAATAATTCTCGGAACGCACTAATTTACCGGTTTTCAGCGAACAATGAAATAAAAAATATTGCTTCCCATTGTTTTACACAATTTTATTTTCTTCGGTTTATGGGCAAGACTCCTCAAAAGAGTTAACTTGACAATACACACATATGATTTTAGTTCACGATTAAACTAGGTTCATATTGACTGAAACATCTGATTTCATTGATATGTCTGTCAGAGAAAAAGGATTATCTCAAGTCTGGGTATAGTTATTGTTTTTGTGTCCATTAGTCTTTAGCTTCAGAGTTCGATATTTGAAGTTCGTATTATGTAATAATTTTGTATTCCTCTAAATTCCTTGGTAACTTTGGAACCGCAATAATGCAAAGAAGAAAATTGTGTTTCTTGTTACCAAACCTTGTTTCAGATTACTGGTAACTTATTATACGAGATAAGCAACAACGAAAAAAAAAATATATATATGAGGTGGAATTATTGACTTGTGTACGTACCTAGTATTTCTGTTGCCAACGCAAGACAATTGATTAATGTATTTTTGTCCCATTTTCACTTCACACAAAGACGAAAGGAAAGTGTCCCGGATTTTGACTTTTTAAATATGGCTACCCTACTTAATGGCATTTACTATACAGTTGAACTTCCTGCATTAGATTAATTTATTAAAAACGTACAAAATCTATCTAATATTTTAGGAAAATCGCTGCAGACAAACAGACAGTCTTCATATCAACAACCATCTCCTCTGTTCTACTGGAATAAAAAGTAAATTTCGTAGAATTTTGTGGTATCATAATACTTTTCCTTTATACCGCACTTCATGTAATGAGGAAGTTCAACAATAAGTCACAAGGTTCGTGTATTGCCGCGTAGTTATATCGATTAATGTACATTTGAAGGACAGGAGATACGTGTGCTTTTATTTCAATTCCAACGTTTCCTTAATGTTCCTTTAAGTAGAATATGCATACAGTGACAGTTAAATATTTTTCTCTTTTATGAGCTACTACAGTTAAGAATGCACAAGTTAAGAAGTCCATTAGTTGTTTTACATACTTGCTGGAAACATGATGATGCGGTGGTCACTGTCTGCCATCGCTGTGGTGCTCCTATTACATGGTAAGGTATAACAAAGCAATAACATTATTATATTCAAACACTTCTGGGTATATACTGTCAATTATAATATGGTTATTTCTAACACAGATGAATGAGGTGACATTGTTTATAAATTCTTTTAAAATATTGAAACTAGGTTTCGCTATAGTGTTACTGTACATATATATATATATATATATATATATATATATATATATATATATATATATATATATATATATATATCGGTATAGTAGAATGAGAGAGTTTTAGGTATTAAATGTTGGTGTCGATTTTTACATCGCTTTTCATTCATTCATCCATTCACTCATTCATCCATTCATTCATTCATTCGTTCGTTTATTCATTCATTCTGCCACTTACCGACTCGTTCGTTCATTCTTTCTTTCGTACGGTCCTGCTTTCTTTCGTTCGTTCGTTCGTTCGTTCGTTCGTTCGTTCGTTCATTCATTCATTCATTCATTCACTTACTCACTCACTCCTCACTAATCCAGGCATTCATTCATCCATTCATTATGAGTCTATGTTTAAATACGAAATTAATTAGGCTGAGTAGAAACTAATAAACACGGACAATAGGACTCCAAGGAAATTATTAACTCCTACGATACGATCGACACAACGCAATGATTAACCCCAAAAATACGATCGACACAACTCAATGATTAACTCAAACTATACAACCGACAATTAAATGACTAACATTAACGATACGACCGCCCCAACGAAATGATTACACCCAAAGATACAACCAGAAAATTACATCACCAGAAAATATCCTTCTTCCAGTTTCTCCAAAGTCTTTTAAAAAGTGATGTGTAAAAGATTATATCATCATATTGAAAGATACACCATTCTAGTCCCAGAACAGTTTGGATTTAGTAAAAATAAATGCACAGGAAATGCAACATTTAGTTTAACTGACAAAATTCTGGAGGTAATTAATAAAAAATTCCAAATTTGACGGATTTTCTTTGTTTTATCCAAAGCATATGACTGTATAAATCATAAAATGCTGCTAGACAAATTAAATTATAATGGGATTAAAGACGTTGCACATCAATGGTTTCACTCATATCTCACAGATAGGGAACAGAAAGTCGAAATCAATACAACTATGAAATATGCCTTGACATGGAGAACTACTAATAATGGAAATCCTCAAGGATCAATATTAGGTTCTCTACTTATTCATAAATGATCTTTCCCCCTAATGAAAGATGTAGATCATCCTATATTATTTGCACATCACACAAGTATAGTAAATACAGTCTAGTCCAACACATTCCAAACTTCAACAGAGGCAATTCTCCTCAAAATATGTTATTGGTTCTCAACAAATAAATTCGTATTCAATTGTAACAAAGCTACTGTAACATAATCCAATTTAAATCCTCCCAAAATTCAACTTCGCAAATTTTAAGCGCAATAATTAACAATAGGTCCCTAATAGAAACAAAAACAACCAAATATCTTGTACATACATCTTGATTACACAACTTTTAACACTTTATCACTTCGGAATATGTATTATATGACTTTCTTGTGTTAAATTCTATCGTACCTGGTTTACATGTTACGACCTATTATAGGTCATCCTCAGAACTGGTCGTTGTTGGTCTTGGCGCCTTTTGTTTTGTTTCCTGTGAGGGTGTGTTCGTGTGGTGTAATGTGGAGTCAAAGAGTATGTGTCTTCTGAAATTGAGTTGTGTGTTGAGAATTTGATTGGGGTGTGTTTTGTGTGTCTGTATATTTCATATTGTTCTAGTGTGTTTAGTTTCTGGTCTTTTGGTTGAATGTGTAATATTTCCATGTCTGTGTTGATGTCTCTGTAGGTGTGGTTACCATTTGAGATGTGTTCTGCATATGTTGAGGTGTTTTGTAATTTTGTTATGGCTGTGATGTGTTCTTTGTAACGTGTTTGAAATGATCTGCCCGTCTGTCCTATGTAGAAGTTGTTGCAAGTGTTACATTTGAGTTTGTATACGCCTGTGTGGTTGTATTTGTTTGTTTGTGTTGTTTGTGTGTTGAGATGTTTTTATAAAGTGTTATTTGTTCTGTATGCGATGTTGTAATTTAATTTCTTGAATGAGGTTGCAATCTTGTGTGTGTTTTTGTTTTCGTATGTTAGTGTGATGTATTTTTTGTGTTCTTGTGCTTGTGTTGTATTCTTATGTTTTTTGTGATTATGTTTTGTCTTACGTATTATGTTGTCTATTATGTCGAAACATGTAAACCAGGTACGATAGAATTTAACACAAGAAAGTCATATAATACATATTCCAAATTTCTTGGCTTATAATTCGATAATGTGTTAAATTGGAAAAATCATATTAAATAAATTATCTTCAAACTGAATTCAATACGTTTTGCCATTAGCCACCTATGCTACAGACAGTATATATGAATGAATGAATGAATGAATGAATGAATGAATGAATGAATTTAGCCATTATGTCCCGTGAAGGGCAAAGGCCTCCTATAAAAGGGGTGGCTCGTTATTACTCGCCTGGTGAGCCATTCCAGGCGAGATTTCACTATGTCGGTCTGTATACCTTTAAAACTGATGTATACTATATAGCAGTAGTCGTCATTGTAAGCTATTAACACTATACACTGTAGCATTCCTAACTATTTCTAGTTCGTATTAATTCTAGTTCTTTCCACTAAGATCTGTCCCTTGCTTTTCTTGACCACTGTTTGCCCGTCGTCTTCACAAACATATCCGCCCATCTGAGTCGTGGTCTTCCCTGATTCCTTCTTCCGATATGTGGGTCCCACATGGTGGCCGCGTGCGTCCATCTTGAGTGCTCCATTCTCGCCACGTGCCCCCCCCCCCACTTCCACTTCGTCATCATAGCACGTTCTGCTGCATCGGATGTGTTAGCCAGTTTGTCTTTTAGCGTGACTCCTAATATTTTCCTCTGCATCTTTCTCTGGCAAATGTGGATCGCTGCATATTGCTTCGTAGACAGAGCCCATGTCTGACACCCGTATAGGATTACTGGTAGGATGTAGGTCTCTAGAGTCTCAAACCTTAGTTTGCGGCTGATTTCTTTGTCCAACAATATGAATTTTAAATTCCAGAACACCTTCCAAGCCGATGTTATTCTTCTTTTTATATTTTTTTCTTTTATTGTTCTTTTATCGGTGTTCTGCTTGAAGCCTACATGTTGTCCTAAGTACTTATATTCAGTACCTTAAATATCAATACCTTACACAAAATATACTTTGCATACTTTCACTCGGTAATGAGTTATGAAATTATTCTGGGGAAATTCTGCAGATAGTAACAGTACATTCAGTCTACAAAAAGAGTAATTAGAATAATAGTAGGTGCCAAATCTAAGGCATCGTGTAGGACGATTTAAAAAAACTGCAAATAATGCCCAAGGCTTGTCAATATATTTTTATTAATAAACTTCTTCGTATGTAATCGTGAAAACTTTGTAACTAATTCAACAGTTCATGGCATAAAGACGCATCAAAAATTACTTTCATACTCAATCGGCAAGTCTATCGTGCTAACAAAAAGGAGTGCGTTATATGTAGTAAATATTTTAATAGCCTCTCTATGGATACGAAGAAACAAACTCAAAACTTAAAGATTATTTAGGGTCAAATTAAAGAATTACCTAATTTTTCACGTCTTCTATTCTGTAAGTCGATTTATGACATTCAACAACGTATCATGAATATTTCTGTGTTGTATTAAGTATTGACATTAAACCTTTGTGTTGTACTAGTAGACTATATTGTAAAACTCTTCTGCATATATTTCAACTGTGACTACAATTAAGATTTTATAATAGCCTAATATTATGATTTTTTGGCATATTCCATATTCTAGCTGTGAAGCGATGTACGAATACCATGGAATGTAAATGAATACACTACAATACAACACAACCCACACAATGAAATGATAAACATCCGACTATACAACCAACACAACGAAGGGTTTAAACGCAATGGTACTACTGTCCCCAGCGAAGTAATTAATCCCAAAGATACGATCGATACGAGGAAATGATAAATCCCAACTATACAAGCAACCAACACAATGAAATATTTAAACCCAATGGTACGACTGTCCCCAACGAAGTGATTAATCCCAACTATACGATCGACACAAAGAAATGATAAATTCCGACTGTGAAGGATGAAACGAATTCATGATACGGTATGAAATTAATGAGTGAAGTGAAACGAATAAAAAATGAAGTGGTGGGAGAGGCAAATGAAGAAAAGATGAGGACATAAAGAACGAGCGAACAAATGGATGAACGAAAGAAAGAAATAGAGAATGAATAAGTGAGTGAGTGAGTGAGTGAGTGAGTGAGTGAGTGAGTGAGTGAGTGAGTGGCAGAATGAACGAATGAATGAATGAATGAAAAGTGATGTAAAATCGAGCGAGCAAATAAATGAACGGACGAAATAAGAAACTAATGAATGAATATAAAGTGATGTAAAAATCGAACGAGCAAATGAATGAACAAATGAAAGAAGAAACTAATGAATGAATATAAAGTTATGTAAAAATCGAGGCAGCAAATGAATGAACGAACGAAAGAAGGAACTAATGAATGAATGTAAAGGGACATGATGAACGGGCCAACGAGAAAGAAATAAGGAAAGAAGACAAAACAGACAGAGAAAGTGGGACAGAGAAAGAAAGAAAGAAAGAATGAAAGAAAAAAGAAATTAGGGAAGGACTAACAAATGGATAAATAAACTAATGGAGGAAAGAAAGAAACAAAGAAAGAAAGAAGGTAAAACGAAAGAAAATAGGGAAGGACTAGCGCATGGATAAATAAACGAATGAAGAAAAGGAAGACAAACAAATAAACAAATAAAGAATAAATAAATAAATAAATAAATAAATAAATAAATAAATAAAGAAGAAGGGAAAAAGAAAAAATTAGGGAAGGACTAGCGAGTGGATAAATAAACGACTGAAGGAAAGAAAGAAAAAAAGAAAGTAGGGAAGAATTAGCGAATGGATAAATACGAATAAAGGAAACAGAAAAAGAAAGAAAGGGGAAAAAAGTAAATAGGAAGGACTAGCGAATGATTAAATAAACGAATGAAGAAGGAAAAAAGAGATACAGAAAGAAACAAACTAACTAACAAACAAAGAAGGAATAGAGAAAGAAAGAAAGTAGGGAAGAATTAGCGAATGGATAAATAAACGAATGAAGGGAAGAAAGAAAGAGAGAAAGAAAGAAAAAAAGAAACAAACAGAGAATAAAGAAAGAAAGTAGGAAAGGATTAGCGAATGGATAAATAAACGAATGAAAGGAAGAAAGAGAGAAAAAAAGGAAAAAGAAAGAAACAAAGAAGGAATAAAAAAGTAGGGAAGCGAATGGATAAATAAACGAATGAAGGGAAGAAAGAATCAAACAAACAAACAAAGAAGAAAGAAACAAACAAACAAACAAACAAAGAAGGAATAAAGAAAGAAAGTAGGAAAGGATTAGCGAATGGATAAATAAACGAATGAAAGGACGAAAGAGAGAAAGAAAGAAATAAAAAATAAATAATTAACAAACAAAGAAGGAATAAAGAAAGAAAGTAGGAAAGGATTAGCGAATGGATAAATAAACGAATGAAAGGAAGAAAGGGAGAAAGAAAGAAAGAAAAAAGAAGAAAATAAAAAACAAACAAACAAAGAAGGAATAAAGAAAGAAAGTAGGAAAGGGTCATCATATGGATAAATAAACAAATGAAAGCAAGAAAGAAAGAAAGAAAGAAATAAATAAACAAACAAAGAAGGAATAAAGAAAGAAAGTAGGAAAGGATTAGCGAATGGATAAATAAACGAATGAAAGAAAGAAAG
Source organism: Periplaneta americana (assembly GCF_040183065.1). NCBI lineage: Eukaryota > Metazoa > Arthropoda > Insecta > Blattodea > Blattidae > Periplaneta > Periplaneta americana. The sequence goes on from NC_091129.1 coordinate 44,418,532, forward strand.
AAAGAAAGAGATAAATAAAAAAGAAAAAAGAAAGAAAAGTAAAAGAAACCAACGCGTTACAAACGGATTTCACAACTCTAAAAAATAACATTTTTTCCCGTCAGATTTAACAACTGGCCCACTGTCCAACGTAAGAACTAGCAAAGATATGAATGCAGGAGGGAATGAAATAATTGAGAATGGATAATTGAATGAATTAGGGAACTTAATAAAAATCAGTAAATTAATCTCTTAACGTTGTACTCGATTTATAGAAATGCAAGGAACACTGATATTCCGCTTGTAATAGCATATTACGATACAAGATTGGGAAGTGCTTTATGCAAAATCGAGGACAAGTTTGAAAAATGGGCACAGCGAGTTTTTCAATTTCCGGGATTTTGTAATGTTCTTCACAAACGTGTATTGTATAGTATTTTTTGCACGACAGTATATTTTGAAAATAATATTTTTAAAGATATTATATACAGTACCTACGTACGTTAGTCTATAAACAGCTGACTGATTCTCAGCAAGAAGTTTGTCATAGGCGTCGGTAGATGGCAGAAATAGTTTTAATTACAACCATAGTGCAGTTATTTGTAATGTTTCAACATACTTATCTACGCTGGCAACTCTGAATTCAATAAAATCAACTTCCAATAGTGACGACCGTTTTCTGTAACGACAAACAAACACACTATCGAGCAAAAATTAATTAAAAATAATATTGTAACAAGTGGGGAGCAAACTTCCAAACCCGAAATGTCCATAATTAGTTGAAAATTATAAGAGTACTTTGCTATATTGCTATTGATATATACTTACTTCCATGTGAACTTTTAAAAACATTTTCTAATGGAAATGACACAGATATAGTCGATATAGATATTCTTTGACACTATCATACCATCGTCCTTTTCATTAATATTTACATTAGCTTATTAGTCTATTATTATTAGTATTATTATTAATATTATTTACCTCGCAAGCCATGAAAATGTTAGCTTATGAATAAAACCATGCACTGTTTTCTCATTACTTAAGTTTCGCCAGTAATGTATGCTTACTTGGCACTTCTTTCAACGTAATAAAATTGTCCGAAGTATCTTTTTCTCTGTGACCTTTCCTAAATGTATGTTTCTCTCATTCCGTTTCTTAAAACTGAATGCTTTCATTATTATGCATTTAAGTTTTATTGGTTTAATATGAACGTCATACCCATTCTTAACAATAACTTTTAAATATCATCATTTTTAATCCTCCATTATTGTTCAAAGATAGTTTCCTGATAGAAAATATTCTCTTTAATGCCTACTTCCTCACAGGTTACCGTTTCTGCGTGGTTTTCGGTGTCACACCTTTGGCGAATGATATGGAATGAGCGCTAGTACGAATCCTCTTAAGCCCAATTGTATGATCGTAGAATAAATCTTGAAATAGCTATTCATGAAATGGCCAAACTATAGAATAAATGGAGTATAGTATTGTATGACGTTCGTTTATTCCAAGGTTATCTATTCTATAGTTAGCCGAATTGAGAACAAAGGTTGCCAATTTTTACATGTTGTTTTGTTTATAAAGTGCATTCAGAATACCAGTAACTGTTGAAATTTAGTTTCTAAACATATCACTATTTTGTCAACAAATATTATTATTATTATTATTATTATTATTATTATTATTATTATTATTAAAATATAAGTAAATCAAAATTAATTAGAACTCAAAACTATAAGATAGAAGATACACTTAAGCTAGTTGTGACAGTGAATGACTATAAGAACTTGCTAGATAAACTAACGCCATAACTTTTAAACAAAAGGCAAGAGCATGGGAGTCTATAGCTAGGTTATACAGATGGTGATTCACGAGGATTTACCGTCCTTTACGGAGCTTATCTCTGAAAATATTTTGAGTAAAAAATGTCATGTAAACATAGTTCCTATTCTCAATATTTTGAGAGTTATACTAATTTAAAGTTGTTTGTAAAATAAATGTTTTCTTTAGTTTGAAGTTAAAGAATAATACAAATAGAGAATGAACCATTCAGAAGTATCATTTCTTTAATTGGTAAGTATTATGAAGCTAAAAATTTGTTGTGAAGTCCTTAGTTGCCTCGTACGGACATCTTTTCCTATTTTTAACTATAAAATTGCATTATTCTTACGCACTTATCACAACAATTATTACAAATCACACCACTTCCACCGACTTAATTACTTGCAGTTCGATTTTGCATCCTAATTTACAGTCTTAGAGAGTTTACAACACATTTTAAAAAATGTCGCCGTCCGCTTGAGTGCACTTGGCAGCACGCTTGTGAACGGCACTCGTCGCTCTACGTAACTGCATACGGCTATCTTTGATTTCCGTAGCGCTCGCGCTGGCTGCTGACTGCACGCTGACCAAGATCACGCGTTCACAGCAATGAGTTCTAATAACGAAACGTAACTCTATAATTATTGAGAATAGGACCATGTTTTTATCACATTTTTTGCTCAGAATGTCTTCGGAAATAAGCTCCGTAAAGGACGGTCATGGCCATCGTGACAACCGGCTAATATAAATACAAGTTCAAAGTTCTAAAAAAAAAAATGAAATTGCTATATTAAACTCCTGTTAAATGACTATGACTAAGAATGTGACGTCGACTGTGGATCTCGTTGGTCACGATGAAAACTATAATGTCACAATATTAACAAATCGTCAACTATGAAGACAAAAATTGTAGCCAATGCCTCCTAGTCTACTAGAAATGCTAACAGATAGTAATTTTATTTAGCTTTGCCTCCAGAAACAGAAATAATATAAAAATAAATTTATGACGTTATAACTAGTCCTACTATAGCTACACAACAAACATGACGTTATAATTAATTAATAATAATAATAATAATAATAATAATAATAATAATAACAATAATAAGAACAATAAGAATAATAATAATACATTTATTTATTCTGATGGTGTTAAAGCCATCAGGCCTTCTCTTCCACCTACTATAGCTACACAACAAACATGACGTTGTACCTTAATTAGACGTACTATAAAGACAATGTAGTATTAGTACTCCGTGACTCCTAGCCTAGAAAATCTCAATAGTATGTTATCTATTTAATAAGATAATTAATTCACACAGAATTTCCATTTAGTTGTGAAAAATATATATATTGTACGTAACTAGTACGAAAGGGTCTTACGATCACTCGTTTCCAAACTTGGCTAACGCCTCATCCGTAAACGTCTCCCTCGTACAAGTAATATCACTTTCTGTCCTAGTTACGTAAATAACTGTGAAGACATGTACTGTACCAACATATAATTTTGTTGTAATCACTATATTTTACTTTTACTTACTTAAAACAGGAAAATATCATTAATATATGTCGAAAAGTTATAGGCCTACTGTATTTATGATAAAATTTTACACTGGTATTTGTCAATTTGTCTTTTGAATAATCTTTTCTATTATACGGAAGTTAACAGTACCACTTTAAAATCTTATTTATCTTTAAAGTGTTCTGAAAGAATACGCAATGCATTTTAAAACCTTAGTCCAGTGGTCGTCAGCACTCGCTAAAATGAGTAACGGGTAAGTAGTGTATCGGAATATGTACCGTCGTGCAGAGGGAGAAAGCATACCCGCCAGCAGCAACGGATGCACGCTAGTGCATCTCTTATCCGCGGGTAAGAGACGCTAGCCCGAGGGTGCACTGTGCTGATGACCGCTTACCTTAGACCTTCAAGTCATTGAGACTAAACCCTCTTCCGAATAAAAGTTCGGTCACCCAATAGCATTTTCTTTCAGTGTTTATAAATCTAAGCTCCTATTGATATTCTTTCATTTTCTATTCTTCTAATCTGCCACATCCAATTGCTTGTTGCATCTGATATTTTAAAATTTAAATCAAGTTCTGATCACATTTTTTCGTTTCTAACCTTATTTCTGCTCCTTTTTATTTTTCTGACGAATCTCATTTTCTCTCTGTTTTTTTTTCTTTTTTTTTTTTCTTTTTTTTTTTAACTTTATATTCAGTTAGGCCTACAAGATATCGCATATATTACAGGACAGGAGTTGTCACTGCTTCAAACAATATACGCGTATTTTAGATTTTAGCCATATATTTATTTTTAATATTCCTCCTAGTTCTACACACCATGTTAGATTTATTCAGTAGTACTGAAGTCTTTTTTAATTTCTTATTATATTTATAAAAGTAGTCTATGTTCATGCCATGAAAAACGTCTTCAGAAACTATGCGAAACATGTTTCTCTTTTCTGAATTGTTTTTCCCTAGAGCTAATAATATGAGAATAAAAACACCGATGACAATATTATATTTAGAAAGCATTTCTTTATCAGTTACCACTTTTAAGTATGGTGGACCCATAGAATCTTATATTAATATTACTCTAATTATTTTCACAGATGTTTCCAGCCAGAACGTCACGACAGTAAATGAGACAATAATTCACCAGAACTCTACAAGTAGCAATCAAACGACGACAACACCCATGAACATAATAGATTTACAACATAATGTAACTTCGGGCAATATTACAGTATCGGTTGGAGCTGAAATTTCACTAGGTCCAAATATATCAAAGAACTTACCAAATACGCATCATAAGCTTCATTCAAAATCACAATCGAATACAAATTCCAATAGCCCTAGAAGAAAGACCGTGGAAAATCCTAGTATTTTCGAAATAATACATGATTTAAGAGAAAGTCATGCAAATTTCAGCGAAACGGTTTCTCAGTACTTAGCTGCAAAGAGTAACCGAATCAGATATAAAGGGACAAATACATTGTTTCAGAGAATACATCGTCGACGAAGACTGAGAGCAGAAAGATTTCTGAGGCACAGACCGATTAGGCGTGGTTTGTACCACTTAATTCAAGTGCCTAAAAATATCGTGGCATACTACAGACCACGGAATGTTATTAAAAGAGCCAGAGCAAATTTCTTTGAATATCTTTCAAAACGTGCGCTTATTCCTGCAGTCCAATTTAAACAAGGTACACTTCATGCCTTAGCCTATCGATTATCTATTTTATTGGATAATATCAATTACCACAGGCCGAAATATGTTCTCAGGAGAATCATAGGAGTGCCAATCCTTTGGAAATACACTTTAGGCCCACCAGACAGAACAAGGTTTTACGAAGTTAACGACGATATAGATGATAACCCGATGCAATCAGACAATGCCTCCAACGTGGACAGTTCAAATGAGCTTGAAAAAGACGAAGAAGACGTAAAGTGTGATATCGACATTCCAGAAAACTCGGGTAATACTAACTGTACAGAGAATGAAGATGTTCGATATGGTCAAATTATTCTATGTTCAGATGTTGGCTGCATGGAAATCGAGACGGATATGCCTAATGCTGAAGAAGAAAAATGATTTCCTGTTGTCATACTATTCATGAGTGTATTTATTTAGCAATAAGGGAAGGGAGGTGTGTAAAAACACTTCTAGTCCATAACTGTTCAGGTATTCAATAATGCATTTCGAAAGTCAATATTAATGTTTATTCATAACTGTAAAAATATTTTGAATAGCACATATTTATATGTATACTCATGAAATAAAAATGGCTGGCTTATAAACGTCTTCATGGAGGCCATGCATTGTAGCTGTACAGAAATTTTGCATCATACTGTCTTTTTGACTTCACTTACTATTTTTCCTTCATTCCTTTAGAACTAAGGTAACACAGTTATGCAGTTACCTGTTTCTAATTCAGATAATGATGTAACTCACGAAACTTCCAAATACAAGAATTTAACAACAAATAATTTTCCAGATGCCCTTGATGTTCACCGCTCATATATGTGGAAAGAACATTGGCAAAGGCTTGTTGTCGAAATATCTGATGGCTCAATGGTGTAATGACTACCTAGGAAACAAAAGTTGCCTTCTTTGATTTTCGAACTTAGCTTGATTCCTTAAAGTTTGTATTATAACACGAAATTACTTTTATGCTCGACCATGCCGAAATGTAGTAATTATACACCTGGTAGCAGTCCTTTAATGCATGTCATTAAAGTACACCTACTCATTAAAGTACAGGTGTTTTCAGCCAATGAAACTCAGCTTACAGGTGTTCAGCCAATGACTAGTCAGCTTTGTACCGTTATAAAACCGCAAGTATCGATTATTCTCGGATATGCAATCGAAGAGAATTAGCGAAAAGTCACGGAGGCTGGAAATCTAATACTGTCGCAGAAGGTTATGTTCTGTTACTATAATAATTAGCGTTAATTGTAAATAATATTCAAATAAATTCAATTTGTCATCTCGTTTTTCAATGTCGAATTCAATAATCAAGGTTATATCAAGTTTAACGGGATTACATCAAGGCCAATGATATTATTGTTCCTCGGAAAAAATCAATACTTTCGCGTCTGCGCACATCTCACAATTCACGGCCTAGAATAAGGTCACTTCCGATCTTGTCAGATACAAATAAAATGTATACATCTGAATAATTTCAAGTTAGAAATATGGTCGAGCATAAAAAGTCGTATGAAACTCGCCTATAATGGTAATTAAGAAGCTCGTATGAAAATTATGAAACTCGCTTGCACTCGTTTCATAAACATCCATATTCGCTTCTTAATTACTATCATTATAGGCTCGTTGCATAGTGTACTATTATCCCACTATTACTGGAGTAATATTTTGTCCATTATATGTTATTAGTATGGCAATTTACTAACCTACACGAAATAAAAATACTAAAGACATATTATAAACAATCTTGCATTTGTCTGACACTGCATTGGTGTGTTTCTAAGCTACCCATATTTTATGGTGTACATTTGATTAGCAATAAGCAATATGTTTTTACGCTAGATGATATTGTAACTTTGATAAAAGGACTTGTGCTATTAAAGTCCATCACTATAAAACATATATGTTATGATAAATCAAACGAGTCGCCTAGAAGCAAACTGCATTTACTCCATATTATGAAAAAAGAGAGCGAGGTTTCAGTGCAGAAATATGCAGGAAATGTGATAAACTGCTCGTTTCTAGTAAAACTGGAATTTATCTGTCCTAACTTTAGTAGTAAAATCATAGTTTGGAGTTTAACTGCACCAGTTTTTCGTATTTTCTGACAAATCAGATTTCTGGATAAAGTGTAATTTGGTTCTAGATAACTCAAATAAAGACAATAAATTATTTTGAATTGACAATGTAAATTTTACTTTAGTCTACACTAATGCCTCTTACAGAGCTTTTCTAATCGAATGATTATGTCTGCACCTCATCATGTACAATGTGAATTTTACGTTAGTCTACACTAATGGCTCTTACATAGCTTTTCTAATTGAATGACTATGTCTGCACCTCGTCATGTATTGGCTAAGATATGAGATTTATATATTATTTCCTCGTGAATGTTCGATGTTCAAACTCCATGAGAATAAGAAATGTTGAGTTACAGCATATTTTTTGTCTTTCAATCATAAAGTTATAAACATTATTAAAAATACCAGTAATTAAATTGACGTAATCTTTCTATGCACATTTTATTTCAATTTCTTTAATTTGTTATTCCATCGTTAATGTTTTTATAATATTAACGTTATGAAATAACTCCAGTTTGAAAAAATACGAAATATACTATGAGTTTAATTTAAAGAAAACAGATTTTAGCTAAAGTGTAAATTAATACTAAATTTATAACGATTTTAATTAATACGAAAGTTTTAAATATCATGTCTCTCTTCCCATCCTTCATTGATTATAGAATAGAATACATAGTAAATTTATGCCTCTAACTACTGTTTCGCGCTCATTTCAAGTAGCACTGCCGGCGATAAGTTTCCGTGAGTGTACATTTACTATTTAGTGAATATTTCCTCTAGGTTTAATTATTTAAAATACTTCAACCTCAGAGGTTAAGAATCGTTTATTCTATGATTAAAAAAAAATTTTTTTTTCATTGGGAATATCCAATGCTAGATCAAGAATTTGTATTTAAAATAACTTATAATTATCTCGGTTTATGTTTCTGTTTTCCTTTTCACTTAACAAAGTAAAAACAGAGAATATTTTTAAGATATTTGCAATAAAAACAATTTAACGAAATTACTTATTCATTTTGTGCTTATTTCTTCTAATTTTATCAGAATTTAACAATATAACACAGTGAAGAAGTTATTACTTGGTCAATAACATTGATCAGTAATTAACGAACATTCTAATATACATTATAAATAAAAATATATCTTCTTTTAAGAAGGTATTCAAGATATTGAAAAGGCATTAAATCACAATATGTTTTTATTATTACTTTTGCTCTACTCTATAGCAAATGTAAAAAGTAAATATAGTGAAATTATTCTGAAACCAACAAGCAGAAGGACATAGGCAATCCACACACACTCCATCGACAACAAGAGAATATACCATATATTTATCCCAGTTATCAATATCACGTATACCAGAGCAATCTATAATTTTGTAACTATTGGAAGAATGCTTAAACAGGTTAGTGCATTACACTTTCTCATTGTGATAAGAGCTTCAATTATAATTAATGTAGCTGGATTCTACTGGTTATTGCTCCAAAAATCTGTCTATGGAATTAAATGTTTATACTTTTGTGTCTGTAAACGTTTTGTCTCCTTTCAAAAGATCTGCATAACTTTGTGACAAATTATGGATATTTTCCGCCATTGTTGAAACAGTACATTACTTTTTCATCATCTTTTGTAATGAATTAAATTGTATTTCATGAATTTAATCATCAAACTAGAAATTATTTTACGAGGAATGTAACTTAAGCTTATTATATTCCTTGTTCAATAATAACGATTCTACCGGTGATACTCTTTACAATTTTGTAAATCGATATTAAATATTTACTGAACTAATAATTTTAAATTTAGAAGCTATCGTTACAAGTGCAACTTAATTATGGCACCTACACATTGCAGCTTCTCAAAACTATGACAGTGAAATCCTAATCAGCAACACAAAGAATGGTTTTAATGAAACAGTACAGCGCGGCGCATGCATTATGTCCAGATACTCCTCCACTCTTCCTACAGAGCTGCGCACGAGATCTACCTACGAATTATAGGGGAATGGATTTGTCTTTGCCTTGAACTCGGTAGACACACGCCCGACCTTCCCTTCTATTCCTACCCTCTCTACAGAAACGTTGTTCTCGTACTGCACATCGCGAGTGTCTTGACAAAATGCATGAGCTGTAGAAAGCACTAGTTTATTACCGGAGACGTGTTTGCTTAGCCTACATTATTTTATTTATTAGTAATGCAAGAGTCAAATATATCACTGATATGCATTTCAAAACCTTTTCCAGAGGTCAAGGATTTTATAACTGATCTTTTATGTTCCTTGCATGTTGAACACAAAAATATAACTCATTTTGCTCAAATTAATTATGGTTTATTTAACGACGCTCGCAACTGTAGAGGTTATATCAGCGTCGCCGGTGTGCCGGAATTTTGTCCCGCAGGAATTCTTTTACATGCCAGTAAATCTACTGACATGAGCCTGCCGCATTTAAACACACTTAAATGCCATCGAGCTGGGCCGAGATCGAACCCGCAACCTCGAGCATAGAAGGCCAGCGCTATACCAACTAGCCTACCGAGACCGACCATTTTTGTTCAATCAGGTCTGTTTTTTTTTTTTTTTACTAGCTAAGTTTTCAGTTAGTCTGTATTTACAAAATAAAGCGTACAAGTAAGAAAATATGATGTTTACCGATACTAAACGGACTTAAATTCCCATCAGATGTACATTAAATATATAATATAGTACATAAATACAGTTAATGTGACAGAAAGGGCCTTTTCAAGAAATTTTATTCCTGTTCCAGACTTTGAAATTCACACTTGAGTCGCGGACTATACCTTGCAACTCTGTAGAGTGGCAACCCAGTAGAAGAGAAAGAGGGGGGTAAAATCACCGTCTTTCTTGTAGTCCCATATAGTCTGAGCTTGAGCTTTCTCACAAGGGAAGTACCCAGCTCTAACGGTTAACACCGAGTGTAAGTGCGTTTAAAATACAGAGCTGTGCTTGTTCTACCACCCATCAAGGTTATTTATCTGTAAAACTCCGCAGTCGTGTACAATCAATGATTGAAGAATAGCGAATCTAATGACTAGAGAAGCACAAATCGCTGAAGAAACAACACCGTGTAACAGACAGTTATGACAAGGAGATCCACAAAATACATAAATGAGGTTTTATGTGGTGCAGTAGTTAAAATAGATTGGGTTAAGACTTGGGCCAGTACGTTTTTCCGATACTGATATAAAATGAGCTCGAGCTTGTCAGGTGAGGGGATGGGACTAGGTTCTGTGAGGGCTCAGGCAGGATAGCCCACCTATCACATCGGATTCACGAGTGCCACTCAGACCGCCTGTGGAAGTTGAACGACTATCGCATAAATGGCGCGAAATGGACCAATACAGCTACATCTAAGTATGTATAGGCTAAGGATCCGTTCCTCGAAAATCCAAGCCAACCCAAGCCAAGGTAGTAAGCTGAATGATTTAATGTTATGATTCGTCTGAAGTCTAATGATCCATAATATGAGTTTTTAGGTTTTCACGGTGATTGTGAATGAAATTACGCTTTTCGGTATTCCACCGTGTCCTGGAACTTGACATTTCCAACGTTTCGGAACTACATACGGGCTATTCCATCTCAAATCGACCGAAATATAGAGAAAATTGACCTTGCAATTTTTAAATACAATGAAACTTTTTCTGTCCTTAGACAACTGTGATACAATGCTTTGTGCAAAGTATGAGGCATCAGAACTTCATAGTGTTTAAATAAAAAATATTTAAATTTATCGTATTTTCATAAAATTAGCAAATTTAAACTGTTGTGGCTCCGAAACCCTTTCACCTAATGATCGAAATCATGGTTTATTTTGATGCTTAAAAGTTAAAGTCTATATTGACATGTAAACAGTTTTTCTTACTTTTTATGGAAATGGAGAAATTTAGATTTTTCTTCATTAAGAAGCCTTTGCCCACGAATTTTTTTTTTTAATCTGAGGTTAGATTCCGCATTTAAAGTACAAATAAACACATACTTTATACTGGTGCAACGTTGATAAGAAAGTAATGAAAATATCAAATAAAGAAAATAAATAGTAGGCGCGTGAACTAACAAGCTGACTGTGAGGCGGGAGCTAGCCGAGGGAAGCAAGGCCAGGGGACATAAACACGTGACGTATCGTCTAGCAGCGCATAGCTGGAATAGCTTTATCACAGGTTTTCATAAACACAGGAGTAAAATGACGCCCAACGCCCGCTTATCTTCATCTCTCGGCTAGTGCGTGCGGTACTGCGCCGTTCAAGTCCAGGCGTGTGAAAATAATGTATTTAATAAACTCGAAACTTATTGCCGTGACACTAAGCAAACAATGCCGAATCCCTCTTAATAATTCAAGGTTTTTTCTCAATATTTTTTTACATTTTCACAAATGGGCAAAAAGCCTAAAAGTAAGTAAAATCAGATTATCTCTCTCTCTCTCTCTGTATACAATAAAAATAAGGATTATTTATCATAACCTACCAAATGTCAGCTTCAAAATGACCTCTCGTTCAATGTTCTGCAGTAAATGGTTCCAGAGTTCTGAGCGCTGAAAGAGGCTTGTTTTTTCTAAAATACGCAAATTTGTCGCTCAACAATTAAATACGAAAATCGTTTGACTTTCGATAGTATATTTTTGCAAATGCACTCTCCTTAGCACCTTGTATAAATAGATAAAAAATTAGGGTATAAAAAATGAGAGGTTTTTTACTGATCGATTTTATATGGAATAGCCCATACAGATTCCATCATCAAGGTAAGACTAGATAGATCGCCTACTTTGTTGGGCTCTTTGTGTCATGGTAATCTGGACGACGACTCCAACAGAGTAGGCGACTCTTTGGTCTTACCCTGATGATGGAACCTGTATGTAGTTCCGAAACGTTGGAAATCAGCGTATTCCGAATCTCACCGGTCCGGTGGCATCAATGACGTCACATTGCAGCAAATAAGGAACAAAACTGCTGGAAGAATCGATGGCTGTCATGGCGACTGTACAAGTTGTTGTCTGTGCTATGCTAGCAAAATTTTGCGAAATTTTCGTACTGCCATCTCGTTCAAAGAAAAGATAGCATAAACAATTTATTTCTTGAACCGGTAGTAATAACGGGTCCGTTGAGATGTTCGCTCATAAGCCATTAACATATTGTTTTTACGTTGTGCTCATTACAAACAATGCAGCAGAACTAAAGCAGAACACACCGCCATGACACAACAGTGCACGATGTTATTCGTCTGCTAATTCCCGCCCTATACAAGAACCAATCAGATTCACTGATGGCAGCTGATGGAGACTGCCACCACCTCTGCAAGTTGATGGCACCGGTGCGACACCGGTGGAGCATCAATGACGTCATCGGTGGAATTCGGAACACCGTGATGCCATCGGATTGCTCACCGGTGAGATTCGGAATACGCTCAATGTCAAGTTCCAGGTAACGGTAGATACCCAAAAGCCTAATTCCTAGATACTGATCCAGTTTAATTGGAGACAAATTATGAAAGAAAGGCTACAGATATATGATTTGCGAGGACATGGATTGCAATTAATATCTCTGTTAGAAAAGCAATTCTGTAACGAAGCCTGCTTTGTGTTTTTAAATAGTCTACACAGTAATTAAAGAAACGAATCAAATCAATCACTTACTTTTCTTGACATTGACATTTAGAGACGCTGGACGGAACGCTAAGGCATGAAGTCTGTGGGAATCCGACACACACTAACCTAAATCTTAATATTTCTTCATATCAGCATTCTTCAAATGAATGTTCAACTTTATTCACACAGTGGGATCTGTATGTGAGCAATGAAGTACTTCCTCAGGACTACACTTTAATAGATTTTGTCTCAAATCAACAATGAATGCAGAATACTACACCAGTCTTCTGAAAGGCAGTCTGAAAGAATCCATCAGATTTAGAAGATGTGAAAAATTTTGTAACAAAAACCGTCCTCACTGCGAAAATATCACACAAGATACTGCACTTGACTGGGAAGTACTTCCACATCTTCCATATAAGACGGATTTGTTTCCGTGAAACGTCACTTGTATTGATTGCTAAAGAATTAATAATATGAAGGATAATATTTGCAACAAAAAAGCTGATATTGCAAAAACTAAGGAAATAGCTACTCATTTAATCAAACAGCTACATACACGTATGTTCTTCCCATAAAGAACTAGGACGCTCTCTGGTCATTGGTAAAATAGGACCTAATTTTGGAACTTAATGAAGGTTTGGATTTTTATGTTCCATGTTATGGTAACAATTAAATAAAATCCGGATGAAATTTAACTTTCCTAAGTAGTAAATATTACAATACGTAAAGTTTATTCTTTTTTGGTCCTACAGCATTTACCTGTTGAGGTAATAACCATTCTTCCTAAGTAGGTCTAATACTATACTAATACAAGAGATGTAGTCCTATGACGATGACACACTTTTCATTAATAACAGTTATAACCTGAGTTGGACTGGGAATTTCTGTGAAATGAATGTTGTTCTCAACGAAAAGTAGCCTATAGATAATTCTAGAAACGGGTATGAGTAATTATTCTTAATTTCTCCGAAATAAAAAGTTTAGGGAATGGGGACATACTGGGCAGCTCATTTCTTCTAAGTTCCCATTGTATTCAAGAAACAAAATTAAAAGTAAAATCGTTAGGAAAAAATTCCAGATCACTGTCACTTTATATTCTTTATTTGAGTGGCGAATCATGGTCGAAATTTTTTGAAGGCGCGGGTGTCAAAAAATTTTCATTTTAAGGTAAAGTATGCATTTGTTCGTCAAATTATATTTATAGTATGTCTGTATCTCACGAAGGAAATGGTACTCACACTTAAAATTTAAAGTTAAAAGAGAGCAAAAAAGTATCTACAGAGCAATGAGCTCTAATTGAAGGTAAGATTTTCTATTCTTCTCACATGGTGAACCAGTCCATAAGAGACCTAACATATGAAGAGTGTCCATTATCAAGAAAAACAAGTTTTAATGCCTGAACATTTCTAGTTTTTAACAAGTGTACCAAATGATTAACGTTACTTTACACGGACATTTTCACTTTTACATTTTTGTAATTGAACAGTTGTGTAGTCCCAGTTGTCACCTACACAATGCATATAAAATCGCTAAACATGAACCTTCCTTGTTTCCCCCCCCCCAACACCCTTCGCATATGTATTATGACAAGTCCCAATTAGTTAATTTTCACATTATACATACATTGTCAATTTAATGTCCCAGGCTGTTCAGTAATCTTTATATGAAACATCGAGTCAAAGTCAGGATAGGATAAGAAATTTCAGAAGGAAGTGAAATAGGGAGAGGAGTACTACAAGGATGCCCTTTCATCAACTACACTGTTCAACATCTACTTGGAAGATTTTGTGAAGAACTGTTTCCAGAACATAGGAGGAGTGATAGTAGGAGCAGAAAGAATAAAGTGTATAAGATTTGCTGATGATGTGGCGTTATTAGCAGAAGAGCATATGATACTATGGGATATGCTACTCGAGCTCAGTGACAGCTGTGAGCAATATGGAATGAGGATAAATGCAAATGAGACCAAGACTATGGTCATAGGAAGAAAAGTAAGGAAGATAAACTTGCGAATTCTGAGACAGTAGAGCAAGTGGAGAGCTTCAAATACTTGGGCTGTACTATAAGCAGTAAAATGAACTGTTGTCATGAAGTCAAAAGGAGAATAGCAATGGCCAAAGAAGCTTTTAATAGAAAAAAGAGCATTTTCTGCGGACCTCTGCAGAAAGAACTAAGGATGAGACTAGTGAAGTGCTTTGTGTGGAGTGTAACATTGTATGGGGCAAAAACATGGACATTACGACAAAGTGAAAAGAGGCGAATAGAAGCATTTGAAATGTGGTTATGGAAGAGGATGGGGCTTGTGAAGTGGACAGGCAGAATAAGAAACGAAGCTGTGTTGGAAAGAGTGGATGAAGAAAGAATGATGCTAAAACTGATCAAAAAGAGAAAAACGAATTGTCTGGGTCACTGGTTGAGAAGAAACTGCCTACTGAAGGATGCACTGGAAGGAATGGTGAACGGTAGAAGAGTTCGCGGAAGAAGAAGACATCAGATGATAGACGACATTAAGATATCGTATATGGATCATATGAGGTGACAAAGAGGAAGTCAGGAAATAGGAAAAGCTGGAGAATGCTGGGTTTGCAGGTCTTAAACACCATTCGGACTTCATGTAGCTCACTGTAGTGCGCCTCCATAATGAACTGTCCCTGGCCATTGGCGTTCATATCCTCCCTGCTGCTTTCACAAATTCGTCAGTCCATCTCTGGCACCCGCAACTTCCCTGCCTCTTTCCAAATCGATAGTCCCATACCATGGTTGCGTAGGCCTATCTTCCCTACTGCAACCTAATCACGTGTTCTCCTCACTTCCATTTCAGTTGTCTTGCTTGTTCCTCTGCATCCTTCATGCCGGTTTTCCTCCTAACTTCCTCGCTCCTTATTCTATCACACAGACGAACTTCTAATATGCTCATTTCAATTCTCCTCTGAGCTTATCCATCCTTCAGTAGTACAAATATATGAACGTACAAAGATCTATTTAAAACTAATCCATGAAAATAATTAAAACCTCAATTTTAATTTTAACAATATTATATTAGTGTCGACGATTATTATTACAAATCATATAAAAATTCAACTGTAGAACACATGTGCTTCGCATTACAGAAAACTCGGGGTAGTGTTGCTTAAGGAAAGAGCGGAAAAGCGAGCCGCTGACCCATATAATAAATGTACGAGTTTCCCATCCTCGTCCTTCCTCTTTTCAAAGACTCTTATGGCCGTGTGCACCATTCTCGATCATCTAGCCCGTTGATCAGCAATCACGGAAACATGGTTAGTTCTTGACAATGATCAAGTTACAGATGCGGTGCACCTACATTTTCCCTCGATCAACTCAGTACCGTCAGCTGACGGTACGCTCGCTTGAGAAGAATCATCTGAGCGATTGGTTACCCCGCATAAAACAGCGAACGAACGCACTCTGTCAATTATCGCTTCGTTTTTGTTTGTCGGACTGCTTTCACACATCCTCGCAGTTTTCAAATAACAAGTTTCAATAATCATGGAAGAAAAAAGGAAAAGAGCACCGAACTTCTCACAGTTCGAAGTGGGAATTCTTTTAGAACTCGTCAGCAATTAT
The DNA here is from genome assembly GCF_040183065.1 of Periplaneta americana. Classification (NCBI taxonomy): domain Eukaryota; kingdom Metazoa; phylum Arthropoda; class Insecta; order Blattodea; family Blattidae; genus Periplaneta; species Periplaneta americana. Next base: position 44,434,806 of record NC_091129.1, read on the forward strand.
GCATCCATATTACAGAATAAAAGTACTGACGGAAGTTCTCTAAGAGAAAAGCAGGCTACCTGGTTGGATTTAACCTCACAATTCACACGAGTTATACGTGTTTACATAATTCCACATAATTTGTAACGTAATTTACACAGTGGTTATTTCATATTATTGATAATAATTGGGAAAATTTCAGTATACGGATACCTCACTGACAATTATCTTGAAATAGGCTACTAAAAAGAGCAGATTTGTGTTTGTTGAATTCTCATCTTGCTTACGAAAAGACACATTTCAGTGCCAATAATTTATTTGGGAAAATTTCAGTATACGGATACGTCACTGACAATTATTTTGAAATAGGCTACTAAAAAGAGCAGATTTGTATGCGTTTGTCAAATGCTCATCATCTTGCTTACGAAAAGACACATTTCAGTGCCAATAATTTATTTGGGAAAATTTCAGTATACGGATACCTCACTGACAATTATTTTGAAACAGGCTACTAAAAAGAGCAGATTTGTATGTGTTTGTCAAATGCTCATCATCTTGCTTACGAAAAGACACATTTCGGTGCCAATAATTTATTTGGGAAAATTTCAGTATACGGATATCTCACTGACAATTATTTATAAAAAAAATAAAATAAAAAAAAAAAGCAATTCGTCTGTGTATGTCGAATACGCATCATCATGCATACGAAAAGGAAGTTTTTAGTGCCAATTTATTTTGTGTGCACAAGGTTGGAATTTTGGAGTAAGAGGAAAAGGAATGTATCTGAAATTTATCCATTTATTTTGTGTTCACAAGGTTGGAATTTTGAAGTAAGAGGGAAAGGAAGGTATCCGTATAATTTCTCTTAATTCAAGCGTAAATAGCCTAATTGTCCAAAACGTCATGTAGGTCCTAATAGTTTCAAACGGCAAATCTATAGCTAATAAGTGATAATCTCGCATTCTACAAAATTATCATTTAGTTTTGCTATATTATTACCGGCATAGAATAACTACTTTATTATTATGTTAACAATATTGGACAATTAGGGCTAAATAATATTTTGTCTTCAAGTAAAGTCCCGATCTTCCAAAGCAGAAACATATTTAAAACATTAGTCTATTTTGAGAAAAAAAAAACATTTTTATTATTCATCTACAAACTTACTCTTTCTACAATAACACCAATTCTATTATTTCCGCAGTGATTTGCGTTTTCAAGATACATCATTTCATCTTCAATTCCATGAAGCACGTCAAATCGTGCCGCCATTTTCGTTTTCTCGACTTGACCATGTTCAATTCAAGATAATCGGTCCCACACCCGTGATCAAATTTGATCATCATCAACTCGCTTGTTTAACTTTGATCGAGATTGATACTCCGCAAATTGGCTTTGAAGATGGCCAAGTGCCGACTTAACCATGGTCAAATTTTAATCGAGAATGGTGCACACGGGCATTAGGGCTTCACTTGCTGCTACTTCAGTCGATAGTAGGTAAATGCGTGCTTAAACATTGAATGTCTACTATCTAAACTGAAAAAGTACAGCGCTTTCCTATAGTTTCTATAGAAAGGTCTTAAAATTCGTAAGGTTAATGTCAATATTAATGCCGTAAAGTTTCTAGCGGAGAGTGCCTGGCCTATTAACTTTATGAAACATAATGTTCATAATATGCACATTGATTCGTAGATACTGAATATAAACTAAATCCGTCCAATAGTATTTATCAAATAAATCCACGGATGGCATTTCAAATATACGGAAAACGTGTATTCCCGCTAAAATATCGACATCTCTTTTTTGAGCCGCATTACAGAAAACTCGGGATACTGTTGCCTTAGAAACGGCGCGGAAACGCGAGCCGCTGACCCATATAACAAATGTACGAGTTTCCCACCCTCGTCCTTCCTCTTTCCAAAGACCCTTAGTGCTTCACTTGCTGTTACTTCAAGCGAAACTAGGTAAATGCATGGTTAATCATTAATTGAAAAAGTACAGCGCTTTCGTATAGTTTCTATAAATAATAATAATCCGTGGCGCTACAGCCCGTTAAGGGCCTAGACCGACCAGACGGCTGCTGGCCTCACGCCCACATGTCGAAGCAGAGGTGGACGATCATCCAACCAGAATGGCGGTATCGTATGGTTAGCACGATGATCCTCCCAGCCGTTATAGCTGGCTTCCGCAACCGGAATTTTCTATAAAATGGTCTTAAAATTCATAAGATTAATATTTATTAATGCCTTAAAGTTTCTAGCGGGGAGCATCTGGCCTATTATTCTTATTAAATATAATTTTCATAATTATGCACATTGATTGATAGCTACTGCATATGAACAAAATCCGTGCAATATTATCTATCGAATAAATCCACAAAAACGGATGAGATACGGAAAACGTGCATTCCCGCTAAAATATCGACATCGCCTTTTTGAGCCACACAATATTTATTTCATTATAATCACTACAGACAGGACGTTTACGCACTAATAATTCTCAAAACAGATAGAAAAAAAGAAATTGTAAACAGCTAGAATTAAGAAAAGACAAAAAGGCTGTAATTTAACTATTTTTCATTTTCATTAACATTCATACGCTGCATATTAATGTTATCCAAAGTTTTCTGGCTGAACTTCAGTTAAATTTTGATCAAAGCTACTATTGACCTTACAAAACCTAATGGTTGAACATTAAAACTACATAAACGCTTGATTACTTTCCCTTCTGGCATGTTTTCATCTTCTGTTAGAGCGCACAGATTTGAGATTAGAACAGCCTTTTTCAATCTTTTTTTTTAACATGTCACACACTAACTATGTAAATTAAAATCCTGCAGCACACTCATATAATCTAAGCCGATGTGGGAATTTTGAGGGTTTTTAGAAGGAATGTGTTTATTGAATGTTGAATTATGTCGCGTTCGCTGAAAGTTGATTCTTGTGGAATTTAGTTATTCATGTGAGGATGCTGAGTTTTTATAACGGTCGTATATTGTACAACGCTTTATGGTACTTTGAATCGTATATCTTAAGATAAAATAAATTAATAGTTGTATTTTGCATGTTGTTGGTACAGAAATTGAGAATTTGTAGATGAAATAACAATTGAGAATTTGTAGATAAAATAACAATCAGTTACTATGATAGGAAAAACGTCATTAATTTGATCCAAAAAACTGTAACGTATATTTCTGAAAAGGAATTTTAAAATGTTACATTTGTTCGAATCGAATTTCTGCATAATTAAAGGACAAAACTAAAATTTATTTCAGTTATTTATTATCAAATACTCTCTCCTTCAAATTGACTGATCATATTGGGAATTAACTCAATGACTTTCTCCAAACAAGCTATAAAATGCAAATCTAGTCTTTCAGGTAAAGCTCCCTGTATTCAAGCTATAAAATGTTTCATATAAAACAATTTTTATCTCGAAAAGGAAACAAATAAGAACAAAATCGCATTAAACATTTTTGTTTGAAATATCTCAAAGGATAACCCGCTGAAATTAATGGCATTACTTACAGTTTACCTGTATACTACAATTTTTTTTAAATTTATTGTTCAAATCTTGTTGCTATTTTCAATAACATAACACAACCTAAATATTAGAATATAAATACCTGTTCTAATGAGAAGCAATATAGTCGCGTACAATTAATTTGCTATGTATTTTTTTAAATAATGTTATTTTTAACTACTAGGGGAGACCAGGGCAAAACGAATAACCCGGGCAAAGAGAATAATGCCTATTTCTTAGAAACGCCAACAGGTAGCGCTTTCTGCTATGTTAGGGAAGAATCCTTACCAGATTTTGCTGCTGGAACTGACTTGTCGTCATTCTAGCTAGTAAGAGAAGAAGTCAGCGTGTGTTTGAAGAAAATTGACTGTTTTCTTAAAATATTTAAATGTAATAGAAACATATGTAAAACATACAATACTGCAGAAACTCTTTGTTATGTGATAGTAATATATAGGCGATAGAATTACTTCTAAAATGCCGTACTTATGAAGAAGATTATTGACGTTTATGTTTGTATAACTTAAATGAAAAGCAAAGTGGCGTCTGCGGGCAAAGTGAATAGGGCAAAGTAGATAACTTATCCGCTTTGCCCTACCACCTTTATTTGACTATATAAGTGTCAGCTATAGTTTTGTATGTATTTGTCTATTGTAATAAAGCGTGTTAGATCATTTTACATAGTGGAGACATTAAGTCACACTAATTAAATTATAAATCAGCAACACTTATCTTAATTTTTACTTAAAAAGGTCATAATGTGTTTTCAGATGGTTTAATTTTTCAAGAAGAAGGCGGAGCAAACCAGATAGTCTGAAGAAGCCATGAAGAAAGCACTTGAAGAAATAAAATCTTCCAATCAGTGGTTCTGCTATCTGGCCATACAACCATAATGTGTTTGTTGATGAAGATTTTGCTCCAGATGAACATACAGATCTCCCACTTGTGACAGAAATCAGCGAAACGACAGCTGGCTCAGATTTAACAAATTCTGCGGTGCCAGCTTCTTCAGCGGCTGAAGAAATAGTTAATGCTCACTCAGAATCAACCACATCTGTGATGTCGGCATCTTCAGAGATTGAAGGAATATTCAATACATCAATTACACTCAGATTTTCAGTTCCGGTTACACCAAAACCCTCAACATCGTCAGCAGGAGAACCCAAGTCAGATCTTTTGATTTAGACCAGTGCCAAAAGTGGATGATCGAAAGATACGAGTTAAATAAAGAAAATGTCAGCGCTCTGAAGCTCTTACATCTAAACAGATTAAAAACGTTGAAAGAGAAGTAACTTATGGGCAGGAGGAAAAGCAGAAGAAATCCAAGTCTTCAGTGCAAGTGATACGTCGACTTGTTCAAATTTGTATTTTGTACTAATCTAACGTGCCGTAAAGGGCTGCAATAACATTTCTTATAGTCTCATATGCCTCATTAACATCGTGTATATGTGTTGATTTAATTTTATTATCAGTGAATAGAAATTAAATAGAAAGGTGAAAATGTTATAAGGATGTTCGCTTTGCCCGTGTACCCGGGCAAAGCGAATAATGAACTATATTTTCTTTCTCAACTCATATCACTCTCCGTAGGTACGAGAAACGAATTGCTGTTTTGTAGATATGTGGACAACATGTGTCACAACCAGTCATTAAGTTTTCATTTCGGGAGCACCAAAATATAGCCTGTGGCATTATTCATCCTTAGCTTATCCGCTTTGCCCGGGTTTCCCCTACTTAAAATGCATAATAAATTTTAATAAGATACTATGTGAAATTTTTTATTTCAATGTTTATTTTCTATTAAGCTGTACTTTCCAAGCGAGATCATTGAACTATTATGACAACATGACCAATGTCAGCTACTAAACATGAACGTTCGAAGTATGTTCATGACTGGCTGGTTTTCAATGGCCAGACTCGGAATTGATCCTTGCAATTAACATTATATTTGCTTATTGTGCGTGTTTTTAGTAGGTTATTTTACGACGCTTTATCAACACCTTAGGTTATTTAGCGTCTGAATGAGATGGTGACAATGTCGGTAAAATGAGTCCGGGGTCCAGCACCGACAGTTACCCAGCATTTGCTCATATTGGCTTGAGGGAAAACCCCGGAAAACACCTCAACCAGGTAACTTGCCCCAACCAGCAATCGAACCCGGGCCACCTGGTTTCGCGGCCGCACGCGCTAACGTTACTCCACAGGTGTGGACTGTAACTTTTCGTTCTGCAAAGGAATTTTACAATGTGACATTTATCCGGATCAAATTTCTACAGGTTTGAAGGACAAAACTAAAATTCTTTCAATCATTCATTATTATGAAATACACTGCTCTTTTAAATTGAAGACCTGAATTCCAAAACATTAACTCCTGGTGCATTCTAAATTCTATATGTGCTATTACATGGACATAGAACGGTTTGGAATTCAGGTGGTTTCTCATGAAGCCATAAACATTACAAAGAACAAATTAGACTATTTTTAGCATACAATATCACGCCCTTAGACATAAAAATATCGTACACTATGTTCTTAACTAGATTTTCCATTTTTTTGGAGTTAGCATGTTTTAGAATTCAGGTCCTCAATTGACGGAGCATATTTAGAATTCAATCTACGGCTTACCCAAAACACGCTATGAAATGTTTCATATAGAACAATTTTTATCTCGAAAAGGAAGTAAAAAGAAGCAAAATTAAAATAAACTTTTTTATTTGAAATATATGAAAGAACAACTCTCAGAAATTAATGGCATTACGGTTTATTCTGTATATATGTGATTATTGTCTCAGTCCGACAGGTGATCTGAATGACATTGGTGAATCCGATGGTTACAGAAGATCCATTCTGCATCAAACCTAAATGAGCAGGTCCCAACTCTAGACGAGTATCTGATGAACTCCGGGGCTCGATGTTCCAAACCATAAATCCTACATCAGCATCACAAACCCGTACCATCCATAACACTGCACCTCATCCTATTTTTAACTACTGAAGATGACAGACGAAATGAGGGATAGGTGGTGAATGTTGGTGGAATGGAAAAGGAAAACTGAAGTGCTGAGAAAATCCCTCTGGAATGTCTACTTTGTCCATTACAAATCCATCACTACCAGACCGGAAATTGAAACCTGCCCCCTGAATGGAAAATCGCTACAGCCGCGGCTAATGTATGTTCATAATCACCAGGGAGATGCAAAATATGTTTTACTCTTTAGTTATTTAATACAAAAGTAACACAAAAACTTCAACTCCTTCTTAAACCTATAATTTCGTACACCTTCAAATAACAAAGGGTACATAATAAAACATTTCTAAATCCATTGTTACTACACATAATGCAGTTAACGTGGGCAATGCTCGTTTAAATCCTCTCACTATACGTCATATTCTACGATATCTATTCAGAGATAGCATTAGTCACAAAGCAGAGAGATACAGAAGTATGACGTTTCGGAATTTTTAATTTCTTTCTTACAAAGGTTGATAATAGCATTTTTCTAGTCACGGATGTAGACCTCGAGTATATGAGGCCTTCTTCAAAACTTGACAGTTCAACACTCACAGGACGTGACGATGAAGCGTCTAACTTGTGTCATCTTTGTAGTCAACGTCTTCGTTATTTACGGTAAGCAAGTAACATGAGTGAGAAGTACGGCAGTTTAACTTCACTGTTATGCAGTTTCTCCATAGTAAATAAGAATAAAATTTATATTAGAATCATCGATTCTAACAAAATGAATGTAAAGAATTTAAGAATTTTTTTCTATTAAGTTTTGAGAAAAATATTTGACGCGACCTACAATCCAGTCACATCGGGAAAGAGAAAGTAAGTAATTGTGAATTGTAGAAATAAATCTTGAATATCAGGATATAGAATTTATTCACAAATTAAAGTAATTCTACTCGGAAAGGCCAAGTTACCAGAGCTCCAGAAGAAGCGATATTAATCCAATGCTCGAATAACCTCCAACAATTTTAGCCCTATAAATTATTTTATTTTTAGAATTGAAGTTTAAGAATTTGTGTGTATTGAAATTAGTCGGTTATGGCGTACAGAATAAATCAGAGTCGTCACAGCTAAATTTGTGGCAATGGGTGGAGTAAATAAAAATTAAGTAAGTACTAGTCGTGTTACGTATTAGTACGAATAATTACTACAGCATGTTAGTATTTACAAGTACTAGTGTTTTCTTAATTATTATGTGTGAATAATCTTTGACTAGTTCTTTTAAATGAATACTGGTTAAACTCTAGTAAGTATTTTCTATTCAATTGTGCAAACTACATATTGTGGGCTATGATTTTTTACAACGTATTATCATAACTGATTACTTAAAATTGGCTATGATTTTTAAAACAATCAGCGGTGTATATTATGAGATTCATATTACGTCATATTGCGTCGATATTACCAATCATCATATTTCGTTCATTTATCTGGTCTATTAGAAAGGATAGTTCTGTCGGTGGATCTTTCCTACTTAACTCACATTCACAGAGTCTGTTGGGGTCCGGGCACTTACAAGTGCATATATCAAACAATTTTCGATCTTTATTAATAAAAGCCTACTCATGCACCCTTGAGGTTGGCCTACTTCGTTTGTGCGATTTCAGAATATTCTGATATTTACTATGATACAATTTTATCATTTCCACTACTCTACGCTTGCTGATGGCAAGAAGACTTGCTGTTTTCCAAACCTCGATAAGTTTGTCGACAGTAACATGAGCGATGTCTTTTACTGAAAAGTATTCTCCACCTAGTTCGTTTGTCTTTAACTCTCTGAGTTATCACATTCTTATAGGTTGGAAGATGCGACTCTCTTATCGGTCCTGGTGAACCGAACAAAGGACTCTCTTCTGTATGTACGGCGAGTACGGAATTACTTTTTCCACTCATGACAACACGATGCATAAGAACTATTGCATGTACCACTAAACCACTGATATGATACACTATTCCACAGGAACAACAGCGATACAAACCTGGCCAGCGTAGCTTATCAAATACGACAGCTGACTGCCAGCATCCCTCTCTTCTCTCACTCCACAGAAGATACTGGCGCCAGATGATTCTCTTTTTGCACTATCTTTGCTAACTTTTAAAAGATCTAGTTGACGGGAGGGGGGTAGTTGCATAGGTGTGCAGACTGTCGTTATAATAATTTTTGCAAGTCGAATGCGTTATAAATTCGAATCTTCCGTCTTAATGCGAAGACACAAGATATTGATTAAATTTAATTTTCTTTCTCCTGCAGTCTTTCTGCCACAAGTCGCAACTTTTCCCCCACCTTCATTAAAAAAATCGATACACCCTTGGTATATATACTTACCAATTCGAAAATTTGGTAGTACTCGTACTTATTGGCAAAGGCAAGTAAATATTTATTTTTATTCACATATTTGAAATAACTTCTGAGTAAACTTAGTAAGTACTAATTATACCAGTACTTTCTTAACCCAAAGGGCTCGTGTTCAAATTATTTAAATCCCCTTCACTCGGATTTAATGCTCAGTTCGCGGATGAATCTGCAGTACGCTGAAAAGAATTATTATAAAAATAACTACACAAATTTTTTATTCAGAATTAATCAGAGGCTATTCCGAAAGTGATTTATGTATTATTTTCCTGATTAAGATACCTTCCTAAGATATACAGATGTGGTGAATCTCGCTTGACCATAGCACGTCAAACGAGGCAATTGCGTTAAAGCTGCAGTAACCTACATACTAATAAATAGGGGAGAAGTGGGTACAGTGAGACATGGAGAACAGTGAGACATTTTTTATTAGATGGTAAATTCTGATGTAGAAATGTTTGTAACAGTGGAGTTGTATGTTGTTTGAGTAAAGTAACAGTATTTTCATACTCTATTTGATTCTAGTTATAAAGGGGAGTGATGAAAAAATATTTCGTAATTTTTCACTCTAGAAGTAAAATTTTGGCTTGTGTTTAATGAAGGTTATATTGGATATACAAATTACATAGAAATATGAATGTTTTGTTACCTAATACTATGGTATTTGACATTATGTTTTGCAAAGGTTCGTCTTTCTTGTTTTGATTTTGAAGTGATGGTGCCATTTTTAAACGAATTATGCGTAAAGGGAACAGTGAGACATGCCATTGAAGGGTACACTGAAACGTCTCACTGTTCCCATTTACCAAGATTTGCAAAAATAAACTGTAATTATATTACATTTACCAGTAACTAACATTAAAAATGAACATACTAGTAACCAATTTAGGAACTACAGCTTCAAATAATGGATACACTACATTTTAATGGTTTTTTATATTATTCACAAAATTTTATAAAATATTAAAAAATAATAAAGAATTAAATTAAATTCTTATAATTATAAGCTTTGTTGTCACCAAAAATTAATTTTATTTTTTAGCAAAAGTTTGAAAAGTCATGGAAAATTCACTTTTCCAAATGTTCCAGATGTTTCAATGGTTTCGAAGTCAGACATCAAAATGATTCTAAATAAGTCTACAGAACAAGGCAAGATAAAGAGAGAGCAAGCTTTCCTTTCTTTTGAAATAAATGTAAATCATTTCAATGTCCGGTAATAGACACTGGTGTCTCACTGTACCCTCCTGAATGGGAACAGTGAGACATTTGCATTTTTTTGACAAACACGCATTGTATATTATGTCCTTTATCTATTAACATTTTTGTTTATGTATTATTGTACTCCATTTTTTAATGTATATTTCTGTTTCACTTGATTTTAAAAATACTTGACATTTCACTTGCATACATATGTCTTCATATTTTGTGTCCCACTTTACCCACTACTCCCCTACTATGCTTTTAGAACTAGGATGTGTTTTTTTCTTCATTGTTGGATACACTCTTTTAACACTTATATAATCGCTGATTAACTTTATAACTTCTTTACTGTGTTAATATTAGAAAAAATTACCTGGCTGAATAGTTTCAAAGTGATAAAATTCACAAAAACTTCACAAACGTAAGTTCAAACGAAACACAACATACTCAGCAAAACAAAAAAACAAAAAACAGCAGAATAAAACTACATACAAACAATATCAAACATCTACACTATATTAAGAACCAACACATCAATGCATATAAACTGCACCCACAATTAGCATACACAATATATCACACACAACTTGAAGTTATAATACACACAAAGACAATAATAACACAAATAATCCAGAAAATAAAAAGAGACTAGAAATAAAATAATATAACTAGAGGAATAATAAACTACAACATACCACACGAAACACGAAGTAACCAACGTTACATTCAACCACGACGAAACCAAACTACATGAAAAGGAACTAAAACATAACCTACAACCGAGTGGTGTATCTTATGCAGAATTTTGTCAAGGGGGGGGGGGGAATCATTATTAAAACTGTTTACAATTCACATTATAGGTATTTTAAATTCGGTATATTATTATTTATTATATTATGGTATATTTATTAAAATTACACTATGTTCTAATAGTACACATTCATGAATATCCTTACAAATCTTTGAAACTTCATTCCAGTTTTTAACAAAATGCTAAATTTCATATTGTGTCGGCTTCATTTTATTACAAAGTCGGTACTAAACGATAGGTATCTATATAATAAAGATAGCATCGTTATGATTCGAACATGTCACAGCACCAAGCATAGGGATTATATTGAAGGAGGGCAGGAGGACTACGCTTTATGTCGATGTAAATTTTGTTACTCTGACAGTGAAAAATTAGAAAGGAAAAATAGTTATGGATTTAAAAAATACTCAAATTTATATTATGTATTTTTTTAAGTTCCAGGAGGGAGTTCAAACCCCGTAACCCCCATGCGTATGTCCCTGTTACAACCTAATATAATGAAAACAAGACAACAAACACGAACAATTTTAAACACAGAAACAGCAATACACAGCATACAAAATCAACACCAAGAATACATAAGACAAGACATAATATGAAACAGAAACAACAAACATAAACCCATAATAAACAAACAATGAATATCCTGAAAACTAAGCAAGAAGAACATAACCCAACTTAGATCAAAGTCGACAAACGAAACTGCACAGTAATTATGTAGAAACAGGACATAGGGCTACACAACAAAATCGAAACCTTCTTCACCGGCAATAACATGAAACAACTCAAAAAATGACCCCATAACACAATATCACAACATAGTAAAGAACACAATAGAACCGACATAGCTCAGATGGAAAAAGCGCTCAGCGCGCATAGGTGAGAGGTCTTGGGTTCGATTCCCTGTGCCGGAACGAATTTTTCTCAAATAATAGGATCTACATGTCGACTACTTACAGAAAATAGTCTTGATTATTCAATGAGGTTGGCGAGACCTCATATATGAATATATACTCTAGGATCAACGTTAACAGTATTCATTAAACTGTTGTCGAAAATGGTCATAAAGTCATTTAAATATGGCCATAATATAACCAACCTATACACTAACATATCAATAATTGAAAGACTAAAATATACTATAACAAATGCTCAACAGTAACAACATACCATAAGAACACATCAAAGAAATCCTCCAAATTACAGACATCAACACCAAGCAAAATTACTTCACATACAACAACAAATACTACACCCAAACTGAAGGCCTGCCCATGGGATCACCCATTTCCTGCATCCAAGCCGAAATTTTCGTACACAACATAGAACAGACACACATTCTAAACCAGGACAACAGCAAACACGCAGACAACATCACATACTGACACAGATACGTAGACGAAATAATATTATTATGCAAAGAAAACAAAAGACATACTGAAAACTTACACAAACACAAAAACAAAATAATCCAAAACTACAACTACACACTAGAAATAGAAAATAACAAATTCATCAATTTTTTAGACATCACAATAAAAAAACACACAAAAACATAATTTCAAAATATACAGGAAACCTACGACTACGGTAACACACATGCACAACACCTCCAATCACCCCACACAACACAAACACGCGGCTTTTCAATTCAATTCAATTTATTAAGCCATTAAACATACAGTGATAGGCTCCGTCACAAAAAAACATATATTTGGAAATACACATATAATTGAAAACAGTAAAGTTTAATTAGAATGAAAACACAAAACATTTTGAAACTCTAAAATTAATAAGAACACTTCACTCTTATGGCCGGTTTGTCCAAGTATTGTTAGAACACTTAATTACTGTTAAACCTTCAACAGTTTGTTAAATACAGTTTTTCCATTTGTTCAACACCAGTTTGGCTTAACAGACTCTTAACCGTTTGTTAACTTTAAATGTAGGTTTCAGGCCTTTAACTCATTTAACAAACAGTTAAACATGGCGGATAACACCACAGCTGTTCAGACAAAAGTTGTGAAAATAACATGTTATGTTTCTCTTTGAGTAAGGGCCGGTTTCACCAAGCTTCAGTAAATCAGTCCAAATAAAACATTAGCTAGTACTGAACATTAAAATATTTACACGAGTACGTTTATATGTGCGCTGTCTCCCTAGACTTCAAGCCGAGCAGCTATATGTGCCTCGTCGCGCTAGCTCCGTCATGACTCTTCGATGGAGTAGTCAGTAGCGAGCTGTATTGCTATCCCAGGGGCCCGTGTTCGATTCTCGATGATAACTTTTTTTTTATTAACGTAACTAATTTTTATACACGTTACCTTTGTCCATTTTTTTTTAATTTTGTGTACTGGAACGAATTATTTCGCAACTCTGGCTCCACTAGGAGAATTTAAAAAACTCTTGGGAGATCAATTTTCTTCCCGAAATAAAACAAAGATAAACAAACAAATTAAAGAAAAATAAAATAAATACACATGTGGATTTAATACTTCATCCACATGCCACCAGCGTCTATCACTGCCTGGCATTTTCGGGGCATTGAGTCCACCAGATCGCGGAAATAGTTCTGGTCCTTAGCAAAAACTTTCCAGGTAGCCAGAACTTGATCCCAGAGCTGATCTGGATTTTGAGGTGGGATGTCTCGATATTTGTCAGTCCTCCTCTTTTTCATGATTTTCTGTGAACCGTCTTTGAACGTTTATGGCGGTGTACGCGGGGTGATTATCCTGCTGGAAAATTAAATTTCCATCGGAAAGAAAACGATTATAAATTCCAAGAATCCAGCTCTTTCGCTTCTGTTTTAAAGCCAGTGCAAATATATCTTATCGCTAGCTATAATATAATTCTAATAAATGAAAGTTAATATACCAATTAAGTTTTGTTATGTTTGAATGCACATTATGCATTAATTTACTAATATTTCTTAGGTACCGGTATGTAGTTATAATAATCACTTTCATGTCTTAAAATAAAACTCAGTTGTATGCTACTTAGTTGACTAGTTTCAGCTTTGTCTCAGCCGTTTTTATGATATTCTAACCTATGATCAGTTTCTTCTAAAATTTTGAGTACCGGTACCACGATTTTCGTGACGCGGTATCTTTTGCGAATTTTTGTATCATTCAAATTTTCAAAATGATCGGTTTTTAAATGGTTAACATTATCTCCATTTGACTCTTAATTTTCGAGCAGTTCCAGATATAACAATTCTGTGTCGAAACGTTCCGCATTTTATATTGCAACTAATGAATAATTAAAAATTTAAAGACGGAAATTTCTATCACTACATTTAATGATAGTTTTACTGGTTCGTTAGGCTAAAGATGCTTGGTGAGATATAAAAATGATTTAATGAACCAGTAAATAAATTAATGAATTATTAAAACCTTAATGAAGCTTTGTGAAACCGGCCATAAAACTAGTAATATATAATTTAACAAATATTTTGGAATATTAATATAGGGAAGATAATCTTTATAAGTCAACTGATTATCATACTGACGCTTATTTCGATGCTGAGCTATTATCCATTTAATATTGAGGAAATGTGCAATCTTAACGTGGCAGGAAATTGAAGTCAGATTTGAATATCCTACAAACAGAAATAGGCACTTGTTCCAATTCACCAGCTACTATTAACTCTAGATTCTATGTTACTGGCTCTTCAACTATAGCCGATGTCAATAGTACTTCAAAATATGCAGTGAGTAAGTAATAAAATGTTTCAGCAGCAATTGCTTCTTTAGGACGAAATTACATATAATTTATACATGGACCTGAATTTTATATGATACGGAATTCTCCTTGGGGTTTTGTGTACAGTTGACTACACACATTCGTGTAATTATTGTCACCTAGTGGTCATAATGCTGAGATTTTTCTAAACAGAAATTCATACTTAGCATTATAAAATATAACCATACTTATAATAATTATTATTATTCAATAGTAGTCAATGCAACTTTCATTTATCAACTCTCTGTACTGTATGAATCATGGCTACTGTAACAGGTTACGATTTTACACATGTTTCATGACTTACTCTACAGTACAGAATTTAAATAATAATATCAGCCAATAAGAAGTTGTCTTATATATGCATATCATAACCAACTGCTGTTGAGTAGTTAGAATAGTATTAACAACAGTTAAAGTTAAGTGTTGGTTATTTTAAACAAAATTATGTTGGAAAAATGGAAAACATCTTAACAAAACGTTTAAAATAAACCAGCTGTTAATTTAACATTTGTTAAGCCAAATTAAACATTACTTGGAAAAACTGGCCATTAATGTAATATTTGTAACTAAATGTAAATAACTTTATTTATTAAAAAACAATTTTTTATGAATTTATGTTAATAAACTCATCTACAGAGTAGAAAGGATTAATTAAAAGCCAACTATAAAATCTACCTTTGAAACTATTGGTTGGTAACTTATAATATTGACTGGGAAGCTTATTATATAATTTCATCCCCATGACAGAAAATTTGTACTAGTTTTATGTAATCTACAGTATGGGATATTCATTTGTTCACTATTTCTAATTCCATGATCATGTATATTGGCTATTAATGAGTAGTTGTCTATATTTTGTCGAGTGTAAAGGACTAGGTCGTATATATGTATAAATTTATGATTGTTTGAAAAGAGGTCGACAATGTTCAAGATAGTTTGATTGACATAGAATTCTAATGGCTTTCTTCTGCAAAATCAAGACACTCCCAATTTTGCTACCATTTCCCCAGAAAATTAAGGCATACCTAATTATTATCGACTGAAAGAACGAAAAGTAGGCACATCTTAAATAATTTTGAGAAACGCAAGTCGATCCGTGATACACAGACTCATCAACATTCCTATGAGCCAACAAGACTTTGAGGAAGAAATACACACTATCAAATACATAGCATAGGGAAATGGACACAACCCCAACATAATAGACAAAACCATAAAGACCAAACGCAGACAAGTAAAAGCAACACAAACACAAGAACAAAACACATACAACACACGAATACAAGAACACATACAAAAAAAGCATAATTTTTCAAATACAATCTTGCATTCAGAACGCAGAACACATTACAAAAACATCTTAACATACAGACAAGATATACAAACAAATACAACTTAACACCTGTGGAGTAACGGCTAGCACGTCTGGCCGCGAAATCAGGAGGCCCGGGTTCGATTCCCGGTCGAGGTAAGTTACCTGGTTGAGGTTTTTTCCGGGATTTTCCCTCAACCCAATATGAGCAAATGCTGGGTAACTTTAGGTGCTGGGCCCCGGACTCATTTCACCGGCATTATCACCTTCATCTCATTCAGACGCTAAATAACCTGAGATGCTGATAAAGCGTCGTAAAATTACCTACTTAATAATAATAATAATAATAATAATAATAATAATAATAATAATAATAATAATACAAACTATCATTCAATAGTTGCAACGATTTTTACATCGACAGACTGGAAGATCATTTCAAACACGTTACAAGGAACATATCACAGCCATAACCAAACCACACAACAATTCAACCTATGCAGAACACAGCACAAACTCCATTCACAACTACAGCAACATAAATATTGACATGAAAATACTACACATCCAGCCACAAAATCAGTAACGTGACACTATAGACAACATTAAATTTACAAACATACAAAAACACACCCCCAGCACATCCTGAACACTGAGCTGAATTTTAAAACACACATCCTTTTCAACACAACAATGAACAGACCCCATCACAATAGGAAACCATAAGAAAGCGCAGGACTTCACTAGGCTTCAGACAATGACGAATACCTTGTTGAAACTAGTCAACCAGCTAATTTTTCTAATACTAACACAGTAAAGAAGTTATAAATTTAATCACTGAGAATCTAGGCATTTATTTAAAGCAGGCATGTCAAAACCCTGCACATTGTGCAGTCGCGCATATTGTGCATTGGTCTCTGTGCAATGTGCAGTTCCTATTCCCCTACCTGGAGGGAGTGAATCGGCTTAGAGGGGAACGCGACAGGGCTGTATATTACCTGCAGTAGCAGAACAGCTTTGGTTTCAGTAACACAGATCAGTACGGGTGCTCATTGAGCTGTGATTGTGAATGCGTTATGAAAAATAAAGTGAGGAGTCCACAGATATAAAGAAGAAGAGAAATCACGAATCATATAACGTAACTCTTATGATGTTTTCCTCAGCCAATAGTAATTATTTTAAAATGAAAGGCTTTCATTATATCATGTGGACCTAATAGTGATGTGAAAATTTAAATCATATTAGTAAAGTTCTCAAAATATGATATTCGCCTGCTCTTATTTCTTAATTAGTACTCTCACGGCAAGACAAACATGACAATGATGTTGTTTTGGAGTCTGTACTAACACAGCCATCAATGGTTAGACGACTTACAACTTTTATTTGATAAGCTGATAAGTGATGAGAATATAGTGAGTAATATATGTGAGGCTCTTGGGGTTGTGAGGGAAGGAAGAAAGCAACTATTTGTAAGGCGGAAACATTTTCTGGAAAAATAATACATAATGGCGAATTTTCCACCTGACGTTACTATATTATCTAACATACTTACGTTAATAAATCTTTAAACCTGACATAAAGAAAATGTCCACGCTTCACAGCTTGTGAAGTACTCTTTTAACTCAATTCAGTAACGCTCCCAACTTGCTGATACTTGCTCAACGTTTTCCAAATAAACTATATATAAATTTAAATTCAAGCTTAATTTATCCAATTTATTAATAATAATGTGAATTTATATTAATATACAGCAAGGAAAAATGATTCCACTGTAAAAGCCTCACAATTGGGAGTAAAATATTTTCTTTAATATTTGTGCACTAATGGTCCCAATAATGCTAGAGGAACACTGAAAGAGTATTACTTTGAAATAATCAGTACCTACTGTGTAAAATGAAATACTGTGTTCTTTTTTTTTTTTTTTTGTTTCGAAATTACTGCAATATTTATATTTTCTTCAAATACTGCATACAAATCGTGTAAATAAATGATTCTTTACAAACGACTGCATTGTGAATTGTAACTGAGTAAGTCTATTGTTTCTTGTGTTACAATTATTGTCAAAATAGACACTGACAATAATTGCGTTTTTTCCTTCTGCCAAGTATGTTTATAATGTCCAAATGTCAATTTAATTGAAGACTAGAAGTGCAGAATAGATTCTTGTACATCCCTCCCGCTAAGAACTGGATAGAGCAACACGTGAATGACGCAATCTGCACAGACCGGCGGCGTTCCGCGCACATACACTGCACTTTCAGTGTCTGATTTCTGACATGCCTGATTTAAAACCTAGAAATGACAATATTTACTACGTTTTTATTCACTGTATTTGTTCTTAATACGAGGCCGTTGTCGTGCTGATTCCACGTGTGTCTATTTGATGAAGGCCTATAGACAAATTTGGTCCAATAGCAATATTTTTCCGTCTTTTTCACTATGAAGTAAACCTTGAACTAATTTTCAGGTTATAATAAAAGTGAGGGAACTTCTGTATGAAAATTATTATTCTACAGCTCACGGTTTATCACCGTGACCAGAAAGTCCCAGCTAATCCAATAATAATTGTAGTTGCTCTTTTCAGTATAGACTGCATTTCTTTGAAACACTACTAGCTTTGCTAAAGTTTTAACCTACATTCTTGCAGTTCCTAATCCCCGTCGTACAATATTAATCCTAAAAAAATTACCGGCTGTTACTCTTTATCTCATAGGCTTTATTTATTTTCCGTAAGTATGGTAAATTTAGAAATCTTATCTCAACTTGCTACTTTGCAAATTTATAATGAGGTATGCATTATGCAAGAATGGTTTTTATTTAAAAACAGAATTTACCGTTAGGCAAAGTTCATTTTAAAAAGAAAGGAATTGAAGGTTACCTTATCTTTCTTGGAATACATTTATTTCGTTTCCTTAAAAAATTATAGAATCTTATTCAGAAAATAAATATAAATATTTGTTAAAAGTCAAGCCAAGAAAGGAATTTCACATTCTTAAATGTATACTCGGTACTTAATATAAAAATAAAGGATGTATATTTTATTTCATTTATTGGAATTCAGAATATGAAATGTTATTGACAATATTCAGTAGTAAACATGCTAAAATTACATTAATTCAAAATATTGTGAATAAGATTATAATCTCTGCTAAGTTTTGTGTAAAGACTTGAAAAAATGCTTTTTGAGTGAGAAGATCAGGCCCAAAGTAAACTCACATTCAAAGATAACTGATCCTACTAATTGATAGTGATCAATAATTTGTTGGTGTAAATGTGGATTTTTAGTTATTGCTTCTATTAATAGATAGTGAAAATAATAGTCACTGTTGCCAATTATAGATAAATATTCCCGCATTATGGAATTCAATTTTTCATCTCACTCAACTGATTGTAAACAACAATGGGGTTAGCTAGAAACCGCTGATATTTTCAATTGTGATACTTAAAAATTAATGCTTAATCTACATAACCATTTTCTCTGACACTTTTTTAACTGTGCCAATAATGGTGCCACCTATTGAGAACTATGGGAACGTTGTGAATTTTTCAAAGTTTGTCAATTTTTCATATCTTTGGTTCTGACTTATCCCGTGGTTGGAAAGTTCGTTTACTCGATCATAAAATCATAGGTTGGATACTTTTGAACGTCAATGTATAAGTTTAGCAAAGAAACATTTCAATCAATGACTATGAGTGCCATGATCTCACTGCGCGCAAAGTTCAAAAAATAATTTATCACGTTCTTTCACAGAACCTCAAGCTACCTCCCGGATTATTCAGAGTCTTGTCAGGAAATTAAAACACTAGAAGATATTAATTGTTATCAAATCAACAAATGTAAATTTAATTTAGCAAATCATACACAAGTCTGCATACATTCCATTAACAAATGTAGAATGCATAAACAGGAAATTCCTACTTGTTCTATATCTTTCTTTAAAATTTGATGAATATTAATTTAAAAAATCATCATTCCTCTAATGAGGGTGACCAGAAAGATACAGAACAATGCTGACAATTTTTTTTAAATTATGAAAATTATTAACATAGTGGATACAAGGAAAAATAAATTTGAAATAATAAATATTTAAACATTTACCGATTCAAAATTATGTAAAATGCGAAGGAAACCATAGAATTTTTGCAGCGAGTCCTTCAGTAGGCTATTCCTATTAAGATCTCTCGAATAATAAAATATCGCAACTGAAACCTAAAGATTCCAATATATCATACCTATGTACAAAATGTAACGGCAAATTATTATTGAAACACGTAATTCAAGTCGAAAAAAGTAGTTTTGAAGCATTTATTTGAGGGGTCTAAAACACAAGAGGTAGACCTATGAGTGCACTTTGCAGAGACACTTATGCGCCGAGAAGAATGCATTAAAGATTCCTTTTTGTTGGTGAGATGTTACATTTATGACTGAAATATGGAATGCAAGGTTCATAAATCTATTTATTTTCATTGTCAGTTGTGAGGGGCTGCATTGCCTCTCTCTAGAACCGGATGATCGAATCTAGTACAACAAAAATCGCTATTAGTGGCATCTCATTCCAAAGGATATTTTGTCCGAAGGGGAAAACAGAAAAAACACTTACAATACTTATTATTTACTGTATGCTAATAATTTATACCTATTACTGTTATTCATGAAAGTATTATGGAGGAATCACAGCTTGTAGAATCCAAAAATCTTTCCTGAAATAAGAAAAATGATTGGACGAAATGAACTTTGAAACTGTTTGATGTACAAGGGCCAATTTGGAGGAATATAAATGGATAAGTAACAACATTATTTTGTTGTGTCCATAAAAATCACACTCTAAGACAAGAATGAGTAATGTATTTTGTTTATTAAAGCAGATTATGTTGTGTAAAAACTAACGATGTGTGCAGTTATGACACTAATTCTAGCATCAACATCCTGCATCAGATCTCCTTCGTAATCATCTTCTGATACGTCTCCAGAATATCAATTGTTGAAATTGGGTACGCTTCTACATTCACACATTCCTCACATATTTTTCTGAAAATGTAGGCCTTCCTGGAAAAAGGATGTAACGTCAAATTATTTAAATATGTGATTCAAGTCGACAAAATGATTTTGAAGCATTTATTTCAGGGGTAAAAGCTCAAGAGGTAGGCCTATAAGTGGAATTTTCAAAATATTTGAGTAATATGTAAGAGAGTGAAGCTAAAGTTCCCCTTTATTCAGTGCACAAAAGCTATGTGTATTACGCAAGCATATGCTGCATTATAGAGTTGTAAAAAAAACTACTTCGTCAGTCAGTTTTTTTGGTTTGGAGCACAAGGGATATGTTGTAGTTATATTCACTGTGCTCCATTTCTTTCTATTAGGACGTTACATCATTGCAGTCTGTTTTGAATTACAAAAAAGAACTCAATGTCACTTTCGAACTGTTACAGAATTTATTGTGATCAGCATTTATAGACTTAAAGATGAAAATGCACCTGCGTTTGTGTGAAATTAAAGTCATGCTAAAAGAGGGTGCAAAGAAATTTGCTTCCTGTCTGCTCAAATTCTTTACGTCCTTGCCAAGCAATGTCATTTTCATGACTGCATTTAGCAACAATGCTGGAGGACAAAAGAAGAGTCACTTTATTCTCAAATTCTGGCTCTATGTTATCCGTAACATCAAATCACGAATTCATAATTTCTGTAACTCATTTAGGGAATGTGACCAGAATTTTGGAATAATAGGAAATGCTAAGAAGAATACTGATTGGAAGATGTTTGTGTGCGTACTTACTGCAAGTTCGAAGTAAAATGGCACTTAGTAGCACTTTGATACTTCTCCTAAAACAGAACATTTACATGTCCTGCTCAAAATGGTGTTCATTTGAATTATAATCTTTGAGTGAATGATGTCCTAGATCAGTCATCGTCAGATAACACGATTCTAGGAAGCAGGCACGTTTCCTCTAGCTTTAGACAGCAGTGAGCGGGCAAAGGGAGGGAGGTTACGTAGTAGAGAAATAATGTAAACCAGCAGAAGTATAATGTTGGCTGGTCTAGGAGCGTTTGTACTAGTAATTTCTATTCATTATCTAATAAATATTATTTAATAGCTATAATAACATTAATTCTTTTTTTTATTTTAGTAGGTTATTTTACGACGCTTTATCAACATCTTAGGTTATTTAGCGTCTGAATGAGATGAAGGTGATAATGCCAGTGAAATGAATCCGGGGTCCAACACCGAAAGTTACCCAGAATTTGCTCATATTGAGTTGAGGGAAAACCCCGGAAAAAACCTCAACCAGGTAACTTGCCCCGACCGGGAATCGAACCCGGGCCACCTGGTTTCGCGGCTAGACGCGCTAACCGTTACTCCACAGGTGTGGACAACATTAATTCTAGTTAATGCAACAACTATGACAGAAATGAGTGCAAAATGTTCCAAACAAAGGTCACCGAAATCTACAGTTTTAAATTTTGAGTAGGAAGAGATGTTTATGATTACTGAAAGGGATGGAATTGCAAAATGCTTAATTCCTATAAAGTGCTTAATAGATAAAGAAATATAATTGCAACGACATCACACTGCTTGTCATGTAAGTGAATATCAGAAATATGAAGGAGAAGAGCGCTTAGAAGAGATAGAAGATACTTTTAATTAGTTTATTTTACGACGCTTTGTCAATTAAGATGGTTATCTAGCATCAGAGCGAAATGGAAGTGATAATACCAGCGAAATGAGTCCAGAGTCCAGCGCCCAAAGTTTCCCAGCATTTGCTATTAATGTGCTCAGGGAAAACGCCGAAAAAACCTCAACCAGATAAATATCCCAACCAGGATATGAACCCGGGCTCGCTCGTTTCACTGTCAGACATACTAACCGTTTCTCCACAGCGGTGGACGATAGATCTAAAGAAGATGTTAATAATTGTAGGCACTAAGTAATTGTTAAATTATAATGTAGAAAAATATTTCTTAGGAATTAGTTATTAAAATAGTTCATAAAAACAGAATCGGTAAATTATTATTACTATTAGCAGAACACAATTTCTTCCAAAGCTAAAATGTGCATCTATCTGCCTATAAATATAAAAGTAAATGATATGATCCAGGAAACCCTGCCAAAAAATCATAAACATTACTTCATATTTTCTTTCTGTCGATATAAAACCTACGGAAGGTTAAAACGTTAATTCAGAATTTTGAATTTGTATAGTATTCAAAGCATTAATAAAATTACTGATTTTACATACTTCCGGATAGTAGCTATCACAGTTAAATCAGAAAAATATTTCGTGGAATTATATAGTCATATTTTATTTTTCATTGAAAATACTTAAATGTTCTGTTTTAAATGGAATACACATTTTTGTTGCATATGAATTTCAACGTTAATTTCATTCACATGTGTATTGAAATATTTGTTCCAGCGACCTGCAGATAGGGTATTGTTTTCTAAACGACATTAGTTGCATAATTATTATGTTATAGTAAAAGTAATGTAATATGAAAATGTATTTATATACGTATATTCTATTCAGGATGACACTTCGATCGATTTTTCTAGTTGCGTGAAGAGACAGCTTTATTTATGAAGTTAACAGGGAACCCAGTTATAGAACTACGGAATAAAAAACGGATATACGGTTCGGTTTCTCAGTGGACATAAGAAGTCACCTTAGTAAGACCAAGATAATTAGAATTACAAGCTAGTGCAGAATGAATATTTCAATAATACGAGTATTATGAATTATCACAATGTTAAAAAATGTATTTTCAAAATTATATGTAATGTAGTCTATATCTACATTGTTTTGGACTACTGTAGTCATTTTGTTATATTTTGCGTCTGAATCGCTGCAATTTTATGTATGTCAACATTGGTAAATTTAATTTAAAAGTTATGAAAATTTTCTGATACTTCACATAAAATCTGTTCACTACTTTTTTTATTTGTGGCAAAATTTTACTTTCTCTGTGTACTGTTACGATATTGTCATCGTTATAATTATAATTATCATCATATTTATAATAATTAACTACACTTCGTCACCAACATCACTACCACAGCCTAAAACAACAAGAACAGCAACAAAAACACAAATATATGTAAATATTCATATAATCGGTTTAATGATTACATTCAGCTCCTATTGTAGAAGAGCAGGATATATAACATATGTCCTGGTGATTTAAAGAGTAAAAAGCTACGAATTGACCAATTAACCCCTTCAAAAGACACAACTTCAGAGGTTGTTTTGAAGTCCACAAGTCGTTCTTCTCATACATATTTTGTTTAACCTGATGACTAGAGGTATGCTCTTTCATCAGATGTCTTAACGTTTCTTCTGTTTTAGTGGTGACTTATCATTGGGAATAGATATAGGTCCCATTCTTGCGAACGGATCTTTAGAAAGGACTTTAGGCAGTTTTGTTACAGGATCTTCTCACTGCAAAGAGGGCTGCATCATATAGGAACGGGATGGGTATGGGAGAAAGGAGAGAATAACAGGAGGAATGTATGGCGTAATGTGAAGATGCGTTTAATTGATATCGAGAGGCAAGAGATTGAGCTCCAATGTTCGGAAAAGTCCTCACTACATTTACAATCAGATCTCATGCTTAACTGGGGGAGGTGTGACTACATAAACACTTGTAACAAAGACAGCAGAGCAGGTTTAGCGTGGCTAAGATTAAGGGCATGGAAGGGTAATAAAATTGTCAACAAAGAAGAAGAGAGTCTTTGTTCGCTTTGAAAAGAAAAGGACTCCTATAATCATATTTCATTCCAGTGTGTCGAATTGGAACATGTACGGAGAAAATATCTACCACCCTCGATGCTAAGTCAGAATAGGAGTTCGCTTGCATGTCTTAACCTCATGGGGAGTAGAGAATGGGAACAAAAGACTGGATTGTTCCTCTTGAAGGCGAGAAAGAGTAGAACTTTAGCTGTTGAAGTTTGTGACGCGAACTGAGGAAGGGATAATAGTATTCACGCAACTGTACACTTTTATGTCTTTAGGTTAGGATATATTATATAATGGGTTTTATTGTGCCATTTCTATTTTAATATGTGTGTTCTTTTAGAGAGTAGTTGCATGTAATCATAGGTGGGGGGGATGAAACCTACAAAGGAGGACTTGTGTCGGGTACAAAGCACGTACTATCAGAAGACCTGTGCATTGGATTTTAGGGAAAATTATGATAATATAAAATCTGTATGTATAATATTACTCAATAAATCCATCTATCTACAGGATCTTCTCGCATTAGTTTCTTCAGACTTCCTTCTTTGTTTTTCTAATTGTATATTTAAAATATTTTCTGAAAAACTTATGAGCCTCCCAGTCGAATTAAAGATTATTTCTCATGGCTCCATTAGCCACCGGCGTATCTCAGGCTGTAGCGTAGTGTTTACCTACTGATCCGGAGCTCCTCCGTGTGCGTTCCATTCCCGCTTGACTTCCTCCGAGAATTTCTCCATGAGTAAGTGAATGTCAAGTAATTCCATGGCGAATCCTCGGCTTTATGTCGCCATATATACTCTGAACCTTAAGTCGCGCCATTGCAATGAAATAAACGAGAGCGCACTAGATAAGAGGAATGTAGTGGTGTTCCTGGTTCTGTGTTAGCATTCAGTGCAAACAACAATATTCATGAATGATTACAAAATCCTGTTGTTTCAATGCATGCGGTTTACAGGTGACCAAATTCTGGTATTTTCGGAATTAACGTAACCCAAGACATGAAACCTGGTTTTATATGTAAAAATGTTTTAACCGACACTTCAACGTCACGGTGCCGACTCATTCTTTGAAACCTTTTACAAAAATGAATTGGCTTCTTGTGTTCGGCAAGTTACAATTTATGCAGCCATCGTCACTTTGTACCGTTTACTTTAAAAGTTTCTCTCATTGTCAAAGGTTGTCTTTTATTGTTTAATATCAGAGTCTTTTCTCACTCCATTTGCCCTCGTCAAGGTTCCGCTCTTGCATTGCCATGGCAAATCCTCCTCTCCAGCTGATGCCTGGTCTTTGTCTTTTCCTGCGTTCTTGCCGTGACCATGATAATATCTCCTTTAGCCATCTCTCTTCTGGCATCCTTTGAATGTGACCGTACCAATCTTTCTGCTACCAATTTCTTTTGGTTCATGTTTTTTCTTGTTACATCATTTCGAATTCGTTGAACTCTACAAAACTCGGCAAATCCTCTGCAATCCATCAATTTCTACTGAACATAGCTTTCGTTTTTGCCTTCCAGATAGCGCCTACCCTTCTCCTCCTCCTGGTGGATTTCCCAATTTCAAAGGACACCATTAATTGCTCGAATTGCACCTCTTGCTTGAAGGATGTGGTCCTATATCTACCAGGTTATTAATAATAGAACCAAAACATTTGAGGTGATCCACAAACCATGTCCATGTGCTCTCTATCCCACTAATCACTAAACATACTCCTCTTTGTATTTATCCTCAAACCATTTGCGTAATGCGTCTCATACAGTTTTCTACTACATATACTGGATCTTTTCTGTTGTGCGATATTATAACCCGATCGTCGGAAAATAACAGGGAGTAGGCCTACTCCGTCACTTTATAGAGATAAAAATTAAGTTTTTGTTTCACTGATTTAAAGGGTTAGGAATAGCTTACAGTAGTAAAATTTTGGAAATATTCAATATTTTTTTCCTTCATTATTGTATCTGAAAATTAGTACAGTAGAACTTCTATTATCCGTAGTTATAAAGGCGGTGGATTGAACGGTTAATCGAAAAGGTTGGATAATCCGTACTATAAAATATTTTCATGGATTAAGAGCATAACAGTTTTGTAATTTGAAACTCCTACTGTACTGCAACCACTGGTGTCTCCATACTACACACTACACTATATTAAAATATGCTCGTTATAACTAATGAAAACATAAAAACAGTGAAATACAGTAATACGTAACACTTTACTCTTGTTTCATTTTACTAAATCACGCACATTTCTACCGCTAATCTCATATTCTTATGCAAGATAACCCACGGTTTTTTCCTTTCCCAAACCGCTAACACGTTTTCTTTTGATATTTTGCACATAATTATCAAATTATGCACAATTTCAATTGTGTGGACGTTCTTGAAGTCATTTCTTTCAAAGGTGATAGTGACTATTTTACGAGTTTTGAAAAACACCTCCTCCTAAAAGTGTTTCTACTGCCAGTAATGGTAGCATTCCTACTACATACTATGTAACTGTAAAGACTAGTAATTACCTTCTGTAGAAAAAAAGCGTAGACCCTACTAATATAAATACTGTACTTCGTATTTTTCTGCAAAAAAAAAAGAGAAAGACAGTTGTACTTCGTATTTTTCTGCAAAAAAAAAAAAAAGAGAAAGACAGTCGGATAATCCACCAATCGGTTAATAGGATGACGGATAATCGAGGTTCTACAGTGTAAAACACTGTCATTCTGCTATACGAAAAATATTTTTACGATTAAAAAAATCATTTACATTTTTTTTTTCAAAACTCATTTCACTGTGCAGTGATGAAGCGTTTCTCACATAACTCAAAACTGTTCAACATTCTGTAATGACATTTTTTATGTATATTTATGCATATCATATCTACAAAAAGACGCAAGATCACTTCTCTATCTTTGATAGATTGCCTGAGAAAAAATAAATTCATTTTAAAAAATTGTCGAATACCAGTATTTTCTTCTAACACAAAAAAAAATATTATTTATTAAGAAATGTAGTTGAAAGAGCATGATATTGTAAACATGACTTTCAGCAATAAAATTAAAGAGAGAATATGAAAAAGTTAACAAGTTTATGAATTATGAGGGAAACGCTTCATCACTGCACAGTGAACTACCATCATTATGAATTTTGGAAAAAATAATAATAATTTTTAAAATCATAAAAATATTTTTTTCATATAGCAAAAGGACAGTGTTTTACACACACCAATTTTCATTATTGTACAAGATACAGTAATGGAGGAAACAAATGTTGAATATTTCTAAAAATGTTACTGCTGTAAGCTATACCTAACTCTTAAGTGCCGTAGGATACGAAACGTTTGTTGAGCGAGTTTTCCCAATCATTTTGTTGCAATTTAAACATCCTATCAGAGATATCTAAAAGCTTCTCTTCTGTTAATACAGGGGATCTACCACTCCTTAAAGCAGTAGGATAGGAAGTATTAGTCTATCCTGTATTTCTGACCTAGAAGATTTCTCAAACTAAACTAGGCAGACAAAATGGAAACGATACAAATTGCCAAAATTATATAAATAGTACATATCGATCTTAACAGAAGGTCTAGTGAAATTTAATTATTTCTTTTAATTTTATTTTAATTTTGTAAAATGTCATGTTTCAAGAGTGACAGTAATCTAATTATTTGTTTACATTTCGACTGAACGTGAATATCATTGCCAATGACCTTGCGTTCAACACATACCAATACAGAACAAATAACAAACGAGTACTTGAGCGGTCAAAATAAATAATGAGTGCCTATTCCCTTCTTCAAAAACGTTAGACTTAAGCATCACATTTTTTCTAGGAAAACCTTGACAGTACGAGGAGCTTGCGTTCAAAATCAAGTTTGTCCATGAAAGATGAAGTGGAGAAAAATAAAAAAAAACTTGGCATTTAAACAACATATGTCATGAAAGGTTTTATCTTACCAGTAACCTGATTAAGCACTCAATGAACAATGGTCTTAAACTCAAAAATCCCCTTCCAATACTTTATGCCTTACAAATTAAAATATTCTGAATTCGCAATGTTTTGAAAATAAACTCTGGACAAACAAAGTTTTGAATAACAGAACAATTGACAAACAAAGTTTTGAAGAAAATAACATTTTACAAACACTACACTACTGTAATAATTAAAATATGTTATAACTAGGGAACGGAATTTGGAGCAGTAAAAGCTAGTATTGGCATCTACACAGCTATTTGTTTACAACCCTTTATACCAAGTCCTCCCCTCCATGACATACTGCAGCTCTCTGCACGTCAACAACAGGTGAACGGGACAGTTGTCGCATAAGAACGTCAACATGCAGGTTTGCAGTTCAGAGTAGTGAAGTGCGGGTACAATGCCGAAAGTGAAACCAACTAACAATACAAAATTGAAAGACTATATTTGTAAAAGCTCCAGATCGAGTATCAAAATTCAGGAAACAGTTCCCTAAATTGTCGCTTCCCCCATGTCCAATTCTTAAGAAATGGGGATCATGGTTAGAAGCTTGCAATTATTACGCATATTACCTCCAATCCGTGAAGAAAGTGGTCCAGGCTTTCGATCCCGATGACGCGGCTGCGATTCAAATACGCCAGGAACTGCTAAATGATAGAACAATCGAAAAAGAAGTCATGGATATTAAGCCAAATTTTTTATATTTACCGAATGCCATTATTCGATTAGAAGAGTCAGGAGTAGAACTAGTTGAGCAAATAAATATTATGAGTACTATTGTAAATAAACTGAATGCAGTAGAAGGTGAAGTAGGAAAACGTGTTGGTGAAAAAATGAACAGAGTTTTGATTAAAAATGATGGGTACAGTTTTCTTAGTCGGATTTCAGCTGCACTAACAAACACGTGTCCCAATGATGTGAGTCCTCATGTAAATTTAATTGACGTATCTTGTTTCAAGTACTCTCCCATTGTCTTTGCAGATGTTAAAAAATTCCCTTCCTTGCAACAGAGCAAAGTTGTATTTTGAAAATTTGAAAATATTTACAATCTATTATAACAAGGCACAGCAGGAATAATTGTTTCATCAACAAAACATAGCATTAAATAAAAATGTCATTTCGTTTGCTTCTACATTTTGTTCAACATTTAATGATAGGCCTACTGTATTAGGCTATGTCATAAACATTGTAGTATATTGAATATATTGTAAATACTGCAATATACGTTGTATACATGTTATTATATTTCATGATATTGTAAGTAAAGGTTTTAATTTAACACGCTCCTGACAGAAAAACACACATATTCAGAGGCGAATTCCATGCAGAAGACAACTGTCTATCAGCCATCAATATTTCCACTGACACGCGAGGACGCAGAGATTTATATTTAATTATGTATACGTGTAATGTTGTTTATTGGTGTCTTGTGCGTTGCCAAGAAAAACCCATGTAGACCTAGTTCAAAATGAAATGCAGATTATGTATGTAGGCCACTATAATGTCATTAAACTATAACAATTGTTTATTCTGAAATACGTTTACAGCACGTTGCTTGTAAGTTTGTATGAAGTGAACTGTACTCGTCCATGCTCTGTGACGCAGCTCGCTTGACAGTCACTAAGCTACGAATATCTATACTACGTTTCACCATTCTTTATAATACTCAAAATCCCTTTCCCTGGTTATAACATAATAATCATGTATGGAAAATGATCTACAAGAAATATCAGCATTTTCAATTTAAATATACTTGTTTTCAACAAATCAAAATAATAATCACATTTTTACAGATTGAGTCTAATATAATCCTCCTCACAACCACAATACCTTTTACCATTTTCCCGTACAATATTATCATCTCCAGTAGCAAGCAATATTGGTTTGTGCTGTCCAAAACCTAATGCTTCATTTTCTTGCCAATTTTCTCCTTCGAAACTTTGCAGATGCTTTAGTACATTATTTTTCTTTTCCTGAGAAAAAGGATGTTGGAGTGGTAACTCTTGTAGTCTTCTTTCTTTGAAGAAACTACCTCGTTTCATTATATTTCTCCACAATTTGGATGGTTCATCCACTCTGTAATAAGGCTCCTTTATTACCTTGACCACTCTATGGCCTCATGATTTGTCCTTTTTAGTAAACATTCTTCTCATTTCTCTTATATCTGCTACTTTTTGTAGGATATGCAACGGCTTCACAATTTCCAAACATCTCCAATGATTTTCAGCTCTCCAAATTGTTTTGCAGATTTCTCTGAATGTCTAAGGAGAGAGAATAGTACTTTATTTTCTTAATAGTTTCTCAACTCGCTCAAAGACACGGTCCGCTGGTGAATAAGCCACGGCAACAATCTTCATTGAATTTCACGAAGCCAGTGTGTTGTAACCGAAATTGAAGTAACAAAGTTTTTAAAACAATAAAGTACAGGGCATAACGAGTTATGAAAGAAATACCATATTTCTCTAGTCTAACATTGTGAAGCTAGTGGACGCGTGTGTCAACGTCGGTTAGTGTAACCATCGGTTAAAATTTCCACCAAACTCCTGGTTAAGAATCTTTATGATGCATCGACCTCGGTTGGGAATTTAACAGGAGATTAACCACGGTAATCTCTAACTAGCCATATTCGAGAGGTTAAAGGAGATAACCTGTGATTAAAAAGTCTGGTAAAACAAAATGCGGACAGATCTACAGCTGATTATTTCAAAGACGATTAGTGTTGTACTTGGACAGAGATTATGGTGAGCGTGAAGTTTTATTAGTGGAAAGAGAATTCTTACGAGGAATTAGGTGACAGAAAATTTCAAAAGGTATTTCGTTCATCAAAATCTATCGTGTCATTTCTGCTGCAACAAATGGATCACTTAGAATAATACATAAATACTCATATTTCTTCCTTGAATAGGCTGTTTACATTACGATTATATGCAACTGGTATTTTCAGTATTTTATTGGTGATAACTGGAGTATTCCTTTTCCTAAGTCGCAGGCTGAACGAAAAGAAGTTATGGATGGATCTTAGGATATTGCATACTTCCCCTGTATAATTGGGTCCCTGGATTGTACACACGTTTCTACTAATCTTCTTTATCCGTTTCCTTTATATGAATATTCAATTTTAATATAACATATTGAGGATTCTTCATATTTAAATCTAGTAATGGAATCTATCAATACCTCAAACCCACATAATCACTTTAGCTTTTAATTTTCCATTTTGTACGATTCTAACCTAACAGCACTGAAAAACAAATGCAACGCGAAAATATATGTTACTTTCATTTCGATGTAGAACTGAGTAAGCGCAGTCGGTTTTGAACGTACACTGTTATCTTTGCAGAGGTATGGATGCTTTCCTTTTGGTCACTTTGTAGAAACAGTATACCAACACAGACTTTATCCTGGTTAAATGAGGTGTCCTTTTATTTTTATTAGGTTATTTTACGACGCTTTATCAACAGCTTAAGTTATTTAGCGTCTGAATGAGATGAAGGTGATAATGCCGGTGAAATGGGTCCGGGGTCCAATCATATTGGATTGAGGGAAAACCCCGGAAAAAACCTCAAGCAGGTAACTTGCCCAGACCGGGAATCGAACCCGGGCCATCTGGTTTCGCGGCTAGACGCTCTAACCGTTACTCCACAGGTGTGGACAAATGAGGTGTCAGCTAACATGTTTAAGTGACAGGTGTTTATGAATGGTGCACAGAAATTATATTTTAACCACGGTTAATTTTTAACCGTGACTTGGTAAGCCATGGTTACTACATTTTAATCGACGTTGATTCACGTGGCCATAACAGAGTTATGATCACCAAAGTTATTCCTGATGTTGCAAATCCCATTTAATCTCACATTCTCATAGCTAACTCATTTTTGTTTTCGAGTGGACAAACGTGTTTTTGAACGCAAACTCCTCAGTTACAGAGAAACATTATTTGACTTTTTTTCTTGAGCTATTTATGCTCTACTATCAGTATTTATTTTGCAGTTTATATCGTTTACATCCTGTATAGTACAGTACAACCTTTGTGTGATTTTTAACTTTCGTATCAGCAGCTTTGTAATTTTCTTACAAAACATCACAGCCCATATAATTAAAATAAAAAAATTCAATAATTGCTTACAATACTTACTTCCTATTTGATTGCATTTCAAAAGTACAAATATTGTTTTTTCGGTTTTAGTAGTCCTGTTATTTCAAAATATTTTGATAAATTCTATAAATCAAATATTTCCTTCTGAATTAGAGCTAATAACATAATTACCTTAAATAAGGATGCTGTCTTTCTTTTATTGTGTGAACATGATATTTTACATTTGTTATACCTCGTCACTATGATTTCAAAACTAGTTAATTCTAATTCATTCTAATTACAGGAGTCACATCTCAAAGCACCACAACGTCACAAGAAGTCAGTTCAACTCTCTCCATTGGCAGCAGCACTACATCTACCGAATATTTTCCAAATGAAATCGGATATAATATAGGTTTGAGGGCGTTGTTCCAAGTAGTTAGTCAATTTCTACTCGCAATATACTTAGCGGAATTACTACACCTTGCGCAATTAAATATAAATATGGAGAGAACAACTAAAGCACCAAAATTAGGCCCGATTGGAAAAGTTGTTCGTAAAATATCTGAAAGTGTTTCAGGAAAATTGTCAAACTTAAGTGACCGAGTACGAAAACTCGGAACAAATACACTTTATAGCAGAATAACAAGGAAAAAGCGCCTTATAATAGAGCAACATATTCGAAATAAACCAATTATACGAAGAGTGTACCACTTGTTACAAGTACCTGGTAACTATATAGCTTACTACGCTCCACATAATGTTATTAAAAGAGCTGTCGCTGGATTTTTATCATATTTATCTGACGTCGCTCTTACTCCAAAAATATTGCAGGACGACGGAATTATTGGTCTCTTGGTACATAAGTTTGTAAGGGTGTTGACATTCCTCCGTGATAACAGTATAAAGAATCGAAGGAAGAGAATTATTGGTATGCCAATTTTGTGGAAAATAACTCTTGGACCGCCTGATAAAACAATGTTCTTACAAGTTCGTCATAACAATACCGAAGGAGATAGCAATTCAACACAAACTGCACAATGTAGTACTGATAAGTGCAATGGTATAGAAGAATCGGAACACAATGCTGAAGAAAACAATACGAATATTATTTTGTGTGTATCAGAAAATTGTGTAGAAATACAGGTAGAGTAAAATTAAAACATGCTATCTTTAACGAAGCAATCAATAAACAATGAAGAGGAGATATGACTATTATGCTCACAAAAATATATTAATTAGATTAAACTTAATACAACACCAAGTATTTTTGCAAAAATTTGTTCACAAGAAAGAAGAAGTTACGAATATTTCTTCAAAGTTGAATCACATTGAAAGATTGTTACTTTAATTTTCACAGACTTCTAAAGTTTTCTTTTTCTTACGTGGTGCCTAATTTTTCATGTGAAATTTACAAATTACACAACGAATTTTGACTTCCCCTTAAAATGCTAGATGCGGACTTGAAATAAATCATAAAACAAAATTATAGAGTAACACTAACAGGCAATGAGAAAGGGAGTTGTGACAATGTATAATGGTCGAAAAATTAAAAATTTAATAGCAACATCTCCTTTCATACACATCATTTTGAAAAGAAGTGAAAGTGAAATAGTCAAGAACTAATTACATTCATTCTAGCATTTACGTATAAATTTCACCAAATTAGTTAAGTAATTACATCGTTAATATGGTTTTAATATGAAACTAACATGCATAGTACAGAAGAACGTAAGTACCTAATGTTAATGAAACTCTATACCATGTGGCGTAAATTTCGGTTTCACATATTCAAAATAAATTTTCGATTTAAAAAGTCAGTAGTAAAATAAAAATTAAGTACTATAAATTGAATCAAGTTTACTGTAGCTGTATAACAAATGTCGATTTATATTTATCGATGAAATTTGTATTCTTAATAATTTTTACAGTTTTATATTAAACAATTTCAATTAAAATATGTGTTTATAACTCTTATAAATATGTGTATGCATAATTTATATGTTTCACTTTCAAACTGTTATTAATTTACTCATGTTAAAAAACTTATCTCTTCTTTAAATAAAGAATTATGATATAATTAGATTTGTCAAATACAGGTTAACTGTGAAGGCTAGCTTTTCCCTTTCACTCATGTTGTTATACTCGTATGTATAAAACATTATTTAAAAACAATTACAAATTACAATTTTCAACAAAAATTGAAATTGTTGTGAAAAGAAGGCAGAAACAATAATTGATTATTAACGATCATATTTAAAGGAGAGTATACCCAAAAGAATACGAAGTTTATAACATGTCTTTAAAGTGTGTAAGAAATTCAGCTTTTGTACTTAATAAATAATATGTTTGAATATGTAAAATTAGTTTACAATTCATGTTTGATTTTCCGATAAGTCAGTTATTAAAACATTATTGTATGTAAAATTAGATAACAATATGAAATTTCTTCCAAATGTAGTTCATATATAGCAAAACTGACAAATTTTATGCCCACAAAATACTAAAATCTCAATAAAAAATATCACATTCGTAAGAGATCCACCAGATGTCAAATTTCCGAAATTTTACGAAATAAAACATTACAATATGAAAGTCTGAACAATATATTAAAATAAAATACCAAGCAGCCTACTAACTCCAGATATATGTGGTTTGAAGAATAAATAAGTGTCAGAATTTATTATTCTGTTGACCTGTAATTCTTAAAATTTGTCGGAACGGACCGACACAATTAAATCACTATCTAGAGCGTCACATACGTAACGCTCATTAGTGGTCAGTATTCTTCAATCTACATACTTGATGGACCTCCGTGCAGATCACTCCTCCTACTATTGCTACAGAAGGAATCCTTTATTACGTCTTGTCATCTATCATGCTACATTTCAATGCGGTTGAGACCAGCGACTCTGACTGCAGCATCCACTATCTCATCCCAAGGAATACCGAAATAGTCGTATCCTGTATTCCTACTCCGAAACTAGACTGACTGGTTTGCTTATTTATTGACTCACTTATTAGCTAGTTTGTTTGTTGTCTGTCATCTATCTATCTATCTATCTATCTATCTATCTATCTATCTATCTATCTATCTATCTATCTATCTATCTATCTATCTATCTATCTATCTATCTATCTATCTATCTATCTATCTATCTATCTATCTATCTATCTATCTATCTATCTATCTATCTATCTATCTATCTATCTATCTATCTATCTATCTATCTATCTATCTATCTATCTATCTATCTATCTATCTATCAATCTATTTACTTATTTATTTATTTACTTATTTACTTACTTACCTACTTACCTACCTATTTATTTATTTATTTATTTATTTATTTATTTATTTATTTATTTATTTATTTATTTCTTTCTTTATCATTTCATCATTCCGAAAGCACGGTCATGGCGGTTTAAATGCAATACAATTTGTAATCATGCATTGATTACAAATATGACAACATGATTATAAAAAGTAACTGTTTAACATGTTTCAAATTTTAAATAAATACTATTAATCCGCGTAAGTAAAGCTTGAATTAAACTTGCATTTGATTGAGGTTTTGGCTAATAATTATGTACATCTGTTATCAAGCAGTACATATCACTTGACGATATGTCAGAGGAAGAACAATTGTTTGTATAGATCTGAATTCTGATTAGTATAATATGTTATTAGTCAGCGATGTATGCAATGGAAGAGGAAAGGAACTGGCTACCGTACACCTTTATCTCCTGGCTTAGTTGATTGATGTCTTATAGGTATTACTTGTGAGGTTCAGACCTGTTTTCGTACAGTCGACTATATAACTGAGGGGCTCACAACCAGATTGGACCAAGTCCACCTGTGGTCAGTTTGTGGATTAACACAATCTCGGACGAAGAAAACTTAGATTTATTCATTGCCGTAACAAACAAAATCCATAACTCATTTCTTACTCCACAGAGGGCAGCATTTCCTATGGAAGGTGAAGGTTGCTAAGCGTGAACCAGGAATTTTAAGACTCAATATCTCAGAATTATTCCAGATGGACTTGGGTCCTCTTATTATGGCGGATTTTATACTTACCCACAAAATCTTCCATCACCACAAAATAAAATAGTGAACATTTATGGAATATTTAAACAATTAACATTTTTCTTTCATGTGTCCGATTACTTATACTCTTCCCATTACTATCTGTCTAGTCTACATTTCTATGGACGGCCTGGGTAGCGTAGTCGGTATAGCGCTGACCTTCTGTGCTCGAGGTTGCGGGTTCGATCCCGACTCAGGTCGATGGTATTTAACATTTAAGTGTCCTCCCCCCCAAGGAAACGGTTCTCTCTCCGCCTATGCGCAGGAGTTCTTTTACATGCCAGTAAATCTACTGACATGAGCCTGTCGCATTTAAGCACACTTAAATGTTAAATACCATCGACCTGAGTCGGGATCGAACCCGCAACCATAGAATCCCAATATAAAGGGGTTATCATGGACATCATTTACCTCCTCTCCCTGTTATAGCTTGACTGTGGCACAGTATATCGGAATGTGATCATTCAATAAAGATATTTTCGGGGGCAGTAACAGTGCTAACAGAAACTTTTTTTATATGAAGCTTACCTTCCTAAAGATATCATATGAAATGTAAACTAATTATTTTATTTAATCTCGTCTTTAAGTTTACACATTATGCTAGGATCACTTTTCTTTTTTCTGCATTGTTGTGCATATGTTATTTATACATCTCACCTGCAGACTTCTAACAATGAGTACAGACTGTTACAAAATATAAATTACAGTGCTTCCATTCCTCAAATGAGGTATAGCAATTCTTATACATTCAGAAATTTAAAATAAATATTATAGTCCAGACACTTGATCTGAAGACATTAATTCATAAATTTAAGCACACAAACTTAATCATAAACAAAAGCAAAATAGATATTTTGAATTCAATATTTTCTAACGTTAATACAAAAAAAATCAGAAAAGTTTAGGGGGTGCAGTGCCCCCCCCCCATGCCTCCCATAGCTCCGCCTATGCTCCTGCGGCACAAAATTCCGACACACCGGCAAGCGTCGTTAAATAAATCATAATTAATTTTTTATTTAATCTATTTCTATCGTAAACACTCACTTTCATAACAGGATTACAACCATTTTCTTAGTTAAGATGATACTTTTTTATATTTTACTGTACACTATTCATAGTTTTATGTTATATACAACATATTCACTATCTATAATCACACTTCACTCAGAGCTTTTACCTTCTCTTTCCACATAATCATAATTCTAAAAAGAAATTTTCCTAATTCATTCTGATTTTTGGCATTTAGAGACCATTCATTTCTCATGAAACTATAGGGTCATTCCATATCAAATCAACAAGGCGCTCAACCCGACCGACTCAGATTTCTTTCAAAATTGAGGATTTGTTTACCTGCCGCGCTAACTAAAACTGCCGAGTTTCATATGTCCTGTGCTTTTCGTTTTCTGTCAGTGGCGTTTCAAACATGAAGAAAAATTATATTTTTGTAAGCACGCCGCTTCAATTAAAATTATATATCTCAACAACGTCTCCAGATAAATTTACAAAAATTGGGTGATACATTCTTAAAATGTGATAGTTTTTATTGCTTATATAGTTTTCTGCATGTATTCAATTACACTAAAAAAACATGGTGAAACAATTTTCATATATTCATATTTAAAAATGCGGGGGTTCTATTTTAAGGAAAAAATATATATAGTACGCCTCAATTAGTGATATACTGTAATGAACTGATAAGTTTCAACTTGGAATCATCATAGGTTACAAAGATAAAAATTATTATGTCACTGCAAGCGTAAGCTAACCGTATAAGTCGCGATAATTATGTCCTACACATTCGTTGTATTTAATTATATTTGATCATATTCTTGAATGTCGCTATGTAATTTAACATGTAGTACATAATTCGAATTTTTTTTTTAATTATTACCTCAAATAAATTATTGTCACATGGATTTTGTTAAACCTGAAGTTCTGTAAGAAATGCTTACCTTTCATTGCTAAGATTAAATAGCCTGATCATCTTTCCAGACAGGATGCTGCGTTGATTCAGCTGCATTTTAAAACTGCTTAGCAAGTATAATACCCATCCTAAACAACAGGACTGTATGAAACTTGTGTTCCAGGTACTGCGGTGGATTTTGCAAATCGAAGAGCAAGCATTTTTTCCTCTTCAGTATAGCTTTTTTCAGTCACATAAACGGTATTAATGTTTGGGAGATGATCCCTTGTCCAGTCGTACAATTCCCTAGGTGTAGTTGTTTGTTTATCGGATGGTCTCTGCAAACTAGCACAACCCGCAAACCTTTTAAGTGTCCCAACTACAACGTCGCATGCTCTTTTGCCATGTGATATGCAAAAATAATGTAATTCTGTTGGAAATCCAAAATCTTCATGTAATGTGAGGTTCAGGAAATTTTTTTCATATTTTTATACTGACCAGAGAATCCATCGGAGAAATACATAATTTTTGTGGTGAATTACAGATGTTTGTTTTAATGACTCCATTAGATATTTTTTAAAGAGATGTACAGCTGTAGTGTCATATTTCGGGCAGTGTGAAATTATTACCAGATTTTTAATAGAGACTGTATCGGATGACGATTCGTTATAATATATTACGAAAGTGTGAATGGTTGTCTGCACATTAGTCCTGTGATATGACTGAATTTCATCTTGGATTACGAAATAATAGTTTTCAACGAAGTCGCATAACACAACAAGCTGGCATGGCTGTAGAAATGATTTCATATCACGTAGAAACTTACTTTGTTCAGATGATATAAATGAGTGAGTCAGTAAATCACCAAGTTTCTCCAAGAGACAGTCGAAAAATTTGTCTGTGGGTTTCATTATGGTCTCAAGCGTTGATCGGTCAGTCGTCATCCACTGATTGTAGGTCACTGATTCACTGAAGTTTTATTCGAAACATTTCTCTAAACCCTCTCTTATTTTGAATGGTTCAGGACATTCTGTACATTTCCTGAACAAGCAATTTATATGAGGAGGATTGCACACCATAGTAGCCAAGAAATGTTGATAAGTTGGAAGGTCTAAAGAAAAATTTTCTAGAAATCCACGTAGACCTGAAACTATAATCAATTGCTTCCGGCATAAGTTTTACATTCTGATAAGGACACAAACACAGACAGTATAGTTCCACTAACTCCAGCTAAGTGCAATTTCTTGGTCTAAGAGCTGAAAATTTGGAGAATATTACCTTCATTTCAGGGTTAGAATTTTTAAACACTGCATATAATTCATTTCTGCTCATGTGATTTACTCCCTGATTCTTTAATCACAACAAATATTTCTTACCAGGCATCATTCTGCTTATCTCGTCAGAACAACAGAATTCTTTAACTTTACCGGCAACAGCCGCAAGCAAGGGTTTTCCAGGTTTTCGGATTTGGTGAACACAAAATTCCCTTTCCCTTTGCCAGGACTTTTGCTTTCCGAATTATGTATTCGAAAGCTGAAAGAAACTTTTTTTTATATTATTTACGCTCCAGCTTTTAGGTAGTAGTGTTAAAATGGTGATTTTCTCACTTTTACCTGAATTTTGAAAATTTTCCTGCAACTGAGACAAAATTTCAGAATCAGAAAGGTCCTGGTTCCTCAGCGTCTTTAATATCGAAGACTTTATATTTTACAATATTTTCAAATTTCTGTCTCTTATATTTCTCTTGTTGTAGCTTTTTTTGTTTAATAAGGAACACACCTTGGTCAAAAAGACTTGTATTTAATGAAGTTACATTTGCTGTAGAATCGACGTATTCTTCATTACTAGAGTCATTCTGAGGATTCTGCGTAATGGCATCATATTATATTTTTATTTCTTTGCGACACAGCG
Source organism: Periplaneta americana (assembly GCF_040183065.1). Taxonomy (NCBI): domain Eukaryota; kingdom Metazoa; phylum Arthropoda; class Insecta; order Blattodea; family Blattidae; genus Periplaneta; species Periplaneta americana. Next base: position 44,475,404 of record NC_091129.1, read on the forward strand.
CACACCTTTTGTTCCTGTTTTAAATCAGGAAATACATTAAGCATCCACGATATAACACTTCTTACATTTTTCCTCTAATTACAATGTCCCGATTTCTCGAAGGGATTGCAGCAAACATAGGCCTATAACTTAAAACGCGAATCCATTACATCGCACAAAACTACCACATACTACAAAAACTAACGACACTGCACTTGAAACAGATCGCAGTTTTGTATAAATTGAACTGTATAAACTGCCACTCATGACGGCCTGACAGATCGACGACGCAGATATTCAGACAAGTACGAACTCGCGCGCATACAGTGTTGGTGTAAGATGGTTTTAAGTGCTACAAACCAATACATTGATATATGTTTTTACTGATATTCCTGAAACGTTTCCAAAATGAAACTTACACCAAGGGGAGAATACTCTTACCTCTATAACATACATTTTTCGTGAAATAATTTATGTCCCGCATTTATAGATATTCAATGTTAAAATGTGTTTCACGTGACCATTCAATAAAGAATTCATTACTTTGATGCAAACCCATTTTTATTGAAACGTATGATCCCTTAGCTTTAAAATAAGCACACGTTTAAGATTCTACCTCAATTAGAAGAGAAGTTATGAATTATTATTGTTGACATAGTATGCGACATTTTTACATTTTTTCTCGTATTGACAGAATTGCTGTATGGATATCGTGCATTATTGAGGGCTAAAATTTTACATAATTAATTAACTTAAGGTTCTTTACCATCCCACCAAATTTAATGAAAATCTGAAGTGGTCGGGTTGAAAAGTCCACTTTTTTGTATTGATTTGACATGGAATGGCCCTATAGCGCCGATGTTAAAAAATTTCTATCAAACCAAAACATTCTCAAATCATTTGTTGCCTCCAAATACATAATCTCCACTATGCTATTCCTGTTCCCTCTTCCTTTGAATTTAATCTGATATATTCTTCCTATTTCCAAATCGTTTTAATATCCCTGTAGTACTTCAATCATTCTAGGTCCTTTATAACTATGAAAGGTATAACGTCCCGAAATTCTGTTTACCATCTCTTTTATCATTCTTCCAGTAGTATTCGTGTTTAATGTCCTGAGTTCTCTCCCTAGCCAAATCCACAGCCAATCCAAAGTTAATATCTTTATTTCCAATTAAAACTCTTTCTATCAATTTGACTTCGAATTGAATAAAACAAATTCTTTCACTAGCGATGAGCCATCCTTCGACATAATATTACCCAAATATTTCATTTTTCTCTCTTCAATAATCCCCAAACTACTATCGATCCCCATCTCTATTATCGCTGCCAGATTCAAAGGATTCTCCGGGATGTCCAAAATTGCTTGCAGAATTTAGATCTTAATTTGAAACCACATTTAAGATGCAAGTGAAAATAACTTCAGTTCTCTACAGAAGGGGGTGATAGCAAATTGAATGATTCTAAAAGAAGTCTAAGAAAATGATCAACTTTCCTACGGTTTACGGATTAAAAAAAGTATTACCCTGTAAAAAGCACACAGTTCACTTCTAAAACCATTGCTATAAAAGCTCAGTTTGAAACTGTTAATCTGTTTTTTCAACTAACTACAACACGCTACATAAAATTCAGATATCCCAGATTCTGTAACTACAATAGAAGTGTTATGCTTCGTATTGTATTTTATTGTATTGTATTGTATTTATACATCCCATTGTATTCGTACATCGCTTCACAGCTAGAATGTGGAACATGTGAAAAAATCATAATAGTACTATAAAGTCTTAATTATAGTCACATTCTAATTGAAATATATACAGAATGTGTTTTACAATATAGTATATTAGTAAAACACAAAGGTTTAGTATTAATACTTAATACAAGACAGAAATATTTATGAAGCGTTATTGAATGTCGTAAGTTCACCTACAGAATAGAATGCGTGAGAAACTAGGTACTTCTCTAATTTGGCCCTAAATAATCTTATGTTTTGAGTTTGATATCCATAGGGGGCTATTACAATTTTTACTCCCATATAACGAATGAAACGATGAATGAAACTATTATCCCTTACAGTGATACAGTAAAAAATCTAGGAATTAAAATGGACAAAAACTTAAGTTGGAATACTCAAATCACACACACATGTAAAATAACTTTTATGAACATTTACACACTAAAAAGAATTCGAAATTTCCTTCCGTTGCTTCTCAAGAAGAATTTAGTGCAGTCGCTCTTGATGCCTCATTTTGATTACTGTGGCACTCTCTACACTGATCTTAGCATGAGACTGACTGACTGACTGACTGACTGACTGACTGACTGACTGACTGACAGACTACAGCGTATTCATAATGCATGTGTTCGATTTATTTGCAACGTCCGTATATCTGACCGTATCACATCTTCACTAAATATGCTGTCCTGGGTCCGTCTCAAAGAGCGAAGAACTGTTCATTCTCTCACTTTACTCTTCAATATTCTTCAAAACTCTAACCCTAGCTACTTAGCTTCTCGTTTTCAAAATTTGTCCTCATGTCACGAAATAAATACTCGCTCACAACACCATATCACACTCTCCATTCCTAAACACAGAACATCCTTCTACACTTCATCTTTTACCGTCTCTGCAGCTCTTCTCTGGAACTCTCTACAACAACGTCAGAGACTGTCGGACATTGTCTAGTTTCAAAAATAAACTAAAATTGCAATTTTTTCAATTCTGATTCCTTTCAGTTATAAGCCCTTTTCTCTGCGATAGTTTTGTAAAATTATATAAATATTTTTTTCTTCCTTTCCCCCTTTTGTTCTCTTGATCATCAGATGAATTTATTTTCATACCCTTTTTATTGTGAATTTTATTTAACTTTCGTATCTCTTTTCTTTTTTATTATTTTATTACATTTCATTTTGTTATATTCTTCCTTACGTTCTTCATATTAACTATTTGTACTAAATGAGTTGCTTTTACTATATTTCAATGTATTTTACTTTATTTTTTTCTACTATGGTATTATTTTCATGTTGTTTACTGTCGATTTATTATGCTATTATCATTATTTTTTTTTGTAATATGTTAGTATTCTGTTCTTTAAATTTTTGTTAAATTTTTCACTGATTGTATACTTTGTGACCTGGTAGAGTGTAAGAGAAAGCCCTATGGCCTTAACTCTGCCAGTATAATTAAAGAATTATTATTATTAACGAACACTTTTTTGATAGCACGATAGATTTGCCGATCGCGTATGAAAGTCATTTTTGACGCGTATTTATGCTGTTATTAAGAAAGGAGTGCGCACAAACGTGTAATTAGTTTGGTATGAGTTATTTCTCTTTACTACATTCCACCAATGACTTCATTCTATTCACACACTTTTACTAAAGTGATATTTTGGACACGTTTCGTTGCATAGTTTGCACACCCATACCGGGGAAGAATCGTGGTACTCTGATCTTCTGCACAGTTTGTGATGAAAACCGTGAACTGCTAGCCTTGTTATAGCGCTTCGTAACTTGTTGTTCGGCCCTGTCCAGTTACGGTTGATCAACGCGTCCTTTCCTTAGAATTCACTTTATATCTCCGCCTTCTTCTCTTGCATGACTGTACGTAGTCGGGTTTCTGCTGCGGTAGATGGCAGCATGAGCCTCCTTCGTATAGAGCTCTATATAGACAGAGTACCGCAACTGTCTTCCCTACCGCTTGCCGACAATGCGGCGCTCTGATTGGTTCACGTGACCTCGCGCGCTTCTCTGGACCCAAAGCCCGCTAGTAGTAGCATAAGAAAACCATTGAATTCAGTTAAATACCAATTTTATTCCTAGTTTAAAGGCAGTAAAATGCCTCAATGTTGTGCATATGGATGTTACACAATGCAAGAGAAAGGTGTACATCTTTATCGGATACCTCAAGGGCAGAGAGATAAGAAAAGAAGAACAATTTGGGTGGCAAGGCTAAACCGCGTGTCCATTTAGAAAGTAAATTATCATACTAAGTACGAATTACATAAGAAAAAGGTAATATAAAATGGACAAGCTTACATTGGAGCTCTGTACTGCTGTATACTAATATTTATATAATTTCAGTAATTGCATGCACAGCTATGAAAATAATACTTTATAATTTCTATCATGGAGGCAGTTGCTGTTACCTCGTCTGACAAATTTCTCTGAAGTTGGGGAAAGTTGAACAAAGTTGAATTCTCTGTCTGGTGCAACATCCAGACGATGACGGTATTCTGATTTTTTTCTTTGTCACCTTTATTGTTTTTATTAGCCACCGATCTATAGAAATGTCACTGTACGAAAATTAATAAATTTAATATTTCGTAAGTTTATTATGCAAGAAAACTGTAGCCACACGGTTTTTCATACACACGTTACATAGATTTTTAACACAAACACATGGATGAATATTAATAACTAAGCATGCCTTTTTTTTGTCATTAAACCCTATGCGCTTTTCCCTACAAAAGGATCCACTTTCACTGTTCGAAAAACGTATACTTAACATTTCGCACAACTTAACACAAACTAATGTAGAACAGTCGAGAGTGACTATCAGACTGAAGCTGTCAGACAAAAAAGAACTGACGTTTAAAGTCAAAGTAGTACTGGAGAAGGATTTTAGAAAGCTGAAGAACAAAAATAATCTTTATTTTGAAAGGAAAATTGACACATGTAATATTCTTGAAAATAGGCCTATAACCTTTGTTACACGTGCACTTAGAATTGGGAGAGAAATAAAACCATAAAAACGAGACATGACTGTCTCACAAGTTCAATGAAAAGAAGGAAAAACGGCAAACCTTGCCCTTCAACATTTCTGAAAAGTAGAGACTTTCATTCTATATAAAAAAGGAGTTACCCATTTTTAAAGTTATTGTTTTCGTAACGCGATAAGTGGATTGGGTGACACTTTCAATGTTTCGTTTTGGAAATTCGGTGTCCATCATTCTTCCACCGTGGCTGTTTGAGGATCACTAGAAGAAAAAAACATTACTTGAGCTCTAAAAATTAGTTCCCTTTTAACATCTCTCTTTAGTTACTGCTTACGGAAGGTCAATATTTTTCTTCCCCTTTTATGACTGCCTTTCCGAATACTGTATTCAACAAAGCTCTTCCCCTTTTACGATCATGTATGCCACATAGCGAAGAGGAGATTTTCAATGTAAAGTTACAACACATTATTGACCAGTATAACTAAAAACTATCCTCTAAATAAGTCTCCGAACATATTACAGATATTCCTAAATGAAACGAAACAAAATATTATTTTGTTATTAATTAAAAGGGCATGATAAATCGAGAAGTAGTGCAAAGTGTGGTAGTAGAAGTGTCTGAATGAGAGAGGCAGTTCGAACTTTGAAGTAATTTAGGTCCCATTATAAATATTGCAATGTTAAAATTGACAATATGGATGGAAGAACTCCCTAAGTCAGGAGCCAAGAGCTGCCGAACTTTATTTTATTTTAAATGGAAATTAGAAAAATATCTTATGATGAGTTGCCAGACCTAACGCGTTGCAAATTTTTAATGCAATATATTCCACTGTATTTATTTTTATTTTTTGTTTCTTATTTTTATTGTGTAATCATGTAAATCGTGTTTATTTGTCACTTTACATCAATATGTATCCCACTGTGTTGTTTTATATTATTTATTATTATTAGTATATTTTTTATTGTGTACATTTTATTCAATAGTCGGTTTCTGCTTTAATTATGTGAATCTTACACGTAATCTAATATTAATATGTATTCCAATGTGTTTATTTTTATTTTTACTGTGTACATTTTTTATTGAATTATCGGCTTCTGTTTTTGTGTGATTAGTATTTGATTCTAATAACATTAATATGTATTCCACTATGTTTATTTTTTATTTTATGACGTAAAGGTTTATGTAACTAGTACCTCTTTTGATTTCATTGTGTACCTAAATCGTATCAGTATGTAATCACTTAATTCCGATCCAGTTGTTGTTCAACTATGTAAGGAAGTTTCAATCCTGGTTAAGTGTAAGAGAAGGCCTTACGGCCTTAACTCTGCCAGGTTAAATAAAGCCATTATTATTATTATTATTATTATTATTATTATTATTATTATTATTATTATTATTATTATTATTATTATTATTATTATTAAACCATAGTAAAGTGTAACTTCACCTATGAACTATTGTAAAGATTCACTTATGAAAATATGAGAATTTTAACTAAATTTTTTATTGGTGCATTTTTTTTTACTAATTTTCTCATAACTGCATTTTTAGCTACGCACTTCTTCCATCAATCTCGACAATTAATGCTAGCCTTACAAACATATTTCAGGCAACTCATTATACTGAGAGTGACCGAAAATGGCCATGATTATAATAATTTTATATTCGAGTACCGGTATTTGCTTCAAATAATTTTATTTCAATGTTCTAATTTATTTATCTACAAGTTTGTGTTTGCTTTAAAAACAAATGTACTAAAATTACTAAAATTACTAAAATATTGAGCTTTTATTGCAGAATATTACAAACAGTGGCGTATACTGGTTAAAGGGTTTGGGCTACCGCTGACCCTATTATTACATAAAATATATCTAACAATTACTTTAATTTTAATTACTATGGTAAAACTAATAATACAAAATTATTACATTATGTTATATTATAAACTTTTTCTTTTGTAATTTCCTTGGGCTACCGCCGGTAGCCCCGGTAGCCCGCAAAATACGCCCCTGATTACAAACAAATATGAAAGTAAAGGGTTCTACTGAAACTGAATAGGCCAGCCACCTTATTTCATGTATTCTGTTCGATATTGTATGTAAATAACTGCCATCAAACTACATAATATACTTGTAAAACAAGAGTGTTATGGTCTGCCTGAGTTTCCTAGTTCAAAACATACCATGGAATAATACTTGCAGTACGCCTACATATATATTTGCTCTCCCTTCTTGCCAGAGCTGATACGCGAATAACATATATTTGCAACGCTTCTAATTGAGATATTACATTTAAAAGTTCATGGTGTCATGCGTGAGACATTTAGCTACATGTCAGTATATTTACAAGTATTATCAGTGCCCTAGAATGGAATTTACAGCATAAAAACTGAGAGAGCGCGTCAATTTCCCTATTCCAGCAATGTTAACAGAGCGAGCGCTTGGGTCCACCGTCGACCTTTGTGGTACTCTGTCTATATAGAGCTCTACCTTCGTAGTTCCTCTATAGGTGCGTACACACTTAGCGAACGAACAACGAACGAACGACAAACGAATACATTCGCTGGCTGAAATCGGAACGTGTGTAGGTCACAGCAAAGGCAAACCGATCGTTTGGTTTGCCTTGATCCGTGGCTTGTCGGTACATCAAAGGAAGTGGTATTCGTTGTGGACGGGATTTGCCACTAGTTCGTAGTTCGTAGCAGAACGCAGCGCTTAGTTCAATTTCACCAACAGGATGTCGAAACTGGAGTGGACAGAAGACACTGTTATAAATCTTAATAATGCATATAGGGAGCAGGAAACTTTATGGAATCCCATGCATCCTACGTACCACAATAAAGTAAGAAAACATAATGTTTGGGAAGCTATTGGAAAGGTGTTCAGCTGCAAGGTAGGCGAGTCAAACACGTGCAAAATTTGAAAATTATGTTTATTTATTTTCAGTGGATGCATATTTGTTGTTTATTGTATGGAGCAGAAGTCTAAAAGAAAATTGATTCCCTACTGACATCATTCCGGAGGGAAAGACAGAAGTCCATAAAAAGATCTGGAATGTGGAGTGATGAAGTGTACGAGTCAACTTGGTTCGCATATAAAATATGTCGTTCCTTTTGGACAAATTCACGCCCAGAAAAAACAAAGTTCCAACCTTGTGCAGACAAAATAAATTATTGGTACTGAAAAGTGCCTTTTCGTAAGCATGTTGAGCATTTGACAAACACAGACAAATCTTTCTTTTTAGTATTTTAAGAAAATTATTGTCAGTGAGGTATCCGTTACTTCTCCCTGTCTTGCAGTCGTACCTTAATAAAATCTTTCAGTTCCTCAATTATAGCTGTACATACTTCTGGAAGAATCCTGGTAATCAGCTGTTTCGACACTTTGAATAAATACATTAAACTTGTATACGAATCTCCTGTAGCGAGATACCGAAGTGTTAATGCTAGTCTTTCCTGAATAGGTATTGCTTCTCGACAGCCAGTGTCTTTCTTGGAAATTTTTGGCAATATTTTGCACAGTAATATTTCGAAGTCTGTTTCTGAAATGCGACAGAAGTTGTGAAACTGTCCCGATTCCATTCGACGTAAATCATAAAGCAAGTCAGTGTCTCCATATTGATTGCGACTTTCGTAGAGTGGCGTCTGCCACCATCACCTTTTGGTTTTTAACTTTCTTTTTGTTAAACTGCCTACGGGTATAATAACAACGGCTGCACTTGCTATAATTATATTTTCGTCTGCCATTATTGCGGATAATCAGCGAACGTGAATGTTTTCTGACCATTTTCTGATGATTTGTACGTTGCTCCAAACAGCGAACGAACAACGAAGTTTCGCTTCATCATTCGTTCGTTGTTCGTTCGCTAAGTGTGTACGCACCTTATCAGGAAAGGTTCTCGCGCGAGTTCGTATGCTATGAACTGTTGAATTAATCACAAAGTTTTCACGATTACATATGAGGAATTTTATTAATGAAAAAAGTATTGTTACAAGCCATGTGCATTATCTGTAGTTACGTAAAGAACGTAAAGAAGACCTGAATGTAACGAAACAACACTTCTAGACTAATATCACCTGTTTGTAATAAAAAAATAAACTCTACATTCATTAATACGGGATCCGTCAGTGGTAACTAAAGTAAAATTAAGAACTAGGATAAAAAGTTCTTCAAATGTTATCTATACAGTAATACAGAAATTTTAGTGCAAAATACTTACAACATCGGCTCAGACGATCAGAAACAACAAGACTTCTGGACCTAATATTTTGTGGAATGGGGGAATGTGCTAACTCCCTAATGGTGGTAGTCGGATATCTAACTCGGAGATCAACAAAATTTACAAAAGCTGGATGAGGCAGTGGTATATTGTCTTTGCATCCACAACACAAAGATAGAGTAAAAGAAATCGTCTAGTTGGAAATATAGAAGTACAATAGAATCGTTGGATTATCCGTCTGTCATTCTCTCCTTTTTTGTTGCAGAAAAAATATTGAGTATTGCACAATACAGTAATACGTATTTTTTTATAGAGAGTGATATTACAAGCCTTTGTCCTCACACATTATGATCTACTGTTTAATTTCTCTGCAAAACGTCTTCCAGAAGTGTCAAAAGAATGCAATATGTTGTGCTAAGTATCGAAGATAAGTGCATAAAATTGAGTGGTTTTGGAAAAGAGGAACTGTGGCTCATCTCACATCGGAATACGAGATTGGAGTTACAACTGTGCGAGATTTAATAAAAAACAAGGATAAAGTGTATAAATTACTTAAATCTATAACATGTGATCTATAGTTTTCCTGCCTTTTCACAGAAATCCATCATAGGAAATTTCCTTGACCCCTAGAAACCCATCATTGACATTCATTCATTTTTCATTCATTCATTCATTCATTCATTCATTCATAGTGTTTTGTCACTGCAAACCCAGCATTCTCCAGTCTTTCCTATTTTCTGCCTTCCTCTTAGTCTTCGCATATGATCCACAGATCTTAATGCCGTCTGTTATTCTTCTGCCCCGAAATCTTCTCCCGTTCACCATTTCTTCCAGTGAATTCTTTAGTAGGCAGTTTCTTCTCAGTCAGTGTCCTAACCAACTCCTTTTTCTCTTCTTGATCAGTTTCAGCATTATTCTTTCTTCACCCACTCTTTCCAACAGAGCTATTATACTTAAAACTTCTGATCCACTATCTAATATGTTAAAACACATGAGAAAATTACGAAACTGCAATATGCAATACTTAATTTATGAAAGTCTTCTATAGTACAGATAATCTGATTTTTTCGATTAACCGTTCAGCTCAACCTCTTCATTACCACGGATAATAGAGGTTCTACTGTACAACAAAGTATTATGTCGCAAGTATCCAGATTGTTCCCTAACTCTTAGCAGAAGATCGCTATCCGGCGTTTTAGATCGCAGACTTTGACAAAGTGACAAGTCTAAAATTCTTAACTGTCATTTATTTGCTTAGCCATAAACAAATGAAGAGTCCACTGCAAGAATGATGGATGTCATTTGGAATACATTTTACAGGAGAAGCAATTGAAAGTTTGAAATGCTTAGCGCTCAAAGCTTAACTGTGATTTTCCGATCATTACTGGACAATGACTATCAGTATTAATGCCACATAACTCTCTATGTACATTCTATATGTCTTAAGCTATGCATTGACAGTCTTGGTTCATTTTCGACAAGAAAGTGACATCCATCATTCTTGCAGTGAACACTTCAAAAATCCACAGCAAAGCCTTGGTGAAATAAGAACACAATAAAAGAGTAAAAGCGCTGCACGATCTGCAACCCAACGAACCTCTAACTACAGGCTTAAGATTTTTAGAGGCTTTTCAACTTGGTCAAAATGAAACTGGCTGGCCCCTTGTGCAGTTAAAATTGTCTAAGTCCCTTCGGGTGAGCGTGCAGTTCACTACCGTAAACCGCCGCTTTAGTTAACTCCTTAACACAACGTGCTGATTTGGGCTACCTCCACAGCATGCTTCGAATATCCACAGAGAATTTTTTGTTCTGTCCTTTCTCTTATTTTTTACATCTCGTTTTACTGTAATGTAGTCAAATAATTTTGCTTATGTTAATTTATGATACTTACAGATAATTGTAAAATTAGTTAACATTTGTGGTTATAATTTCAGGAAATCAGGATATATTTTGTCATTAGAATTATGGGTTTTCTTCTTGTTTATTTCTTTTTTAGTTGGTTATTTAACGACGCTGTATCAACTCCAAAAAATAATTATCAAAATTTGTCTATATAAACCTTTTGATTACCCAACAAAATTATTTTTTCAGGAATTTGGTGTATCAAATCTAGAAAAAAATTTATAAACAAACATTGCTGATTTACTTCCATAAAAACCACAATAAATTTAAATTTGATCCTCATGAATACCATACGGGACAAAACTACAGTTTCTTTCTAAATACTCCCAAATGCCACACAACTGCTGGATTAAAACACAGCAGAAATTTTAGACCCAAAATATATAATGCATTAATTAGAGCTTACCCTGAGCTAAGTACACTTAACACACATAGATTTAACAAATAAATCAGATTAATTATTTAATTGTTTAAGCCAATTGAGTTAAAAATTGATACTCTAATATTCATGTACTTTTGTATTTTCTATTTGTATATAGACCCTATTATTACATGCTGTATTATTTTACCATTTATTAATGTTATTGTGCTCAATGAACGCTCTTAATTTTGTGATATATTTTGTATAACTGATCTGAACTGCGCCCGAGCACGAGCTTTCGGGCTGAAATGCCTAATGTAGTTCAAGTGTATAGTATTAAATAAATTAAATGAAATGAAATTTAGCGTCGATGCGATTGGTGATAGCGAGATGGTATTTGGCGAGATGAGGCCGAAGTTTCGCCATAGATTACCTGGCATTCACATTACAATTGGGGAAAACCTCGGAAAAAACCCAACCAGGTAATCAGACCAAGCGGGGATCGAACCCACGCCCGAGCGCAACTTCAGACCGGCAGGCCAGCGCCTTAACCGACTGAGCCACGCCGGTGGCTTCTTGTTTACAATTACTACGTTTAGTCCCTAATGATCACGAATTTAGGTTAGTATAATAATCAATCCCATGTAGCACAAATTGTAAATTAATTATTGCCATTATTTTATTTAACCGTCAAAATATTTACTGAATGTTACTTAGGCAAGAGTGTAAAGCAGCAGGGATTAATAAAATAATTAACACAGCATTTCAATACCTCCACAGCATTGGCGTGGAGCAGTGGTTAAGCTACTTAAATTTTATGCAGACAGTTTGCGTTCGAATCTCCGTAGAGAATTTTTTCTTTTGTCCTTTCTTTTATTTTTTACTACTCGTTTTAGTGTAATATAGTCAAATAAATTTGCTTATGTTGATTCATGTTACTTACAGATAATTACAAAATTGGTGAAAATTTGTAGTTATAATTCCAAGAAATCAGGATATATTTTGCCATCAGAATTATGGTTTTTCTTCTTATTTACAATTACTATGTTTAGGCCCTGATGATCACTGATTTAGGTTAGTATAATAATCATATTCCCTGTAGCACAACTTGCAAATTAATTATTGTCAATTATTTAACCGTCAACATATTTACTGAATGTTACTTAGGCAAGAGAGTGTAAAGCAGCAGGCATTAATAAATTAGCTAACACAGCATTTTAATATGAAAGCCCCTAATTGTCGTCTTGAGTGTTACTTCCATTAAGCGTCAAAAGTTTCTATTAATATGAACAAAATAATAAAGCGAAAAGTAATCAAAGGATTAATAAAATGATAAAATTCTGTTATATTTTCACTGATGCATTTAAAATGCAAAAAGGAAGAAAAGTTAGTAACTCCACGAAGATCTAAACATGTAACCTCACGAACACTTAGCTAACGCTCTACCACTACGCCAAAAGTACTGCTGCAGTTAGAACGGCATTGTAACGAGCAATGGTTATACTCCACTTAAAACTTGTTATACAGTATATAATATTTGTGTTACAATATTCACTGTTTGAAATCTCTGAACGATCTGTCTATTTTAAATCTCGTATATGAATTATTTTCTCGGAAGATTTTAGTGATTAATAGTTGTGTTCCCCATTATAACTACTAGAAGAATATACGCAATCTTTTGAAAAAACCCTGACTGCCCTGAGCGCTCACGGAAATACCCGATTCGAACTGAGTCTCTCGCCGACCAGTTTCATTTTGAACTAGTGTATGTACATGTAATATATTACGAGTACTAGGGAGTACATATCAATTGATGGTATGTGTCAGAGGAAGTACAATTTTGTTGTTTGTATACAACTGAAGTCTGATTAGTGTAACATGTTACTACTCGGGACAGCTATCTTTACCGGCAGCTTGTTTCTAAACCAACTTTTTTTACTTTGATATTATTATTATTATTATTATTATTATTATTATTATTATTATTATTATTATTATTATTATTTATTTACAATTAAACTGGTATAAACGGTTTCCCACGTACACTTCAATCGAAGCAATAAACTGATAAACAATATGCAGTAGTGACAACAAATTCCATACATACTTTTTCCCCCGTAAATACAGGGACATCATTTTATTTTTACTTCAATTTTCATTGTACCTGAGTTTTTCAATGTACTTCACTCCAACCCCTGCTACTAATGAAATTCAACCGTCCTCCACACAGATCCAAGGCCGCATATACAGTCATAGTAGCTTTACGGTCATAGTAAACAGTACGTTCCAAAAATATGTTCGCGTTTTCCAGTGACGAAAGAGCACAGGTACTGTCGTCCATTTGCCTACGTCGTATCTCGGTTTCCCCCACCAGCTTTTATTCGCCAGCTAGTGGCTGGGCTGTTTTAGCTCTTTTCTGAAAACATTAATTTCTGTTAGGAATTGGACGTCTACGTAATATTATACAACTGTTGAAAATAATTTAAATAAAAGAGCCTCGTTAAGTAATTAACTGTCACGTGATTTCCTCCCTTTCTACGACCCTACGACATAACCACTTGGACGGACAGTAGATAGCATGTCTGAATAATTTTATCTTTTCGGATCGGGCAGAAGTGAAGATTGAATTTACAGTACGTAAGGTACTCTTTTATAGAGTAGGTACAGAATTATTTCAACATCAGTTTCTAGTATGAAAGACGAAATTGGTAATTGGAATTACGTAGGTACAATAGTCTATAGTGCGATAATATGCACATTAGAACTGAAGCCTGTATCGAAATGAAAGGCCACCACTTTAAAAAATGTGTTTAAATATCCATATTAGGATTATTTTTCAATTTAACTTAATTCTCTATATTGTACGCTAATGTGCTGTAGACATTATAATATACACTGCATAATGAATACGTCTACATGGACAGCTCAGTTCGTGAGTAAAAACACTCATTGTTAATACTGTACTGAATTTTGATTAAACAAAAACCTAATGAAAATGATCAAACTCAAAAGCGCAATATTTCCTAGTTTACGTAAATGGATTAACTACTTTTCTTCCCTCCTATACCTAGTAAAGTGATTTGTTTGTATATTACGCCAGTATCATCGAACTCCAGCCGTGGAAGGGGGTAGCAAACTGCGTTGATCCAGAGGTATAGGCAAGTTAATATTGAAAATGTTAGTAAAATAAAATGATGTCCCTGTATTTTTAAATAACCATGTAAATAAATTTTAACGATTATGAAAAAATCTAACTTGCACTATAAAAGTAATTCCTTCACTCTATAAAAACAAACAGTACATATTCATTCATCCAATAACAGAAATCATTCACTCAGAGAGGAACCACCCATTCTGTACTCAGAAGGAACTTTTATTTTATTAAGACAAGTTAAAGAAAAAAAGCATGTATTTAAATATGCCTATATTTTCCTATTTGAAAGTTTTTGCACTATCAAATTATAATTAATCTAAGTGACAGAGATAATTTCCATTTTCGATGGGGAGTTCTGTTCCTTCTAGCCTGATTAATATAAGCTACATAATGTGTTTTAAAGATATTCTCTTGGTTCTGAATAAGAAAAGTTACTGTATCACCTTTAAACCACAGTGCAGCATTTTGTCTTTGCTGTGGCTTGAGATTGAAGACTGGTAATTGAACTGTTGTAGGATGAAGAGTGTCCTTGCCAAATATATTATTGTCCACATACTTTCCAAATAGTTCTCGTATGGAAAGAATCCTTGTACAAGGTATCTATTTGTTGACAATATTGACACATATTGTTGTCTGCTCTGTTTATTTTAAATATACGTTCTTTTGTTGCAATTATGTCATGAATTACTGTATACCACACAGATTGCACTGTCACCGGTAGTACCCGAGAACTGATATTCTTCCAAAGTTGAGTGAAATTGGTATTCTCTGATATAATACGCCGAATAAGTAAAGGAGCAATAGAAACAGTTGGTACTAATGTATTGTAAATTGCCTTTGAGAGACTTTTGTTTACTAGGAACTGAGCGGGGTCTAGATAACTCAATTCTTGTATACAAACCCAAAGGTACTTGAGATATCGTGGCACAACACGTAAATCAGGAGGATTTCGCAAATCACCTGATGTCGTCCAAAACTGTAGCCAGAAAGCGGAAAAACACGATAGAGTATGCTGTATTTTTTGTCCACGACTTAAAAATAAAGCCATACACTTCAGACGAATATTTAGTAATCCTATTCCCCCTTCATTGGGTTGGAGACACAGAGTTGACAGGGGCACACGAAAGGTGGTTCCTTTCCATAAAAACCAACAAATTGCACTCGTTATTTGCCTTGCAGAGGTAATTGTTATTGGAAACACCTGGACAAGATACCAACATTTCGATAGTAGAAAAGTTTGCACTATCCAGCTTCTCTGATATAAAGTGAGATCACGATAATAAAGCTGTTGAGCGGTAATTTTAATTGTCTGGGAGACAATTTTCTAATTTTGTTGTTGCATTTCAATAATGGATGGTGAGAACAGACTACCTAGAATTTTTAACGACGTAATTGTTCTGAAAGGAGCAACTTGAGGTTGAACATCCCAGGGACCAAGAGGTAATATATGTGATTTGTGATAGTTTAGCGTTAGTCCAGACATCGCAGAATATTGATTTAGAGATTCCGTCATGTGCTGAATATCCTCGTCATTTGCAAGGACGACGTTCACATCATCAGCATACGCCGCCACAGACAGATGATAATTATTAAAGGATACGCCAGTGATATTCCCATTTAACTTCAGTAACAGAGGATGTAGAGCTAAAATAAATAATGTCATGGATGCTGGACACCCCTGACGAACTGATTTAGAAACAGGAATCTCTGGTGTATGAAAACCATTAATTTGAATGACTGATATAATATGAGTATACAAAGTCTGTATATAAGATATAAACTTCACACTAAACCATACCAAGACAAGTAGTGAAGCAGGTATTTATGGCTAATATTGTCAAATACCCTATGAAAATCCAAGGCGGTTATGAGATATTTAGTTCGGGAATGATTGCATGAGCGATGACATCTCTTAAAGAACATATGACATTAAATACAGGGACATCATTTTATTTTTACTAAAATTTTTAATATTAACCTGCCTATACCTTTAGAGAACCGGAAACACTGTTTGCTACCCCTTCCACGACTGGATTTCGATGATACTGGCGTAAAATACAAACAAATCACTTTACTAGGTACAGGAGGAAAGAAAAGTAGTTCATCCATTTACGTAGACTAGGAAATATCGCAATTTTGAGTTCGATAATTTTCATTAAGTTTTTGTTTAATCAAAATGCAGTACTCTATTAAGAATAAGTGTTTTTACTCACGAAATGAGTTATCCATTCGAACGTATTCAATATGCAGTGTATATTATACTGTCTACAGCACATTAGCGTACAATATAGAGAATGAAGTTAAATTGAAAAATAATCATAATATGGATATTTAAACACATTTTTGAAAATGGTGGCCGTTCATTTCGATACAGGCTTCAGTTCTTTTGTGCATATTATCGCACTATAGATTATTGCATCTAACTCCAATTGTCAGTTTCGTCCTTCGTACTAGTAACTCATGTTGAAACAAATTGTGTACTTACTCTATAAAAGAGTATCTTACGTACTGTAAATTCAATCTTCACTTCTGCCCGACCCGCATAGATAAAATTACTCAGACATGCTATCTACTGTCCGTCCAAGTGGTTATGCCGCAGGATCGTAGAAAGGGGGGAAATCACGTGACAGTTAATTACTTAACGAGACCCTTTTATTTAAGTTATTTTAAACAGTTGCATAATATTACGTAAACGATCAATTCCTAACAGAAATTAATGTTTTCAGAAAAGAGCTAAGACAGCCCAGCTTTTACAGAGGGGCGAGCAGAAGCAGGTGGGGGAAATCGGGATGCGACGTAGGCAAACGGACAGTACCTGTGAGAAAATATGATTCAATATTGAAAGCTCTTTCGTCACTGGAAAACGTGAACATATTTCTGGAACGTACTATACTCACTAACTCAGTGCTGTTTACTATATACGGTCTTGATTCTGTGTGGATGACAGTTGGAACTTCATTACTAGAAGGGGTGGGAGTGAAGTACATCCAAAAGCTCAGGTACAATAAAAATTGAAGTAAAAATAAAATGATGTCCCTGTATTTACGTCCTATTATTCCACAGTGTTTTGCTGAATGTAAGAGCTGGCTAAGAAGTGATCGTGTCCTGTTGGTCAGTACCTTAGCTAACAGTTTGTAGTCATAATTGAGGAGATTGATTGGTCTATAATCATTCATTCACATGATCATGTCCGTTTTTCTTTTTAATTAGGACCACTATCCCACGTTGTTGAGATGTACAAAGTTGCTGTCTAGTAATAACAACATTGAGAACTTCTGTGATATCGGTGCCTATTAGGTCCCAAAATTTAAGGTAAAATTCATGTGGGATTCCGTCACTGCTAGGTGTCTTAGATTTTTTTCCCTTGTAATAGAGCTACATAAACTTCTTCCTTACTGATATGTTGCTCCAAAATTTCGTTTTCCATATCCGAAACTAGACAAGGTGCAGGTCCAAAAAATGGTCTAGATTAGTATGTCGAACTGTTTCATTATTAGACAAACAACTATAATGTTCATAAAACACACGACTAATTGATTCTTGTCCATCGCCATTATAAATTTTCAGGATCATACTTTTAGAACGACGTTTGTGATGAGCCAATAGGTGATACAGACTCGTTTTTTCATCTGACACATTTAGGGCCACACGACTGCGTATTTTGATTCCTTCAAGTCTCCTCCGGTATATACTTGTAATTTTAGCTTTGATACGACTCATGTCAGATCGATTTTTCGCTATAGGCACATAAAGCTTCTGTATGTCCGATAAATATCGGAAGCAAAAGTTTAATTTATTTTCTTCTGCGTGATGTTTATTATACGAATATTGTTTGAAAAGATATTTGATTTTGGGTTTTACAAGTTTTTCCCACCATTCAGCTATATCAGAGTATCGGGTTTTTTTAAGAGTCCACACATTCCAAGATTGTTGTAAGAGATTTTTAAGTTCTATATCATCCAAATAACTTATGTTCATTTTCCAATATGTCCGACCCATAGGAATAAAGTAGGCATTCAAAGCTGCATGATCAGAGAATGGGACGGCTGAAGTTTCTACACGACTAATTTTCTTTTTAATATTCTTCAATACATAAAATCGATCCAATCTTGCAGCAGAATTGTGTGAAAAAATATGTATATTTCATATTGCAGTTGATTAATTACATGTTGTAAAGCAACACTAGGCTGGTAAGCACCGGTACAGTTCTCGGGCCTGAGAACGCAAGTGAAGTCCCCTCCAAGTATGTATGATGGAGGTACTGTAGGTCACGCAACAAATAAGGAACATCATTTTGAAAAGTCATTCCTCGCTAGTCTCTTGTTATTCCCAGAAGGTGCATAAATATTTATAAAAACATGTCCCCGGTAAGTGCCACTGATACCCCTACCATAGGGGAGTTTTTCAATTTTCTCCAAATTTAACCCAGATTTAGTTAAGAACCCGTACCCAAATGTTCCAATCCAATGTTGATATATGAATTATAACCAAAAATTGAGCAAAAACTATCACATACGACTTTTTGTAAAAAGACAATGTCTATGTCATTTGCATTTAGAAAAGACTAACATTTTCATGTTTGTAGGTGATGAACTGCTATTAAAATTTACAGTTGCAATAGTCAAGGTCAGTGCCATAATAACACTATAAATTAAAGGGGAAGCCATGAAGACTAATATTGCTCTGCTTTCCGTAAGTGCACAGTACCTGACTTGCTTTCGTCAGACTTGTAGGGATGTACACGTTGTTTCGTAATCACTTTCGTTAGTTTTTTTTTTTAACCATGCGTCTCAGTTCGTGAATCGATCATGTCTACTTCACTTTACAATGTCTTCCCTTCCATTTCTGTCTCGTTATCACTCCAGTTATCACCTTCCACTCGCGTCCGAGACTCCTATATACAAGTTGTTGCATTAGACTGGTTACTGCTCCCCTTTGTTAATTTAACTTGATTTCCATCACCCTTTATATGGGAATCCAGTTGTGATAAGTTTCCAAATATTTTTGTTCTTTTTTATGTACGTAGATTGGCCATCATTTTTGACTTGATCAAGTTCAGAATTTTTCTTACGGCGTTTCTTCCCAGGCTCTTTAGCTTCAATATATGGTTTAGAAATTTCTCCATTACTTGTGTCACTTTCTCCCTCATCGCCCGTTATAGTATCAGAATCTTCCATTTCAACAAGATTGTTCTCTATATCGTCTCGTATGGGATGATGTCCTAATAACATGATCGGTCTGGTAGTAGTTTCAGTAGAAATTCCATCTTCGCTTGTGAAATCTTGACCACCTTGCCCATCTTCTCAAGTATTCGGCTCAGTCGTAGGCGAGCTAGCACTGGTGTTGGCCTCCTCTGAGATCTGAAGAATGGTCGAAGGATGATTATCATGCAGGCTTAGAGACTTTAGACCCGATAGATCAAGCATGTCAAACCCCTGCAAATTGTGCAACTGTCTCTGTGAGATTTGCACCCTCTATTCCCCTACCTGGAGGGAGTGAATCGGCTTGGAGGGGAACGCGACAGGGCTATACAATACCTGCAGCAGCTTTTGTTACAGTAACACAGTTTCAGTACGAGTGCCGATTTGGCTGTGTCTGTGAATGAGTTATGATAAATAAAGATAACGGAGAAGAGAAATTACGAATCATATAACATAATTGTTACGTTTTCCTCAGCCAATAATAATAATAATAATAATAATAATAATAATAATAATAATAATAATAATAATAATAATAATAATAATAATTTTAAAATGAAAAGCTTTCATCAGCCTATGTCGAGGTAAAATAGTGTTGTGAGGTGACAATTTAGATCAGATTACTAAAGTTCTCAAAATATGATACTACCTGCGCTTATTGCTTAATCAGTACTCTCACGGCAAAATGTACTTGACAATGGCGTTGTTTTGGAGTCTGTACTAACACAGCCATCAAAGGTTAGACGACTTGCGACTTTCATTTCATAAACTGGTAAGTGATGAGAATATAGTGAGTAATACACGTGAGGCTCTTGGGCTTGTAAAGAGAGAAAAAAACAACTATTTGCAAGGCGAAAAAATTTCCTGGAAAAATATATAATGGCAAATTTTCCAACTCACGTTACAATATTAATTCAATATACTTATTAATAAATCTTTAAATCTGACATAAAGAGAATATCGTCGCTTCACAGCTTGTGAACTACCTTTTAATTTCTTTGAGTAACGCTCCCAACTTTTCGATACTTGCTCTCAACATTTTCAAATAAACTATATGTGAATTTAAATTCTAAGCTTAATTTATATTTATTAATATTAATATTAATTTATATTGACATACAACAAAGAAATGATTTCAGTGTAAAAACTTCACAATGTCCTACTGCATGTAATTAATTAGGAGTATAATATTTTCTTGAACATCTGTGCACCAATGGTCACAGTAAATGCTTGACGAGCAATGAAAGAGTAGGACCTATTACTTTAAAATAATTAGTACCTACTACGTAAAATGAAATACTTGTTCGTTTCTTGTCGTTTCGAAATTACTGCAATTTTTTTCTTCAAATACTGCATAAAAATGATATTAATAAATTATTCTTTACAAACCACTACTTTGTGAAGTATAACTGAGTAAGCCTAAAGTTTCTTGTATTACAATTCTCAAATATATACACTGATAATAACTGTGTTTTTTTCGTTCTGCTAACTATGTTTATAATGTCCAAATGTCTATTTAATCCAACCCTAGAAGCGCAGAATAGATTATTGTACACCCCTCCAGCTAAGAACGGGTAAAAGCAACGCTTGATTGATGCAACCTGCACAGACCGGCGATCCGCGCACATAACTGCACATTAGAGTCTGATGAAAACAGTGCGGTTCGAAAGCAGGACAGCAGTTGGTGGGGACAGTAATGGTAGCGACCTACCTGTCGTCCCATGTGCTTTATTTACTCAGTCATACTCGCAAGGCAGGGACAGGAGGTAGCCTACTGTTCTGATAATAAAAACAGTCCCGTACACCTAGTTCACTTTGTCAGAAGAGAGGACAGGAGATAGTAGTCTAGTTTTGATCTGTGCATGTGGTTATCTATTTGACTAGTCCAAGAATATTAACAATAAGTAAGCCTATGCCAAAAGTGAAAGGCTCTAAGACGCATTTATTTGTGCAGGAGTTCGGAAGTGATTATTTTAAAGTTAATGGGGACCATGTTACGTGTAAATTGCGTCATGTCAGACTAAGGGGAGACAAAATACGATACACTGAGACCCATTGTAACTCCCGAAAGCACATTTCACATATAAATATTTTGTCTCTTAAGAGCGAAGAAATTCCACCTATGTCGGATTCACTTAGAAATAAAGATTCCGAGTTATTCCTAGAACTATGTGAAATGATGGTGGCTGTAAACATGCCATTTAATAAAGTAAATAACCCTAATTTCAAAGCTTTCATGGAAAAATATATCAATAGAGTACCGTACTCCCTACTGATTCGACGTTGCGGCAGTCTTAAGGCTGGTCCACAATGAACCGGGAACGGAAACGACAACGAGAACGAGAACGGAAATATTGTTAAAATAAATGTATTTAAATGTGAGCATCCACAATTAACTATTTTGAATTCACACATTTTAATACATTTATTTTAACAATATTTCCGTCCTCGTTCTCGTTTCCGTTCCCGGTTTATTGTGAACCAGCCTTTACTTGAAAAAGTGCTACGATAGAACATTAAGTAACATTAGACAGCAAATAATAAAACCTGGTTGTCGATAGACGAAGCTACTGATTCAGCTAGTCGGAACCCTCGTGACTGACAGCCCAGGAAAAAAATTTCTACTACCTAGTGAGATTATAGAAAACGTCAATTATTCGTCTATTGCAGTGATCATCAACTCGCGTATGAACGGGCGGGGGCAGTGCTTGGCTGATGCGTGCTTACTGTACCGGGCAGAGGGTTTGTGACGTTGCATTGTAGTGAACAGTGGCGGTTCTTGCCATCCATTCAAACAAGAGATCTGAGGAGCAGAGAACACTTCAAAACGTAGGCCACACTGAAGAAATATAACTTGCAGATACATTACACAACTCACAGTAACGAATATGGCAGATACGAAGACGAAGAGCGTGTAACATTAATTCAACAACTGAAGGAAAATTAGCTAGAAGTTGTTCAACCCGTAATTGGTGAGGTGGTGGCTGTGAGTACCCCAGCCATTGTAAAAAAAAAAAAAAAAAAAAAGCCTGTGCCAGGTGGATGTGCGGAGATATTATTTTTCTTTTTCATTGCTTATTATGCTGCCTGCTTCCCTAATTTTGAAGAAAACCTACTTATTACAAATCAAAGTACTTGAGATTACAATATTAGTGAATCGGCTGTGCGACTCAGTTATAAAATTTCACTTGTAATAGTACGATATTATAAACCTTTTAAAGATTGAAAATTTGAAGAATGTTTAATTACAACTGAAGAACTTTTCTCGAGTGTAGGAGTTTGAATCTATCAGTTTGTCTCCTTCCACCGCGATGCATCCCATCCGAGGTCTAGCCGAGGACGTTCAGGTGCAACTAGTAATTATTTGTCAGTCTTTCGTTATTTTTTGGCAGTAGATGAAAATACTTATGTAAGCGATAATCCCCAACTGGTGATTTTTGTAAGAGACGTTGTTGAAAATCTTCAGATTAAGGAGAGCTCTTATATATTGTTCTCATAAAGGATACTACTACTGGTTCCGATATTTTCTTGTAGAGGCTGTAGAAATTATTTTGGACTACCTTGGAATAAACTTATATTCTTGGCAACCAATGTTGCTCCTTCCATGGTTGGAAGTAAAACGGGTGTAATAAGGAGTCTAAGGGACGAAGTGAAAAGCGTTAATTTATCCCATGAATTTATTTCTATTCACTGCATTATGCAACAAGAGAATTCATGTGTAAAACAAATAAAAAATAGTGTTATGAAAGTAGCTCAGTTGGAAAAACCACCAACACAATTATATCGAAAAGTTTCGCTCATCGTCAATTTAAGTCTTTCTTGACGAATGAAATAGTGAGTATGGCGATCTGTCATATTATAGTAAAGTGCGGTGACTAAGTCGTGGCAAATTATTGGATAGGTTCTTTGAACTGAGGGAGGAAACATCATCGTTCACGGAGAAAGGATCAAAGTCTGGATCATAAGTGAAAAATGAAAAAAATGGATTTGTGAACTTCCCTTCTTAATGGAATTATCTGAATGCTTTAAACCGTTTTCTACAAGGTAACAACAAGATTATTACACAATTATATGACAGAGTGAAGGCGTTTAATATGAAATCATATCTAATTATGGAACGTTAGTTAACTAAATGGATAAGTTACAGCACATTTTTCAAAATTAACAACGATATAGGCATACTAGTTTCTTAAGACTTTGGATTTCGAAGAATATATTCACACATCATGCGATCTACGCCAGGAATTTGATTCGAGATTTAAAGACTAGGGAAATTTTCAATTTGATTTTCGGTTATTATTTGTAATTGAAACTTATTGATTTACTTTACGATAGTGAATTGAAGGACCAATATCAACACAAAAGAAGTTATCTGAATTTTATATGAACTTTCTATGTGTTAGATTTCCCCGATTGTACAGATATGCATCTCCGGATTCACATATCTGTGCGAACAGTAATTTTTTCCTATGATGAAGATAAACAAGCCATGTCATGGAAGCCAAGTATCGAATCACAACTTAAAATGTGCTGTGACATTGTGCACTATACAAACAATAATTCAAAATGTTGAGAAATTGTGAGGGAAAAGAGAATTAAACAAATCCCGAAAGATCAGTGCTAATGCCAGTGTTGAGTGGACTTAATGGAGTTAATTTCTGCATTACTATTCCTAGTGTTTTTGTGTGTTTTGTTTAACATTTTCCCTAACAGAAGCACTTTACACATTTACAATAATTGTCATTCATTGCCCGAATAATTAACATGAAATGTGTATTACATTTCTGAAAGTAATTATAAATTTACTAACTTCTAACTTTGTTGAAAACAGGCTACAATGTTTTTTTTTTTTTTCTTCAAATTGCTTAAGATAGTTTATTTCTATTCAGCCCGTATCTTTTTTTCATCAGAAAACAATCATAAACCTGTGCAGTAAATTCATATTGTGGTCCCGCCGCTGAACGTCTTACTTGCCCTGTTGCGACTTTCCCTTGGCGAGCGGGCAAGGCTTGATGACGACACAGTGCTCTGAGTTGGGGACCACTGATTGTCACGATATTTAACAAGGCAATGGATCTTTTATATCCTGCCGGAGTAAATAAAAAAGTATTCTTTTCTTTGTAACGGACGGGACTACATATATGTTAAAAGCAGCGACAGAAATTAAAGACAGTTACTCCAAACTCATCCACTTACCATGTCCATGGATACCACTGGGTTGCTCACGAGATACGGTCGTCCTTTACTGATGTAGACTGCTTCATCGCTAACTGCAATATAATATTTTTAAAATCTCCTTTACGAGTGCTAACATTCAAGAAAATTGCACCCACTGTTCCTCTGCCTCTACAGCCTATTACCCGGTGGGGAACATGGCTTAACGCAGCGTTTTATTATGCCAAATATTTCTATATAATATTTCAGGTTATCAACTCCCTTAAGGAAAACTGTTCTGCAGTGAAGATTGTAAAATCCCTGGATTTGACGACCTTTAAGATTAATTTGGATTTCATAGAACATAATTTTGCTATTGTCCCTAAAACAATTAAACTTCTTGAAGCGTTGAACCAAGAAATGCGTGAAGCTCCAAATTTAATTGAGAAAATGACTAAAGTAATTCATCAAGCATCCGCTACACTAGCTAGTAATCATGTTGAACAGAAATTGAACTCAGTTTTGTGTTAAAACAGTAGATATACGATATTCCGTGACATAAAAGACATGCTAGCAGGGAAGAAGTCTACGAACACTGCTGGGGTAGCGAAGATAGATTTCAATGACTATGTTTTTTCGTTTTACATCACGTGATATAGAGCGGAGCTTCTCTCAATATAAACTTTGTCTTGCCGACTACCGATGAAAATTTAGTTTTGAGACCTTAAGAATGCGTGTTGTAGTACATTGTAACAGTTCAAATAGTATTCTAGAAAAGAAAACTGGAAAATAAACAAGTTTAACGAACATACATTCTCATTATTTATATTGCATATATTGTGGGCATACCATGTATTGTACATCATAAGTTGTGTACGTTGTGTATGATTACTATGATTGTTGTGTAAGTATTGCACATGTACTTATGAAAGAAGCCGAAAGGAAATGCATATTAATTTATTTTGAAAATTTCACTTTATAGGTTTTTATTTTAATCTACGTAAAGGTTAATTTTTTGGTTCTACAGAATTTTTCTTCTTTAACAATAATTTTATTTTAATGTTTGATAAATTAGTTGTCTTTCTTTGGAACGTTACTGTATAGCACCAGCAGGTTGGACTGGGATTGGTTTCATGTACCACATGTCTCTCCTTCTGCCGACTCCCATCCACCTCAAACACAGTGACAAAGCTGCCTATAATATGGACTTACGTAGTAAACTTATTCTATCGGGTCCAAAATCTCGATGTCTGATCATCAGGCAAGTCTCGTATCGGTTTTAGAAGATCATTCATCAGAAGGGGTCTATTATTATTATTATTCCCAATTTGACGCGAACCTCTACCAGGACAATAACGGCGAATGTGAGATGCACTGCCACAAAAGAAACAAGTTTGTTCCTGACCGGGATAGACAACGTAAGCCTCACAGCCAGCAATATACATAGTGTACATGAAATTTGCTTGTTAATTTGCATTTTCACTAGTCTAATACCAGTATCCACCTGAAATCGATATTTATTGGACCACTTTTCATTTATTATTTCTTGCACTTTCCCGTAAGTTTGCAAAACATGCATAATTCTGTCATTTGGCACTTCTGGTGGCACGTTTAAAATTCTAACTGTAGTAGTATCAAACTCACCTGCTGTTATGTTTACAGTTGTTGTTGCACCATTCATTAGCTGGATTGTTGAAGTTCCAGTGTGTAGTTGAAGATATTTCTCGTAGCTATGTTGATTATTAAACTTTATGTACACTGCATTCTGTTTACTCACTAGTTGTAATGTGTCCAATTCATCTTCTCGAACGTTGATATTTTCTTCTAACCATTGGTGTATTTCATATGCAGTAGGACGTTGTTGATCTTTATTAAACACTGCTTTAATAGTATTCTTCCTGCAGATTTTACTTGTCATTGCTAGTCAAATAATTCAAACGAACCAAGAAACAACAAACCGCGAACACACTAGTCGGAACACAGCAGTTCAACAAGACTGAGAGATGAGACGTCCGTCCACCACAAGGGTTGGAACGTAACCAGTGTTGCCAGGCCTTTACGAAAGAAAATCCCTCAGATGGGTTCAAAAATCCCCCAAATTTAGAAAAAATCCCTCTTGGGGTGGTATGGTCTAAACTCCAAAATACACTATTTAAAAACGAATTAAAATAATAAATTAGAACAAGACAATGTTCCTAATAAATATCACAGTGCAACAGAGCACTCACCCTAAGATTGGCATATTATTGATGATCCTGTTCACATTCTTCTTCTCCCTCTTCTTCCGCAATCAGCAGCCTTTCAACCTAGCTATTTTGTTGTCTCTTGAATCCTTCTTGTAGGCTACATATTTTCATTGAACAGTTTCAACATTTCGTCGGTGATTGGATACTTGTAACACTTTTTGTTCATGTTGCTCATGTCAAGTTTCACCTGCACTAGAGACGACACTGTTTTTACTGATAGTTTATTTCTTTTCTTAGTTTTTATGGGCCATATTCATACACGTTCTTAGCGCGGGCTTCTGGTGGATGATCAGTGAACTAACGTTTGTCGTATTCATAAACCAGTGTTAGCGATATGATCAGATATGAATCCTGTACAAGTAATCAGTCGATAGCCGGGGCTAGTTTAGCACGCTCGTAGCGCGGGCTAGCGAAATGTCTATGCATAGCACCCTATATCACTAACCATTGAAAATATGCGCTCTACAGCTGCACTAAAATGGGGCAAAGAAAAGCAAATTTTGGCTAATAATATTATTTAATGTACCGAAGTACATATGATATTTCCATGCAGATATTCTGCGTCATCGTATGATGAAAGAGTAGTGGAACGGAGAAAAATTCTCTCCGTCACCTGGATTTAAACCCGGGTTTTCAGCTCTACGTGCTAATACTTTATCCACTAAGCCACACCGAATTCCCATCCAGGTATCGGATCGAATCGTCTCAGTTTAAGTTCCAACTCTTGGGTTTCCTCTAGTGGCCTGCCCTCTACACTACGTCATAGATGTCTATGATCGTAGGACTGATGTCCACATATGTGCGGAGATGCACTCGTTATGAGTGACTGGCCGGGATCCGACGGAATAAGCGCCGTCTTATATCATAAAGTGATTTACGCATATCATAATATTATTTAATGTACTTCTTCCGAAGAAAAATAATTTGGTAAAAGATTCCATTCATTTATTAGTGATTCTTGGTTTACTTTTGTCTTATATTTATCAACTAGTGAAGTAAGTGTGATACTGGACCTTTCAGCAATCTTAGTGACACCTAATGCAATTTTTGGATCTATAAAAGTCAAATTAAAATAACATCTTGTTGAAGGGGCAATCTTTTCAAGGACTCATTGAAAGCTACTTGATAGGACTCCAAACATCGTAATCTGAACTTTTACTTTTTCATCAGATGGCTTTCTTGTAAAAACACTGGTAATTCTGGGGACATTTTTCAACTGTAATGCATTTTTTATTCTAGGGCGTGGAGCTGTGTCTTTCTAATTCACTCTTACCAGCCGATAGTCCCTTCTTGCAACACAAACATTTTACTTTATAGGGATCATTAGATTTAGCCAACCAGCCTTTTAATGAGGTTCCTCCAACCATGATTCAACGAATGATTTTTTCCGCCAAGATTTCTCACTTTTAAATAACTCTTTCCTGATTTCACGTTTTTTTTTTCGGCGTGGACAGTCCTTTTTGAGGATCAGTCATTGCACCAATAAAATAAACACACGCTTAAAAATATCAGTAATTTTGGTGAATTTTTATTTTCCATCAACTAATAAATAAATACAAAATATAGTGAAACTCCACAAATAGACACAGCAATGGTCCGTGTGCGAGACGAGGTACGAACGCTGTCTTTCTACGGAGTACTGCGGACATTGGTAAACATAAGGGCTGTACAATGTTTTTTATGGCGTGCGGACCGAAACATAAATAATTAACGTATATAATTTTAAATAATATATTTTAGTATATGCAAAATATATAACAAAACAAATCCGTGATTAAGTATAATATACACGTGATACATCGATTATAGAGGAAAAACTCTCTAAATATATCTACATACGGGGCTTTCATTTCAAAACTTCCCACTCTAAATAACTAGTTACGGTATTTAAATTGAATTCAGATAAATTTAGATATCAAGAGGGAAGTCTTAAACAAGGCTTAATTGCAATTTAGATTTCACCTCCCACCACCAGCCACTCCCATTTTGAAATTATTTTTATACTTGAATATGAAAGAGCATTCAATTGTTTATACACCACATTCGTTTTCGCATCTTTTCTTTTCTATCGTCGCCTGGTAACCTGCATTTTTGTTATTGTTGATTAGAGCCGAAGAGAATAAAGCTACAAAAACTTATTGAGCATTATTATGGATTTATTAATTTGTCCTACAGAATAATCTCTGTAATGTTGACAATTGATATTTGAGGAGAAAAATTCGCTCCGGCGCCGGGGATCGAACCCGGGTCCTTAGTTCTACGTACCAAGGACCCGGGTTCGATCCCCGGCGCCGGAGCGAATTTTTGTCCTCAAATATTAATTATTGAACTTCAGGTCGTAAAAATTTAATTATCTTCAAGACTTAAGTTGTTCTGCAAATTAACTTCAATTCTGCATCATAATTATTAGGTTACTGACACATAAACATGTTTAACTAAGTGTATTTATACCAAAATCATAAAATACCCTTATTGCAATTGTTCAAAAATATTATTTTGAACATTTTTTTTTAAACACAAGAGTACAGACCTCTGATGGAGCAAAGTATGATGTTGAAGAAATGTTTCTGAGCACTTATTGCCATTAAGAGTGTGTTGTTCCTATTTTGTCTCGGACAACTGTCGCAAAACAATCACAGTTCTTGAATATACTGGATATGACACAGTCATCGAAGTAGTGTGCAGGAGAAAATTACATATCTCATTAAGACTTTTCTTGGCCTGTCCCTCATGGTAGACATAAAAGGTCATTTCACTAGTTTTCATGTTGTGCACAGAGGAAGTTAGGACGGTAAGCTGGCGATAGAACATATCCTGAACTGGTGTTAGGCAAGCATACGTTTTCCATGTAGTCAAATGTGACAGCAAGAAAATCCTTTCTCTCGATATTTAACTTGATTCCATTTTGCAATACTTTTTACTTCAGCTACAAGTTTAGCACGATTACTGAGCATATTGCTCTTCATTTCCATGCTCTTTTTTTCAAACGTAATAAATTTTCTCAACTAAAGAATTACCAATGACAACAGACAAAAAATATTTTGTCAGCTGATTGTATAATTAAAATTACATATTATGTAAGTTTCTTCAGTACTTGACAGGCAAAACAACTTAAGTCCAGGACTAAAGTCGTTTAACTCCTTAACCAAACATTCTGCTGCTAAGGAAAACTATGCAAAAGTCGTGGATTAAAGTTATTCTGCTACTAAACGTTGCCCCTTGCATACAGTAACATAATCATGCTCTCAACTCAAAACCCCCAAAATATGGAATTAAGTCGTTTTTCAAATTCACCATTTATATAAATAGACCTATTTTGATTATTTTATCTAAACTCCCTCTACAGTGCTTCATTTAAACGATTTTTTTAAATTCTTAAAGGGAAATAATTGTTAAAAATTAATTATCAGCACATAAAATGATTTTTAAACACTTTGTTGTCTCCTTACCTTGGGAGGATCTTCAGAAAGATCAACAACAGCAGGAACAGAAGAGCCAGAACCTACATATAGCCCTTTTGCAGTTTGTTTCATCAGAGCCAAACCAAGCTTTAAATTAAGGAATTGTTTATCATAATTTTCTACAATTTTACTTCCGTCCTGTATATTTAGATACAATGGATGTATTTTTTTTGGGGGGGGGAGTAGGACCTACTAGGGCCGCTATCATTATCTTCTGATTCCATTGCGATTATTTCACGTCAGATCCTATCACAATGACATTTGATTTCTTACTTCCCGTACACTACCACGAAACACAACTGGCACAAGCAAGTACCATATATTTAACAAGCTGTTCCTTGTTCCTTTGTATGTACAATATAGGCCCATATATTGATTATGTTTATTTCCTTTCTCTGTTATGGGGTTCTCAAAACATTACAACCAACTTATTAGTTATTACATGCTTACGTGGCTACAGGAATTATGTTTAAACTATTGAGAGGATTGGAGAGACCATTTGGGCAGGGCATGGTTGCGCCCCACGGTCAGGTAAGATGCAGCAGATAAAAAAGGGTCCCTGTTTTGTGGGCATAGTTGCGCCCCGTTCCCATCAGGTAGAGAAAAGGGGTATGGCATAGTTGCACCCCGATGAATTAGGTAGAGAAAAAGACATTACGGGAACTCGAGCCTCGTAATCAACCAATCTTATTGATTTCTTATTCGATTTAATATTCATTATCGATACCGTTAAAATGAACACCTTAATGTTGGCAGTACCTTATTAACTGCTTTTCTACTGTTTGTACCCTGTACCGGAGGGTAAAGATATGGTTGTACAAACAAAAATGCAGTTCATTTCTTATGTGTGATCGATGAAAAAGTGTCATTTTAAATAGCAAAATTTATTATATGCTACCTGATTTCAGCGCACCTACCACTATAACATTTTTAAGTTGGCCTAATTTATTTATTTTATGACGATCACTTTCGTGTGTACTATGCCCATCGGGGCGCAACTATGCCATGTCCATTCTGCTACCTGACTTCTTCGGGGCGCAATTATGCAATGACCATTCTGCTACCTGTTTTCTTCGGGGCGCAACTATGCCATGCCTAGGTCTTCCAATTGACCGCGGGGCGCAACTAGGACCATTTCTTTGAGATATTTGCAAATAAACAAAGGAATGTTTGTCAGCATTATTTTTGAATAGCCACAAGTATTGGTCACTACGTGATTTCTTGTCGCTATAGTAATGTTTACCAAACTCAAGTTCTTATCTCACCTGGGCTTGGAGACATAGGAGAGCAATGTTTATAGAAATATGTTTTGCGACAGTCTTCTACAGTAATTGTAATGCAGAAGTGCTACATGCAGAAACTACTATAAATTTATAAATGAAATATACCCGTAACACTGGAGGAATGTATATATAAAATTTAATTGTAATAAATATTTAAAATCCTCTCCTCTTGACATATTTTACCCTCTTTGCCGACAGGATCCTACATTTTACGCCCTCTCCGCGTATCGCACGATCGTACATGATACCAAATCATAGCACATGCACGATCCATATTGTATGGTTGGCAACACTGCTTCGGAAGTATTTTATACGTAGTGGCAGCACTGTGTGTAATTTTGAAACATGGAAACTCCGCCTAGGAAGTCACCGCGGGAAAAATACGTTCCAAAGTAGAAAGTAAAAATATAATGTATTTAATTTATGTAAAGAAGAAAAAAGAGTGGTCTAGCTATTCCTCTGAAAAGAGCTGTGGAAAGAACAGCGAAAGAAGTGTGGAAGAGTGAAAAATCTGTGAGAAACAAAGCAAAAGAATGCGAGAAATTTAGCATTTCGGGCACATGCCAATAACATAGCGCATTTTCCCAGTTATGGATAACATTTTGACATGTAGTAGTATCACATTCTACTATATACAGTTACGAAGCGTGAGTTTTGAGGGTACTAGAAACAATAGACTGTGACAGTACTATTTTGCATTGCATGTAATGAGGCGATATTAGCGATCCTAGTGGTGAGCAACTATCTAATGTTTGCATATTTACTACGTATTGAGCTTCGCGACTATATATACTAGAATGTGGTACCAGTAGTATGTAGTATCTTCCTCCGAGCTCTCTTCTGTGCTACGATTATATATTCGATTTAAGTTCACCCTCCGAGTTACTCATACGCGTCTCAGGGAGATAGGCTACTGCATCTTTGCAGGTTGTGTACATGCTCTCTTCCCCTCCACTCCCCGTTCCCGCCTAATACGCATATAAACATGATAGTGGCGCCCTCGGAGAGCAGCGGTATTCCTATTTGTCCCGAGTAATACTAGTCAACGATGTATGCAATGGAGGGGCAGAGGAACTGGCCAACTTATACCATTATCTTCTGGCTTAATTGCCTCATGAGTGATGCCTTATCGGTGTCACTTGTAAGATTCAAAGCTATCGTCGGACAGTTGACTAAACAACAATGCGTCTCTCTGAAATTAATTTAGAATCCAAGATACGACCAAAAATTCTTATGTAATCTGTATATTAATTATATTACCTAAAGACGCAGCGCAAAATGTGGAAGTAATCCATGTGGTTTATGTAAGTGGATTCATCAACTTATAGAAGATCCTAAATACGATTATTTGTGTTGTCAATTACACCAACTATCGAAAAGAAAAGGAAACTTAACACAAACCATTGCAGATCGCCATTTGCTGCATATGTTATTCACTGCAAATTGTAGTACCTATACGAAATTGAAAACAAACTTACAACAATTCTTAATGGAAATTCTGTCCCGGTTGTTGATGCCACAAAAACTTAGTCCTAGTGATTATTTGTACCTTGTCCTAGACAATTAGTACCATATTATTTTTCGTAATGAAGCTATGATAGTTTGTAACAAATCTTAGTTCGAGGGGGAATGCGGGTGGACACCGTTCCCTCAATTTTTGTGGCCGGAGATCTAAGTCCCCTAAATTTTTCCTTGGTGAAGGCCATTCTTTCACTTCTTAACAACTTCCTTAATTAAACATATGACGACAGTGTCTGAGAAATGACAGCATTCCTTAACAAGCCAAAATTAATTTTAATATCATTCAACAATGCATGTATCTGAAACTCAAACCACTTACATTTTTAAACCAAAAATGTTCAGTCTTTAGTCTGTTATATTAATGGCAATTATTAGTTTGTTCTTTCGTGTCTGATTTAACACTAGTTTAATTTTAAAACTACCATGCGAATATTCTTGATATAATATTAGCTTTAATTTTGCAGAAAGAAACGAAGTATAGTAGATTATTTTGGTATACATAAACTCACTGTTTCCTATTTAAAATTAGAATATTATGTGTATCACGAAGTGCTTCAAAGTCTTTTACTGCAAGTATTTATGAAGCAGCTGCATGTTTCTATGCATTTATTTTGTGGGAAATTCTGCTAGTTTATTTAATTAATATTTTTCTTAAGAAAAATATTAATAAAATAAACTAGCAGCATTAAGAAAAATATTAATAAAATTAGCAGCATTAAGAAAAATATTAATAAAATAAACTAGCAGCATTAAGAAAAATATTAATAAAACAAACTAGCAGCATTAAGAAAAATATTAATAAAATAAACTAGCAGCATTTCTCACAAAAGAAATGCATAGAAACATGCAGCTACCTCATAAATACTTGCAGTAAAAATTTCATCCAGATTGATTAATATTTGGCATAAGAAAGTTGGTGTTGAATCAACAAAAATGAACACAGAAAAATAGATTTGAAAATAAAATGAATATTTATGTAAATTAATATTCTCCTCCGCTACATTCATCTAGTAACTTCAGGGAGCCAACAAAAAGTTACTAGATTTGTAATCAGAAATTTTAAAAAAGAATTCTTCGATGAAAAACAATTTTGACAGCATTTTAAATTCCACGTCCCCTTCCAGCCTTAATTTAAAAAGTGCAAACATACGAGTATTTGTAATCAGAATTGAGCTGAATCCATTTGGGGCATGGAAATATAAATTCTGAATAAGTGAAATAGCTAAAAAAATTTGGAAAAAATTTCATGATTTTCAGTGGAGTCTTCCCTTAAATAAGTAGAAAGTCAGTGAACATTGCTACTCATTGTTTGCGTACAAAGGGCCGATAACACCGCCTGCTGACCTTAAAAATGAAATAATTATCTTTTAATAGTTTCAGGATTGTAGAACCAGGGATTTATTTCCTGCACCAGATAAATGTCTTGTTAAAGTGAATTAGCATAATAACGTCCCACTTATCTTTATTATGTCTTCTTATTAGAGGTTTCGTTAAGGCCATGTTCGGTGCTGTGGGTTGGTTAGTTTCATTGGTATGTGCGGCGAACTGCTCTGCCGACAAGATGGACATCCGCCTCTTGCTCGTTGTCTTTCTCATCTTGGCTGGTAAGTTATAGATTTCTTAGCTTGCGACACTACAGCTCAAAACTGATCATATTAAACATATGCAACACATTTTTAGATGAGCATATGGACTACGACATGCATTTCAAATACGTGATGCATCGAGGATCTTCATACTATTGTTAGAACTAGGCCTTAGCCAATTTACGAGTTTCTAAGACCAGCATTAGACGGATATTTGGTGAGATTCATGCGGCGTGGGATCAGCACGACACCGGGCTTACATATAGCATAATGAATAGGCTTCGAGACTTCGGACCCGATAGAGTAGTTCAGTGGGAAATCTGCATAACGGCGCGTACAGTGGGTGGGGGTACTGTAGAATGAATGACAACAAATACGCAAAGGAAAACGCTGTGGATTTGAAGGTTCTGATGAATAATTTGGTTTTCATACAAACCTATTTTCAAACTGTGTCTGAAACTATTACACGGTTAGAAAAGTCAGAGCAAGAGATGCCGGAAGCCCTCAAATTAGTTGAGGAAATGACACAGAGAATTAATGAGACATCAAGTACACCGGTTACTGAACGTGTAAACAGAAGTGGAAATCAATTTTATGTAAAAATAACGGATATGGAGCATGTGTAATATAAACGGCAAATTAGTGGACATAGAGTCACCCGAGAATGAAGGACTGTCTCTTAGGGCCATATTCATAGACATTCTTCGCGCGGGCTTCCAGTGGATGATCAGCGAATTTCGTATTCGTAAACCAGTGTTAGCGATATGATATGAATTCCGTACAAGTAACCAATCGATAGCCGGGGCTAGTTTAGCACGCACGTAGCGCGGGCTAGCGAAATGTCTATGAATAGCACCCGTAGAGACTGCAATGATGTTTAGTTTTTTCGTTTTGCTCCTCTCACGTCATGCGACATAGAGCGCATCTTTTCACAGTACAAACTGTGTTTGGCAGACAACTGAAAAAGATTTACGTTTCAGACACTAAAAATGTATCTTGTAGTACATTGCAATTCAGTACTGTAACTGCACTTCCTAAAGACGACCAATAGAATAAATGAAGAAATTAAAATTGCTACATGTTTATTTCCACCATTAACACTGTATATAATTAGGGTAATTCCGGGTTAGATGGCCATAGTTTTTTAAATCACTTAGAACAGGGTAACCGATTGGTAAAGAAACACGAAACAAATCAAATACGTTCCTTCTAGGTTATGTTTCTCCACTACAGTGCCTCAGGGCGCATAGAATTCACTGATGTAATAAAAAAATACGTTTGAAATATAATAGGCCACTGGCCATCTCACCCAACATATGTGGGTGAGATGGCCATAGGATATAGGGATAGATGGCCACCATAATTTTTAAGTAAATTCATAACAATTTTTTGTAAAAGAATGAGGTTTTATGCACTGGACACATAAATATAGTGTCTAAGTGCATAATTATGATTGTTTGAAACTTTTCAACAACTTTATTTTTTGTTTTTTCCTCTTTTAGTGAATTTTCCTTAAAACAATACAGAAATAAATTGAAACGCTTATGAACATATTATTATAATAATAATCCGAGGCACGACAGCCCATGAAGGACCATGATCGACCAGCCGGCTGCTGGCCTCACGTCCACATGTCGAAGCAGAGGTGGACGATCATCCAACCAAATGGCGGAATCGTGTGATTAGCCCGATGATCCCCCCAGCCGCTACAGCAGGCTTTCTTAACCGGATTTCGCTACCTATCGTAGTTACCCAAGTGCATCACGATGATGGGTGGGCACCGGTCCCATACACTGGCTCAAATTTCATGAGATAATTTCTTCCCCCATGAGTTCGAACCAGCGCGAATTCCGTAACGCGAGTCTTAGGCAGGATGCCTTAGGCCACGACGCGGGACCTTATGAACATGTTAATGAAACAAAATCCTGAAAGGTCAAAGTAACAGTATCTTTTCCAGTTGGTTTCCGGGATAGGAAGCGTTGTCTCACAAGCAAACATTCTGATGGGAGCAAATAAAATGTTATTTTTTTTCTTCCGCCATATTAATAATGTCAAAAGAAGTGCTTATACAAATTTTGGCCACTCGACCGTAATTACGAGTCCATCCAGAAAGTGATTTTACCTGGGGCCGTTTACAGAAAAAAACACAATTACATGGAAAGATTTATTGAAACAGATACAGCAATTGTTGCGCTAATTGTGTAACGTATCTCCCACTGGAATTGAGACATCTGTCATAACATGGGATTAATTTTTGTACCATTGTGTCGTAGAAGCCAGCTTCCTGGGATCGAAACCAGCGTTGGACAGCCGCCTGCACCTCTCTACCGATCCCATCATATGACAAATATCTCATTCCGGTGTGGAATGTGTTGAAGAAATAGCTCAACAATTGCTGTGTCTGTTCAATAATTTTTTTAATTAAATTGTGTTTTCTTTCTGTTAACGATCCCTGGCGAACTTTTTTACGGCCCTCGTAATTGCGGTCAAGTGGCCAAAATTTTTATAAGCACTTCTTTTGACGTTATTAACATGGTGAAAAAAAAATAACTTTTTTATCTGCTCCCATCAGAATGCTTGCTTGTCAGCCAGTCAGAGAAATTGACAAGTTCTTCAGCAAAAATGTAAGCGAGACTATAGACATCGGTCCCTGTAAGGGAAAATCCATGTTCCTGCATATTTAATATGGCGAACAAACCTACATCCATTGTCATTGCCTATGTGTCATTTGGTCCCATTGCACCCTTTGTATAATTGTGTTTTAACTCTACTTTCCAGGGCTTTTCTTGGAATATGAAATGTAATGAAGGCTTGACGTACAGAAGTGCCATATTTAAAGGCTTCAAAAGCACGGTATAAGTCATCTTCATTCCAAAGATACGTTTGCTGCCGGGCTTTGCTTTATATTTTATCGGAATCTAGAAATAACGATACTTTTAACATAATAATATTCCTCAATTGTAGGCCATCTATCCCGGAAAAATGCTGGCCATCTCTCCTTTTTTTACGGGAGAGATGGCCATACCGCGTAATAAAAACTGGCAGCAGTGAAGAGAACAAATACAGTTAAGATAGAATGTTTAAAGATGCCTTACCTCTTTAATAATGTTTCCATCAAATTTCCTCACAAAATGCAGTATTTCTCTATTGTTATTTCAGAAGGTGAAAAATTATTGCTTGCTCACAGACTCACGAACGGCTACAAAAAGCGGAAATAATAACCTTCCGTTTTCGCAGGTGCAACAATCACTTCGTTTAATTAACATCTGGCGGCAAACCGATTTTCATTCGAAACAGATGATTAGAATGAAAATAAGAGCGGTTGGTCGTCTCACCCGCATGGCTATCTCCCCCGGAATTACCCTAAACAGAAATGCTTATAAAAGATAAGAGAATAAATGCTTTTCACATTCTTTTGACATTGTCATTGTGTAATGTATTTTTAATTTCAGAATGTCCGTATGTGTGCGTTTCCCCATACTACCGTACTCTATTCTAAATAGCAAAGTTGTTACCTCAACACATCTCTACCTTCCACTACCTGCAGCGACTCAACAAGCTACAGTATATTATAAGCACAGTAAACTTATTGTATTGGGTCCAAAGTCTCGAAGTCTGATAATGAATTTTATAATGTTATATTTTATTTAACAACGCTTGCAACTGCGGAGGTTATATAAGCGTCGCCGGATGTGCCGGAATTTTGTCACGCAGGAGTTCTTTTACATGCCAGTAAATCTACTGACATAAGCCTGTAGCATTTAAGCACAATTAAATGCCATCGACCTGGCCCGGGATCGAACCCGCAACCTTGGGCATAGAAGGCCAGCAGCATAATGAAGAACAATACCCATGCTTGTAACAAGAATCTAGACTATTACAGTGGTTTTCAAACAACGTTAGAGTTGCGTGCCTTAGCCATGCTTTCGCTACAGTTAGAGCGTTTTCAGAATAAGAAAGCATATAAAGCGGAGCCAGTTCAGGCCGGTGTATATCGACTAGCCAATGCTAGTAAGGCGGTGTTGCCCAGTTAAATCGTCGCGAAGCATCGCCTCGCTGAAGTGTCGCCATGGGATGCAACGCGGATATTGCGGTGGCGGATGTCATCCGACATGGGGCTCAAAAGGGTTAATAAAAAATCCACCCACCCATTCTTTCACTCACTCACTCATGCTTTCTTCAAAGACACTCGACAAAAATTTAAAGAAATTAAGTTTACCAGATAGAGATCACCTTCAACATCATTCTTTCCTCACCCACTCTTTCTAACACAGCTTCATTTATTATTCTGTCTGTCCATTTCACACGTTCCATTCTTCTCCATATCCAAATTTCAAATGCTTCTGTTTGCTTCTCTTCACTTCGTCGTAATGACTATGTTTCTGCCCCATACAATACCACATTTCATACAAAGCGTAGTCTCTTCCTTAGTTCTTTTTCCAGAGGTCCGCAGAAGATACTCTTTTTCTATTAAAAGCTTCCTTGGCCATTGCTATCCTCCTTTTGACTTCCTGACAGCAGCTCATGTTACTGCTTATAGTACACCCCCAAGTATTTGAAGCTGTTCACTTGCTCTACTGCCTCATTTATAGTGCATTTCACAAAGAGAGAGGATTGCCTCGCCGGATTTTTAAACCGGCAGGTCAATTTTGAAGGAGAGCGAAGGACTACCGAACGCAGTCCTGGTAGAACACTCGTGTCTATATCCTTGGTGCTATTCGACAGGAGTAGACTACGTGTCGGCACCGGGTTTCCCCTTCTCCCTTCCTCACCATCCCCACCCATTCCTTACACTACACTTACACATACACTCACTCTAGGACAACGTAACTCTTCACAGATACACATCATGCATAACGTGGTCTGCCTAAGTGGTGTGCAACTTGAAAATGGATCACAGTCCTGCCATCTATCCGCAGTATGCGGAACCCGATTCACACTGGTGAAGTGGGTTGGTATTAGAGACACACACACACACACACACACACACACACCTTACACCACGAAATGCAGAAAACAGTAATTTTTTATTACACTAGGTAGCAAAGCTGAGTAAAGAACACCACCTATCGATATTGTAATGTTCTTGATTTAAATCCGTGCAATTGTTGTACATCGTATTAAGTAGTAATAATAATAATAATAATAATAATAATAATAATAATAATAATAATAATAATAATAACAATAATAATAAATCCGTATCTCCACTTCCTCACTTCGCTCAGGGTAGTGAACTGAACCGACAATCGCGCACTAGTATCGAAACTGGTTCATTTTGTGCTGAAGTCCGTCGCGTAGGAAGTACAGGAGAAAACAATACAAGAAATGCAGACCTAAAAGATAAATGGACGATCAAACAAATACGTCACTCATATCGTCAACGTCACCATCTTATCACGTGAAAGACTGCGTTTTCTTCGTCACGCTCTAAGAGAACCAAGTCTTTGTCGAGAATTTACTTGTCTTATTAGGGATTACTGAAGTCTAATTAAAATTATCTTTGTAGAATTTTCATGCGGAATGTATATATATATATATATATATATATATATATATATATATATATATATATATATAAATTTTAAGTTTTACATACGAAATAATTTTAGTTTGTGTGAATATATTAGGCAAAACAGTATAATATAGTGATTCACATGACATTAGATCTAATGATTTTATTATTGACTAGCCGTACCCGTGCGCTCCGCTGCACCCGTTAGAAATAAATATAAAGTAATTACATAATTAAAATAGGACATTTGATCCAGGGAACATTCGTGTTAGATAGAAGGATAAATCGTTTAATATGTTACTTAATTTAAATTGCATCCAAATAATTAAAATGCGATCATTTTGGTCCAGAGACACTCATTTGGTGCAATGACAATTCCTTTAACGTGTTTCTTAATTTTTATTACATGCAACCATAGTTTAATGAACATTGACATCATTTAGATTTAATGTGTATATTTTATTTCACTTGTTATAGGTTTCCATTGAATTATGGTAATAACTTAATTTTAACCCTTGTTTTCTACGTATTCAGTAAATGGCGTTTGGCCCACTATGGTTGTGAACCCTTCAAATAACTTAAATTATATTATATAATATTATATTACATGTATTATATTATATTATATTATATTATATTATATTATATTATATTATATTATATTATATTATATTATATTATATTATATATTATATTACATTATATTATATCAGAAGTTACTGTAATAACATTAAAGCATTATGCCCATCCAGAGAAACTACACTTTCCAATGGTGAAAAAATAATTAATTATACAAATCGGTTAATTTAGCTTCCGATATTACTTCATAAAAACACAGAAACTTTCTCTGTAGGCTATCTTTCATAGCTTTCGATTGTTGCTGTCCAAGGCCCCTTATAGACGAAGTCATTTGTTTTTTATTTCATTATACGGCCTTAGATGGCAGTTATTTTAATTTTAAAACTCATTTATCTCATTAAATATCAGTCCTATCAAAATTTTTCGAGGAATAAAACTTATCGCAAATTATTTTTAAAGAAATTTTTGTTATGTACATTTTTCACAAAAATCAATAATAAGCGAGATATTTCGATTTATTTAATTCAGGCCCCCTTATAACACCCCTTTTAAATAATGTATTTTGAATGCCATATAGGCCTAGCCTAAAATCTAAGTTACAACGAACATAATTTATATGCCAATTTTCATCGAAATCCGTTCATCCATTATCGCGTGAAAAGGTAACAAACATACAGACAGACAGACATACAAACAAAAATTTCAAAAAAGCTATTTTCGGTTTCAGGGTGGTTAATTATATATGTTAGGACCAATTATTTTTGGAAAATCGAAAATTACCAGAAAAATTTCGGCTACAGATTTATTATTAATATAGATTATTTAGCATAAGAAATAGAGTATAAAGAAACAATATGTAACACTTAAGTAAATGTTAGTGCTCACTTTGTAATCCGACGTCATTTATTGCTACTACGCGAGTTAAATGTGATTTCTATTTATACATTTTGAAACAAAAATGTTTACCATGTAAACAAATCCACTTATTGAATTTTAGTCACTAAAACTATCTATTAACTGTTCGAGTTTGGGATTCGTCCACAAGAGCGTCACGACACGAAGAGATTTTACTCACCCGGTTGAGGATTGGCCACTGTCTGACATCCGACTCTACATGACTCTCTTGGAAATGATTTTAATTGTACAAATGCACTTCTGAGATTTTTATCGAATACAGGACTTGACAGGGTGACTTAGTTTTTTATTGACCAGTTTTACTTTTCCTCCGGACTCTTTACATCCGGAGGTTACATATTTTGTCGTTTTATATATGTTTATAACATACTTGACATTTCGAAGCTTTTACATCCGAATATTTTATAAAACTTTTATTGTTTAGAAATGAGCCAGATAATTTATTTCTGGTGGTATTTGTTTTATTATTATATTGTTTCTTTTTAAATACATCCTAGGGTCTGAGAACTGCTCACTATTATGATTTTTATACATCACCTTGTTGAAACTGCATTTGTGTACCCCGTTTTTTAACGTGACACCGTTTTTTAGTT
The DNA here is from genome assembly GCF_040183065.1 of Periplaneta americana. Taxonomy (NCBI): domain Eukaryota; kingdom Metazoa; phylum Arthropoda; class Insecta; order Blattodea; family Blattidae; genus Periplaneta; species Periplaneta americana. The sequence continues at coordinate 44,517,791 of NC_091129.1, forward strand.
CGTTTCAGCATTCGACTTATTGTATTGTTTATGTTTTGGTTTTGTTAAGAATTTTAGATAGGGCGCAAATAGCATAGTAGCTGACGCTCCCTTTTAAACCCCGCCAACTAGCCATAGGAAAGATCGGAGAAAGCTGAGTTCGCAGTGAAAGACTGCCCGTGGGCAGAACACTATGAATGAATGAAATAAGACTGTAGTTTTGCATTTTTCGCATAAAATACTTATTTTTTATACTTGTAACTTTTTTTTGTTTGGAAGGAATTTATTATACAGGGTGTCCCATTTATCTTTATAACTTTTTTGTTTGGATAGGTATTGGAATTTTTGTTTTTGGGCGTTATGTTAGAACGAGGGGCTAACATGAGTGTGGAGATTTGGTGAATGTAACTCATGGTGCAATATACACAAGACGTAATCAATTTTTCAAATAGCACTACATACTTTAATCATGTTACATTGATTACACACATTAAGACGAGTTAAAAATGTATCACAATGTCACCTTTCTAATCAATAAAAACAACAAAACGAAACAAAAACGTACTTCCAATGTAATAATGATATGCTTTGAGAGTCACAGAAGATGTTCCAAATGGTGACCATTCACATTAATGCACTTTCGAAGGCGTTCCCCGAAAGACCGTTTGACTGCCCGGCATGTTGCTGGCTGAATGAACACACAAGCCTGTCGAATGCGTTGCTGCATGTCGTCTGGTGTTGTCAGAATGTTGTGGTACACTGTCCTTTACAGTTTCCCACAGGAAGAAGTCGGCGACAGGTCCGGAGAACGTGCAGGCTACTATAGTAGATTGTGGCGTCGACAGTTGTGGTTTGTTTACATGTTAAGACAGCGAACACACAACACACGACGTGTACGGACGTTAGTCGTCTTTCGTTTTGTGAAGTTAATGTACAAGATGAATCGGACACCACAACAAACAGTACATTCTGATGGAATTCATTTTGAATTTTATTTTTATTGATTGGGAAGGTGGCATTCTGATACATTTTTGAACTCGTCTTAATGTGTGTAATCAATGTAACATGATTAAAGTATGTAGAGGTATTTGAAAAATTGATGACCTCACGTGTAACTTGTACCATAATGTAGTTACATGCACCAAATCTCTACACTCATGTTAGCCCCTCGTTCTAACATAACTCTCAAAAACAAAAATTCCAATACCTATCCAAATAAAAAAGTTATAATAGGTGCACAAGACAAATGGGACACTCTGTATATTTAAAAATTTATTCCATCCAATTGAATTTCGTTTTCGACATCGCAATGACTTCGCGTTGTCCTAATTTCAGTACTAGTTCGAAACCTCCAATCAGATCTAGAGACAGAGCGCGATGAATAGATCCGATAGATGGAAAAATTACAGAGGCCCAATACGCCGCTATCAATTAACCTGTATTTCGCTGCTCGGGACCTGAACTTCGAAGTCTACTCATACGTAAGGATGTGATTTTGTGGTGATTATTATTCCCGTATTCCGGTGCTTATTTTATCATGATTTCGATGGTTATTTCATGGAAATGTGAAGGTCTTGAGTTAATATTTCGTGAAAATATAAGTTAGGAGATGACATATAAAATTAATATTATGTAGAGGAAGTGTTACAAAATGAAATAGGGTTACAAATATGAAATAATGTGTTATACGACCTGAGACATGTTGCATTCTAGCGGAAGCCTTTCAAATTATTACGCACTTATTTTCTCTTTCGCAGAAATGTGTTAGTTTGCAGTTAGAAGTTCAACTGTTGAAACGTTGACTATTATTGCGTTTTCGAGGAAAGTGAAAATTTTGGCGGTAATTTCTTTTCTTGAATATACATGTTATTCCTCAATGTTAAAAGTATTATTGACATATAAATATAAATATATAATATATTATATATACAGGGTGTTTAAAAAATACGGGGCATAATTTCAGGTATGTATTTCCCACATGTAGACAATCAAAATAGTTCATTACAACATGTGTCCGGAAATGCTTTATTTCCGAGTTATGGCCTTCACAACATTGAAATTTACCGGAAAGTTTTTCTTTCCGCAGGTCGTTGCCGTCAAAGGAGACATTAAGAGGGCACTCACACAGTTCATTCCGAGGCGAAGGTTACATTCAGTGTTGTGTAGGCGTTAGACTGTGCGACATGTATTCAAATGAAGAGCTGGCAGAGATACACTTCATGTACGGTAAGGCGGACGGCAATGCTGCGCCGGCTCGTCGTTTGTACCAGGAGAGGTACCCACAGCGACAATATCCAGATCGGAAGACATTTATACGTCTCCATTACCGTCTATGCGAGTATGAAAAATTTAACTCTCCTGGTTTGGGAAGGGGACGACCAAGATCTACAACTCCAGAAGTACAGGAGGAGATTCTGGAGGCTGTGAACATGACTCCTATCAGCACACGAAGGGTAGCGCTGCAAGTCACTGTTCCTCATACGACTGTCTGGAGACTGTTGAAAGAGTATCAATTGTATCCTTATCATTTGCAACGTGTACGGGTCCTGTCACCAGCAGATTACCCTGCACAAGTTAGGTTCTGTCAGTGGTTCTTGCAGCAGTGTGGTGTAATTCCGAACCTTCCTATTATTTACAGATGAATCACAGTTCACACGAGATGGCGGCATAACAAATTTCCACAATCAGCATGTATGGGCGTATGAAAACCCACGTGCAACTGTTCCATCTCATTACCAGGTGCGGTTCTCACTCAACATGTGGGCCGGTATCATTGGTGATCGATTAGTTGGACCCCATGTACTTGTAAACAGACTTACGGGGCAGGCGTACACAAACTTCCTGGAAAACACTATACCTCATGTTTTAGAAGACACTCCACTGATCAATCGTCAACACATTCACTTCTTGCATGATGGCGCTCCTGCACACTTCAGTCGTACGGCTCGCCGATACTTGGATCGAAGGTTTCCTGATCGATGGATAGGTAGAGGTGGCCCAATTGCTTGGCCTCCACGCTCACCTGATCTGAACCCTCTCGATTTCTACTTGTGGGGTCATTTAAAATCATTGGTTTATTCGTCTCCGGTGCCTGATTTGGAATCCCTTCGGAATCGAATTGTGGCATGTTCTGAGGACATACGCAATACTCCTGGAGTTTGGGATCGTGTTCGCAGGTCAATGAGACATCGATGTGAGGTCTGTATTCAAGCAGGAGGTGGACATTTTGAACATCTTCTGTAATGACAACGACCTGCGGAAAGAAAAACGTTCCGGTGAATTTCAATGTTGTGAAGGCCATAACTCGGAAATGAAGCATTTCCGGACACATGTTGTAATGAACTATTTTGATTGTCTACATGTGCGAAATACATACCTGAAATTATGCCCCGTATTTTTGAAACACTCTGTATATACACACATATAGGCTATACTAAAGAGAAATAATCTACGTTTAGAGCAATGTATGTATAATTTATTTCGTTTTTAAATCATGATATGTTTTGAGGTTACGATTTACATCAGTGTGTCACAAATATGAAATACTAGTATTATTAGTATTCCATCTTTATACCCTGGTTTTCTGTTTCGTTATTAGTGTCGGCACCTGTAGAAGGAGGGAAATCATCGCCTTTGAACAAACTTAGAAACGAGTGGAATGAAAAGGACAATGCAAGAAGGCATAAGACAAGTTCGAGAAAAGACATGAGAGACGATTCATCTGGATTCAGTATTACGATTGGAAAAACACTTTCTAAGAAGATGCTGAATGCTTGTTCTGTGCTTTTCTTAGTAGATGACATTTTGTTAATTGTAACTTGTTCATAGTATTCCATATTTGTACCTCCATTTTTATGAAGGAAATATGTTAGATTTCGGATAAATTATATTTTTTTAAAACATTTCATAACATCTTACGAACTTGCAAGTCCTGTGTACCATTCACAGGCACATTAAGAAATAAATTAGACAACATTTAAGTTGAGTATTCAAAACGTGTAGGTTCCAAAAAGAAAAAACAAAATTATATTCTATATTTGTGACACTTCCTCTACAATAGGTAGAAATCCAGTTACTAATATTTGATTACAAATATCCTGAAACTTTCAAAATTACGAGTATTCAATTACATAAATAAATAATAAAAGCAGAAAAATATATATTTACGCTGACTACTTGCTTCACGAGTCTCTACACATAACGACTGGCTGTAAACTTCTTTAGTGCTTCAGATAAACAATTTCTCCTTTTTTCTGATAAAATAGTTTTATTCTTTCCTACTGAAGTGCTCGCTACCAAATCCTTATATTAGAGCACTGATATACAAGCGCGTAGTTTTGTTTTGTTTTGGCATGTTTACTGTACAGCTGACCTGAAGTATGTACATTGCGGAATACTCCATACATACCTATACTTTTGCGGATTGCTCGGAGTCTCTAGGTAACTGATGACACTAATTTTATATAGTTTTATTTTTAACAAAATTGTAGCTTTATTCGGAGAAAAATGAGAAATTCCAGCTTGTTGGACTAGCCCCTAATTGAGTTTCTGGGGAATTTTCGAAGTGATAGTCAACGTCGTTCAACGTTCCTTCCGTCAAAATATATATTACTTCTTTTGTGTGCTTCTTATTTGTATGTATGTATTTATTCACACTGCAATGGGTATATACCCGGTGGCAGTGGTAACTAATTACACTCAATAATGCCAATAATAAACTTATTAATTAAAAATACAATTAATAATAATACTAATAATTAATACTAACAATAACAATAATACTAATACTAATACTAATAATAATAATAATAATAACAACAACAACAACAACAACAACAACAACAACAGGGAATATCCTACATTAAATGAAACGATCACTTAAAATAACATTTGAAATAAATCTAATTTGTATCTTAAAACTAAGATCGAACTAAAACCCACGAGTATGATATGTTCATATCTGGACAAGTACCTTTTAACATTACACTCATTTCGCTGTCAACTCACTCACTGCACTGGAACTACGACACATTTCACTGATTCTATCCTGATTTCACTAACACTTCAAAAACATTTCACTGTTCAAATACTTTGCACTGCCACTATAAACTATAAAGCTTCGCTGACAGGAACACGTTTCACTTACACGACACACTTCACTGATACGACATACTTCTTCACTGATACAACACACTTCACTGACACAACATAATTCTTCACTGATACAACACTTCAATAACAACATATCATTTACACCCTTTAAATACTGTGTATAATTACCTCTATTAGTAAGGTCCTTAAGCCTATTTTTAAATACATTTTTGGTTGTTGGTAAAGCCTTTAGTAAGTCTGCAGGTAAAGCATTCCAGTCCCTGATAGTACGATTGAGAAAAGAAAACTTTCCAGTGTCCGTCCTCTGCCTTCTTTCCCTCAATTTATATGAGTGGTCGTTCCTTGAAGAGTAATTTGGCGGCTGCAACCTATTTTTTATTTCTCTCCAGGCAGGCTCACCTCTGTATGTTTTGAACAGTGCGCATAATCGAATTCGCGTTCTCCTGCCCGTGAGTGTGTCCCATTTTAATGGTGAATTTTTCCGACAACACTTGAGATCCCGTTTTTGAATCTTTTCTAGTGTCTTAATATGTTCTAGTCTGTAAGGATCCCAACATGCAGCACCATATTCCATTACTGGATGTACTAGTGATTTATATGCAATCTCTTTGGATTTATCAGAACCTTTTCTTAGTGCCCTCATCACAAAGTTTAACGCTCTCCACGCTTTTCCCGCTGTGTCTGTAACGTGTTCCCCACAGCCGAGATCGCTGCTAAATGTTATTCCGAGGTATTTAATTTGTTAATTAGTATTTTCATTCTCCAGAAATTTATGTAGAAATTTACGGATTGTTCCAAGAGCTACAACATTGAAACCAAGAAATTATTCTGCAAATAGTCTTTAAACTTCAGAAGCGAACTCTAAATCTTACACAAGTGAGAATGGTATCTGAACGCACGGTGTTATAAATAAAGAAAACCTGAACTCAGCAATATTAGCCTGCACATTTTTTAAATAAATGCTGCACTTTCTATACAAAAGCCTTGTTACAATGCTTGAATGACTCAGGCTGACTGAGAACACGTCGCACGTGTGACGTAGTTTGATCTTCATGCGCAAGGAAAAACCGGTACCGGGAAACCCAGCGCACGATCCAAGTTAATCTGATACATCCAATAGTTAAAACAGCAGTGGCGTAGCATGAAATTTTGAGCAGGGGAAGCTAACTCAAGTTGTCTTTCATGTACATATGAGAAAACGTATTACAAAAATATAGTCTTAAAATAAATAGTAGTCAATGTCAAGCCAGCAGTCTGAAGATTGGTTGGAACCTCGTAAGTAACACCAATAAGGCATGACCTCAAATGGTACGTAGTAAAATATGATTTCATGGTTTACACATATCTCTAACAAATAGACACGGTCATTTGCTTTTTAAATCGCACTTTTGTTCGTAAGACAGTCCTGATAATGGAATTGTCCTAAAAATTCAAGTAAATTGGTGTCAGGAACTGTTATTTCACTCATTATTTATTATATCAGCCACAATGCACACTAACACTTCGAGATAACTCGGAAACTAAATTATTTGCAATGTCGAAGCTAGTGCGAGCCTTGCGACCAGGGTAGTTTAGTTCAAGGGATGGAAAATATGCGGGGTGGGTTACACAGAAGAATGAATGAAAGAAACCAGCCTGCTTGGAAGCTGATGTGTGCAGGCTTCTTGTTTATGAATCATCTTGAGCTGCCGCATCACAATATTTAACGCATAAATATAAATTCTATTAAAATTAATAAATAATTTTGTTCAGAAACTGCAGGTTTATTATGAAATTATTATTAACTGGGGAAGCTGAGCTTTTTAGCTTACATTGACGCTACGCCACTGTAAAACAGGGCTAGGCATCGAGAGCGGATCCAGACTCTAAACGGGGACGCTTAATATTCATCCGTCACTCAATCAACGCTACCCGGTGTTCGGCGGGGAAGAAAGGGGATGAAGAGAAATCGGTAAAAACGTAATACGGCGAACGCCAGTAGGGGACGTTATCCCCACCCGCGCCGCTCGGCACCTCGCTCGCATGCTCTCTCTCTACTGTCTCTCTCTACTATCTGTCCCGCTTCGATGGATCACTGCCTCGTCTCGCACGTATTTCATAACACGTACCCTAGATCATATATGTAACAGATATGTCGGGGTTATAGGCTTTGAGGTTAACAACTTTTGTCAGGTTTACTACGCTGCCATCTAGTTGTTACATAAGGAGTCACGTCATAATACCCATTTGAATTGCATTAGCGACTGTGCTGCCATCTCGTGTTCGATTACGGCGGACGGGTGGCGATCCTGGCGGTTGTTCTCTTCAAAGTGCTGCCGATTTTAACGTAGCGAGGAGTTATCTGTTACAGATATGATCTAGGCACGTACTAACAAAATCGCTTCATAACAAAATTGGGGCATTAGACAACAGCGTAAAACCAAATTGGGACGCATTAGACAACAGGCCACCACATGTACTACACAACACAACACAGCCCACCACATGTACGAAGACAACACAACACAACACAATGTAATGTGGTTTTTTCATTAAACAACACTCACCTGTTAACTTTGCACTGCCCCACTGTCCAATGCACACCATCAGTAGCATCGCTTTTCGGCGCTAATTTCATATTTTTCCCACAGGTTGGACACTCGTAATGACTAGCAAGTAGTTCATGCTCCTCACAGTACCTTACCGTATCCGCCTTCAAATTCTCCCTGCACAATTTGAGGAAGAAGTACACGTCTTCGGTACGGCTCATCACTACACATGGTTACGTCTGTACACGAAGCTGGACACGGACACAATGAAGCTCCACCAGCGCGCGTTAACACTTATGACACTCCCGCAGTCAACCCCTACCAAGTTACATTCACAAACCCGCCACTTTCTACCCTCGGTCATTGTCCCCCGCGCCATTCTTCTGCAATACGTTATGTCAGTTCCCTTAAACATAAATAGATTCATTTTCCCTTCTACCCCAACTCGGCTCGGTAGCCGAGAGGTCTAAAGCGTGACCAAAAAGCGTGCGTTTAGCGTTTAGTTACGAACTTCCTCGGATCGAATCTTACCCTCTGCGAAGTCATAAGAAAAAAAAGAGAGAGAGACATGAAGCAAGAAACAGAGAGAGAGAGAGAGAGAGGAAAGGCAGACAGGACGAAGTTCCTCTTTTGGTTCATAGATGTCGCATTTATTCTTTTTGTTCCACTTTCCTACACTAGATGTCACCCCACCCTAAACCCCTATTTCCACTCTTTTCCGCTAGAGTGTGTGGTGAGCTTGTAGGGGAAAAGTGGAAAGGGGTCGTGGGCGGAGCTTAGCGTTCGCCGTATTACGTTTTTACCGAGAAATCATATGGCTCCCTCTGAGGGAGTAGAATCCGCTCTTGCTGCCCAGCCCTGAGTTAAAACGTATGCTATAAGCGGTTTCAGAATAAGAAGGCATATTGGCTAAGCCAATACAGCGTTGGCACATGTTGTGTGAAACGTGAAAGACAGAGTCAGCAGATACGTGTTACAAGGACGGAAAATATCCGCTAGCGGAGGGTGCGTCTTGTTTCCATCATTATGTCTTATAAGATTTTATAAGTTTGAAAGTAAGAATTTATAAAACAGTTATATTACCGGTAGTTCTGAATGGCTGTGAAACTTGGACTCTCACTTTGAGAGAGGAACAGAGATGGAGGGTTTTTGAGAATAAGGTTCTTAGGAAAATATTTGGCTAAGAGGGTTGTAGTTACAGGAGAATGGAGAAAGTTACACAACGCAGAGCTGCACGCATTGCATCCTTCACCTGACATAATTAGGAACATTAAATCCAGACGTTTGAGATGGGCAGGGCATGTAACACGTATGGACGAATCCAGAAATGCATATAGAGTGTTAGTTGGGAGGCCAGAGGGGAAAAGACCTTTAGGGAGGCCGAGACGTAGATGGGAGGACAATATTAAAAATGGATTTGAGGGAGGTGGGATATGATGATAGAGACTGGATTAAACTTGCTCAGGATAGGGACCAATGGCGGGCTTATGTGAGGGCGGCAATGAACCTCCGGGTTCCTTAAAAGCCAGTAAGTAAGTAAGTAAGTAAGTAAGTAAGTAAGTAATAATTATATCTATATTACGATACAGTGTCCGCAAAAAAAAGTATAGCCTACACTCTTTAAGGAACGAAAACTATTTATTATGTGTTTGTTTTAAATTTAAATACGATCACACATGTAGTATTGCCTTCAGTTAAGCACATGGTTACTTTAGATCAGGCATGCCAAAACCCTGCACATTGTGCAGTCGCGCACATTCTGCAGTAGTCTCTGTGCGATGTGCACTTTCTATTCCCCTACATGGAGGGAGTGAATCGCTTTGGAGGGGAACGCGACCTGCAACAGCATATCAGCTTTTCATTCAGTAACGCAGTTTCAGTACGGGTACTGATTTCGCTGTGTCTGTGAATGAGTTATGAATTCAGACATCGGATTTTTAGGCACTAAAAATTGCAGTTTTAGGCGCCTAAAATAAGCTCAAAATTTGTAAAATTAGGCTCTATTTTAATGAAAATAGGCATTTTAGGCACATCAAGGTATCATGCTTATTTCTTTCACTGAAATTTTTAGTTATACACTAAAATACGCACAAAAAAGTATGTTTAAACATTAAAAAAGAATACTATATTATATTTATAAACAGAGCTGCACAAATTTAATATATTGAAACTAATGAAATAATGATTATTGATATCAAGATTACTCATTTTAAGTTATTGAAATTCAGTTCCATGCTCAGACTTTATTATAATTATCTGCACAGTACACCACCAGAATTTTTTCTAAATTCTCCACAGTTAACCTTTGCCTTTTGTCACTGAGAATCATTTTGAAAGCAGAAAAACTTCTTTCAACCGAAACTGATGTGAGAGGCGCAAATTTTAAATTAGGTACAATAGAAACATCAATACTTACTGGAACATTTACACTTTCCCCCGATATCACTCTTGATACTTTTTCCAACAATGAAAATCCTACATTCTTATTTAATACGTTGTCCCACTTATTTTTAACTTTTTTCCCAGTTTCGCCCAAAGCAGAATGTATGTTCACTTGAGCTTCCTTTACTATTGCTATTTGGCTACAAAGAGATTGTTTTTCACGTTCTAATTGTTCAATGCTTGCAGGTATGAAAGAAAAGTTTGATGTTATGTAGGCAATATCGTTTTTCACTCGTGAGTCATTCAGACAATCTTTCACTGCTTTCACACACGCTGCACTATCAGTTTCAGGTAATTTATCAATAACTGTGACCACTTCTTTAAAATACTTAGAATAATACACCACTGACTGAATCCAGGTTCCCCATCGTGTAACAACCGGCTGAGGTGGGAGTGGGATATCTGGAAAGTTCTCTCTGAATATTGAAATCCTGGATGGGGCTTTACAAAAACATTTTTTTGTGTTAGAAATAAACGAATTGACAAGAGGAAATTCATTCCGGATTGTTTCAGAAACCCTGTGAAGGCCATGTGCTAGACAGGTTACATGCGTGTGGTTAGGATAAAATGTTTTAAGAAGTGGAGCTGCAGCAACCATGTATGAGGCAGCATCAGTACAAAACAACAGAACTTTAGAATCGTCTATATTAAAAAAAAAAAATACCTGAGTATAAAGACTGTAGGCCTTTATTTACAAAATAAGCAATGGCTTGGCTATTCACTTTCGAAAGTTCCTTAACACATACGAGGTGTGGAATCGAAGGTCCATCAGGACTAAGTTTTCCTACTACCATATTTGCTATATACCTGTTCATAGGATCTGAGGTTTCATCCACAGAGACCCATATGTAAGAATCACCTATATCCTCCCGAATGGAAGCTAAAGTTTCATAGTATATTCTGTCTAAGTAATTTTTTCTTAGGGTCGACTCAGATGGGATATTTTGTTTGCAGTATTTTTGTAAAAACTGTCTTAAAACCGGATTTTCAATTGCATTCCAGGGAATGTTAGCAGCAACAAACGCTCTGGTTAAATCAGCATAGAAATTGCTGCTGAGATTGGATGAAGTAGGCTGTGTTAGTAAAGTTTGTTGCAGTTGATTTTTCTGCTGAGCTTTAGCCTTATGAGCCGCTCCTTGCACATGCTGCTTTAGGTGGCACTTCTTTTCTTGCGAAATCTAAAAATGTAAAGTAAACTGAATTAAAATAAAATCCTAATTGTTGTATTGCCGTATTTCTATCACAAAGTTAGTGGGTTCGAACAATCAAAATTTTAATGACCTGCAAATACTTTAACTATCAGAAAAGGTTAAAGTGTAGTGGTCTTAAAAAGAATTATACCTCAGGATAGCTCAGTCAATGTATAAATATTATAGGCCTACTCATTAAAATTAATAGAATTTATATATTTCAACTATTGTTACATACCTGTTTGCTACAAATCTTGCAGAATATTATTTTTCCATCATAAGTGAATTCTGAATATTCTGTTAGCCATTGCCGGATCAATGTAGATTTTGCACTTATATTTTTCGGCATTATCGCGTTAAACTTCACAGGAAAACGTCCTACCGCTCAAAACTTCTCAACACAAATAAGGTGAGGGAAAGAGCAACTGTTAACGAGCATACAAATGAACCGTTGTTATTGAGATTCAATTGGACAAAAATACAAAGTTCCACTTATTGTTGCATTTCCTGGTAGTGTTAACACTAGGAGGGCCATTCTTTTAAATATTTTGTAACGGTTTACCCTACTAATTCGCAGTTTTACGACTTTTCATAAATATTTCAAAAACACTCTTTCTCCAAAAATTGCGATTTTATGACACTCTGAAGGGCAGTACAGCTAATCGGTTTCAGACCGAAAACAGTCATTTTTATAGTACAGTATATCTCTGAATCAGTAGCAGCACATGTTGTGATTGTTGCCTGCTTCAAAACTAAGGTTGGTTCTTTGTCGGCATTTATGCCTCCAAACATGTTAAATTCGGTGAAATCTATTGCGAGTGTCGTGAGATTCAAAACATTTTGTTTCCTTTATCAATGGTTTCATGGCCGGTGTGAAGCAAACTTTCCACTTTTTAAATGCCTTAAATTTCGCAGTGAATACATGTATAAATTATAAAAAGTAAGAGTAAAATGAGAAACTTTACAGTGAGTTAGGCATTTTTAGGCGAATATTAACAAATTAGGCTCTAATAACCGTTTTAGGGCATTTTAGGGCACTATAAAACTCTTTGAATACCTTTCAATTTCCATGAAACACAAATATTAATAATTATTTTTACTTTTCTCCTAAAGAAACAAAATAAGCATTTGCCCTAGAATCCGATGTCTGTAATCATTACACTATTAGTACTATTGAATTCCACTGAGTTACGTAATTTATGGTACGAACGAAAAACCGCCACTGAAGTATTACTTACCCATCCGCTCCCATAAATGCACTAGAGGGCTAGCGGGTAAGAAACGCTAGCACGAGCGTGCACTCCGCTGACGACCGCTGCCTTGCTCAATATACAGTATTTACATCTACTGTCCTTATCTGGAGACTGTCTCCTCCATCCGCAACCTGAGAACGCGCCATGCCGTAATGATAGGGACCTAGAATACATAGCTTTCTTTGTATTTCTTTAATTAATATTTTTCTCTTTAAAATCCGGTTTCTTATATGTTTAGAGTTATATAATATTGGAATTCTTGCACAGGATAGGGACCGATGGCGGGCTTATGTGAGGGCGGCAATGAACCTGCAGGTTCCTTAAAAGCCAAGTAAGTAAAATATTGGAATACTGTACATTTTTCAGATATGGTTACTAACAAGTAGGCTATAAATAGCTACATAATTGAGGCATAATTTTAAATGATACAGATTAGCACGCTTGCAGATGTCGTCTATAGTTAAATAAAAACCAGAATATTTAGTATTTTCTTATTTTGTAGTGAAACATGTTGTGTATTAAATAATTAACCCTCTTAGCCCCAAATATTTTCCTAAGAACCTTACTCTCAAAAACCCTCAATCTCTGTTCCTCTCTCAAAGTGAGAGTCCAAGTTTCACAGCCATACAGAACTACCGGTAATATAACTGTTTTATAAATTCTGACTTTCAAACTTATAAAATCTTATTGTTATTTTTTATATACAATTGTTACAAAAATACTTTTATTTATTTTATTCCATTCACATTTTTCATGTATTTTCAAATTCAATTCTGTTAAAAAATGTATAAAATCTTTAAAATATTTAGTTACTAATTTTTTCCTGCTGACTGGCCATGATCCTCCTCCTTAATTATGCTATCAGTGATTTTCTTATTCCATTCAATTTCCGCAGTCTTGTATTAGATGATCTATTGTCTGATCCCCCGTCCTGTAGACGCATATCGGATCTTCTAAGATGTGGAAGCGATAGTAGTATGACCTGAGCTTGCCATGTCCTATTATTATGGATATGACGACATAGATATCTTCACTGACAGTCTGTTCGATACATTCGGGGAAAATCTTTTGTTCTGCATTCCCTTGGAAGTACTCGCCCATTCGTGGTGCAATTTCTTTTTACTTTCTTTTACCATAGAATTCGTAATGTTGCATTTCCGCATCATCTTGTAACATTTCAACTTTTCTCCTCGGCTTGCCTTTTTTGCGAACTGGTCAGCAAGTTTATTTCCACATGTTCCTGCATGGGCTTTGACCCAGCTGAAATGAATAGTTCAGTTTCCAGTTTTTAGATAATTAAGTTTGTCTAACTTCTGAGATTAGCAGATTGTGGTTTTTGGGTTAGGTTTTTAAAGAGTCTAATGTTACAGTGTTGTCTGTATATAGAGCTACAGATCCCTTATTCCCTTGGGTGGGCGGGTGAGTGGGTGGGTTGATAAGTGAGTGATATGCGAGTGAGCGAGCAGGCGAGCGGCTCAGTGGATGAGTGGGTAAGTGGTTGAATGAAAGTGGGAAATGGGACGATACACATTTAAAAGGTACACAAAAACGCAGCCTTGAAAGGGAAATTGAGGCTCAGAGGAGGTGTCTATGTGAGGCCCAAGCCTGTTGCCCACTCATCTCGCTCCGAATTTTGCCGTTCCATAATAAGGAACATTACAGAATTTTGAAATTGTAAGCTTAAAATTGACGTAATCTAATTACCATGCAGTATATATTTTTATTTTAGTAGGTTATTTTACGCTGGTTTATCAACGTCTTAGGTTATTTAGCGTCTGAATAAGATGGTGATAATGTCGGTGAAATGAGTCCGGGGTCCAGCACCGAAAGTTACGCAGCATTTGCTCATATTGATTTGAGGGAAAACCCCGGAAAAACCTCAACCAGGTAACTTGCCCCAACCGGAAATCGAACCCGGGCTATCTGGTTTCCATGCAAAATATATTGTATATACTGTATACAGGGTGTTTCCGAGGTGGTGTTACAAACTTTCAGGAATGATGGCGAAGGGCACATATATCAATTTGAGATCAGGGACCATGGTCCGGAAATGACTGAGTCCAAAGTTATAAGAAAAATAGTTGTGTGGAAATGCCCTCCTTCCCTTAACTTTTGGAACAGTCGTGGAAAAATGGTATGGGCCGGATGTCTCCTACGTGGGTACTTGTACAATACAATCTGTGAGCTTGTCTATTGTTCCCATTGGCTCATCCGTATTCGAAAATCAGGTCTGCTTATTCCGCTCTCGTTTACTCCTCTATTTCACTAGGACTGATCGACTGGACACTGCAACTTGTACACATACACTGCTGTCTACAGACGTGCATATCAAGGCCGACCATGTCCGTTACACATTACGCTATCTGGATTGCTTTAGTGTAGTTTCCTGTCCCCATCCCTCAGACAGCGCACTGAATGGAACACTGAAGTAGACAACGTAAACAACGTCAGATGAATACAGTATGTGTAAGATGTACAGATAAATATACATAAATAAGGTGTACAGAGGAATGAAATTATTTCATTTCCACAGAACTATTTTTGCTTGTAACTTTCGACTCGGTCATTTCCGAACCAGGGTTCCTTATCTCAAATTGATACATGTACTCTTCGCCATCATCCCTGAAAGTTTGTAACACTCGGAAACACCCTGTATATGTTTGTCAACCATCAAAAGACTGGTTGAAACCTAATAAGTGACATCAATAAGGCATCACTCAAGAGGCAACTAAGCCATGAAATAATGGAGTAGAGTGGCCAGTTACTTTCCCCTCCATTGCTGACCTCCTTAAAGAATCTTTCACTTCCCACCCCACTAACCTTAAGGTAGCACACGTCAACACTCAAAGCGTTATTTGTCATTTCAATGAATTCTATTCCATATTCGCTCCAAATGATATCCATGCAATTCTAATTTCCGAAAGCTGGTTGAAACCTACCCTGTCCTCTTCTTTTGTAGATATTAATGGTTATATACTGTGTCGAAATGACAGAACAGGCAAAGGGGGCGGCGGTGTAGCAGCTTACATTAGATCTGATCTTCGACCTAAAGTTATTCTTCATTCTCCCTCCGAGTACAGTGCACGGCCTGAATATTTATTTATTGAAATTTATGCAAGTCTACAAAAGTGTCTTCTGTGCGCTGTCTATATACCACCGAAGGTAAATCATTTAACTGACGTAGAAAATTCACTTTTAGACATTTTGCCGCTTTATGAACACGTTGTAGTAATGGGTGACTTTAACAACAATCTTCTAGTAACGTCCTCTTCCAGTGTACGGCTCTCAACCATGTTTGCGGCCTACAATATGACAATTCTACCGCTCCAAGCTACTAATCACACAAAGACTGCAGAAACACTACTAGACATCATAACAACTACAAATCCCCACAAAATAATAATGCACGGACAACTACCGGCGCCTGGAATTTCTGCACATGATATTATATTTGTAGAGTATGCTTTGCACTGTCCTAAGGCAACACCAAAACGCATTCAGTATAGAGATCTGCGACATATCAACAACGCCTCTTTAATTTCTGATGCGTTATTACTGCCATGGCGTGATATTTGGACTCTCCGTACAGTAGACGAAAAAGTACAAGCTTTTAACAAACTTGTTATTACATTATATGACAAACATGCCCCAATAAGAACTAGAAGCATTACGATACCTCCAGCTCCCTGGATGACTGCAGAAATCCGATCACTGATGAGAGAGAGAGAGAGAGAGAGAGAGAGAGAGACTAAGCTTTTCGGAAATTCAAGAGACTAAAAAGTGACACAGATTTCTTGCGGTACAAGCGACTAAGAAATATGACCACACAGACGATTAGAAATGCTAAGCTTAGACATGCTTACAGCCTCATTGAACCTGATATTAGAGCATCCGATATGTGGAGAAATGTTAGGTCAATGGGACTGGGACAATCTAAGTCACAAATTGACAATACTACTTGTCTAGATGATTTAAACAATTACTTCACATCCACCGCTACCCACGCAACTGACGCCGCAACGAAACAACAGACTATTAATGAATTAATCTCTATACCAGCCCCAGCACGAGACAAGTTCTTCTTTTCCTACATAACACCTTCTGACGTAAAATCAGCACTAAAGCGCATCAAGTCAAAATCATAAGGAGTAGACAATATACATATAGAACTTCTGAACAAAATAATGGACATAATTCTTCCGACACTAACCCATATATTCAATGCATCCATAATGACTTCACATTATCCAGACATATGAAAAAAGACTATTGTTCGTCCCCTTCCTAAAATTAAGTTACCTGTAACACCTAATGACTATAGACCAATTAGTATTCTTCCTGTTCTCTCAGAAGCTTTGGAACGATTTGTGCACAAACAACTGACAGATTACCTCAATACTCACAATATTCTTGACCCCTACCAATGAGGCTTCAGAATGGGACACAGCACATCGACTGCACCGCTTAAAGTGACTGAGGATATACGTGAAGCTTTAGACAAAGGACAGATCACAATACTAACACTTTTAGACTACTCCAAAGCCTTCGACACTGTAGACGTTGACTTAGTTATTGCAAAATTAAGAGCACTGCATTTTTCTGATAATGCCTTAGCGTGGATAGATTCCTATCTTCGTGAACGCCAACAGTGCGTGTCTATTAATAATCGTTATTCCACTTGGCATACCACGAAGACTGGCGTACCATAAGGCTCTGTCCTAGGACCTTTGCTATTTTCTATTTATATTAATGATATTTATTCTAATCTAACATACTACCGACACCATATTTATGCTGACGACATACAAATCTAACTTCATACCCGACCTAAATACATAAATGACGCTATAACGAAAGTTAATGATGACTTGAATTCAATATCCATATGGTCGAAAACGCACGGACTTAATGTAAATGCAAGTAAATCGCAGGCAATCTTAATAGAACATCAAAGATCAAAGTGTGACAAACAAAATTTGCCACCGATAATTGTAAATAATACTACTATTCCATACAGCTTGACTGTGAAGAACCTTGGTACTTATATGGATTGTCACCTGGAATGGAATGAACAAGTGAATCACACTTCCAAAAAAATATTTTCTATTATTCACTCATTAAAGCGACTGAAGAACTTTCTTCCTGATAAATTAAAATTAATCCTTGTACAAACACTCGTGATGCCACACTTTGACTACTGCGATATTATATTAAGTAACCTAAATGCAAATTTGAGCTGCAGACTACAACGTGTGCATAATGCGTGCGTCCGTTATATCTGTAATATTCGTAAGTATGATCATGTTTCCCCGTCTTTCCAAACTCTGTCTTGGCTAAGGCTAAGCGATCGACGAGCCCTGCATTCTCTTGTTCTCTTATTTCAAATTCTGCGCACCGCTACCCCAATCTATTTGGCTTCACGTTTTCAAAATGTATCTGCATATCATCAGCTAAGTACAAGATCTCATCATAACAATTTACTCATTATACCCTACCACAAGACATCTTTATATTCTTCATCTTATACAGTTTCAGTTGCTAGAAATTGGAACTCGCTTCCGAGTGATATAAGGGGTTGTTGGACAATAACTTCATTTAGGTCAAAATTACATAAATTCTTACTTAACAAATTAATTGCTGATTAATATTTGTTACCTATAATGAAACTAACATTTGTCCATTCTTATTATTATCATTACTTTCTCTGAATAGATTTACAAAACCTTGAATGGCAATTACATTAATATTCTCATTATAGAAATATATTTTAGATTTATATATATATATATATTTTTTTTCTCCCTGTAACATAGTCCTAGTAAGCTTATAATAAATTAATTTTCATCATTTTACTAGCTAACTCAAATCTTAAATTAATTATAATTGAATTGAATTAGCTCATAAATTAAGTTACTATTTTACCTTATAGGTTTATCTAAATTTAAATAAATATATAGGCTAGTCTACTAGTCTTTAAAACTTTAAAGCTTAACTGAAGAATATAGCTGGAGAACCTTTTAAGTGTAGTGTAAATATTTGTAATTTAAATATGTATTGTGTTGATTAAGGCTGGTTGAGTGGAAGAGAAGGCCTTATGGCCTTAACTCTGCCAGCGAAAATAAAACATTATTATTATTATTATTATTATTATTATTATTATTATTATTATTATTATTATTATTATTGCATACATCGCTGACTGATAACATACAGCTCGATCAAGTTAAGTCTGCGAGCCGAGAGGGGAAGTTGGAGGCAGTTCTGTAGTGAAAGGAGGCGGTAACGAGAGGAGACCTGTACAGTCTCATATGACAGCAAAGTTTTCCTCCTGCGCTTCAGTTCACAGAGCGGTAACAATTTAAGACGCTTTGAAATAGACTGTACTTCTACTTCTGCTTGACAGTGAGGTTTGGCGTTCTGATTGGCAAGCATGGGCGTAGGAGAGAAAGTTGCATGAGGGGGGAGGCTGGGAGACAGCGTAACTGTTGCCTTTATCTGAAGACAAGGACAAAAAATGCGTGCGCTCCGTAGTGTATTTTAAACGATGTGCACACGTTGAAATCTGAGTGCCAAGTGATCTATGTAGCAATTGTGTTTTGCCTCTACATTCCATCCCGATATCCCCACTCGCAGACTTGACTTGGACAAGCTGTAGTTCACTAATCAGACTTGAGAAGTATGCAACTTATTGTTCTTCCTCTGACATATAGTCAAGTAAAATGCACTGTCTGGTAATATATGTATCAGCCACCGGCGTGGCTCAGTCGGTTAAGGCGCTTGCCTGCCGGTCTGAAGTTGCACTCGGGCGCGGGTTCGATCCCCGCTTGGGCTGATTACCTGGTTGAGTTTCTTCCGAGGTGAATGCCAGGTAATCTATGGCGAATCCTCGGCCTCATCTCGCCAAATATCATCTCGCTATCACCAATCTCATCGACGCTAAATAACCTAGTAGTTGATACATCGTCGTTAAACAACCAACTAAAAAACAAACGTATGTATCAACCAGAACCTTAAGTTAATCAGAGATACAGGACATTTCAATATTTTTATGTCTTACTTTCGTTCACATTTGGAATTATTATTATTATTATTATTATTATTATTATTATTATTATTATTATTATTATTATTATTATACATACGCTTCTAGATATAAAGTTAAAAAATCGGCTTCATTATACCGAGTCATTTTTGATCAGTAATTAAAATAGATAAGTATTTACAGTTAGTAGGAAACAGGTCAGAATTATTTTTTTTTTTATTTTAGTATGTTAGTTTACGACGCTTTATCAACAGCTTAGGTTATTTAGCGTCTGAATGAGATGAAAGTGATAATGCCGGTGAAATGAGTCCGGGGTCCAACACCGAAAGTTACCCAGCTTTTGCTCATATTGGGTTGAGGGAAAACCCCGGAAAAAACCTCCACCAGGTAACATGCCCCGACCGGGAATCGAACCCGGGGCACCTGGTTTCGCGGCTAGACGCGCTAACCGTTACTCTACAGCTGTGAACCAGAATTGTTTTAATCTAACGTCAATGTTATAAAAATGCTTAAACATTTAATTAATCTGAAGCAGAAAGAATAATAATAACAGGTATTGTATTATGGTGCTATTTCTTAGAAGAATAAAATTTTTTTTTTAATTTCGGGAATGTACTGAATGACAGATATTTAACAAACAGTAATAATGAAATTTATTTCTCTTTTTTCGTTCTTATTATCGTGTGATTACTAATAAAAAGCTTCCTTCCATTGTGTAACAAAGACTGTTATAAATATTTTAAATCCAGTCATCTTTAACACTAGATGGATACCACGGTAATGGATTTCAATCCCATCTAAAGTATAAATATCTTTCAGTTGCATATCCTTCATGTGCGTTGCGTTAGCTTGGAGACTTAGTTTCATCCCGATTCCATATCACGAGCTTCTTCCTTTATGTTCGTCTGGTGTCAAGCAGATAAATCCAGACACAAATTGAAAACAAAACTCAACTTTTTCAGTAAAACTGAGAGGTGGAGGGGGAGGGAAGGATAGAGAAGACAATCAGACAAACAGATAGACAGAAATACATTAGAAAAAGAAAAATACCTCAGGAATTATTCAATACTCTTTTCCGTCATTCATTTTAACCAAAAATCGGTAAAGAAGCTGGAAATGCTAATCATGTGTTTGTGACGTCAGGTGACGTTGATGTCCATGCATTATCTTCGGTGAGTTGTGAGCTTCTTCGATAACCATACTGCAAATTATAACTGCTTCTAGTTTAGTATTAATGAAAAACTACGATAATACTATCTTTGACGTATGGACTGATATGACGAGACTAGTTTTTGCAGGATATTTGTTGCTGTAGATACCGCTTATTTCACCACACTTCTTTAACGGAGACATTTTTTCGCAACAATACTCGTATATTATGAAATTTCAGACCGGCTTCCACTGACCAAAATGGAACAACACGTCGAGGAAGGTAGATTGTCTGAAGGAATGTTTTTATATAAACCAAGAGGGAGAAATAATGTCGGTATACCTGTCAGAAAACAGACTGTTAAGCTTATTATTGAAATAATAATGATAATGATGACGATGATGAAATTCCACCGGTCCACTGCAATGATCTCTTGTCTGTCATGCTTGCCATAAACCCGGACGATAGCAATGGAGAATAAAAGACATCAGCA
The DNA here is from genome assembly GCF_040183065.1 of Periplaneta americana. NCBI lineage: Eukaryota > Metazoa > Arthropoda > Insecta > Blattodea > Blattidae > Periplaneta > Periplaneta americana. The sequence continues at coordinate 44,538,980 of NC_091129.1, forward strand.
TGGCTTCCTTCGGAAGGGAAGTAAAGCTAAAAATCCGTGTCGTAGATTTTCGGCACGTAAAAGAACTTTGTACATAAATAAATTATACTGAATGACATTTGTACTCAAGTTTCCTACTTGGCGCTATTGCATGTCTCTACAGGCCCATAATGCTACAGTTGTCTCTGATGTTAATATAAGAAAAGTATAAATAATATTCTTAGCACAGCAAGGAAGGTTCCGAAGACTGTACAAAGTTGTTTGAACTTACAGAGGTGTTAAATCTCAGTAACAGTGTTAGGTATCGTGTATAGAGTTAAAAAAACTAATAATCTGATGTGCATAAATGTAGGCCTATATCTGTCACCCTTAATCTAAAACTACATCATTAGGTAAATAAGCAAAGAGTACATTTTCACTACACCTATAATTCGCCTTTGTTGTAGTTGTCACAGATCAGGAGTGTTGTGATTCGGTTACAAGTAATTCTATTCCTTGTTGATAACATTCAATTTCAGAATTAACAATTAAAATTATAAGTCATAAACGTGAAACTACGAACCATGAATGCACAAAATTATTAATTAAATGTTATTCTTTGCTTAAGATTGTTCCCTCCTTCGTTCATATACCTTTTCATGGTACTTTGCAGATACAAAGTGCTTGTTATAAGCTTATCAGGCATTTTCTTTCTGTCTTGCAAGTATTTTTGTCTCTATACACTTTAATTTTTGTTTGTGAATGCTATTCATAATAACTTTTTAACTAAGTGACTTGTCAGTTATGAAGTATTATACATACCAGACATCTGCGATACACTATATGACTATAGTATAGCTTGGAAAGACAGAGGACTTATAGGCCTACGCACATGATCGAAGTCAAACATTAATGGAAAGTCGGTGAAAAGGAGATGAAATTGATTGTGCTTCCCACAAAATCTGCTCCAATTCTCATTTCATAAAAAAAAAATATATTTTACTTGTAGGCCTACTGGGAAAACAACAGAAAAGAAGATCTAAATGATTAAAAATGTTGAATGAATCACTTCAAAAAGCAATTCACGAAAAAATACAAAACCTGTGTGATATGGCTCGGTAGTAATAACAAACTGATTTTATTGAATATAAAAAAACAGAACAATATTTAAAAAATTCTCCAGAAAAGTTCAGAGAAATTTTTTGTGAAAATGTTACCGAAAGATTAGTAGCCTACATGATTTAATTGGCGCTCAAGATTCCAGTAAAATCTGTTGGTTACAATCTAACAGTTGCAAACCGAAATTTGATTAATATAAGTACACACTATTTTCTAAATTGAGTCATTCCACGTCAAATCGCACAAAATTATACAAATTTTGAACTTCATATTTCTGATTGCGTTTTTATTTTTTTTACCAACTCTATGGGTCTCATAAACCAACAAGTGTATTTTTATTTCCTCCTAAGTCCACATGTTTTTAAAATATTACATGTTAAAATTCGTTAAAAATGTCGCACAATGCAACATTTAAAGCGTCATATTTCTGACGATATTGATGTTAAAATTTTTTTGAAAAATGCATTTACAAGCTTAAAGTACTGTCTTTTATTAAATATTTACTAACTAATTTTAATATAATTATTTCAAATATTTTTTTATAATTCAATTTTTAAAACATATACATCAATGTGAAATAGCCCTATTAAAAATCTAAAAAAAAATGCCTACTAGGTGCACTGAAGTATTCTAAATAATTCCAGAAAAAATCAGAATGGGATCTCCAATAGTTTAATGGAAATTTAGTTACTTATGACAGAATGTGTAGCGGTTCGGCGCAGCAGCAGTGGACGGGAAGCGTTAAAGCACGCTAAGAGGTTTATCGACGCTGGATAATTGACTGAACGTTGCAACATTACACCCAGTAAGAATCAAGTTACTCGAGGAAACACTGCTAATTTACTTATTATGATATCTTCAAATAATTGTACATTATGCTTTTCAAATGTTTCTTTTCATTCACATTTTAAATTTTCATTCGCCTACCTTCTTTCTTGAAAGAAAATTGTTTTACTATATCTTCAGTTTTTGACAACGGAATGAAAGAATATAATTTTAATGTACTAGTTATTGGTTTTAGATTACGGTATCTGGCCTGCAAATTTTCAGTGTGGTTTTTGTGCTTATTGAATGGACAAAATATAAATGACATGTTAGAAATGTTTTTTGTGACTAATCAAACAGTTTTTTTTTTTGTGTTGTTATAGGATCTTGTATAGGCTAACTCTCGTGGCAAGTCTTTTAACAGTATCTCCAATGCCGACACATGGACCTTTACCATTCGACATTACAAAGAAGTATCATTCAGCACTAATTCCATAATCGTCTTCATGTAAGCAATTATTTTAATTTTTTTTTTTTTTGTGAACTTGATCCATTGGAAAAGTAGATGATTTTTTTCATATCGTTGAATTCTTGCTTTAAGAAATTGATTGCTTCGGATTGAAAAAAGTGAAAGGGATCGGTGTCATGTTTCATGGTTTCTGAGATGACATTACTTTTGTAACGAATTTCTGTATCTCCTTTGAAATATACTACGAAAGGATTTATTTATTTATTTATTTATTTATTTATTTATTTATTTATTTATTTATTTATTTATTTATTTATTTATTTATTTATTTAAATTTAAATATACAGAATAAAGAATATAATTACAAATAAGAGAAATAGAAATAAAATAGTACAATCAATATAAAAAAGGAGATGCAGTAGTATTAACAAAATTTGAGACCGAATGAGCAGCACTCGTGTTCGGTCACAGTTCAGATATAATATTAATAGGCCTATATGAGAATAAAAGTTATGTTTTATTTAACGACGCTCGCAACTGCAGAGGTTATATCAGAGTCGCCGGATGTGCCGGAATTTTGTCCCGCAGGAGTTCTTTTACATGCCAGTAAATCTACTGACATGAGCCTGTCGCATTTAAGCACACTTAAATGCCATCGACCTGGCCCGGGATCGAACCCGCAACCTTGGGCATAGAAGGCCAGCGCTATACCAACTTGCCAACCAGGTCGACATATGAGAATATAAAATAAAATAAAGTAGGAAGTAAAATTAAAATTGTACTGTATTGTGGCTTGGCATATGTTCCAATGCACACCTTGTATTGAATGTTGTATTACAAATGAATAATTTTCAGAAAAGTCTGCAATAACTATGTAATTTTTAGGTTGTACTTTCTTTACATTCCGTCAAAAATAAAATATGGCTGACTTTTGAATGGATGATGATGCATCTTCTACATGAAAAACTTAACATGCTAGGGAGCCTTTTACTTTTGAAACTTTTCACGGGGGTATCGTTTTGTTGTATCTTTCTTTTCTTGATAGGGAATTCTATTGACATCAAACTCTTGTTTAATTCCTCAATATTACTGATTTCTAGCACTGTATCCATAGAACTGCTAGAAGAAATACTGGGATAATCACTTTCTCTGTCCGCACTTTCATTTGATTCATGTTTATTAATATCACAAGAACTACCAGCTTCACATATAATTTCACCTGACCTATGCGGAAATTGGTTGATTTTTACGGAACAAATCACATATTTGCACACTCAAAGACTCCTTTAAATTGAGCTTTATCAATAAGTCGCGACTTACGCGTCTTAGTGTACTTTTCTTTTTAAAAGCGTGATTAGGAAGGTAAATGGATTTAAACACTTGTTATATATTACGCGATCTTTACCATCACTCATTTTGTATAGAAGTCACGTCACTGCGCGAAATTCAAACCCAAACTGATTATTTTTCTCCCATGCCATCTCTTTACTGCCATAAAGTTTACTGCCTTACCCAGTCTTGCTATCATCAAACACTTGGCTATATTACAGTATAAACTGTGAAGGGCTTCCCCTCTTAGCTGAGCTGACAATAATAAAATAATTTTAGATAAGATATTTACTGTTCCTTAAGGTATTAATCATTTGATGATTAGTATGGTGACATCAGATGCAACGGGAAATTTCCACGGGCAGCCTTCTAGCCTATGGCTGCAAGCAGTTCATTTGCTGGGCATCGCGAGCGCGTGCATGCCTCCGGAAAATAAATTGTTACAAATGTATGGGTGCCGATCCCACATTTATAAATGCAGTAGTTTACAGATAATACATCAGCGAACAAGTCTATATTTTTTTTTTTTCAGATTTTTAACTTGGCTATTTAATATAGTAATTTTGCTTTGAAAAAGAAATTATTAAAAAATTAGGCCAAATTTTTAATTTATTTGTGATAGGCCTAAAGTAATAAAAAGTGTTGTATTTCGTCTTTCAAATGCGCCAAACCGCAAATCTCAATTATATGTAGACACAAAGTTCCAAGCGAGTTTATGTAACAGTGCGCGCATAATTTGCGTAACTTCAAATATCCATAACTACACAAATAATTAATAATTGTGAAAATAAAAAAAATATGGGTCTCCTTATTTGATGTCTGGAATTCGTGAAAAAAAATTCGACCATTTCCGAGAAGGTCGTGTTTTGTTGCTGTGCGATTTGACGTGGAATGACTCAATTGTAATATATCCTCCAAAATCAGAATTGAAGACCTCCCCAGAAAAACGATGTAACATCACATTATTGAAATATGTGACTTGCTGGAAAGAGCAAAATTTTCAACCACTCATAACAATAAATTATTGCATCCAACAGCTGAATAAACTTGTATTCTTGATTAGTCAAATGGTTCCGGTAGTAAATATAGGCGTAATGAAATAGGTATGCACCTGAAATTATTTTTCTTTCTCCTGAAACGTGAATTATAGTTTTGCTGGGAAGGTCTTCAATGTTATACATCCAGCAAAATAAATTTAACGTTTAAGCCGTTCCAGTCATTTCTTTTTTTAAAATGAAGAACTTCAGTAATTTCCATTACTACACAATAAAATTATAAATATCCAGTTCTCTGAAACTTATTTCGGGAGTATTTCTTGAAATTTATAAATTTATTCAGGTTCCACGTTGGAATCTTCAAATGTTTCATTAAATCAAATTAAACTTTATTAAACGCTCTTAAGGAACAATATATTTACCTAACTCTTTGACATGTTTATTACAGTATTCACATAAGTACTAAAAACATAGTGAAATTGATAAAGGAACAGGTTTAAGTGCCCTTAAAAATACACAACTAAAATATATCAACAAGTCTTATCCAGGATTTTACGTTCCTGCATTCCAAAATAACTGAAAACTCTTATCTCGTTGACAGAAAAAAAATTATATCACATAATTTATGTGCAGAGTTAAGCATTTTGTAGTCATAATTATTGTTTCAAAGCGGCCTTTCCACGGCTATTTAGTTAAGTGGTCTATGCAAATGAACAGCAGAATGTTAACAATATGAGGAAAATCACGGAACTTATTTATAAACTTCTTAATAAGACTTTCACTTCTTCTTTGTCTCTCTGTGATTATTCATTTCTGTTTCATCTTCAAGACTGATAATTCTGTCACGGATTTCCCTGACATTTTATAGTTCCATGCTACCTTTGGAATACTTGCTTCTTACATTTTTCATACGCTGAGCAAATTATGATGAAATTCTACGTAAATATACTTATTTATTCAACGGAAGTTATTTATTCTATATTTCTTTGTTTTTTCTTTTCGCTTGTTTGTTTGTTTGTTCGTTTGTTCATACAGCCGTTCACTCAAGAACAAAAAACAAAAATCATCTGCACGATTATTGTTATAGTGAAATGTGCAAACTCGTCATTGTTGAAAATATGCAAATGATCGGATTTACACTACGAGTATATGATCACATTCACCCCGTTTTATGTCACATATTAAAATGTTTTCAGCGGTGTATGCAATGGAGGGGGGAAGGAAGTAAACACCCTACTCCACTATGTTCTAGCTTATTTATCTCATGAGTGATGTCTTATTGGTGTTACTTACGAGGTTCCATCCTCTCTCTGCTTTTCTTTTTTGTGATGGAGGAGGCCTGATTACCTTAACTCCACTAGATTAAATAAATAAATAGTAATTTTTAATATGCGAATCTCTCGAGCTAGTTCATGGTTCTTAGCTATAGTGATGGATTCGCACTTCGTATTAATGTTTTCACCGATTGTGAAGGTTCGATCCCCATTCTTCCTTCCCTACTTTTTAATTTTGAACTCCAATCACATCATATGAACCAAAATGTTACACAGCAGTAGCTATGAAAGCTCAAACTCTGTCATCGGTAATCATTCACGGTTCGAATCTCTGAAACTTGTAACAGCAAAAGTGAACGCTCGCGACAGAAGAATTGAATAGGATAAGATGTTCCAGAAAGCAGAATAGGTCGACATGGTCCAACTCCATGCTGGTTGCCATTGATCTCGTATTTCTTAGACCATAATTGGTTTGTCATAGTTAAATCCAACGTTTTTCTAGGTTGTAACGTTCTCATGGTAGTGTTACATACTAGGAATGAAATATTCAAAATATCCTCAGATAAATTAATAAATCGTGTTTTAACTCTGTGCTGTATGTTTTTTGAAGATACCTTGTCATTATATCCGTTGTTAATCCCGAAAGAAACAAAACAAATAAATTAATTTGAGGAATTGTGGATAGCTTATGTACTAAGATATATTATCGGAACTGTAAGAAGAGAAAATGGCTTGATAAAACCCACCAACGACAAACGTGACTAGAAAAAACGCTGGAGAGCCGAAAGAAAATAAACTAATATAAGAGACTGGAGAGGGGCTAGGCTAATTGGAATTTCTCGGCCTCTATTCGGGTCAAAATCCCTGATAGAACTGACATTTAATTCTTGTGATGAATTTCGGTGAAGTCCGGAGGGCCTAATTAATCAAATCCACTCTCCCCACCTCCATGTTGAGGCCCCCTGAGGTCTTTGAAGATGCGAAAGAGAGAGTGGTGTGTAGATGGATGGATGGATGGATGGAAGGACAGATGGATGGATAAATGAATGAATTAATAAGAGATTGACATGGCATTAATGGTCTGTCTTTACTAGACATTACCCCGGAAGATGGGTAGGAATGAAGAGCAATTTACAAGGGTAACCAAATAGAAAATAGTTCATGGGAGTTAAATCCGGAGTTCTTGTAGGCCATGTGAGCGGAATGACTATCTTCTTGAAACAGTATGTCTCGGAAAATTCTCTAACAGATTATTGAACTGTCCCTCAACAAATGCAGATTAGTCTGCAGCTGTTCTTTCCGGCAATGAGGGTTGTAGTTGGCATAGTGGTGTTCGTTATGCAAAGAAATTACATACATACATACATACATACATTACATACATACATTACATACATACATACATACATACATACATACATACATACATAAGGGCAGGACTTTCACTGCAAACCCAGAATTCTCCACACTTTTCTATGTTCTGACTTGCTCTTAGTCTCCGTATATGATCCACAAATCTTAATGTCGTCTATCATCTGATATTTTCTTCTGCCCCGAACTCTTCTCCCGTTCACCATTCCTTCCAGTGCATCCTTTAGTAGGCAGTTTCTTCTCAGCAAAGAATTGTAAGCTAATTATTATTATTATTATTATTAACAACGTACAAAATTAAGCTAATAAATTAAGATTTCTGTATGATTTCTCTCTATTTTCGATCTTGCTATTTTTTCCACAAAGTATTGTGTTTAGATTTCTGTATACAGTGTTTTAATCATAAATAAATTCAGCATTAAATTCTTACGTTTTCTTTTCACTTAATTTTAATTAAAATTGGATGAAGGTAAGGAAGTTGGATATTAGTTAACTTTAACCTCTGTTTATTCAAAATGAATTATTTTATAACTACTGAATATTCCAAGTCTAGTAACATTCTTTTAGTTTAAGATAGTTCGGATAAAATTCTCTTTGAGAATATTGCAAAACGAGATTTCGATTTTCTTCGCCTTAGGATCCCTTTTTCTGTGAAACATCACATTTAAGTAGTTGAAAGTTCTGTTTTATGCCACAATGTTTTAGTAACAAATCATATTAAATAAATTTTCCTTTTTCTTTTGACGGCCAAAGATAGGAGCCGAATTTAATAATAAAAGGCGAAATAATAGAGCAAACTTTATTTTTATTAATCTAATAAAAAAGCATAATATATTAATACAAAAAAAGGCCTCTGGATAATGTCAAGGTTATTTGAACGTGCAACTTCAAAAATGTAAAACTGACTCTTTGTTACTAAGATAAGAGTACTGCAGGAAAAAGTTGGCTTGTAACGAGCACTAGTGTAGGCTCTTTCATACCAGCACAGTAGGGCCTAAATGATCAAGTGTTCATGTCATAATAATCATTGTTTAAAACGCTTTGAGGCATCTCTCTGTTCTATTTCTCATTTATGAAACATTTTTTACATGACTGTTATAATTATAAATTGCAATCGTTCATTACAACTACAATTACACAGCCTAGTGTACATATTTTTTAGCTTGGTCTCCCGGACGATCACGGAAGTACCCGATTCACACTTAGCAACGTGGTTGCTTTCATTTTGATCTTTCTCATTTGCTGATAAAAAGACTTCTTATAATGCTAACAAAATGGCCTCTGTCACATTAATGCATCAAAATTTTCAGTGCATTAGAAATAAGCTGTATCAATTAGAAATAATCATAAACCATGATTTAAAGAAGTTAGATATCTTATGCTGTACAGAGCACTGGCTAAACACAAAGGAAATAACATACTGTCATATTCCAGATTTCAACCTTTCAAGTTACTTCAGTCGGGACACTTACAAAAATGGAGGAACAGCTATTTTTGTGAGACAACATTTATCACATATAGAAAAAAAGAATACGTATTATCTAAACCAAGACAAAGTATTCGAACATGCTGTGACTGAAATTAGCGGTCAGGATTATAATTTAACTGTAGTATGTGTCTATAGGTCCCCAGATGGCTGTATAAAAACCTTTTTAGAAAAGTTTGAACTTCTTTTAAATCACCTAAAAAGCAAAAAGAAACAATTAATTTTGTGCGGTGACTTCAACATAGATTTTTTAAATAGTGATGCTACCATAACAGAATTCAGATCGCTAATTCGATCATATAATCTGATAGAAACAATAGACACTCCAACTAGAATAGCCTCTAATTCTAAAACATGCCTAGACCAAATAATTATTGAGTATGATTCTTATCCATTCTCAGTAGGAAATATTGATATGGGTATCGCAGACCACAATGCTGTATTCTTAAATATTTATGCATTTGAAAACCCTAAACCAAATAGCATTAAGCCAATTAAGTATAAAAGATCTTTTAATGATGAAAACGTTGAATATTTTAAACGTTTGCTAAGCAAAGAAAATTGGATTGAAGTAACCAACTTAACAGATGTGGATGCGAAAACAAACGAATTTATAAACTCAATAACTCATTATTTTGATGTTGCTTTTCCACTAAAAAAATGTACACTTACAAATAAGCAGTTCAACAATTCAAAAAATTGGATAACGAAGGGGATTGTAACTTCTTGTAGGAGGAAAAAGGAGTTATATAAATTGTGCCAAATTACAAATAGCCTAGATCTTAAATTACATTATAAACGATATACCAGCATATTAAAGAAAGTTATACATGCAGCTAAACTGAAATTCAATGGAGAATTCATTATGAAAGCCCAGAACAGAGGTAAAGCTATATGGGAAGTTGTAAAAAAAGAAACTTGTAAAAATACCAAAGTCTCAAATCAAGACTTTTCAATAATACATAATGGTCGAACAATTCAAAATTCCTTCGAAATAGCTGAAATTTTTAATAAATTTTTTGCAAATGTAGCAGACAATCCTAATAACCAGGTAACAGGTAGTCAGGAAACAACCTTACATGGAACAGGAAATGTAAACACCATATTTCTATCTCCCGTGACTGCAGATGAAATTCTCGATATAATAAAAAAACTAAAAAATAATCTTTCCTGTGGACCTGATGACATTCCGGATGGTATTGAGAAAGAAATGTGCTGTACTACTAGTAGCTCCACTAGTAAACATCTGCAATTCATCTTTAATTAGTGGTAAATTTCCCGAACAATTCAAACTCGCAAAAGTATGTCCTATATTTAAGAAGGGAGATAAACAAAATATTAACAACTACAGGCCGATATCTCTATTATCTACATTCTCCAAAATCCTTGAAAAAGTTATGTATAATAGATTAGTTCGGTTTTTAGATTGCAATGGTGCACTATCTAATGCTCAATTTGGATTTCAAAAAGGCAAAGGAATTAATAACGCCATATTCACTTTCACGGAATTTATTCTAAATTCAAAAGACAACAAGAATCAAACAGTTGGGCTATTCCTGGACCTGAGCAAAGCATTTGACACAGTTGACCACATGATACTGATCCAGAAACTACAATGGTTTGGCATAAGGGGGTTAGCTAAAAGTTGGTTTGTTTCTTACCTAAGTGCAAGGCAACAATTTGTTGAAATAGGCTCAATGAAATCATATCCCACTATCATGAAAAGCGGGGTGCCCCAGGGTTCCATACTTGGCCCAATTCTATTTCTCCTGTATATAAACGACCTTCCCTCAAGGATAACACAAGCTAAAACCGTTCTCTTTGCAGATGACACCAATATTGTTTTCAATGCTCTTGATAAAAATAATTTACAGGAGAAAATAAATGAAACCTCAAGACAACTAGAACAGTGGTTAGCTAGCAATAGACTAAAACTGAATGTCAGTAAAACCGTTTGTATGTATTTCAGTCAGAAACAACTACATGACTCCATTGAAATACTACTTAATAATACTGGAATAAAGGACGTCGATTGTACAAAATTTTTAGGGATATGGATTGATTCCAACCTCACATGGGAAAGTCATATTCAATTCTTAACTGATAAACTAAGTCGTCTGTGTTATGCTTTCCGTGTCCTAACCAATATAACTCCCAAGGAACTACTTAGAGCGGTTTACTTTGGCTATGTTCACTCTGTATTATCATATGGGATAATTATCTGGGGGTCGTCATCAAAACTTGCACAAGTGTTTAGACTGCAAAAGAGAATATTGAAAATTATAAAGAAAGTACCTATTCGCTCGGATAGTAAAAAAATATTCAAAGAGTTTGATATTTTGCCCCTACCTTGTATTTACATTCTTGAAACAGTCTGTTTCATCCACCAAAATTATGATAGTTTTAAAATAAACTCTGATTATCACAACTACAGCACAAGAACATGCAATAATTTACATTTTAATCATCACAGGTTATCCAAAAGTCTCAATAGCTTATCACATACAGGGATAAGACTTTACAACAAACTCCCTGTTGAAACTAAAGCCCTTAACTATGCTAGATTTAAAAAGTCAGTGAAACATATTTTACTTTTCCACATGCCTTTTACTGTCAATGAGTATCTTAGTTTAGCACTCCAAATTTAGCTTACAGTAGTTAGTATCTCCTTTTGTGTTTACTGCTCTTCTTTTCTATCTGATTCATGTCTGGGGTGAGACTGCCCAAGAAGATAAGGAAACCAAGAACCTTGTACAAGTAATGGTCTGAAGAAAACTGTGGAGAATTGACTTCATTACTGAATGTGTTGATTGTATATTATTTGTATATTATTGTAGACATCTTGTATGACAGAATAACATGTATGTAACCGCATATTTATTATGTATTCACTCTGACGATGCCATGAAATCATTGTATTTCCTAAGGCTAATATCTATCTATCTATCTATCTATCTATCTATCTATCTATCTATCTATCTATCTATCTATCTATCTATCTATCTATCTATCTATCTATCTATCCATCCATCCATCCATCCATCCATCCATCCATCCATCCATCCATCCATCCATCCATCCATCCATCCATCCATCCATCCATCCATCCATCCATCCATCCATCCATCCATCCATCTATCTATCTATCTATCTACCTACCTACCTACCTACCTATCTATCTAGGGTACATACAGAAACAGACACCGTGGCGTGCAACATAGCCATGTATATGATGAGTAGGCCTTTAATTCTTTACCCTAACAATATTAATAACAAATATATAGTATAACTAAGATAAAGTCTTTTGGCTCTTAAAGGATCAACCCCTCTCCTAAGAAATCACCTCAGATGATAACCAACTCTGTTCATTTAATCTCGTTATGTAGCTTGTTTTTTTATTTAATTTATGTTATTTATTCTATTTCTTTAGATGTATTTGTAAGCTGAAATTTATTATTTATCTTTTGATAGTTTTACTATTTCTTTTAAGAACTTAATTATGTTAAAATTAAATTAAATTCATATTAGAAATCTTATTTGTGTGTGCTTGCGTGAGTAACTAATGACGAACCTAAAATAAGGTTACCAGATTTTTTTCACAATTTCCAGGTACAGATAACAATATATGAAAAAAACTACCTTTAACTTTTCTGTTAGTTTACCATTCACTTATTGTTTTACGCACCTTAAAGAATTAAAATACTCATTCTATTTACACATTATAAATATTAATTCTATTTAACTACTACTTAAATTGCTGGTATTTTCAGAAAAGTGCATTCTTTTAAGCAAGTCTTCTCTGGATCTCAATTTTACAGCAAATTCCTAGCAAGTCATGTTGAAGTTGGGTAAGATAACAAGCATTGCTCAAACAGTTTCTAAACTCATTCTGGATTTTTTGGACCTCTACATTTTCATAAAAGAAAAAAATCGGGTTTTCTATAGCACGGTAACACTGAAGTTTTTTTGATGAAAAAAGTGGAAAAATAGTCTAATTTTCAGAGGGAAGATAGTTTGGAATGTGAAGAATTCATATAGGACATTAGTTGACTTGAAAACATATTAACAAATACTTACAAATTGGAAAGAATTGATCTGTGTAGGTAACCTAAAAGTTATTATTTAACACGCGAGATAATGAGATAGACCACTTCAAAATGAACGTGAAATGCACATTTCACTTCATTCAGTATATGCAAGGCATACCAAAAGCCTAAACTCACCTATCCTAACCTGTCACAGATTCTCGCATCGTAGAACTCAGAAAAATGCCAAAACTCTTCACTGAACATTACTTCTAGGAAGATGTGGAGATATTTCGATCAATGTCTAGAATTGCACATAGACTATCATTTTCTCGGAGGAAATTTTAAATATTCCATTCCATTTTCAGCAAAGAGTAGCTACCATGTTCTTCATTCCACTTTGTTACTTTTTCTGAAGTTGATCAGGTCTCAGCCTGCTCGCCTTAGACTACTCTTAACAATAAGCACTGATTTATCCGGAATACAGAACATTTTATAAATTGGCACTTGTATTAATTACACGAGTTTCAATACTGAACTTCAATGTAATAGCAGAACTTTTATGAGTTCATTTGACCAGCTTCAAAATGATCTGTAGTAAGCTTTATCTTTCTTTATCAGCATTGCATTTTATTAAAATTTCGTTAATCAAATTTTTTTTTTTCATGCATTCCATGCAGTGATGTTAAAAATATTCTTATGTTGCAGGCTGCACAGCAGTTAATATACCAGTGGGATCAACAAACGCTAATTATATTGCTACAAATGCATCACTTCCTGGAAGAGTGGATACTACATCTACAAAATCAGCATCAATTAATAATTCAAGCTCATCCACCAGCATTATACTGCCTGGATTAGTGCAACAACTAGCTCTTTTTAAGAAAATTACTGACATTATTCTGGATTTTAAGAAACGCAGTGACAATTACAATCCTGGGAAGAAAAGGGAGCCTGAGACATTGAGAGACAGCATTGATGAATATATTAAAAGTTCCATAAATATTATATATGCAAGAAGGCAAAGATGGAATTCGTTTAGATATGTGTTGAAAAGTATTGATAAACAATTTGATGGCATTAGAAATAAGGTTAATGATTACAAGAAGGAAGTAATACATGCAGTAACTCATGGGGTAAATACTTCTGTAGAGTTCGCGAAAAACATAGCTGATGGCACTCTGCAGTTAATAGTGTTTATACATAAATCAAATCGTCAAATTGTAACCAGCATTTTTAATTTCGAACACAACTTGCTAACTAATATTAAAGACAGAATTAATGTGACAGTCGTGACAAATAATAATGTAAGGAGAAAGTTGTTTGACGATTACAGGGCATTCAGAAGCAAAGTTAGAACTATAAGAATACGTAAAGCCATAAATATTGTTAATGCAACTAGTAACGTCTTGCATTACATATGGAAGCAGTTCAATGATAACCTTCCAAGAAACAGAATAAAGAGGAATATTGAAAATTTCATTACAATATTCTTAGATATACAGAAGTTCAGAAGGGAGAGACGACATGGAATCAGACGTATAATAGCTAACAAAAGATATAGAAGATTACAAAACATTATAACAGCAATCCAAACAATAGGCAAAAGTTTAGACAACCTCGCCGAGACTATTAATTACTACAGTCCAAAATTTATATTTCTAAGATCTGTGGAGAAAGCTCTGACAATATTGAAATCAAAAGAAAAAAACCAAAAGAAACAACAAGATACTGTCGTAGAACAGTTAAGGTCTGTACGAGTTAAAATGGAACAATTTGCTAAAGAGATTACTGATAAAATTGGAAAAATCATACGTGATATTATTAAAGCCATAGATTACATTAGACCAATAAATGTATTAGAAAGACATTACGAGAAACTCCACAAAAAGGAATGATATAGTATAGATTCTGTTGTACTCTTGACATCTTCGGAAGTTAATTTCGCTAGAGTATCTTCTATAATATATATGAAACTGAACAGTTCATAAATTTATATATTTCATTTTCTATGGATCTGGTATAAAAAGTGAAGCAAATATCGGTAAATACAGTGGGTACAAATTCATGAAAATAATGTTTAAAACTCCATGTCTGTACAATAATTATAGTTGCTACATTATATAACTCTACTTTTATTACAAACCAGAATAATGAGATTTTACTTATTGCATTCCATAAACCTTACATCAGCATTGTAGCTTTGAGATGTGGAACAAGTGAAGAAGTACAAAACTATATTATAATACAGATACCTTACATAGTATGAGATTAATTCAATTTCCGAACTTAAATAATAATTGTAGAAGATATGAATACCTACAGAAAAATGTTCGTTGTTAATTCTATTCTAACCGTTTACTTGTAGTCCACCCAAGTTTTAAGACAGTAATTCTTAAACTGGTCGGCAGACTCCTGAGGGACCAAGATATAATAGTTAGGGATCAGCAACTGAGTTTAGAAAGTGAATGTACAAATAACAAAAATACTCAGCAATCTTAACAATAAATTAATATATCTTAATTTTCATAAAGTTGTTGTTATTATAAGTTTTTCTAATAAACAAAGCTAATTTTTGCAAAGTTTGTACAGTAACCTAGAATTTTTAATAATTTGTAAATTGAAAAGTATATAGATTATGTAGATGAAAACATTATCTTATCCCTTACTAAGTAAAAGTATAAAGTTTTAATGTGTTAATGGGTCCGGAAAAATGCTAATCTTATGAAAGGGGTCCTCAAATTCATGGAGTTTAAGAACTGCTGCTTTAATATAATTAGGCAGGAATTGCAATAAATGAATAGTGAACTGCTTTTTTAGAACAGCTGAGACTAACAGACGATAGATGAAGATTTGATTTGTATGTTTTATGTGTGATCTAATTAGTACTGTAAGTATCTTTATTTTTAACATAAAACATCTTCAGACAGAGAATTTACTCACAATGTAATGTCAAGACGTCTAAATTTTGAATTTTGGAAAGTATTTTTAGATAATGTTTTATTCATACTTGTCATGAATAGTAGGGGTTACCATTTAAAAATATAATAAATGATTACTGAAAGTGTATTAAAAAAGGGGGGACAAGATATTATATGTTATTATTTATATTTCGCTATTTTTATAAGAAAAATGTAATCAATGCGCAAAATTATGTCACATCCATACCAAATTATTAAGAATGATTTTCATATTGAGATTCTGGTATTGAATAAAAAAGTAATCTTCACTAAAATTTTCATTAATGTAAGCATACTCATATATTAGAGACGAAGCTAATCAACTCCAAAAGTAAACCCATTTTTAAAATGTAGTCCATATAAATAGAATGTTTAAGATGTATTATCATACGTCGTTAGGGAGGGTTACTGTATCAAATCTTAATGTAAAAATGAGGGCACCATACCAATCAGACCCTTCCAACCCCAAAATAACAAATACATATTCTCGCAATGAGGCAAAATCGTTCAATTTCAAACAATTAAAATAAAGACAATTTTTTTTTTTTCCTGTTGTATGGAGGAGGGACTCGAAGGCTTACACTGCAGTCTGAGGCTTATTGTGCTTACCACTCCTATTCTGTGAATGATTGGGTAGTCCAATGTGTAAGTACAGCATACCGCACCATGACTTAACCGGTAACCCGGGCTAAAGTCAAATGTTTAATATAGTGCATGTTTTGATACCAAATTCCTGAATCATTTTGATCTGAGTATGCATATAGAAATCACAGGCAAGTGAGGCCGAGGCTCAGTCACTGGTTTATATGAACTCAAATTTTGTGTTTTTATATACATAACATATTATGTATTGGAATTGGTATGGTGAGATTTGCCTAAAGATGTCCCCACCTGGAGATCCGATTGGGGGACAGTTTTAACTCTGGAATATTTATCTTTAGGACTCATACTCAAGTATGTTGTGGCTTTCATGTAACTGTTTTCTTAACGGGCACCAGTTTTACAATGTGGCAGTTACATCACCCGACTTAAACCCCCATTATGCAAGGGAGACCGCACCTGTCGTTGGGCAACGGGTCCTTCGGACCTAGCCGGGAGGACTAAATAGATGTTATTTAGATCCACCGACCTTTCCCTCACTACTTTCCAACCCAGATATAATCCCCCAGAGACCAAGGAAAACAGCAGTTGCAGCCTTCAGACTATTGACAAATCATGACTGTCTAGCACGTCATCTCTACAGAATAGGTACCTCAGCTTCACCCATATGTGTCCTGTGTAACGATCCAGCAGAAATGAATGAAGATCACTTGAAGACCTGTGAAGCATTAAGATCAGAAGAAACTACAGTTCAAAAGTATTGGAAAGCACGACTGCTAATGGCTTCATTGCCAGATGCAAGGCACTCGACAACAACAACATATTATGTATTTGAATGAAGCATGTAGCATTTTAGAACTATTTGAAAAACTTTGTAGACTATAAAGACCTGTCTTGTAGTAAAATTTGTTCTTGAAGCCAGAAATCTTCTGGCTGAGTCTGGCTTCTACATTTCGTATGTTTTCGCGGGTTTTGAGGTTGCACTTGAAATGCTGCAACTGACACCCAGTTCTTCTGACCTGATCAGTGTCCACCCACCCACTCACCATTTTCTTTATCCCATTGATTGATCTCTTATCAATGGTCGTCTGAGGTTGGGAAGAGATGTGGATAAGGAAGTTGGAGAAGCAGTGTTGGCTTATCTCCCTAAATAAGACGCAAATAACATAAACATTCTCACTGTCTAGTAGACACGAGCCCACACTGTTCTCTTGTGTCTCAGTTCATGACTTGCGTGAGGGTGTTATACTGTTGTACCTCACAACTAGTACAGTAGTGAGTGTGGTCCAGTGTTACTATGTATTCTGGAAAAATGGAAAGTGAAATAGATACAAGCAATAGTGATGACATAATTAATTGATTGTTAAGAATATCCTTTTTCGAAAAAAAATGATATTTAAAGAAGGGAAGTTTTAAAGAGAGACAGACCTATGTCGTCACTATACAATACAATACAATACAATACAATACTGACAATTTTTCAGAAAGATAATTATTTTAAAACGCTGGCAACCTGGCACAGGCAACATAAATGATCATGTGGTATGCCAAGGAGTGCAGAGTCAACTCTTGTATAAATAGCAACTTATTGTGAGTGACATTTTATTATTTTTCATTAATAATAATAATAATAATAATAATAATAATAATAATAATAATAATAATAATAATAATACCATCAATAATAAACATTGTGCATAGACCTATGTAAACTAGTTACATCAGACCTCACCGAGGATTTCTCTCACCGGCTGCTACTGATAGAAACAGAAGTGGGAATATCCTGATTTGAACCAGAAGACTAGCGACTGTTTATCGGCAAATCTGGGAAAAGCTTGAAATGCATGCTGTTACACAATGGGAATCGCTATGCATCTATTCCACTTGCCCACTCCACAAAAAGTCATGAAGATTACAACAGCATGAATACGGTTCTGCAAGAACTTCGTTATCAACACAAGTGGCTTATTTGTGTTGATTTGAAGATGGTCAACATCTTGCTTGAGCAGCAAAGTGGCTACACAAAACTCCCATGTTTCATCTGCATGTGGGATAGTAGAGCTAAGCATGGTCTTCAAGAAAACATGTGCCAGTTGATGCAGCGACCATCATACATGGGTCTTTGACAGGGACCAAATCATTCTCTCTCCGCTCCATAAAAAGCTAGACCTCATGAAGCAATTTGTTAAGTCTTTGGACAGAAATTCTAATTGCTTCAAGTACATTTGCAGATCCTTCCCTGGACTCAGTTGTGAAACACTTAAAGCAGGAATCTTCGATAGTCCTCAAATTCACAAGCTCATTAACGATTCAGATTTCAGTAAAGTCATGACCAAGCTGCGGATTTTTAGGCACTAAAAACAGTTGAAATAGGCAGCCAAAATAGGCATTCAAAATTCTAAAATAGGCACTTAAAAAGGCACTCACAAATTCCTAATTCTCAACAGCTAACACAACCATAGCGTAGCATTATACACTACTTTCTATAGTAATGTCACTATGGTAGTGAATAATTAAATATTCGTCCAAATGTTGTAATGAGAACTGATGTCTATTGTCTGTAAGAATGTTTTTAAATTGGGAGAAACTCCCTTCCACTTCACATGAAATGATGGGGCAATACTTCAGGGATCCAGTCTCAGGTGGGGACCAAACCAGTGGGAACGCAGTAATGTCAATGTATTTTCCAATCAGTGCTTCTGATGACTTTTGCTTTGGCATATCTCCACGGCATACTTCACGTATTACAGCAGAAAACTCAACTCCATACTCAATTCACAAACTCACAAAACAGAAACACAGTTTAAAACAACTACCCTAGTCAACTACCACAATGATTCATGTGGCTTTCGAAATACATTTTTCTTATTGGTTGATTTTAAATTATTCGATTTCTCCATGCTCTGCTGGCAGTGAAACTTAACACACAGAATTATCGATAGTTCTATATCACTTCCCTCTGCTAGATAAAAAAAAAAAAAAAAAAAAAAACCCAAATTACAGATTCAAAAAATATCGATAGAATGGTCAGTAAATTCAAGTATAATATATAATATGGATATTTAGGCAACTTTTAGGCATTTATAAGCAAATAGGCATTTACTAGTGAAATAGGCAATTATAGGCACTATAGAATTCGCATATAATACTCACAATATCTTAAAATGGATATGTAACCTAAAATCTTCCGCCTTCAGGTTAAGGATTAAAATACGCATACAGGCATAAATCCGGAGCTTAGTCATGACTGACATTGAAGCATCTGCCTGATGTATTCTTGTCTCTGTTGTAAGGAACTTCTTGGGCAACAGTAAAGCAGAGAACTACGAACAATAATTATTGGTCCACAACATGCTCACAAACTTTCATAATTTGGGGGTTAATATGAGAATAAAAGTACACTTCCTCCATAGCCATTTCAATCTTGATGATTTCAGTGAGGAACAAGGGCAGAGGTTCCATCAAGATATCCAAATCATGGAGGAAAGTTATCAAGGAAGATGGGACAGTCACATGATGGCAGACTACTGCTGGAATCTCCAACGTGACTGTCCTGATCACTCACATAGGAGACAATCATACAAACTGAGCTTTTCACGCAATAATTGTGAAGACTATGATGCTTTCTGTTATGAACTGAATCCACTGTCACTATGTATTTCATACTGTTTGTTAGTAGATTGTAATTTTCATGTTTATTTTCCTGTTTTTATGTTTTTTTTCGGTAGGACTTACAATATTTAAAAAACTAGAGCCAATCTAGCAAAACCGTTGCCATATTCTGATTCAGCATCCTAAAGTCAACCTAAAATCACTCAGATATGACTGGCACCAAAATGGTTATTGACCAGTGTTACCCTTGTTCATGGAAGAAGCTTGAGATCATAACTTCATTTCAAAAGCTGCAAAATAATAATAATAATAATAATAATAATAATAATAATAATAATAATAATAATAATAATAATAATAATAGTTATATACAATAAAAGTGATTTAATACAGTTATATGACCACTATTTAATAGTTTTCATATAACTGTATTGAATCACTTTTATTGTATATAACTATCCTACTCATGAACACTGTTGCATCTGACCTAACTTATGCAATTTAATAACAATAATAATAATAATAATAATAATAATAATAATAACTTTATACCACAATATACTTCAGAAGCAAAATTTTGTATGACATGATAAAATTTATGTTTGAAGTTCTGAACTTCTATTCTCTGCCACACAAAAAAAAAAAAATTAGAACTGAACCCATATATATTTCTAAATTATAGACATCAGCTTAAAGAATTAGAGTGACCACAAGGGTCCTGAATACAATAAACATGTACAATACAACGTGATGTGATACATTAAAGAAAAAAGAAAGTTAATTGTTGAAGGCAAATATAAGTGGATTAATTGAAATAGAGATGATGATGTAACAATTGAAGAGAATCCTTGATAATATTTATAAGGACAGACATTACATAATCAAAAGGAATGTGAAGTTCCTTAAGATAATTTTATTCCATGTGAATTTTGTAATTGAACCTCTACTGCCAAACAGCAAACCAATGACAGACCATTGTTTAAGAGGGACGTCGTACTTTTAAGAAAGATAAGGCAGACAAGGTTCATATATAGACTTCTTCTCAATATCAACTTCGGTGGCCTGATTTAGGTTTCTTTCGAAATGGATAGTAGGGTCAAGAACAAGAGCCCATTTTAAGTGTCCGTTAATAGTAACAATGTCTGCCCGTCTAAAAGAATCATCTGATGATATACAATGTATTTCCTCATGAATCTCCCAATTTAAAGTTTTTAACGATGTCGCCAAAGCATGTCGTACATGATGATATCTAGCATTGATCAGCAGCTCGCCTTTAGGGCATTGTTCAAGCACGTGTCCAAGTGTTTCAAGCTCACTACAGTCTGGATGACGGCAGCGGGTTGTGCTTAGAGTTCTGCCCGGTATTGCGTGAACCGCCGAAATATTGCTTGACATTTTTAAAGCGTTGGTCCTTTTGAGGAAGATAGGCCCTTTCGATTGCTTACCCATGAGTTAGCCTTGGGGAGATCACTATAAACAATAACTCCTTTACCACGCAAGGTATGGTTTGTCCAAGTTTGGAATGCGTCATTTCGTAAGTGTTTACAAATTTTACGACCTGACTAGTTGATAGCATCAATAGTTGTGATATTCAATTTTGACAGAGCAGAAACTTTCTGATAATTCATAACAGTGGTATCAAGTGTTCTTGATTTCGTGCGTATTATTTTCTAATAATAATTTGGTACCGTATCTGTTTTTTCTTTGTTATTTTATTGATCTTACTTTTTGAGACCACATCTTTGAAATGTAAAGCTATGGGATATCATGATTTAACAGACGGAATTCTCAAGAGAAAACTTAATATTTTTCAAGAGCTTCAAATTGTAATTATCCTACTGAAGACGAAAAATACATCGTTTGATCCAAAGGTTTATTTAGGAATCTTCAGCAATATGACTTTGAATGAAGTACGGTAAATAGAGGAATGAACAGCCACAATCAGGAAATATGAATATGGTATGGAAGGAGAAAAGCATTACACACAAAGAATTTTTCTATAATGTTCATTATAACAGCATCATATTAGTGCATTTTTTACATATTATATTTCAGACAGCAGTGAATAGGTTTTTGTTCCAAAAAGAATAAAAGTATCAGGGATGTGTTTAACAAGTATAAAAAGATTTTTAAGAACTCGCATTTCCAAACAAATGAAGCAATATTCTTAAAGAACAAGAAAACAATAGTAGAACATTAAAAAGGGACTTGAATTTAATACATATAAAATGACATCGAATCTCCAATCTGCCATCATATTCAAGTCGTTTAGTCAAACTGATATAAGCCCTAATACATAGGATAACCTTGCTTCTTTCCTCTCTTTCACTTCAAAACTAGGGTCCTATAATATTGTTTTGTGCTCTGTATTTCATCAGCAATGGAAGAAGTTCAATAAGTCACTCTTAGACATTCTCAAATGTTTTTATAATTGAAATCCTTGTCCAGCCTTGGATGTATGTTAATAAGATTCTGGTAAGCTAAATGATGAAATTAAACTAATTAGGCAGTGTATATCTTTATTATCTATTGCTACAGAATACATATATATCAAATTGGTATACTTTGGTACTTATCATTACAGTCTTAACAGCATGCAAATGAAGACATAGTCATGCATAGATACTGAGGTACAAAATAGAATGTACAGACCCAGAAACAAAATCTAGGTGACCCAATTTTTTTTTTTTCCGAGTCTGTACTAACATAAGTGAACTGATGACATCCACGTGAAAAAAAAAAAAAAAAAAAAAAAAAAAAGGAACTCTTAATTAGGGCCCATTCATATAAAATTTTTTCTTTAATGAGAATATTTAAATCTAAAATTCTTTACAAGAATGAACTTAACTACATCTATAAATTAAGGAATAAATGCTAGAATGTTATTTTATGAATACTTCAGGTGCCCATACAATTAATAACATTACAGATAAAAATTTTTATTAAAAATTAAAATGTGTTTTACAAATAATTTTCTTAAAATACATAATTTATTTCAGTCTGCAACATCAAACTAATCCCCCTTCCCCTTTTCCAAGAGTACACGCTACAGAGTTTTCGTCATTTTCTTCATTTTTTTTAATATGGTGCCAAAAAATCTTCAGTTCCTTAAGGAATACTGCAGTAAATATTTAAACGCCATAACTTTATACTAATGTTAGAAATTTAGTTTATCCAGCATAAGTAGTTATTATATTAAGAATGCATATTATAAACTTTAAAGTGCTTTACTGCAAATCAGAGTTTTTCACATTTTAACTTAATAAAAATAAGATCTCTCTTCTATGGCTACTTTGCACACATATTCACAACAGGTCTGTGCATGAAATTTTGCATTAATGTACACATATGATTAAGAAAGCTGTGATTTTTATGTTGGGCAGTGAAGTTGAAAAAAAAATTTCAAAGTTAATTTATTTTACCAATGAAGTATAGGCCTACTGACCAGGAAAAAAATTATATTTCATTATGGGGAGACTGAATTTCATTTTAAACTTTTAGGAAATAGATTATCTTTATTTGAGGCCCAGACAAATGTTTATTAGACATATTTTATTTATTTTTTTTTTGAGCACACTTTTGAAGAAAAATTTCAGAAAAATTGTGCACATGTATTTTATCACTATCTAACTAATGTAAATTTTTCATGAAGATACAATGCAAATTGTAGAAATGACAAAAACTCATTAACGTGTCACCTTAAATAGATGAATTGAGGCGGTATATGGAAGAGAGACATACAGAACTATGTGTTCGTTTTCCACAGATCATTTCATTAAAACCATTATTTTTCAGAGATTAGTCTGCTAATTTCATGGTGCAATTTTTTATATTGGGGTCGGTATGACCAGTTTCACTATATGTGAGGGCCAATCCCACAAAGAATCAAAAGTCTACATATTTCAACAGTGCTAATCCATGAACTTAATGCATCCAAAATGAATGAAGATAGATCTCATTACATATTCCTAAAAGAACAAAACAAGACTTAAATAGAAAATATGTTGAATGAAGGTTAAATTCCCTTGTACCAGTAGTATGAAAGTGACCAACCATACAAAGCATCAAAAGTCTTTCCTAACAGAAGACAAAAATTGGATAGTACCAGTTTTACTGAGCTTAATAAATTATTAATGTTCTTGAAAAAACTGCATTTTAAATGATAATAAGTATGTTCTTTGGAAAAAGGACACATATTTAATTTTAAATTAATATTCTGATATTAACAATATAAACATACGCAATATTTTGAATGAGGATAAATAAAACAGTATTTTTTTGTAAAAGAGACAGTGATAGACAAATCAGAACAATAAATATAACATATTGAAAACTTTAAAAGCATTTTTCTCAGAATGCCATGTTGGATTATGTGCCCTTTTTCCGTATACCGCCTCAATTGAAACAGGCAATAAAGTTTTTGTATTTATCTAGATTCTACTACAGTACTAAATGTTTCAATTTTTCATTTAAGAGTTATGCCCGTGTAATATTGGTACATGTTACGAATCAATCATTTTATGAACTGCAGCTGTGCAGTGAAGTTGTGCATTGTGTCCCAGAATACATTGTGCATACAAATAACACTACTCCAGTACTGTTTACTGATGACAAGCAATTAGTTTAGCATGTGGTTGTGTGAACACACCTCATATAAAATATCACAGCTGCCCTGCAAGTCTTTCAGACAAATCCAAAAAACGTTTTTTAGAACTGTTTCCAGCAACTGTATCAATGCTTGTCAAAATACCTACATCATGTTGCACTACATGATCACTCATTACAGTAGCCACAGTCCACGAAATTATTGATTTTAATTAATGTCACAGGCAGCACAGCTAATTCGACTTCAAGAGTAAATCTAATCTGGCTGGTTAAAAGTGTTTTGAATTGTTTTACAGTAATAAAATGCATTTTCGGTAAAACAACTGTCAATAAAAAGTTCTTGACTGAAAATAAACATGACACGTTAACAAAGTGTATACACTTATATATAAACCAGGTACAATTATTTTGAACACTTGGAAATGCTGAAGACACAAACTTTACTGTAAATGTATAAGAAATATTAAAATGTCACAAATATGCAATATGTCTATTTTTGTAAGAACAAAGCATCAGGTTGTGTCTCAATTACGTTTATTTTACTGACCTTAATACTCTCGGTCCAAAGTCATTTAAATGCCCCCAGTTCGTGAATTCATGTATACCGTATTTGCTCGCATAATTTGCGCACTTTTTAATTAACTTTGGCCACTGAAAAATTGGGGTGCGTAAAATATGCGGATTTTTCAAATAAGAGATCCTGTTCTGAGTTCTGAGCTGCACGATTGCCGAACTGTTCCGCGAAACTTATCACTTTCAATTTATATGACGCGGTGTACCATAATTGTTAGTTTTCTTTCCCATCTTGAAATACTGTATAAATAAAGTATTTACTGTAGGGCTAATTTTCTATACCGGTAACTTGTCTCTACCAAGGACAAGCATTGTTAAAGTAGCGGGACTTTGGGGTTCCTTTCTGAAGCAGGTACTTCAGTTGCTGGTGAATGACCTACAATGGACTGTAGGGAAGGAAAATCCCTACTACACTGAAAAAAATATGTATGTAAAATGTGTGCGCAAAATACACGGAGCAAAAATAAAGTTCAAAATAATCCCTTAAAAATTAGGGTGCGCAAAATACGCGGGGGCGCAAATTACGCGAGCAAATACGGTATTCGAGGAATTTAAGTGTCAATTATATTATGGAGTAATATTATATCCACTTGTCCCATGATAAATTCCACTTCAGGAGCAACATTACTCCAGCTGGGCTGAAAGTGATGTTGCATAAACTTCATTTCTCCATTTTGCTAGCCTGAGTTTCATGTATAAGTTATGTATAAGAACTTCTTGACAGAGGCACACTGTATAGTAAAAGTACCATATCAAATTATTTCATTTTCTCGGAACAAAGGGTTAAAGTTTCCTGAATAATTTATTGTAATGATTGTATTCTTCATTTCCTTTGCTAATTGAAATAGATAAAAATAGGATGCTATCGCTGTATTAATGTGTGTATACATTTTACCATAATTACGTGATTATACAATACACGCCTTTTTTCACAAAATGTAGTCTTCAAAACTGAGATGTGTATTATATTTGCATCCAAACAACAACAAACTTAAGTTAATTGATTTATGCTAGGTACGATATATAGTGGGAAACCACTAATGGAAACGCCCATTGTAGATTCTTGTTTTCTCTTCTTTTGTGAACTTTTCATTCATAATTTGTCCATTTTTTTACTGTAACCATTATTAATACGAACATTATTTTTAACTATGGTAATGGCTTCATGACACTTTTTTTCTTTTATTCTAAGATTTTATGTATACAACTTTTAACAAACGCGCATCTTTAAATAAACCAAACAATTTACTAACAATAAAATTACTCCATGTTGAAATTGTTGTACACTACTTTTAACACTTGAATATAAATAATTGATTAAATGGCGATCTTACTTGTGTTAATTACGTAAGCATGTGCGGCTTATAGCTGTTTCAGTGCTACTTAACACCATCCTCAGAGCCTACTAGATCTCGGAGCTATCTCAACTTCGCTGCCTGTTGTGTGGGTGTGTTTGTGTGATGAAGAGTTGTGTCAAATAGTGTGTGTGTTCTGAAATTGATCTGTGTGTTGAGAATTTGATTACATTAATACACACCTTAATCAAATTCTCAACACACAGATCAATTTCAGAACACACACACAATTTGACACAACTCTTCATCACACGAATGCACCCACACAACAGGCAACAAAGTTGAGATAGCGCCGAGATCTAGTAGGCTCTGAGGATGGTGTTAAGTAGCACCGAAACAGCTGTAAGCCGCACATGCTTACGTAATTAACACGAGTAAGATCACCATTTAATCAATTATTAATAAAATTATTGATGAAAGAGTGGTAATGACGTTAGTCATTGTCAATCAATGTTCTGATAAACTCAGAGATGTTGACTGGAAGTTCTGATACTGCAAGTGAGGGTGTTCTTGTGGAAATATTAAGAGATTAACAATTTATATTTACTGATAAGTAATAGCACTGAATAAATTTATGCATGGAATATTACATCACCAATAGATTTCATATATTTTTTTTAATATCACTAAGCTCTGTTTTCCCTTCTTCTTCATACCTAGAAATTAGTCCATTGGAATGAATACTTTACTTAACCATTTCTTTACAACTACTGGAATTATTCAGACATGATGTAATCACAGTAAAACTTATTTTATATGTTTCGCACTTATGTGTTTTTATCTTTCTTCTGAAGTTCCAGCAAAATTCCTATACTTTTCATGTTAATTTATTTTGGTTACACTTATAGGATAGTACTGTAACTCCAGGAGATACGAAACGTCATTTATAGGTGTACAAGATAGAAAAGAATCTGTGTCACAGACCACTTATCAGTAATGTGCAGAACGTAGTGGTGGGGATCAGTTGTGTTCTAGAGCAGTTATGTGACTGATAGTCTTGCATTAAGTATGTTTTACACAGTACTGTATTTTGTGATTCTGAGTGCAGTATTTATAAATTACAGGTTTAAGCTGAGTTTTTCATATCCTATTAATCTACTCTTTATCCATATTCGTATCTGTTTGGTATTTTCAATTGCCTATTTTCCTTGAATGTCTTGACCTTAAAACATTCTTTTTTGGAATAATTAGTTTCCTTCAATTTTTATTTAATTTACTCCTTATGAAACCTAAGTTCTTAAAATGTATTATTCCTTTTTTTGTAATTAAATCTCAATTAAGGTGTAAAAATTAATAATAAGCCTAGTGTTGAAGGCATTTCATTGAAAAGAGAAGGTAGGACAATTATTTACAATGTTCCGATTTATTTGCAAGATTAAAAGGGTTCAATTCGAAATACAATGAAACCTGACTATTGGTCACTTCATTTAAACGGCCACCTGGCCAAAAGGCCAATTTTCTCTGGAACCAATTGGATTTTCCATAAGATTAATACAAATTCTCTCTTTATTTAGCAGCCACCTCATGCACCGGCCAGCGGCCGGGGTCTATTTGGATTGGAACCTGACTATAACAGTCACTGTCCAACAAAAAATCTTTTCACGGATACTGTCTGATCTATTTTTTCGATGGTTAGAGGACAAGAAGCAATAGCTAAGTGTACAACAGCACACTCTCCATATCTTGGGGTTAGTTGGTTACTGTTTTATAACTCTTTTGTCACTTTCCACTCCGACCCTGCAAAGCTATAAATTCTTACTCCTTTTTAAAGGACTGAAACACAGACTTTTTTTTATAGAAAATGTCACAGTATGTTTTAGGTCAGTAGTTAACCATTCGAATTTTTTTTTACTTTTTTCTCCTCTTTCTATCTTTCTCTATTTGGACCAGCTTTTACGAATTTTTCTTCTTTTCATTCAGTTGATTCAGAGGAACTGTGTAGTTAGCGAGAGAAATCATGTCTAACAATAAATCTAGAGTGGTGTTAAGTTTAGAAGTGAGACGAAAAATGATTGAAGAAAGTGAGAAGAGAACATCTGCGAGAAAAATTGCAGAAATATTCAAATGTGGAAGGACACAAATAAACGGTATTAAAAAAAAAAAAAAAACAAAAGGAAGAGAGAATCTATGTTTAGTAATGTGAATGATTTTGTTTGCGAATGGTTCATGCATGCGAGGACGAAGAAATTGCCTGTAAGTGGGCCTATGATTCAAGAGAAAGCTCTTGAAATTGCCAAAGAACTCAATGTAAGCAATTTTGTTGCTAGTAATGGGTGATTAGAGTGCTTTAGAAAACGGCATAACATTGCATTTCGTTCTCTGTCTGGTGAAGGAGGTGACATTGCGACCAATGTTACTGAAGAATGGAAAAAAAGACTGCCTTCAATTCTTGTGGAATATGAACTCAGAGACATTTACAATGTTGACGAAACAGGTTCTTTTTTCAGGACCCTCCCTAACAAAACTTTAAGTTTCAAGAAAAAAAAAAAAAAGAGTGTAAAGGGGAGAAGTTGGCAAAAGATAGAATAACCCTGCTCTTTTGTTGTAATGCTGCAGGAGAAAAAGAATTACTCTTAATGGTAGGGAAATCATTGAAACCGAGATGTTTGAAAAATGTTGACATGGGCTTATTGGGGGTGAAGTGGACTGCCAACATTAAAGCTTGGATGACATCATCATTGTTTGAAAATTAGCCATGCGATTTTAATTCCAAGATTAAACGACAAAATCGCAATGTGATCCGTGAAATTGGTGTTTCTTCCCCCATGTACGACATCACCCATCCCCTTGATCATTTAAACTGAGGTACCGCAAGCGGCGAGTTTTGAAAAGGCTAGTAGCAAGAATGGAAGAGACTGACATTAATATGCACGATTGTTGTACGCACACAGTACTAAAAAGTCAATGAAATTTAGTATTTTCATGCTGATTCATAAAAAAACCACAACCTTAATCAAGCAGCCACCTGATAAAACGGTCATTTTACAGGGCAACTTCAAATGGCTGCTTTAGACATGTTTCACTGTACATTATTCAATCGACAAGTAAGCTTCAGGAGCTTGTATCAGTTGGATGAAGAGAATATTAAAAGAACCACTGGTCAGGTCAAACTTTTAACCCCAAAGGGGAAGTTTGAAGAGAGACAAGTGGAGATCGATTACTTTGCTGAAGAGATTATTAGAAGGAAAATATACGAATATTATACTATATAAAGAAAATTGTGCCAACTTTGACAATAATGAGTGCTGATTTAGAGAACAGTAGAACTTTAAAATGTAGCAGGGAGTAGGGTAGACCAGGGTTATTGTAAACAGGGGGTAATCATGAACAAATGCTGTGAGAAATACAAAACTGTCAATATAATAATATAAAAATTTTAATTTGGGGAATATTTAAATTAACATGTTGGCTAACCTACAAAGCAGTTTGGCGCCAAATAGGAGTAAGTGTTGTAACGGTATGTTTGAGTGGTTTCTTTTGTAATCAGTAGAGACGAGAATTCCATGCAAATGCATGTTTTTATAGGAACATAGGACATACCTCAAACTTAGTACTTAACCATTTCATTACTTTCCAGTTAAGCAATTCTTAGCTTAATCATGCATATAATTTACATTATATTCTGTTTAAATGCATGTTTTAATGGTTTTGAGTGGACACCTCAGTTTCTAGATTTTTATGTCACTTACTTTAGCTTCGGAATTAGGATTGAAGAAGAAAAAGAAAAAAATAATAAATAACAGAGAAAGGTTCATTCAAGTCTGCACCCACAACTTCTCACGATATAGAGAGGTCATTCTCTGCCTACAAAAACATATTGACTGACAAGAGCAGTAACTCCACAGAAACCAATTTAGAAATGTTGTTAGTTGTTAACTGTGGGGGGGGGGGGGGGGAGATTGAAAATGCATATTTTAATGTATTTTTCGCTTGACTGTGCATGTTTCATAGTTTGATAGTGCATGAATGCATGCATATTTTGGGATTCTATAGTGCATGAAATTCTCATCTCTAGTAATCAGGCAGAATGTAATCATATGTATCACTGGTGTTTCTTTATGATCTTTGAATATGTGTGTTCAGAAAAGAAGGACTTTCGATGTAGTAAATTCTGATGTTTTCTCGTTTCTATGCACATGTGTTGATCGCCTTTCACCCCCACCTGGATGGTGGAGGAGGGGCGAGTGGGGAGTTGAGGACAGTCGGAGCAATCAGCTTATTTAGAAAGGGACTTTGATATTGCTTGGTAACTTGACATTCAACCAATGGTTGGAGATTGGTGATGGTATACAGGATTTTGCTAGGCTGGAATGAAGCTACATTAGATGTCTGTATGCTGTAATGGTTAGTATAGATTATGATTTGATTGATAGAATATTAAGGATCATGTGCTAATTGTGTTGAGATATGAGATAAAGAAAATCCTGAAAGACTGAATTTTAATTTTACAGTTATTGTTTAAATCTAAAGATATTGTTGTCAATTTTTAAAATTGTTCAATCAGATGTAATTTGGTATACTTTGGTTGTTTAATTGTTTCAAATATTATGAGGTTGTTTAACTAAAGTTTATTAAGTTTAAAGGGATTTTTTTTTTATTTTAAGGCTGTGACTGCTTTAAAAAAAGAAGGGAAAAATAAACTTGATACAAATTTCATATTCTGAATTTATTAAAGATTCCAGTGAATTAGTAATATAGTGGATCATCACTTCAATGTTTACTTGTGAATGAATATTTTGTAAGAGTCTACAAAAAAAGTTAAGAATTTTGCTTCACCTTCATTTTTGGCTTTGTAAGTAAACATACACTGCTAGTTTTTTTAAAGAATATGTTGTTTTTATGAGTAATGTATATTAGTTAACAATTATTACAATGCTTTTGAGATCTCTCATAACCTCAGTTCATTAAATTATGATGTGTTTACATTTGCCCCACAGTTTTAATTGCTCGGAGGTAATTGTAAACATGAATTTGGTGTAGAGGTGACGCAAGAAGAGCTTGCCACGGAAAGCTGCGCGAACTTTCGGAAATGTTCGGGTGCACTCAACCTCGCTTCGATTCGATTGGCAGTTCTCAGTCGTCTGCTGGCTTGATGTTTCGAGTGAGATTTATTACTGCGCGTGTAACGTAACGTAAACCTTGTTGCAGAGTAACTAGTAACATAACATTGTTGAAGATACAGAAGCACGAATTTTTTTTACAAATAAAATCACTGAATGAAATGACAAAGATGTTAAAAGAAATATGTAATTGTATAATAATTGATATTTGACATTGTAATAAAACACTAATACTGTGTGATTTTATTAAAATGTTACAATAACTAGAGTACTATGATCGGTTTATTTTAATCTGTATATACTCCTTATGTTAGAGCGGAGCCTGTTTCGTTTTTCATAAATTTATGAACGTTATAAATAATTCCCTAGTTTGACTGTGTAACGTTTTATTAGCACTTTCTAATTTAGAGCGAAACAGGGGCATTGTTAAGTACACAGAATGTTATACAGAACTCTGTTATTTAACAAACACACTTTGAACTCTATAAAACTACTGATATCAGGGATAAAACGCAGAATATGTAACGCATACATTGGCTTCTACCAGCTCTGCACAATACATTTCACGATATGAACAGCTAAAGACCGCGCTTTCGAATGCGCCCTGTAATCAGCATTACATGATTCATAGCAGCCCTGTAACGAGCATGACAGCACGAGGACCGAATATCGTTCTCTGCACAACAGTCAAATGGGCAAGCTTTCTTTGCGGTTCCTCTAATTGTAAACATGTTTTACTATGGTTATATTTCGTACATTTCAGTAATCAAAATGCCAAGAAATTGTATTAGAAAGAGACCCCCCATCCAACTACACTGTAGAGGATTTAGAGAGGGTTGTCACATGTGAAAAATGGTAACTACAGTTATCGTGAAGCTC
The DNA here is from genome assembly GCF_040183065.1 of Periplaneta americana. Classification (NCBI taxonomy): domain Eukaryota; kingdom Metazoa; phylum Arthropoda; class Insecta; order Blattodea; family Blattidae; genus Periplaneta; species Periplaneta americana. The sequence continues at coordinate 44,571,415 of NC_091129.1, forward strand.
AGGAGAGGTACTGAGATTCTATATCCGCCATATATAACGGGTTAAAGGGACGAAATGTACCAGTGACCAAAACTGGAGCTGAAAGGAGTACAGCTCTTTCTTCTGAAACAGAACAAAAAATGTTCAGTGTCTGATAGCCCGTGAAAAAATTAATGTTTACAATTACCCCCCACTGAAAGGGGTAAATGTAAATTAGCAATTAAAAGATGAAAAAAGTAAACCTCATTTTAAACCCACTTTCAGGGAAAGGAAAGATCTGAAAATAATACAATTTTTCTTTGTCATGCTTACTGTTACTGAGGGTTGTGTAATGTTGAAATATATATGAAATCAGTGAAAACTGTTTACAATTACCCTGGTCTACCCTATCTGAGAAAAGTCATTCTCTAACTGGACTTCAAATGGAAGAAATGTATGTCAAGAAAAAACATCTTAATGAAGAATCCAAGATTGTTTCACGCCTTGCTAATTACCTCCGACCAATTCGAAAATACCGTCAACAGAAAAGGGATATTATATATGTAAAGATTAATTTTTGGTCCTACAGAATTTATCTGTTATGATAACAATGATTATTAGAGGAGAAAAATTCGTTAATAACCATTGTTACCATAACAGATAAATTTTGTAGGACCAAAAATTAATCTTTATGTAGATTCTTCGCCTAACAGTACATATACTGTGGAACCCAGGCAACCATGTCACTCAATTGAGTGTGCTCCTTGTATAATGGCAGTTGACTTAATATATGTCAACATATATGTTGAACATGGAGTAAGGCACAAAGGGAAAAACACTAGAGGAGAGGGATTCGATCTGGTGCTGTGGATTGAACTTCGGTGTAGCTCAGTGGTTAGAGCACTTGGTACATAGAACCAAGGACCTGGGTTTGATTCCTGGCACTGGAGCAAATTTTTCTCCTCCAATAACCATGGATATTATATATTAAGATAAGACTTGTGTAAAAGTTCACCATACGGTTGGTTCATGTTGACAATCTCATGATGAAGCAAGGGCCACAACATCTATTGGTAAAGAACCAAGACTGATTATTATAGCTCATGCAGGACAAAATGACATGCTCTGCTAATGTTCTGATCAAAGCAGAAGACAGGAGACTATTATGACGACATGAACAGCTCTAATTTTATGAAATGGCTAGAAACACAAGTGATGTCTAATATAACTTGTAAGTCAGCTGTTAATGGACAATGTGAGCTATCACAGAATGCAGATAAATAAAAAGCCTACAACGACGACTCTAAAAAAAAGATACCATTCAGTGGTTAAGGCACAATAATATGAAATGTGATGAAAATATGCAGGAAGGCAGATCTTTAACAATTGGTGAAAACAGTGTCCACAAACAAAACTTATCCGAGTCCAACTAATCTAGTAAAGTAACCTAACAAACAGACTAATTGCGTGTGATGCATTTTCTCCCCTCTTTGGTGACGCAAGTATATGCAACAGGCAGGGTTCTTTTCTATCTTGTCGATTATATGTATGTTGCTCGAAATAAGGTTTGCCGTAAAAATGTAAGAACGCAAAAATACAGCATGTGTTCAATGTTAAGATACAGCCTACTTAGAAATTCGTGGAAATTCGACGCTACCTAAGCTTGCCTCCGACATTCTTGTGTCCATTAATAATGCTATTATTGCTTTAGAAACAGTGAACATTTTATAACACATCATGAAATAACTGAAGAAATTACGGAATAGTTATCACAATTTGTGGGCATGTTTTATTCCTTAGGAGCAAGCAGTCCAAAATAATTGACTTTTTGTAAAATAATCACGTGTTATAAAATGAAGATCACATGGGAAAAAAGTAAGTGAATTTCGCAAAAATTTTTTGGACTGGAGTTTGAAATGCAACATTTTAGCCAGCTTTGGCTCTAAACAGCTAAGATTCCCTACATCTTTAACAATGTATTATAAATTTGAGTACTGTATTATAAACAAGATGGCTTAATTGTGAAGTTATATAAATTTATCTTGTGAAAATTTTACTAAATTGACTTAATTCGTTCTCCACACAATCTTAAAATGTTATTTCAGATTTCAGTCACATGTTCTTCTCACTAATGCGTTTTTTCTTCAAATCTCCATAAAAAGTATAAATTAAGTTTTACTGTATATGTGATAAAAGAATAATATGAAATAATAAAGAAAATTTTGTCCTATTCTCATTGTTCACTAGCAATCTCGCAATCTCATAGGCTTTGCTGAGGATCAAACCCATCCATTTAGTCAGCAACCATCAGAAGGTCGAGCTACAGTTGAGCTCTCAGTCAGACATTAGTACAATATTTCTGATAGTGAATCTTGGTCCTTCAATTTAGGGTGTTCCAGACCAATAAACTAAAAACTAAGATGTGTACAAATTTATGTATAATCCTAAACAAAATTTTACAACCAGGGTTATGGAACACATTTTACTCCTTGAAAGTATGAAGAAAACTTCGCACTACCACAATGCAGCACTCTTTCTATCAGCAAGTACACTAACCTAAAAGAAACTTACAACTTTGTGCACACTAAAATGTGTACTAGTGCTATCAAGCATGTCCAGACACTATCTAATGCATAAGATTGTTATTTTTTTGTGAGTTTGAAAATGATGGAATTGATAGGTGTATGACAATGAATGGGAAGTTCCAGACAATGTACAAGGTACTTAAGTTTTTTGTAGTTAACTTCTATAATCTGTGTGTAAGAGGCTTTTCGAAATTAATACATACGGAAACAAAACTCAGGAGTGCAATGTCCACTGTCTAAATCTTTGGTCAGCGGGAAAAGGCACATAAAAAAAAATGAATTTTTCAGGAGAGACTTTTTTTTTTTAATTTACTCTTAACTGAATATAAGTATAATAATGAAATTCATGTATGTTGGTTAAAGTAAGACCCTTTTCAATTTAAAATACAAGAAATTTTATTATTTCAAAAATTAGAAAAAATACTAGACATGTGATTAGGTACAACAGAAAAATCTACTTTTTTAACTTATGTGCCCTTTCCCGCCGATTAAACCTCATGCTGTCTAATAAGCAATATTGTCATATATTGAGTAATAAGATAAATACGACAATAATGGTGTTTTCTCTATTACAGAAGAATAATGGTACTTCTCCTACAAGTCTATTTTCTTGTAATTTAACAAATTATATAAATTTTCTTCTTTATTATTATAATTTAAGAATTAAAACCTAGTTACAGTCTAACAATGGATCATCACGAATTATCTATTTACATTTACTTTGATGACCTGAATTGAGACTTCCAAAGCAGATTTGGTCTGGTAAAATAACGTCCATTATGTCAACTCAAATTGAAAATTCGGCAAAACTTAGAACAGAAAATATTCCTATAACATGATGTATCAAGATGTATAATGAAAATTTTATGTTTGAAATTTGTATTTTCATTCAATTTTTCTGTTTCGGGTGAATGAGTGAAAACATGAACCGTAACAATATTTGTTTAATATGAAACTTATCTTCAGCAAAACACTCTTCTACTTACAAAACATGTCTCATGAGATGCCTAGTTATAAACCTAACACCACGAATCATCATAAAATACAAAGTGCTACCCAAAAGTTCCCGAAATTCATAAGTGGCGTGCGACTGAGTGCTAGTACGACAAAATGGCACCAAGTGATACTTCATATATCTCTTGTGAGTCAGTGTACCAAGCAGCTTCGTTCTGAGTGGATGCATTTAGTATTTGTGAGCGTCTTTCCATTGTTACATGTTGCTTACATTGCGATTTCACAATGACAGATTTGAGGGAGCAGCACGTCTCTGTAAAGTTTTGTTTCAAACTCAGGAAAACTTCTGCAGAAACACATCAAATGTTAAAGCAAGCATTTGGAGACGCTCTAGGCCAGATCCAAACCTACGTGTGGTTCAAGCATTTTAAAAATGGGTGAACATCAGTTGGTGAGAATCATTCTGGATGGCCATCAACTGACATTACACTCGAAAATGTCGCTGCTATTCAGGCTGTGATCGTGCAAGATTGCAGGCAGACCATCCATGACGTCTGCGACATTGTTGGACTATTGTATGGCACATGTCAGAGAATTTTGTCCAATAAACTTAACATGAGAAGTACTGCAGCAAAGTTCGTTCTGCGACTACCGAGTGCTGAGCAGAGACAGCATCGCCTGAAAGTCTGCAGGGATTTTCAGAATCAGCTTCATGATAACCCAGACTTCCTTTCCAAGGTTGTCACAGGTGATGAAAGTTGGGTTTATGGCTATGGTCCCAAAACCAAACAGCATTTGTCTCAATAGAAAAGTCCATCTTCTTCCCGCCCCAAAAAAGCCCGTCAAGTGAAGAGCAATGTGAAGTTCATACTCGTGTGTTTTTTCAACATTGAAGGGATTATCCACAAGGAGTTTGTCCCTCCTCCTCTGACAGTGAATGCAATGTTCTATCGTGACATCTTGAGGCAGTTGAGGGAGAACATGAAGAGAAAACGTTCGAAAATGTGGTGCACAGGCAATTGGTTTCTCCATTATGACTATGCAAGGCCGCATACAGTTTTCATCATGCAAGACTTCCTGGGGAAAAACAAAATGACAACTGTTCCTCATCCACCATATTCGCCAGATTTAGCTCCATGCGACTTCTTTTTGTTCCCCAAGATGGAAATCAATTTGAAAGGTCGAAGATTTCAGACAGTTGAGGAAATTCAAGCAAAATCGAAGGTGCTGAACAAGCTTTCAAGAAAGACTTCCAGATGGCATTCAATACTTGAAAAAGCTACTTCGAACGTGATGGTGGAGCATAAGGTCCAGATATGATGTAATTCCATTTATTGAGGCAGTTCAGGAACTTTTGGGTAGCACCTCGTAAATGTACTACTAGCATAATTGAAGACACAAATCACGTCCCAAAGCATAACTTATGAAACAGTCCAAGTGAGAGAATGACAGTAAAATGTTAATTTCAGTTAAACCGTCAATAAAATTAACAGTTGAAGGCACTCAATTGTATTTTGTACTACTATGTACCTATGTTTGATTAAAATCGTCCAATATACAGTACTATGTTAAATACTGCATCATGAAAGATGTAGATGAACAAGTTTAAACTATATATGTGAGAAAATGTACTTCCATATTCTTATCAACCAATATACCTTCGTCCACAAACAGACAGGTAAAAATTCAACCCTTTGTGCCAAGTAATGCAATTGTAAAATTTATTTACAAGTCTTAAAAAAACAATCTCTATAAACTGTTTTAATTACACTATACATCATCTTATCAGGTTAACATGGAAAAAGACGAGGTAAGTTTTAAATCATGGGGCTGTTGTATGAAAGAAGTTCCTCAAATATTACTAGTACTTAACCCAAATATACAGTACAATGCTTACAAAACTTCAAGTTACATGATATAGCATTAATGATGCCACGAGTTACAAAAGTATGTATTATTACAATTAAAACAATTATTACAAAGTCTCTTTCTATGACATTTTCATTTTTATTTCTTATTTACCAACACATTCAGTAAAAAAAAGCACAAGAAAATAAAAAAAAAAAAACACAGTAAATATAAAAATAAAGAAATAAATCTCGGAGATACTGAACATTATAATACACATTACTAATATCTTGATTTGAAGAGGTGCTGTTTAAAATAAATACTACGAATAATTTATGTAATTAAATGTACTGTATAACAAAATTTTCGGTTACGAGATTTAAATGTCCAAACTGTAATTCTATGAAGTATATACATCATGATGGCTACAGTATGGTACAGTTCTTTTATTTTCTCTCTGTCTCTGTGCATCATAGTTTGAGGTGAGAGGAAGAGATGGCAAAAGGTTGTAATGCTTTTAATACTCTGACGCCCACAACTAAGATAAGCCACTTGGAAATTTAATGGTCACTGACCAGCAGAGATACAATGAAACATCTATACCAAGAAAACCGGATCATACAATCTTAGTAAAGCATATTACTGCTTCTGGTATCATATACATGATGGAATGAACTTATGTTGATCAAGTAAACATCCAAAAATTTTACAATCCTTAATTTACTTAATTTAATGCACAGAACCAAAGACTATAAAAAAAAGTCGTATAAAAATTTACACATGATGCAAAATCTCAAATTGGTTCATAATGTCCCTTGATATCAACTATAAAATATAGAATCCAGATTCCAGTTCCCCGAATGATTATAATAATAATTTAATTGTTCTGACAAACGTAATGTGAAGCTCTGCCATAAGATAAGTCATTAAAAATTAGACCATGTTACTCTTTGTCAATGATGTGTGTAATCTCTGCTTCAATAAACAGCTTAACTTCTTAGCTTCATAGTCCATACAATGCCCAGAGTTGCCAACATAGAAAAAAATTCTACTCATATATGTATTAAGATATTTTCAACAACAAAATAAGCATTCTAACAAATTAATAAAATAAAAGGCTTGAACAAAATAAAATTTAAATGAATGTCAGAAGTCATCAACTACTGTACCATCTCTACAATAACACAAGCTATACAGAAATTGGCTATCCAATTTTTAACAGTGCGAGGGAAGTATAAAAACGGATGACCATACTGATCAATGTAATGTAATTGGTTCAACTAAGACTTGTTGAATCTGGAGCTATTATTTTTATATAATGAATGAAATATTCAATTCCACAAGAATAATAAAATTATTTCTATTGCAATAATTTTCATCAACTTGTCCCTCTTTCTTCATTACTTCTCCTTATTATACGAAATCAAGTCTACAGATAATTAATTAAAACACAATGAAAATGTGGAAGTAAGCAGTTGTGCTTCCCTTTTCAGATTGGCCTATGCTGTATTTTTCCAGCAATGATTTAACAAGTGTTTAATATTCTCTATACTCAAATTTGGCATTACCTACTGTAAGTTTGCAATTCTTATTTTAGGTAATCTTTTGCTACTGTCAAATGAAACAGTGTTCACATTTTGGATTCAGAACTGTATTTTTGCAAGGTACTTCACCTAAAATAATGTAGCAAAAGTAAGCTCAACATATAACAACATTTTAAAATATCGGTATTGCTTAAGATATTCATGTATTCTTGAAATGAAAAAAATAAAATTATTGGCCAATTTATTTCAAAATTTTACTGAACCAACTCTACAAAAAGAAAAAAAAAATTGACCAAACACATACCGGTAACTTCAGATATATTTTATAATTCCAAAAATTATATTTTTACTTTTTATACAGTATCCTTAGTTACATAGTTACTCTAGGTTTCTTTGGTACAGAACATAGTGAATTAATATGATAAAAAAAATTTGTAGTGTGAAGTATTGCTTATGAATTATATATTTTTGGAAAATAGAACAAGTAATCAAAAAATACCAGAATTTCAAAAGCTACATAGTTCTGACCAAAACTGTCACTTCAATGGTCTATGAATATCTTAAGTAATAATGCTAAAGTCTAAATGTAAATACTGCTTTATTTATTATAATATAATACAAGTAAGACATGAAACCTTACAGCATTTTATTATTACGGTATTCACAGAAACTTCCTGGAAGTAAATACATTTAAATCTCATACAGCTACCAAGAAGTAAAATTATATACTGCCATAAGAAGATTAAATGATATCAATTCAATAATCAATATGGGTTCGAAGCATTATTAACCAAAAATTAGGTCTATTTTCTTCCCTTAATTCAAACTATAAACATTTGAAACATACTATCGACATACACTATTAACAAGAATATTCCAAAGTCAAATACAGTAAAGCTCCGCTTAACTGAAATGGTGGAGTAAAAATAAATACCATATTAAGCATAACACGCACATCTTTCTTAAAATAATTATACTATCTAAAATATAAATGTCTAATGTTCCAATGACACAATGCATGCCAATGAGATAGATGCCACATTCTTCTCACCACAAAGCAAGGTACAAATAAAGGTGAATGCCCTTCAAGATTAACTAAGATGTTAGAGGAAGACAAAAAAGATTTCAGTGCTAGTTCTGGCTGGTTAGTTAGATTTAAAAATAAATATAACATACGTCAGCTAAATATAAATGGAGGGAGTGTATGTATTACAGGTATAATAAAAAAGCATGCTTTTGCTGTTATACGTATTAATTAATATTGCTGCATCTTCCATTCAATACAGAAAATACCACCCATGAATTATCCGAAAAAACATATTATCCAAAACAGCTCTGCTCCCTTTAGTTCAGATAAGTGGGGTTTTACTGCAGAATGACGTTTATATACTGTTGAAAAAAATCAGCGGAACAGATTTTTTATCTGTTGTAAATTCTTGATATAAGGCAATAGTTGTGCTGTATATCACCATATGTGTTAAATCTTTTCTATTCAGGAAACACGACATTTGGTTTTCATCTTCATGGCATTCCATGGAAAACGAATAGTAATCCATCCATGCTGAAAACCAATATGATTTAATTTACAATTCATTTTAATATATCAATATGCCTGGTAAATTATTAATAAGTATTTAATGAATTTCAATCTTAAGGCATATAAACTTGCAAATGTTTATTTGCTATTTAATCACAATATATATTGTGATTATAATATATATATATATATATATATTGTGATTAAATAGCAAATAAACATTTGCAAGTTTATATGCCTTAAGATTGAAATTCATTAAATACTTATTAACAATATGATTTAGCTTGATCTTCTCCGTTTGACTATGGCCATTTTAGAACATATCGGGAATTATGGTCATTGTTGTGGTCTAATTCAGATGCTATTGCAAAAGAACTACAAAATGGTTGATATCAGAGCAGTCACCCTCATTCAACAGGGATGGACTTATCGTCAAATTGCGAATGACCTCCGTTACTCTGTGTCAGTTGTGTATAGAGCTGCGAAACGTTATAGGGAGTCAGGGCAGTACGAAAGGAGATGTGAATAAGGATGCAAACGATAGACAACTAAAATCAAGACAGATTTTTAGTTCTTTCTGCTCTGCGTCGGCGTATATCCAGTGCTCGTGACATGCAAAACGACCCCAGGTTAGTAAATGGAATAGCAGTAAGTGACCAGACGGTCAGGAATAGATTGTGGGAAGTTAATTTGCGAGCTTGGAGACCTCTATGTGCCCCTCGTTTGGAGGTTCATCACAAGCGAGCAAGGTTAAGATTCGCTCTGGAACATGTAAATTGGCAACTTTGACATTGGAGGCAAGTCTGTTTACAGACGAATCAAGGTTCTCCCTGACTTCCTGTGATGGAAGATTACATGTCTGGAGACGTCATGGAGAGCATCTCAATGAACCTAACATTCTTGAAATTGACAGATTTGGTGGGGGCTCAATTATGGTCTGGGCCGGCATTAGCTTAGAAACAAAAACTCTGCCCTGAGCATCGTTCCTGGCCAGTTAAATGCTATTGGATATGTTGAAAATATATTGCGACATGTTCTGCCTATAATGGAATGTATGGGTGCTAGATTTGTGTTGATGCATGACAATGCAAGAGCCCATGTTGCCGCTGTCTCCATAAAATTTCTGAACGAGCATGTAATTCCTGTAATGAATTATCCAGTGATTAGTTCAGATTTAAATCCTACTAAACATGTATGGGAAATGCTTGAAAGACGCATCCATAGGCGTCATCGAAGTCCACAGAACCTCTAAGATCTTGCAATGGCACTTAATGAAAAGTAGATGAATATACCCCAAGTCAACATTCGGCAGCTTGTAAGAAGCAAGTCTCATAGATTCCAAGCAGTAATTCAAGCTCATGGAGGCAACACAAGGTACTAAATCCATGTAGAGATCGTGAGGACTCACGATTGTTAGAATAAAGAAACAGAGTTTTCACTTTGTTTTGTGCAGTATTGAGTAAGATGACCATTGTTGACCACAATTTGGTTGTAAATGGCCATGGAAAGTAATTTTTTATAAAATATAGTATCTGAAGTTCATGCTGTACTAAGGACAACATTCTACTTTTCACTGTTGAATAAAAAATTAATTTCAAATCTTGTTCCACTAATTTTCTTGAGCAATATATTATTGGAACTAACAAAAAAAAATCCTTAATTCAAAATAACACACATAAACAAAGAAAGAAATACTAGCAAGGGGGGGGGGGAAATGTTAATACTATAAAAGTTGCATTTTGGGGTCACAGAAGCACGAAAATAATTACTGTCAGATTAGTGTCAAACACAATTAACATTACAATTTTCAATACTATAAATGTTAGTGCTATTACGTGGCAGATTAATAGTATATTCAATGATGTGTAGTAAATAGTAAACAGATAATGAATCTAATAGCTAAGTCCCGGACTTTCAGGATCTAAAAGAACTTCAAGTAGGTTAGCCTGAAGAGCACACGAACTTTATGGATTTTAAAATGCAACTTTGGGCTTAATACGTTTCTTAGGAAGAAATGAAAGAATGCAGTATAGCTCACATTTAAAGCACTGACTGCATTGGTGTCCACATCTTCAGACAAATAAGTTTACAAATGTTATAATGTAATAAAAATGACTCTCAAATGACAATGAAAACACTTTGCTGTGAATTCAAATATATTTCAAAACACTCTTCCTCGAAAAATACATAAATAAATAATAGAAAATAAAAAAGAGAAAACAGTCAACTAAAATTTTTAGGTTCTAATCACAAAACAAGGTCACTTTCAGTTCTAACGAATAGTCACATTTTGTCCACCAGATTATGAAGAATGTAGAACTGCATAAGGCCTGAATCTAAAATTACCAGTCTTATTAATCATAAACTCAACACAGTATTTAATATGCAGATAGATATTTTACTATCAAATTTCGTGCTTCTCTCAATGTACAGGGGCATGGAGATAGAGCTCCATGCTTTCATGACTTGAAAATGACATGGTGTGGTCAGCACCAAGCTGCAACTGTCTTTTATCGCCAGGAAAGACCTAGTACTCAATTTGACAGGATGATTAGACTTTGGAGCATTTATAGTTTGGCAATGAGAAAAATTCCAAAATCACCTGAGATTGAACCTGGGATAATCCGTCCACAGTCTGTTGCTCTACCAACCAAGCATACATAATTATAATTGTCACATATACATATATTGGGTGTATGAAGTCTAAATTTAAAATTGAAGGAATTACTGAGAAATTTGTTTTCAAATCTGATTAATGAAAAAACGTTATTCACTTCGCATCTTTGCATTATTTTAACATAAAGAACATGTTACTGAAATTTAGGTTACAAATAATAATAAAAAATTATAATTATTACTGATTCAGTCTCATGTTTCAAATAACAAAATTAGATATCACTCAAAACCTTCTCTTCAGTTAGGTACCTAAAATCAAACGAAAGATGAAGTATCTTTATAATTCAAAAATAAATTTTAACTTCTAAATAATAACAAACTACTTAATACTTAACATATCCTACTACACTTGGATTGAGCAATTGATTTTAGTACACATATATCGTATATCTGTTTCTTCTTATATCTCCTTCTCTTTACAAGAATGCTGAAATGAACTATAGCTGCATCATTAAGATAAAAATTGTATAAAAATAGTAAACATTACTCCAAGACTCAGTATGAATGAATACTTATGTATTCTGCTTCAATTAAAATAATTAACTAAGCTAATTACATGATGTAGCAATTATTAGGGACACATTTCCATGCCACATTGTCAGTTCCTATGATTGAACCCTGCCTTTAATACATAAATACTACACTGTTTTCCTGATCAACCATTACAGCAGAATCTGAAATATAGATCATGTTAATTTACAAGATTTGTATCGGTATCATAGGAAATTTCGTATATTTCGTTTAATTTTTCTATCTAGTATCAATATAGTCTTCATTATTTGTATGATCTACTTATACTTTAAAATTTAATTCAAGTCTGAAGTTCGACAAAGCAACTCTTGTCCTCTTAATTTCAACCTACATTACCAAGTGAACTGTATTTGTAACAAATCCTGATCAATTTCAAACTCTCATTTCGTCTAATATACCTTCTGTCATTACTGTCCATCAGTGAGTGCTTTTTTTCTAAAATCTATTATGTTGTTTCAAACATTTTGATCATAACATTTTCAAATCAAGAAATGGATTCGGAATACCTCAAAATCTATGCTTCAGTGGCTGACCATGACAATATCTTTGAAAAATTTTGGAGTGCAAGAGGTCAAATGACTTTATTGTCAAACTCCTGGCATTAGAAAACAACAACAACATTTTAATTGATGATTCAAGTCTCATATCTTGAGGGGGGGCCTAATTGCAGGATGTCTCACAATAAACTTGCTTTGAGTAAATCAAATGGAATCATATCTGAAATACATTTTCCAAACAAATACATGTTGATCAACTGTTATGTGCTTTATTCTGCTATAACAATGCACAGAATGCAGCTGATCAAATAATACTGTTTTAAGATGATGAATGTACAAATTTTATTAATGATGTGCTGCCTGCTTTACATATTGTGCCGAGTCATTGTATGGTGCAGACTCCAGTAAGGTAAGCTGAATAGTTTTAGTTGCGTCATGCACGCACACGCACGCACACACACACAATTGAAACTATTACGGGAATATACATAATAAGTAGGAAAGCTACAAAATTGTTAAAATAAATAAATAAGAATAAAAAAATACAATAATTTAAAATATTAGCAGCCATGATATTAATATCCTAAATCATTTCCTGAAGGAATTTAATTAAGAAAATGTATAATATTTGTATTTCTTAAAACAGGGCTCAGTTTTCCTTGCATTCCTCCTCTTGAAATTCAACTTCGTAAATATTCTTTCAGTCTCAAGTGCAGATCATACAGTGCGATCAATTTTGCTTTCCGCCGGAGTGTTTTGCCTATGGGCGAGTGTGCCACTCATTAGCCGGAGGGTAAAGCAATACAACAAACCGACCGTACAACAATACACTAACAAATTTTGAGACTCACTACTTCCCAAATTATCATTCTCCACACATTTTTCGCATCTCTTTAGGAAATTATTCATCACATTTTCCAGAAACCACTCACAAAATGTGCGCCTACATACGGGGTCACCTTGCTGAAGAGCATGTGCCACAGTTATTTTACACGGCTTGAAGTGCAACAATTTAGTAGCTTTTTGCACAGACCCATATGGAAGTCCCACTTGTTGTGCAAGACGGCAAAGAGATTTTCTAGGATAATTTTCTAAATGATTACAAATGTCATGTAATCTTTCTTCGATGAGAACTCTACACCACTTTTTTGGTTTCTTAGGCTGAATACTTCCAGTTTCCTGAAATTTATGATAAAGATTATGGACTGTTTTACGATCTGGAGCATCTACACCTGGGAATATTTCTTGAAACCGTCTTTCAACTTCACGAGCTGGCTGAGTTAACACATATGAATTGTAAATAGACATGCTGTGGCTGTGCCGTTGTAAACTCACGAGGCATAATACACATTATGTATACTATCGAATTAAGAAACAAACACCCAGGAACAGCTGCCAGCGTTCAGCAAGGTCAACAAGTAAGCAAGCAGACTTGCTATTCTCTCCAGTGGCGTTTCATTCATAGGAAAAACCCTGAGCCATGGAGGAAAGCATAATTGATAGCACTGTATTACTGCATACATATACATTAATAAAAAAAATTTATGATCACTTAGGAGTAACTTAATCCGATTGTGTGTGCTATAGAACAAATTAGACTCTTTATAGTTTTATCTTCTGCAACCACTAATCAATTATAGAACATTAACTAAAAGTAATATGTGTTAAAGGAAGAATAATTTGTTTGTATGCATCTGAAGTCAGACTATGTAGGCCTAATATGTAGCTAGTCGGCAATATATTCAATGGAGGGGGAAAGAAACTGGACACCCTACTCCATTATCTCCTGGCCCAGTTATCTCATAAGTGGTGCCTTCCTGGTATCACTTGTGAGGTTCAGATCTGTCTTCGGACAGTTGACTAAACAACAACTAAAAGTATTTTGTTTAAAAAATTACAGGATATAATAATAATAAGACTGTGTGCTACAGAGCATAGTTTTATCTTCTATGTCCATCAATCAATTGCAAAATATTAATTATAATTAGACTATAACATTTTCACTATCCAGTATTAATCAGAATATCAAAACATATAATTTAATGTTAAAACTAATAAATTATATTTTTGGAGCTAAAAAATAAAGATAAATAACATTTCACAATAATGAGAGGAGAAAAAAAATTGATAAAAGCCTTTGCCAAATGAAATATTAATCTGAAACCATCAGATTGAATTAAGCAGTTTTCTCAGTAATACCTTCATATTCCCTGTACGAATACATAATTTCCATAACTTACAAGTGAGACAGACAGACTGAGGAAGAAAGCAAATTATGGGACACAGAAAGACAGAAAAAACTAAATTATTCTGATGTAAGTTACAGAAAAAAAAAAACTCTAGCAGTCTTTTGACTATAATAATTGAAAATGTATGACTGAAATATCAGTAAAAATAACATTAATTAATTATTAAAAAATTGTGAAACATGACGTCAATTTAAGTTAGTCATATGGCTAATTATTATCAACACTGATTATTTATCGATACAATATCTATAATGATAATGTCAATCAAAATCATTTCTGCACAGCAGAAATTTATATTCACTACAATAAAAGAATTAATATGAAGTCAAGATAAACAAAATTATTAAAATTTCATAAAAAAAATTATTAGTAATGCTACATCAACAGCATTTAAACATCAGAATTATTTCATTAATGAAATGTTCAAAACATAGCAATGAAATGCTAAAAATTTGTATCAACACTTTACAAATTAGTATCTATTCAAATACAGAAATTTCTAACATATCTTCTTATTTTAAACATTTCTATAACATTTAAATTCATTCACAATATGAGCAAAACACCAACACTGACATCAATAGCCTTAGTTGTAAAGATCATGTCTATGTTAACATGACAGAAGCAAAGAAGCAGATTTCCATCTATGCTTATTCAGATGTAACCCACATGACATTTCAATGCCTTAAACTGCGTCTGACAATGTTGTTAGCAGTTTGGTCGAACTCCCAGATACCGATTCTAGCTTCTTCCAAATCTGAATCAAATTTCTGATGTGGGCTGTACATAGAAAAGGGATGTTTACCATTATGTACAGTAGTATGGGAGCAGGACCCTGAAGCACCTGATGAACTGTAACAGCTTGAACGAGTGTTGATTCTGTAAAATTGTTTACAAGAAAATCAAGTAATGTTACAAAGCTATATAATTTCAACACAAATACTTGTTTTATTTGCTATTAAACAAAAGGCAATATGATGTACAATAAGAAGCACTGTCAATTAATAGAAGAATTTAATTCAGTCAATACTTAACAGTGAGAAATACATTAAAATTTATGTTATACCAAAAAGTAACATTACATATATTTTATTTTAACGATAAATGTTTTCGCCAATTATATTGGTATCTTCAGGTCGAATAAAACATCTTAACAAAATGAACACTTGGTCTTAACTAGTTAAAACAACGTTAAAAGTAGGATATAAATTAAAACAGTTAATAAAATTGAGTGATGCAGCCACCAGGTTGTATGTAGAAAAATTATCAACAAAACAAAACAAAAAAAAAATAATATCAATAATCACAATTACATGAATGCTGCTGAAGAATTATACATTATCACTCACTCTAATAGTAACAATAGCCACCTGCTTAATGAACAATATCCAAATTCAAATAACCCGCTGTTTAAGATTATACAGAAGTAACTTCGGATCATCTACTAGTCTTGTCGGGTATGCAGTTTTCTTTGTAAGCTACTTCTTAATGTGCCGCCGCTCTCATGAACTCCAGCCAACTCTTTCAACTTCTTGTAAGTAACGTTCTATATGATCTTAAATAATATTTTCAAACAATTTTGTTCATACCATCCTTTGCTAATTACAGGGCTTTATCCTGTCACCATTACTCGGCAACATGACCGCCCTATTTGTAGCATCTTTAATCTGATTTTGAAACTGTTACTGCAATACTAGAAGAGGTCTTGCCGTCCCCCTCGTCATACATGCTTTCTACTATACATCATTTTCTACACACATCCTGGTGGCTACATCACTCAATTTTATTAACAGTTTTAATTTATATCCTACTTTTAACGTTGTTTTAACTAGTTAAGACCAAGTGTTCATTTTGTTAACATGTTTTATTCGATCTGAAGATGCCAATATAATTGGCGAAAACGTTTGTCATTAAAATAAAATATATGTAATGTTACTTTTTGGTATAACATAAATTTTAATGTATTTCTCACTGTTAAATATTGACTGAATTAAATTCTTCTATTAATTGATATTGTACTTAACGGACCAATATGCCATTGAAATTAAGAAGCACTGTGTTACATCATTAGCTGAAAACTACACAACAAGCAGCTTTTCATATCAATGAGCTGGTCCTAATGCCAATGAGTAATCTGCCACCTCATCAGAACTAGGCTTTCTGTCATCTCAACAGAATTAGGCTTTCTGTCATCTTATGAGAATTCCACCATGTCCTGAAACTTGACATTTCCAACATTTTGGAACAACATATAGGTTCCAGCATCATGGCAGATAGGTATGACTAAAGGGGTCGCATACTCGGGATTACCCTGACATAACAAGCTCAACAGAGTAGGTAATCCTTCTAGCCTTACCTGTATGCCCTGATGGAGCCTGCAAATATGCTAATTCTGATCACGGTCACCACGAAAGCCTAAAAACTCATATATGCCACGTGCATCAACATCAGTTAAGGTACGGTCACACGTTGCTACTTTTGCTGCGCAACTTTTGTACTGCAGCTGCAAAAGTTGCGTGTTGTGTTCACACGTAAGCCAAGCAGCGTGCTGCATGCTACTTTCTGTGCTGCGCAACCTGCTTCTTTTCGTGCTGCGCAACCCGAGTGCTGCAAAAGTTGCAATTGGAGGTTGCGAGTCTGTTCACACACAAGGCGCTAATTTTGCAGCCGCAGGCTTGCTGCAGGTTTCCCTCTCCATGTTGACTTCTCAATACACACATTGTGGTTATGTTCGCATTATTAATAAACTCATGCAAAAGCTTACTTATCTATTATTTGCTTTTCTGTCCTAACTAGTATTCAGAAATTGGCATTATTTTTACTATAAAGCTTTTAAAAACGCCTATATACTTAAACAATAACCAACAGCATATTCACGTAATCAATGTGGAAATGGAACCAACACATTAATTACCTTTGTAATAAATTACGTAAAATAGTATATTATTTTGTTTTATTGAGGAATTACTTGTCAATAAGTTTATTATGTACAATATATTTAACTTTATTTCAATTGGTAATTATGTATGGAATTATAGGATGGGGTAGCTCATTTAAATCCAATTTTAATCCACTTTATTTATTACAGAAGAAAATAATTAAAATATGTCTTCATAAACCTATTGATTTTCCATCTCAAAATTTGTTTCTAGACTTTAATGTACTTAACGTAAGACAAATTTATTATATTGTATTAATAAAATTCATACATAAAAATCGAAATAATTTTTAATTGTATTCTCATAGTTATGAAACAAAAGGTATGAATACTTTAAGACTGTTTGACCCAAAATGCAACACTGTTACAGTATTTAATCATAGTAGTAATTTAGGCCCAAGAATATATAACAAATTTATATTTAAATCTTGTCAATTCTAATAGTTCTAGTATTAAATTTAAAAAGTTATGTATGGATTTTATAAAAATTGAAAAATTGTAAATTTAAATTGATGTACTATAATTGCAAATTGTATTGTATAATTATTAATTTCAATTCAGGAATCCGCCCCTGAGCACGAATTCTACTCTTTCAGGGGCGAGCTAAAGTTTCTCTGTATATTTTATATTTTATGTTACAATTATCAGCAAAATAATAAATAAATAAATAAATAAATGTTGGCAACCCTCCTGTTTGAAACTGCGCTACAGAAAAAAATTTTTATATATATATATATATATATATATATATATATATATATATATATATATATATATATATATATCGTCAACAAATGTACTCAGACTGTGTTGTGCATTTAGTAACTGTTACAAATAACTTATTTTCATCACATCTAACATTAAAATATATCCAAACAATAAAAGTATCATTGGTACATTTGGATGGTAACACTTTCGCAACCGCAGCAAAAGTTTCAACAAAATCGATATCAAAAATGCTGCGGCTGCAATCCTGAGAACCCTGTTCACACGTCGCTACTTCTAAGCTGCGCAAAGCATGAAAAAGTAGCGGACAGCAGGTTCAGCAGCCGCTACTTTTCGGATTGCACCGTTGTTCACACGTCGCAGTACGAGAGTTGCGCAGTTTTTTTGCACTGCAGCGCTGCAAAAGTAGCGATGTGTGGCCGTACCTTTATTGTAACCACCAGTTAAAATTGCTTCCTAACATCTGGTTAAGCATTTTTAAGGTGCATCGATCATGGTTAGGACTTAAACCATGGTAATCTCTAAACCGTCCATATTCGAGTGGTTGAAGGAGATGATCAGTGATTAGCAGGCCTAATAAAACAAAATACTGCCAGATCTACAGCTGATTATTTCGAAGATTATTAGTATTGTACTTGGATAGGGATCATATTGAGAGTGAAGTTTTATTAGTGGAAAGTGAATTCTTATGAGAAATTAGGTGACAGAAAATTTCAGAAGGGATTTAGTTTATAAAAATCTATCATGTCATTTCTGCTGCAACAAATGGATCACTTGCAATAACTCACAAATAGTCTTATTTCTCTCATGAATCGACTGTTTACATTGCGATTCTATGCAACTGATATTTTCAGTATTTAATGGGGATAACTCGAGTATCTCTTTTCCTACGTCTCAGCTGTATGAAGAGAGGTTATGTATGGATCTTAGGATATTGCAAACTTCCTGGCCCTGAATTGTACACGCACTCCAACTAATTTTCATCACCCATTTCCTTTATGGATATTCCATCATTTTTTTTAATGTTACATATTAAGAATTCCTCATTTTAAATATAGCATTGAAATCTAACAATCTTTCAGACTCACATTGGAATATAATCATTTTCACTTTTAATTTTTCATTTTGTATGATTCTAACAAAACAGCACTGAAGAATGAAGAAATGTAACCTGTAAACGTAACAGTACCCAAAGGCAAACAAACGCAACACGAAAATGTAGGATACGTTTGTTATGATGTAGAATGGAGTAAGCACAGTCATTTTTAGACACTGACTATCATCTTTGCAGGGGCATGGATGCTTTCCTTTCGTCATTTTGTAGAAATGGTGTACCGTCACAGACTTTATCCTCATTAAATGAGGTGTCAGCTAACCATGTTTAAGTAACCGATGATTATGAATGAACAAAAATTACATTTTAACCGTGGTTTCGTATCTCATGGTTACTACATTTCTAACAGACATTGATGTACATGGCCAAACGAGTTCATCAGAGTAGGCAATCCTTCTAGTCTTACCTATCTGCCCTGATGGTGCCTGTATGTAGTCCTTTTTTTTTTTTATTTTAGTAGGTTATTTTACGACGCTTTATCAACATCTAAGGTTATTTAGCGTCTGAATGAGATGAAGGTGATAATGCCGGTGAAATGAATCCGGGGTCCAGCACCGAAAGTGTATGTAGTTCTGAAACATTGAAAATGTGCTAATTCTGATCACAGTCACCATGAAAGCCTAAAAACTCAAATAATCTTGCCATCTCTTTATGTGATTATAGAGAATGTAAACATACGTGTGACATATAAAATTAGGAGTCTCAGCCAATGGAGTTATGTGGTCTGCACCAATTGCCATCCCTACATATGAGCTGGAGTTACCAAAATATAGTGACATCTTAAATATACGATCGACTAGTCCCAGAGTTGGTCTTTAATAGTCCAGACATGCATTACCCTGTTACAGAAGTTTAGAAATAGCCCCGACCAGTCTGTATAGGCCATTCGTATCTTGTGAAACCAAATGCATGCATGTGCTATAGCACACAGTAACAACCTTATGGTGGGGGTAAGTGAGCTAGCTAGTTACAAGTGGAAGCATAGTGAGGGAGGGAACCCTAGACCACTGTATTCTTCCTCTCATGCAGTGGCGGCTGCTCCCTACGTGCTAACGTGTTGTAGCACGCCATAAAATTATCGTAGAAATAATTTTGTTAAAAAAAACGCACATAATACAAATTCTACTTACAATAGTTCACTATTTTCGATAATTTTGTGCTACAGACTCAATGGAATCCATCCTTACTGTACGTGCTAATTCCCAATTTAGCCCGACTAACAGTGTCTGCTCATGCGCAGAACAGCACTTCACCTCGCCCCTCCTTGATATTTTGTCCTGGGTTTTTTCACAACACCGAGCTCAATATTGTGCAGCGCGGTACGCTCTTCTTCACTTTGTTTTGGTGAAACTTTCTCTCTTCCCTTCTATATTCTTTGGTTCATAGCAGTTGACAGAACAGTGCTGCCTAGACACCGCTAGAGATATAACTTTGAAATAAAAAAAATACGTTTTATATATGTAGCTTATTTTTGCTTTTTGTGTTTTTCATAAATATAATCATATTGAAATACATTTTTGAACGTTTGTGTAAACAGGTTTACTTTTATATAATCTCAGCAGATACTTTTGAGTTTATTATCTACGTGTTACGGGGTCTATGTTGGCATACCTTTTTGCGGGAGTCCATTAAAATAGGGATTATTTTCCACTTTCAAAACAGTGTGTGCAGGTTTGTGGGATTCATTATCTTTTATACTGTGGTCATTTTAAATGTATATTTTACTGTGTGTCTGTCTATATTTTGTGCCTAGTGTAATTCAAAAATATAATATAAGTTTAATGTGTATGTTAATCCAGAGACAGGTTTTAATATTGGAATTATAAACAGTTTCAAAAATATACTGTAGTTATATCATGTTGAACTCCATCGATTCATTATTCAAAACTGCTTTCTCCAAGCAGCCATAGAAGATTAAATTAGAATTAAAAATCTAGGGCAGTCAACACCATTATTGTGCAGAAAGTAAAGGATGGTAAAAACTATGTGTACACTAGGAAATGTAACAGAACAGTTTATGACAACAGTGACGGGATATGTGGATGCGAAATACGAAATGCTCTGTTCTGCTTCCCTTGCCTCCTATTTAGTAGCGGTGATTCATGTCTACAACAGGTGTCAAAGATCTTGGTCTCTGAATGACTATATAAAGGAACATTCACACAGCAAGAATCATAAACTCGTTTGAACTTTGTACAATTGACACCGCAAATATTGCAGCGTAGCTAATAGAGCTTATCAAGAATCAGCACAAGGACATAATGAGAAAGTCGAAAAAATCTATATATTTTATCGAAAATAATTGATTGTATTAAATTTTGTGGGAAATTTGAACTAGCGCTACGTGGCCACAATGAGACGGAAACGTCAGATAATCTCGGTGCGTTCATAGGTCTTACTAATCTGATAAGCAGCGTGGACAGTGTAGTGAGAGAATACAGTGAAAATAGCAAAGTGTTTAAAGGAAATTCTAAGTCGATTCAAAATGTCGGTGGATTTCACCTTCAAAAATTAGGAGAGTCTAAAAATATTTTTAGCACGCTATTATTTTCAGGTACGAGCCGCCACTGCTCTCATATGCAAGTAAGTTTCATGAGATAACGAATGACCTATACTAGAAGACAACTTGCATGATTAAATGTTCATTCCAGAGCAGAAGGAATATTTGATCTGGAATCTATGGATTAAAACCTAAGTGAAATATATTTTTACTATATACACATTTTTCTAATAGAAATGGTTGTAGTTTTAGCCTGTGTTGTCAAAAATCTGGGATCATATAGAAAAATTGATTGCTACAGATTGGCCAAGAAGTCCATTCATCATTCATTCATTGTTTTCTGCCCAAGGGCAAGTTTTTCACTGCAAACCTTCAATTCTCCAATCTTTCCTATTTTCTGCCTTCCTCTTTCATGATATTACGATGTATGGATCATACGCGGAGACTTCATCCGATATCTTCTTCTGCCTCGAACTCTTCTCCCGTTCACCATTCCTTCCAGTGTATCCTTCAGTACACAGTTTCTTCTCACCTAGTGACCCAGCAATTCCTTTTTCTCTTCCTGATCAGTTTCAGCATCGTTCTTTTTTCACCCACTCTTTCCAACACAGCTTCATTTTTTATTCTGTCTGTCAATTTCACATGCTCCTTTCTTCTCCATAACCACATTTCAAATGCTTCTAGTCGCTTCTCTTCACTTTGTCATAATATCCATGTTTCTGCCCCATACAATGCCACACTTCATACAAAGCACTTCACTGATCTCTTAGGAAGTACCTGTACTCTATATTTATTTAATAATTTTTGGTAACATTATTACATTTACTTACAAATTACAAATCATGTGTCGTATAGATCAGTATCAAGGTAAATAAGTATCGCCATTCATGTTTTCTGATGGTTCAAATGTCGAGATTTCATCTCAGTTCATATCATTGTATGTGGCACTTACTTTCTAAATCACACTTGTAATGAGGATTCTCTTTAGCTGAGAAGACATTTCTGGCGCATTAACTACTATAAATCGCATATTTATCAGGAAACAGCATCTTTGTGTGGGACATTGCATTTCGGAATTGTGCTAACAAAGGATGACTGACATGTTGCAATGTGCTGTTCTAGGTCTTCATCCGATAATTCATGTACTTTAATCTTTAATTTTCTCATGATTCATCAAGTTGATAAATGTATAAACATTATTTAGTGTTTGCTATTTCAATACAACATTCTGAAAATATATAAAGACAAAATATTTGTGTGTAATGCTAAATATTTGATTTCATATTAGATTTACATTACATTATATTTGTGAAATAGCTTAACTTGCGAAATATTGTGATAACATTCAGTAAATCGGATATTTGTGATTATTAGAAATCACGTTATTATCTATTTATTTATTTTTAATTTTCCTGTTGTGCAAAATGTGTGAACGGATGAGGAAGTTATTTGAGACAGGACCATACAGGTTCTGAGGGGTGTAGAAGTCGGGGTAGTGAAGAAAGGGTTCATCAAACCCGCCTATTTCTTCTGTCTCTAGTATAGTGTGTGTTTACATTTGTGCTGAAAGGAAAGGTATGTATCTTATAACATAACAATGAATTTAAGAAAATTGGCAGATGGGTGGGAAAAGTGTGTTAACTCCATATTTTTCACAGCATCCTCTTACATTTAAACTCATTTAGATTCTTAAATTAAAATTGACTTTCAGATATTTTTTAAAAAAGGTTAACAATATTATAGCAAACACTATCAGAGAATCATGAAATAAAAATACACAAATGAGAATTTTTGGGAAACTATTTAAACTTTAAAAATCATCTTTCTCGAAAAAACTTTTATGGAGTTAACACACTTTTCCCACATATCCAATCACCAATTGTCAGTAATGGTTTATATACAAATACTAAATTTATATGTTAGCTACCCCTGCATAAAAAAACCAGGACTGATTTAGACATTTGTTGCAACAAATGTAACAATGAGTTTCTGTAACCCATGGTGGGAAAAGCAACACTGAACTACACTCACGATCAACTAAACATAAGTGAGCAGATGTTACTGCCGCATCATCTCAAAGTGTAACATAATTTTTCCAACCAAGTTCAGCAACAGAGATCTACAATTGGCTGCAGTTGAACGAGCTTGGGCATAACACATGGTCAAACAATATAACAGTTTTTGCTCAAATTACTGTGCAGCGAAATTTCTGAAAAGATGTTTTGAAGAAAAAGTTCTCTTGTGGTAGCACGATGTGTGAAGCCATTGTTGTGAAAGTACTTTTTTGGAGTTGGTCTGTATTACCTACAAAGTGGGTGTTATCTACATTTTGTGTAGCCTATGTGAAGCTAGTAATAAGCACCAGTTAATATAATATCTAAGGAGCGGATTTCTATGTAATTAAATATTATTTTTGCGTGTGATAAAACACAATTAACAAAGTTAAAAATTCCGAACATGTTTCAAGTTTAAAACTCGAATTTTATTTCACATAAAAACACATATTTTCACAAAAAAATTATGTAAATATTTTCAGGAAATCTATTATAAACACATAAATCTTGAGTTTTTTTACTTAAATAATTTTTTTACAAGAACTTTTAAACATTTTAAAACTAAATCAATTATGTCACTCAGAAGTACATTATCTTTTTAAGAATTCTTGGTTGCTTCGAGTTTCTAAGCACTGTGTGGTGTATCCGTGATCCATTTTTGTAATAGTATCACCTCAAGTTCTGAGAACTGCTAGGCAGCATATCAGTGTTATTATTAGAGAATAAATTAACGTGAACAAGGAGGAGAGATCTTGCAACACATAATTAGGAATGTTTATTGTTGCTGAAGATGATTTCATTCCACGCTTTGTTTGTGAAACACAACAGATAAGATTTTCATGTTGAAGATATACCGATAAGCTGTCACAATTTGACTATAATTATATGTATATTTACCGCCTTTGCTTATCATACAAAATGAATGAGTTAATTAGTCATATTTTCCTCATTAACGTTTTCGGTACGTAACTTGTACCATCTTCAGATGTTTGTATATTATTTTAATTGTAAACCAAGCCTGTGGGTGCATGTATCTGGACTGAAATGGTCAGTGTTTTTGTGTATGCTGTGCGGTGTCGGTGAAGTGTTGTCATGATTACACAAATGATCACCTTAACTCTTATATGCTATTTGGTACCACACTTTATCAAACTTGAATTGCAATGTTTCTGTCGTTGTTTAAAACACTATGTAAGACACTGTTTAAAAACTGTTTAAAACGATTTAAAATATTTAAAAGCACTTAGTTTTTACATCACTTTGACTATGTGAAGTATGTGATCACTGCTGGTTGGAAGTTAGATGAGGCACTTGTGGTGATCTTGTTTAGCGTTGAGTTGGACGCAAGGTCGTGACATGACTATGTTTCTAAAAGTGATGTTGAGACACTTCTATTAGATTGATGGCTTATGTAATATTATAACAGGATGAAGATTGTCAGGTCCGTGGCTATAGTATCGCCTGGCGTGTCTGTAACAATATGGTTAAATTAATTTATAAAGTTGGGGATGTTTGTAATTGTATTGGAAATTCCTTTGGTATGGTTAACTGCAGTGCCTATTATGTATGAAAAGTAACTTACAGTTATGGATGTATTGGTCTGCTCGTGCTTGATGCCAGGCTGATACTAGAGCGAAGGACTTGTTCACAGTATTTTAGTTAGTTATAATATCTGTTTCCGGAAGTAGAGGGGGTGTCGGTGTAATCTGTGTGTGTGATTGTTTGGGCGGGAGTAGTTTGAATAAATTGAAGAGTGGGTTATTTATGTTGGCTATTTGTTCATTTAGTAGAGGTTTTCCTGAGTTGTGTTCTTTTATAATATGAAATTGTTCCGCCGTTTCTATTGTAGGGTCGTTTGTGATTTTTAGTATTTTCAGGGTGTCATTAATGTTTGCGAGTTCATGGTTTTCTTCTATAAGGTGTTGTGCAAATTTAGATCTATTTCTATTATAAACGAAATCAGAGGTATGTTCCTTAAATCTTATTTTAAAGTTGCGCCGGGTCTGTCCTATATATGTTTTGGTGCAATTTTTGCAGTTTAACTGGTATATGCCGCTGTTTAGGAGGGGTTCATTATGGTTGGTATTATTGGGAATTATATTGTTTAGTTTGTTGTTGGTACGAGGGGCTATGTTAATATTTTGTTTTTTGAAAAAGTTGCTAAGTTTGTTTGTAATTTTGCCGTAATATGTTAAACTATGCCATTGTTTTTTGTTTTGTGTTTTCTCAGGCTGTAATGTTGTGAATTCTTTTTTATGTAGTTTTGTTTTTCTCTTTTGTATTAAGTTGTTGATTAAGAAATGACAATGAGACCAATAGTAAATTGCAGAGAAGCCCCAAATTACAAAGTCAATAAATATTTACATAAATTCTTAAGTAATAACATCATTCTAGACAACCAATATACCATCACCAACACAAAACAAATAATAAAAAAACTTCAAAAACTCAAAACTACGAGCAACACCAAAATACTTTCACTGGATGTTACAAATTTATATACCAACATACCAATAGATGAAACCATTAACATAATTATTCAAAAACTGAACGAAGCCCAATTAGATAATAATAGAATTCAACAAATAACCCATTTACTAAAAACAGCCCTAAAACAGAATTATTTCAAATTTGATAATAAAATATACATTCAATCAACTGGATTAGCCATGGGCGACCCCTTATCAGGATATTTAGCTAACATATTTCTACAAGAACTTGAAAACAAACACATAAATAATTTAAATAATAAGTTCAATTTCAGCACATACGCAAGATACGTTGACGATACAATAATAATATACGAAAACACCCAAAACAAAGATAGTCAAATACTAGAAGAATTTAACAAATGGCATCAAAATATAAAATTCACCCTTGAACAAAGCAATAACAATAGCCTTAATTTTCTAGATTTAAATATAACAATAGCAACCCCAACAATTACATTCAATATATACAGGAAAGAAACAACTACACATGCCATAAAAAAACATTCAATACATCCAATCACACATAAAATTAGCAAATTTCGGTTCCTCATTGATAGATTACTCACAACACCGCTAAATAGAGATAATTACAATAAAGAACTTAATTATATAAAGCAAATAGCCTTTGAAAATGGATACGAAAACCAACTAATCAACAACTTAATACAAAAGAGAAAAACAAAACTACATAAAAAAGAATTCACAACATTACAGCCTGAGAAAACACAAAACAAAAAACAATGGCATAGTTTAACATATTACGGCAAAATTACAAACAAACTTAGCAACTTTTTCAAAAAACAAAATATTAACATAGCCCCTCGTACCAACAACAAACTAAACAATATAATTCCCAATAATACCAACCATAATGAACCCCTCCTAAACAGCGGCATATACCAGTTAAACTGCAAAAATTGCACCAAAACATATATAGGACAGACCCGGCGCAACTTTAAAATAAGATTTAAGGAACATACCTCTGATTTCGTTTATAATAGAAATAGATCTAAATTTGCACAACACCTTATAGAAGAAAACCATGAACTCGCAAACATTAATGACACCCTGAAAATACTAAAAATCACAAACGACCCTACAATAGAAACGGCGGAACAATTTCATATTATAAAAGAACACAACTCAGGAAAACCTCTACTAAATGAACAAATAGCCAACATAAATAACCCACTCTTCAATTTATTCAAACTACTCCCGCCCAAACAATCACACACACAGATTACACCGACACCCCCTCTACTTCCGGAAACAGATATTATAACTAACTAAAATACTGTGAACAAGTCCTTCGCTCTAGTATCAGCCTGGCATCAAGCACGAGCAGACCAATACATCCATAACTGTAAGTTACTTTTCATACATAATAGGCACTGCAGTTAACCATACCAAAGGAATTTCCAATACAATTACAAACATCCCCAACTTTATAAATTAATTTAACCATATTGTTACAGACACGCCAGGCGATACTATAGCCACGGACCTGACAATCTTCATCCTGTTATAATATTACATAAGCCATCAATCTAATAGAAGTGTCTCAACATCACTTTTAGAAACATAGTCATGTCACGACCTTGCGTCCAACTCAACGCTAAACAAGATCACCACAAGTGCCTCATCTAACTTCCAACCAGCAGTGATCACATACTTCACATAGTCAAAGTGATGTAAAAACTAAGTGCTTTTAAATATTTTAAATCGTTTTAAACAGTTTTTAAACAGTGTCTTACATAGTGTTTTAAACAACGACAGAAACATTGCAATTCAAGTTTGATAAAGTGTGGTACCAAATAGCATATAAGAGTTAAGGTGATCATTTGTGTAATCATGACAACACTTCACCGACACCGCACAGCATACACAAAAACACTGACCATTTCAGTCCAGATACATGCACCCACAGGCTTGGTTTACAATTAAAATAATATACAAACATCTGAAGATGGTACAAGTTACGTACCGAAAACGTTAATGAGGAAAATATGACTAATTAACTCATTCATTTTGTATGATAAGCAAAGGCGGTAAATATACATATAATTATAGTCAAAAAACAACAGATAAGAGCTCGGGTATGAATTTTAATTTAAACAAATCTCTCGCCTCTCGCTCATCTCCATGAAGTAAGTAGACCTATGACTTGTTGTGATTCCCTGTTATCGGGCTTCGTCAATCAATATCCTTCAAGATATACTGAAAGATGGTTATTTAAAAACGATATGGCTTTCCTATTAGCAAATTTAAGCTTTTTGTGTGACACCATAAAAAAATTCGAAACATCCAAAAACCTGTTGTCTGAAACAGGGAGGTGCGTGCAGTGGAAATTAAACTAGGCTCGCTACCAGGTTCAGAAGCACAATTACTAAGGGACAAATTCCAGAATGTGTTTGGGAAAAACAGTGGATATAAAAAAATTTGTAAAGTTGCTCAAGTATTGGAGGATGTGCCTGTAGGTGAAATTGACGGTGTATGTGTTTGCGACATTCCTCTCTTTAAATATGCACGTCTGACATCCTGTGATGCGGAAAGATCGTTTTCACAATATAAGTCGTTGTTCAGAGATAATCGGCATGCATTTGTGATGGAGAATTTGGAGATGACCTTTGTTGTTCACTGCAATTCTCGGCCAACTACTAGCACTCAAGTGTGGTTGGTGAGTACCTAGTAACATTTTTTTTTCCCAAGCTAAGTAAGGTATTTTTGTCATATTTAAAACAAATATTTTTTTGTTTTTAGCAAATATTTTCGTACTTTTTAGCACATAAAAAATAAATATATTTAAATTTTTTAGCACATAAAAATCCGCTCCCTAATAATATCTAATATGAGAGAAAGACTATTCTGGAGGAAAAGTTAATATCATGGATCATGTTAACTCAGAGAAGCATAAAGCTGAGTTCTATGAAATGGTGTTGAAGAACAAAAAACTTTTACATAAGATACATTCAAACAACAAATACAAGAGTAGTGAGCTGATGCAGTCTTCATCAACTACACAGTGCCAATAGTAATGCGTAGGAGGGAAGAGAGATACAAATGGGCAACAGAAATAAGGTAAAGAGCTTCATTATGTTTAAAAAATGCTAATGTGTTAAAATCTATATGAATGTATCAAATGACTTCATTATTTCTTTGTGTATGTAACAGACCTGTTGGTTTTCCAATAACATAATTTCAAAGTGTCCCGGATTTTTGTTTTCAGAATCTGGGATCCCTACTATTGAATTGTTGAATAGCAGTCTTCAGTTTGCATAAGTATCACCCATTAAGAAAAAACGTCTGAAAGAGAAGAAATATCCTAAGAAAAAAATTAAGAATGTGATGAAAGTAGTGCAAAGAAAAAGTTCATATACCATCAAGTGAAAGTAAAGAAAATCCTATTGAAACATTTCTGAATCAAAAAATAATTACACAGTTAAAAAGATAAATTCAGCAGTAGTAGTATAGCCCGACCACTGACATTAAAACCTGCACCACAAACCAGTGTTCGTTTGTGTGCAGGTTGTCATAGTAGGGGATCTGTTGTGTTGTAGATGCGCTCCCTGATCGACGTCTCTCAGCGAGTACGTCCTAAACTATTTGAAACAGCACTCGTGTCCGCATCCAATCTTTCACTTTTCATTCAGTTATTAATATTCCATTTCGAAGTATTGTGTATAGTTAAAACAGATTGTAATTTATAATAATGGAAGGGAAACCAAATGTGCGCAGGTTTTTGAAAAGTGACACATGTAAAATTATTTATAACATTGTGAAGTATTTATGGGTTTAAGTACAGCTTACAGCAGTAAAATTTTTGGAAATATGCAACATTTCTTACCTCCATTACTGATTTTGTACAATAATGAAAATTGGTATGTGTGAAACACTGTCCTTCTGCTATATTAAAAAAATATTTTTACGATTTATAAAAAAATTATATATATATATATTTTTTTTTACAAATTCAAAATGGTGGCAGTTCACTGTGCAGTGATGAAGCGTTTCCCTCATAATTCATACACTTGATAACTTCTTCATGTTCTCTCTCTTTTATTTTATTACTGAAATTCATGTTTACAATATCATGCTCTTTCAAATATATTCCTTAATAAATAATATATTTTTTTATTTTGTTTTAGAAGAAAGTACTGATACTTGACCATTTTTTTAAATTAATTAATTTTTTATCAGAGAATCTAACAAAGGTAGAGAAGTGATCTTGCATCATATTGTAGATACAACACGCATAAATACACATAAAAAATTTCATCACAGAATGTTGGATAGTTTTTGAGTTATGTGGAAAATGCTTCATCACTGCACAGTGAAATGAAAAAAAAGAAAAAAAGAAAAAAAAAAAAAAAAAGAAAAAAAAAAGGGGGAAAAAAAAGAAAAAGAAAAAGTAAATAATTTTTAATCGTAAAAATATTTTTTTTTCATATAGCAGAAGGACAGTATTTTACACATACCAATTTTCATTATTGTATAAGATACAGTAATGGAGGAAAAAAAATGTTGAATATTTCCAAAATTTTACTGCTGTAAAATGTACCTAACCCCTTACAAGAGAAAAAAAAAAGAATTTAAGGAGAAATATAATGTTGTCACATCAACAAGGAAGCTATGGGAGTTTCAGCCAGCTTGATAAAAAACGTTTTGAAGGAAGGGGCAGTGTCATTGTCTACCACAGTTGGAGTCCGACTAGTGTAACCCGGCCTAGCGAGCTGCTCGTATAGTGATGACATCTCCTCCTCCATGGGTACATGAGTATTGGAAAAGTCGAAGGTCTTTTTGTAGCTGGTCGAGCTATAGTAGTAGTAGTAGGAAGAGTGAAAAGCACAAATTTTAACAATATTGCCTCAGAGCTGGAATATAAGAAAAATAGAATTATTTGGAGCTACAAATTAACAGTACATGGTAAGAAAGGTAAAGGACTTGTAAAACCCAGAGGAATTCTATCTACTCCTAATTCTCTCCCCCTCCCCCCAAAATATATCTGTAAAGGAACATGGAATGAAACTCCACAAGCAAAAACGACTGCTTTTATGTAATTTGAATGAAGCCTACAATTTGTTTAAAGAACACTATTCTGATGTGAAAATTTAAATTTCGAAATTCTGTGAGTTAAGACCAAAACACATTGTCATTGTATCATCATCTGGCACTCATTCTGTTTGTGTATGCAGCACCTGTCAAAATATAAAATTAATGCTAGTAGGAAGCAGAATCAAAGAGCTAACAACTGGATAGAATGTGAGATAAATAACTCTTATAAATACTGTCTTTCACAACTGATTTGCAATCCTTCACTACGAGAGTGTCATTTAGGATCCTGTTATAACTGTCCTCGTGAACATAATTTAAGAAAATTTCTGACAGATATAATTTGAATCAAATGCAGTGGATGAAATTATATACAAACAATGAATAATAACTGACAGGTCAACAATAGAAACAATTACTCATTCAACTGATGAGTTTCTGAAAATTCTCTTTGATAAATTTAAGCTCTTACTATGCCATTTTTTCATAGCAATACAATGAACAAATTTCCAAAATGAGTTGAATTTAGAGTTAATGCAAATGAATATATTGCAATGTGCTATTTTGCAGAGAAATATGCCTTCATTCTAAAAGATGAAGTCCAGTCTTTTCACTGCAATAATGATCAAGCGACAATACATCCTTTTGTGATTTATTTTTAAAATGCTGATGATACATTAAATCACATTAGTTACATCATTTCGGACTGTTTATCTCACACACTACTACTGATCTTTATCAGAGACATGTAATGCAATATATGAATAGAAAATTTCAAATTAAATCAAAGTACATTTATTATTTCTCTGATGGCCTTGCAGCACAATTAAAAAAAACAATTTCATTATTGTTTGCTTTCATGAAATAGATTTTTCGGTGTCTGCTGAATTTCATTTCTATGCTACATCACATGGAAAAGACCGATGTGATGGTGTAGGTGGAACAGAGAAGCGTCTAGCAGCACGGGCAAGTTTACAAAGGCTATACAGTAACCATATAATGACTCCTCATCAGCTTTATAAGTGGTGGGTTTGTGACTTTGGATACATAGCCATTTTTCAACATTCTGAAGAAGAGCAACTTCTGCAAGAGCAATTAAAAAATGCACGCACAATTTCTGGAACACAAAAATTACATGCTTTCATTCCCATAGACACCCAAAAATTGATAATAAAGGTATATTCCAGCTCTAAAATGTATAAAGAAGAAAACATTTCGTTAAATGATGAACTCGACTATACCAATATTGCAGGATTTGTCATTTGTAATGATGACAATAAATGGTGGATTGAGTGTGTGCTAAGTGTAGAAGAAACAGATAGAGTGAAGATTATGCTTCTGCTTGGCCTACATGCTTTCATTTCCATAAATACCCAAAAATTGATAACAAAGGTGTATTCAACTCTGAAATGTATTAAGGATATTGCAGGATTTGTCATTTGTAATGATGACAATAAATGGTGGACTGGGTGTGTACTAAGTGTAGAAGAAACAGATAGAGTGAAGATTATGCTTCTGGATCCTAGTAGACCATTCCATCATATGCTTATCCTACAAGACCAGACATAAGAGTCATATCTACGCAATCAATTTTGATAATGTCACTTGATCTGCAAACTTTAACAGGAAGAACTTACACCCTCCCACATGAGGAGAGCATCAAACTCAACAGAAAATATATATCAACATGTAAATAGTCTTTGCGGGTACAGTGAGATTAAAATTGACTAAAATTAAAACAAAAATTATTCCTGATGAACATTTATGAACCTTAGCAATACAACAGACTTGTGAATGTGAAAATGTCTCAGTCACTAACTCCACAAGTTTCCACAGTTCCAAAATGAAACTTACAGGATATTTAAAGTTTATATAGACCAACAATAAATATATATATATATTCAAAATTTTAAAATTATTCACTTTTTAATATCTCAAGGCTAAATATTATATGCTATGATCTTGAACAGCATTCAAGGTCATAACATGGTTGGTCTTATATAAAACCAAAGGTCATTTCTTAAACTGTAAGGTAAGACGAAGTTCATTTCTTTAACTTCAGTTGTTGAATAACTATAAAAATTTTTCTTATACCTTATACGCCAAAGGTATATGCCCATATGGGTCATGGAAAATGGCAAGAAAATGTATCGTACGTATGCAACATTTCTTTAACAATTAACAATTACGATAAGAAATCAAATCTAACTTAAACACTGATAAAGATAGACAGGACCTCTATGACTGAGCTATACCTAATATTTTTTTTATCAAAATAGAGTGTAAAATATGAAAATCTTCGTGCAGAATATGAACTTGTAGTTGTATCGATAAGTATTCCGAGTTTAATATTAATTGCTGAAACCCCCTGTTGTAAAGATGGAATTATTCTTTTCGAAACATGACATTTTATTTTACCTTAATAAATCTAAATTCAGGATGGTAACGGCAGGTAATTTTAAAATAAATCTGTTGAATGTAAATTATTTCTCAGTTTATTAGATTCATGGTGCATCTGGACCGATTAGCAGCCTACCAAGGGACTGCCCGGGACGAGCAGCCCTAAGGAGGGAGCAATGTGACAGCTGCACCGGGGTTCGAACACGTGTCCGACAGGGCGCACGGCAGACGAAACGCTGGTACATGGAGCATCTGCATGCTGAGAGGGCAGAGGGGGTGTATTACGGCAACGCGGCGAGGGGAGGTTGCGTGTGCATCTGCTACTTGCCGAGTGAGGAAGGAAGCAAACTGTTACGTGCGGAGTGAAGGGGGGGACGGACCCTCCCGAATCGTCCAGAAGTCCGTCGAAGTGGAAATATCCAGATTATTCATTCTGACCGCGAACCTTCTTGGCTACGTCACTGTGGTTATAAATTACGCACGCGAGTGAACGACAGGGAGTCAGTCAGTAAGCCAGTGTTGTTACAGGCAGATTTGGACAGTAAGCGAGTTAGTCTTGTGTAGCAGTGAAGCCAGCTTCGAGACCAGTGCGCGACTTGAGTTGTGTCCGTAACTGTGGAGCCTGAAGCCTGGAGTTCGAGTGCACTGGACCGCAGTTGGGGGACCTGAGTTCGAAGTGCAGCGGTTCATCTCTGAAGGTCTGGGGTTCGAGATTCTGTGAACGCGAGTGACTGAGCTAGAAGAACTAGCCAAGACAAACGAGCTATGAACTCAGAACTGACAGTTCTGTGTTGTAAATAGTGCTTTGTGAATATTAGTTAAGATTAACAGTTCATTGTTGTTCGTAATAGTCCAAGTAAATTGTCAGCGTCATTTGTGGAGTGCAATAACGAACGCTGTGTTACTGTGTGGAGAGCAAATCCCATTGTTGACGGGAGTGAAATTAAATTGTAGAGAGTGAAGAGTTATTGTTGAGATAATAAAATTACATTGTTGTTCAGTACAAAATTTACAATATTTTAAACAAGGACACAAAACGCATGTCTTAAGAACTTCCTTAGACATAAATATTAATGATTTGTTATTACAAAAGTGAAGTCATCGTTCTGGCTATCTCTGACCACTGTGCACTGTCATTAGTTTTTTTTTTAACATTACGTTTAATAGTGTAGATAGTTCCTCTGTATATGTACTGTCTGTACCTGAATGTATTGTTAAAAGTGACTGAATCATTTTTATCTTAATAATATTATGTAAGATGATTATTTTTATGCTTTCAATTCTGAGGATATCTTAATATTATTTAATTGCTCTTATATAAATTTTGAATATGTTTTTCAGTCAATTTTAAAAAGGGTAATTTAGAGAGACAGAAACCTCAGTACATTTGACACATGCCAGAATTATTAAATATGAGAGTTCTTGCACTAGCATACTGTTTATAAAGTAACCAGATCTGAATAAATACATGTATTCTATACAGAGGCATAGGAATGAATATAAATCTGTTTTAAGAAACTCCGCTTTAATATTCCTGCTATAGAAACGCCACAAAAGAAGTATAACACAGCATGGAAGCTTAATTAATCTGAAATCTAAACACAAAAACATAATGTACCCATGTAACTAATGTAACTCTGTATCGAACACTGTTGATATTTGTTATGAAGGTAGACCGAATCATATAATATAAATGTACAAAGAGAACGAATATTAATAAACTAATTCCACTGGATGTAGTATCGAAATTGAAAGAGGTAACTAGGCTATAATGGAGTCTTAACAAGTAGCTACAATATAAATAAAATAGACTCTTGATAGCAGACACATTGGCTTCTGTAGTAACTAGGGCTTTAAAGATTTTATGGTGGTTCGCCTGTCAGGCAAACATCTGAATAGTCAGCATTGTCTAACTATAGAAGTGCAATTAAAAAGTATTCCCCCCCCCCCATCCCATCACATACAACTGTTTTTTTTTTTTCAAGTCCTGGTAATATTATCATTAAATTATCCCACATATTTGGGGATGCCTTTCTTTGTTTCTAACATTATTTCTGAGTGTTTCTTTTACACTTTAATAGAGAACTACAACTTTCGAGGGACAATAAATGTATCACTTAGTGGAATTCACAGCCTTAATGTGTTGGGTATTTTTTCTTTTCTTCTTTCATACCTTTTGTTTTTTATTACAGGTAACATCATGCTATTGAACATGGATGTCCAAAAACTTCGCAACAGATTCTTGTGTGGTGTACATTTTGATGAGAGTTCCTTCATGAATGAAACTAAACATCGTCTGATTCACACAGCAGTACTTCTACATCATAGAACTGTAGACTCCATTCCTTCTGCATCAACATCCACAGCAACTACCGAAACTGATGAAAATCCAAGACCACCGTCATTTATTTATTTATTTATTTATTTATTTATTTATTTATTCTGGTGTAGTTAAGGCCATCAGGCCTTCTCTTCCACAACACCAGGAATACAAATACAATAACAGAAATAAAAAGGAAAAAAAAAACACTATAAACGAAGTAAAGTCACACAAAAATATACACAGGTTGCAGTCACACAAACTTTAAATGAGTGATTAAGTATAATTAATTGTATCCTAATTAACTAACATAAACAAGAAACTTGCGATTTTAATCTGGAGTAAAAAAAAAACACAAATCGACACTTCTAGCAATATCTAAAAAGCATTAAACAAGACAAAATTTTCCAATTTAATTTTGAATTGTGATAAAGTCCGGCAGTCCCTGACATCATTAGGTAGCGAATTCCAGAGACGAGGTATTTCTACAGTGTACGAGGATGAGTATAGAGACGTTCTATGATGAGGGATAGAAAGAAGTGCTTGATGTCGGTTTCGAAGAGTTGTAAGAAATTGAAAGCGCGATAAGAGATAATTCGGAGTAGAAGTATGCATGATTCTAAATAGAAGAGACAGTGAATGTATTGTTCTTCGTTCCTTCAGACGCACCCATGAAAGTAACTGGAGGGAAGGTGTTATATGGTCAAATTTACGAGTATTGCAGATGAATCGTATGCACACATTATGAACACGTTGTAGTCTCTCAGCTAAGAGTGAACTTACATTAGTTAGTAAGGAATCGCAATAATCAAAATGGGGCATTACAAGCGTCTGAATAAGATTCTTTTTTAGACTAAGTGGTAGAAATTCTTTCATATAAAACAAAGAGTGAAGTTGAGAAAATATTTTTTTGCAAGTGTGTGTTACTTGGGTGTTCCAATTTAGATCGCTATCCATAAAAATGCCAAGATTTTTAACTGTTTCACTGTATTTAACAATAATCCCATTCAATGTTATATGTGGTATAGTACCACTATCAAGAGTACTTCGTAGACGATTATGTCCCATTACGATTGCTTGCGATTTCTCTGGATTTAACCTTAATCCAAATTTGTGTGACCACAGTGAAATCGAATTTAAGTCTTCGTTTATTTTATTTACTGCGTCACTAGTCTCATCAGGGTGGAAATGCAAATAAATTTGCAAGTCGTCAGCATACATATGGTATTTGCAGTGTTTTATCATTTTAGTCACGTCATTAATATAAATCATGAAGAGTAAAGGTCCGAGAACTGATCCTTGTTGAATTCCAGATTTCACGACACACCATCTTGAAGAATAATCGCATGCAATGACACATTGTTGACGTTCGCGAAGGTAGGATTCAAACCAAGTAACAGAACTTTCAGAAAGATGCAGAAGTCTTAATTTACATAATAGAAGGTCCGTGTCAACTGTATCAAATGCCTTACTGAAGTCAAGTAATGTCAGTAATGTTAATTTACGTTCAACTGTGGCTTCACGTATATCCTCATTCACTTTTAGTAGTGCTGTAGTACCCCAAACAACCTACGGTACAACTTCAACTCATCCCATGGTAAGAGAAAGGGAACTACCAGTAACATCACATGATTACGATAAGTCCACATCCTCCCCTATCAATATAAAGGAGAACATAGAAATGCCTGGTAAACAAGTAAAGAGAAAAGTTAGTCATGTCACCAAGTAGTGATACACCTAGAAAGAAAAAATTAAAAGTCACCATAGCAAAAAAGTCACGACTTCTACGAACAAAAACATCATATGTATCAAAACTCAGGCGTACATTGAGAGGTTACCAAAACACAAACCACTTGACACACATTTTCAACAGTTTCAGCTTCACTTCAACATACTCCGAAACATTATTATAGATATATTAATTTGTCCTACAGAATTTATCTGTAATATTGACACTTAATATTTTAGGAGAAAAATTCGCTCCAGTGCCGGGGATCAAACCCGGATCCTTGGTTCTACATATCAAGCGCTCTGACCACTGAGTTACGCCCAATTCAATCCACAGCTCCTCCTTCGATGTTTCCCTTTGTGGCCTGACTCCATGTTACGCATATAATATATGTTGACGTGTAACCAATGTCAACTGCCATTATACTAGGAGTGCACTCAGCTGAGTGACTTGTTGGTCGGGAATCCGCAGTTATTATGCACTGCTAGCTATGAGAATATTATAGAATATTATATATTGATTCAGTGAAATTGTCGTCATGATAACCCAGTGCTGCACACGCGTTCTTAAATAATACTTCACTAAAAAACGAGTGATGTACCAGAGACCAAGACTCGCAACAAATATTCAACTAATGGAAGCTATTATGAAGTTTAAAGAGGAACCAAATAGTTTTATCATGTTTGCAATTTCATATGTCATAATTTAAATACAAGACAGACAGGTCAGCTACAATTTTATTTATATATTAAATTTTATACCTGTATTTTATATTTTAGATCGTTAATCATCACAAGTTTATCTCAAATAGTTGGTTCAACATTATATTATAGGTTGTGTTTTAATTAGTTTATACAGATTCCACAACAAGACATAAAATGCACAAGATATTGTATAAAAAAATGCCTGATGATGCCCGAAGGGCGAAAATGTTTGCTTAAGCTTCATAATACCAATGATCATTTACATATGTAAATGTCATTAATTTTTTTAAATTGTGATACGTCAATTAGACTGAACATCAAATAAAACAATATTATATTATATCATATTGTATTGATTATCTGAATATCTTTCATCATGCTTTCTAAGACCACTCCAAGAGCTCCAGAGACCACGGGGAGATTGATAGTAACACCGAAGAGGAGAAAGATTCTCAGTCTTAGAGTACAATTGCATCGTCTGAGAAGAAGAGTTCTCAAGACTACGCAGAAAGAACTGAAGATACACACTGCCCTTGCATGTATAAAGAGTAAGGTTCCTAGACCATTATATGAACTGGTAAGAAACTGCATCTCTTCAGATCCACGGTGTGTACAGAGGAAATCGGTGGTTATTTACAGAGCCCAAGTTCCTATAGGATGATTAGGAAGTTATTAAATTTCTCTTCAAAGCCTACATTGCTTAGAGTATTGCAAAAGTATATCCATGATGTTGGTTTTAGTGATAAACTATTTGACATACTAAGGAATGCCTGTAGTAAGATGACTGAGACTGACCAACTGTGTTGCCTTATGTGGGATGAAATGTCTTTAAAAGCAAACTTGTGCTACAATAGTAATGAAAACATCGTAAATGGCTTTGAGAGGTATTCTAGCAATTATTCATCAGATAAAATTGCCAACCAAGGTCTCGTGTTTATGGTTAGAGGTATTTGCAGTAATTACAAACAAGTTCTGGGCTATTTCTCAGCACATTCAAGCACCCCTGGTAATACATTAGTTGAATTCATTGGCAAAGCAATAGAGAAGCTGAGTAGCATTGATTTAAAAATAGTATCTACTGTTTGTGATCAGGGCTCTAACAATCGAAAAGTGTATCATTTATTGGGAGTTACTACAAATCAGCCCTCCTTTACAGTAAATGACAGGAAAATTGTGGCATTTTTTGACATTCCACACTTGACTAAAAGTACACGAAACATGTTTAAAAAGTATTCTGTGAATTTACTTAAATGTGTTGAAGATATGACATAAGTTTGATAATAACTTTGGAAACCTGATTTCTAAGTCTGATGTAGTACAGAGATTTACTAGCCTCATTCAGGATGAAATTTGTTTCGATTTTCTTGCACCTACTTGTAATTCTGATTGTAAAAGATATTTGTTCACAAGAGTGCTGATTCATGCAAGATTAAGTTACGGAGAATGAATGAAAAACTGTCAAGTTAAGTTAATATTTGTATACCGGTATGTATTTTCTGTATGTGATTTGATCCTGCCAGGGAAAATAAAACTATTATTATTATTATTATTATTATTATTAAAGTGATAACAAAAAGAAAGAAAAGAAAATGAAAAAGTTCTGCATCAATAAACTGGAGTCTTATATAATATAATTTTATATTATATTTATGCTATTTTAAGTTAGCAGTTTATTGATGCAGATGATTTTTGTTTTCTTATTTTCTTTTTCTTACATCAGAAGACATATCTTCATTCAGTTTTCTGAGTCTTGTATTGATTTAACATTATAGTGAGAAAAAAATAATTTTTGCAGTCATAGTTACAGAATGAAAGGAAATCAAAATTAACATTATTATGAATCAAGTTCATTAAATTGCTTTATTACATCATTCTGTGACAGCAGATTTTATAAGCCATTATGAAACATTTTGGTCATCAATGTTACACATTCTAATAAATGCGTTGATGACAACTGAGGATTTTCAGTTACTTTTTCATATTCCTTGAACATAAATGTTATGCCCTCTTGTATTTTTCATTGTCTGCAAGGGCTACATAACATAACACACTGTTTAGCATCACATGCCTTCTTAGCACTATAACCAGCAATATATTATAATGCATTTGCATTCACGATCTCATTATCAACATCAGAGACATTTGATGGTGAAATCATTGCAATAAGTGAATGTCTCAGGAATCTTCTATGCCACATCAATAAATTTAGGAATGCAGTTATATTGTCAGACTCCAAAGCAGCTATTCTATCAATCGTCTCTAAACACACACCTTCATCTCAAACAGCAGAAATAACTAAAATGCTCTCTCAATTAATATCACTCAATAAAAGAATTGTATTCCAATGGAATCCTGGGAAACGAGAATGCGGATGCTTTAGCAAAGAAGGGCAGCACTGCTACTTACAGACCTGTTACTAAATCTACGTATTACTCTGTGAAGAGATTTATTAAATCTACATACTTAGACTTTAACAAACAAAATTTGATAACACAATCTCAAGGGAAAAAATGGAACTCTCTGCATCAAAATCCACAGTTAATTCCCGATTTACCACGAAAATCGTCTGTAGCTGCATTTAGACTGGCAACAGGCCATGATTGTTTGGCTAAACACCTGCATAGAATTGGAATATATCAGTCCCCTAACTGCCCATTGTGCAACTCAAACCAAGAAATGGATTCGGAACACCTCAAAATCTGTGCTTCATTGGCTGGTCATGATAATATCTTTGAAAAATATTGGAGTGCAAGAGGTCAAATGACTTTATTGTCAAACGCCTGGCATTAGAAAACAACAAAAATAACATCAGAGACATTAAAAGATTCC
Source organism: Periplaneta americana (assembly GCF_040183065.1). Classification (NCBI taxonomy): domain Eukaryota; kingdom Metazoa; phylum Arthropoda; class Insecta; order Blattodea; family Blattidae; genus Periplaneta; species Periplaneta americana. The sequence continues at coordinate 44,612,649 of NC_091129.1, forward strand.
CTCATCAGCTATTAACATCTTTCACAATTTCATTTGTTACTAGAACATAACATTATTTTGAGCAGCAATGCCCGATTACTGTACTGAATATCATTGCAGGAAGAGTTATCTGGCTCGTTCTACCATCCTTATTTCTAATTATGCAAAAGTAAATCTCTAAATAATCTTGATTAATACTACAAATTAAGAGCAAATGCATATCAGTGTACATTTTTAACGACTTCCTACAGTAATTTTGCTCCATTTAAGTCATAAATCCAACCAGATGTGGATGGCATAATGCATAGTTTATCACTATTTATAAATTTGACAGTACTAAAAATTCAACATTTCATTCCAGGTGGATACATGTATAGACTTTTCTTTCACAGCCACACATACTGTCTTCCTATTCTCGAAAATTGTACTTCCATTCAGTGAATCAAATGTCTTGTCCATGTTTCCTACAAATTCTGCTCTATGTGCTGCATCTCCTGCATGGCTTAAGTCCGTGCTGCAGTCCTTACTGTCATCAGTCTCAATACACTTGCATACACGTGTTTATCATTAATTCTTATTAAACTGAAACTGGTTATCTTTATCAAATTTGTATACTATATACCTATATGTTTCCATTTTGCTGTTTTAGTCTTGAAATATTACATTATACTTTTTCAACATATTTCGAGTACATTTTAAGAAATGGTTTGTGTAAAAAAAACCCACAATTATCTGACTATTTGCTGAATAAATTGGTTGATAGGACTTTACCCCAAGCAAGATGTAAGCTTTTTGATTATTAACCCTATGCTCATATACAGTTGCTACTACTTTAAGTCCAACATTCTGTAATGTCTGAATTGCATTGAAAATAAAGTCTACTAGATATGTATCAGGAGTACTGGAATTTGTTACAAAGTAATTCTGTACCTGCTTGTAATTATGACAAAGACCAACTGATTTGCAGTTTTAACTGATAATGAGTGCTTTCCAAACTCATCAACAGTATCCTCATTATTACTGTTACAAGTTAAACTGATATTTAGTGGTATTTCATTGCATATGTGACAGCACAGCTCCCTGGCAGTCATTTTGTTACAAGCATAGTTTAGCTCATCTAATATTTTCTCACAAAATCAGCATCATTTGTATATTTAGCAAACTTAGGTAGAAGAATGGCTTTAGAAGGAAATTTCAATGACTTTCTGAAAATTCTGTTGTACTTGGACTTTGTAAGTAAATAGGCTATTAAGGGTTTTACATTTCAATTCTGATGATCAGTGACATCCCTGTGCAAATCGTGAAAATGAGCTGGTACAATTTCTTTATTGATTCATATAATTGCTCAGGCACTACTTGTCTCATTGTGCACAGGGCTTGTTCTGTCTTCAGTTCTTCTTGTATCGGTACCTTGTTTTCTCTTTCCATACTCTAGCAATACAGTTGGATGCGAAGACTTCGAATTTTCCTCCTTTTTGGTGTTACTGTCTTTTCAGAAGAGAACAGTGGTGAATGTTGTTCAACTACTTCTGTCTGCATTCTAAGTGGAGAAACTTCTGGGGCAATGTCAAACTTCATCTTAGTAGGTGTTACTCTTAGCACTGATGGTGTATCAGAATAAAATTTTCACATTAAGATTTGAAGAGCTGTGTGCCTTTGGACTTTTACATGTGCTTGTGAAACTGGATGCAGAAAAGTGATCCTGGCAATATGCCTTTGTGTGATACTGATTGTGGCCAAGGTTGTGTGTCAAACACAGGAGCCATCTTCTCGACACATTAAACAAAGCCTGTGGAAGATATTATATATCCTAGTTAACATTTCATATAATTTAAACACAATGATGGTTACACTAGAGCGCAGAATATTTCAAAACTAAATGATAAATCATACCATAAAGGAAGTAAATTCAGTTGTAGATGCTATATATGGGTTGGGATGAATTCTTTAATCCGTGCAGCTTTCAATAACATATAAAATTTAATGTTGTTAACTAATGCTGAGTTTTTTCAATAAACCCATCAACTCTCTTGCTCTTCAAGATTCCCATACACAGTCTAGAATTTAATGTAGAAAATTACGAACAAACTGGCATAATGCTATTAAGTGTTAATCTTAAAAAATGTATGTGCCTTCAATGGTATCACATGGGTTAACACATTGTAACCACTTATTTGAAACATCAATATTTATTTGTACTAGACGATGAGAATACAACATTGCAGACTCCGATTTCTACTGACGATGATTTGAAATTGTATGATTTGAGGCTTTCCTGGTGTTTGATGTAGAATAACTCTTCTCGGGTTCTCAGCCAGATGAGTTGGAGACTCTACAGAGCATCAGAACAAATCCGTCTGATATTCTGGTGAGTTTTGATCTGTCCCTCTTCACTAGAGTCCCACTCAAGGAAACGTTGGAGTTATTGAGACCTCACTTCCCGCCTGAGGTTATTGGACTTTTTAACCATACACTCAGCTCCACTTACTTCATGTACAAAGGGCAGTATTACGAGCAATCCGACGATGTAGCCATGGGCTCACCTCTGTCATCAGCCATAGCCAATTTGTACATGGAAGACTTCGAGCACAGACCCCTGGAGAACGCGCCCCTGAAACCAGCTCACTTCTACTGCTATGTAGATGACACTTCGGTCATCTGGCCTCATGGAGAAGCGAAACTTCAGGAATTCCAAGAATATCTGAACAATATCCACCCGAACATCCAGTTTACGAAAGAAGTGGAAAAAGACGGATGTCTCCCCTTCTTAGACATTCTCATCTCCAGGAAGCCAGATGGCACACTGGATCAAGCGTATACAGGAAACCTGCACATACCGATCTATATCTGAATGGACGCAGCCACCACCACCCGGCACAGAAACGAACTGTCCTGTCAGCTCCACTGTCAGGGCGAGAGGGATTTCGGACAAAGAGAGTCTCCCTTCTGAGATCCGTCACCTACGTAAGATGTTCCAACAGAACAACTCCGGCAACAGAGAAATCGGCTTGGCCCTCAGAAGGGCCTTTTCAGACAAACCACCCGCCGAGGAACAAGAGAAGACGAAGGGCATGGCATACATCCCATTCTATGCCCATCTCAGGCAAGATTGGCAGACTGCTAAGAAAACATGGGATTAAGACCATCCATAAGCCGCCCACAAAGATCCAGAACTTGCTGAGACCAGTTAAGGACGACCTTTGTTCTCAGGACACCTGGTGTCTACAAAATACCTTGTGAGTGTGGGAAATGCTACATCAGGCAGACAGGATGCACCATTATGGAAAGCTGCAAGGAACATCAACGCAGCATAAGACTATATTACCCCAACAAGTCTGCAGTAGCCCAACACAGCCTAGAAACTAGTCACAAGATAGATTTCGGCGCCACCACCATCTTGGACAAGACATCAGGTTACTGGGACTTGGTTATTAAGAAAGCCATCGAAATCCAGCTAGATGGCAATAATTTCAACAGAGACGGGGGTCTACACCTGAGTACAGCATGGAAACCTGCCATCAATATGCTTAGACCACTAGCACATGGTAGACAGACGGGACCAGCAAGTAGCTCCTGATTGGCTACCGCTTCCACCAACCAGAATGTGCCTGGCGGTTGGGACTAGGAACTAGCTCCTGATTGGTCCGCAGCGGGAAGCCCTACTATTGCATATATACCAGCTAGACATGGTCCCACTTCATTCCCTGAAGAAGATGGAAGAGCTAGCCATCGAAAGCTTGGAAGCAAATCTCCAACTCACCTGGCTGAGAACCTGAGAAGAGTTATTCTGATTTGAAATTATTTTCTTCATAACGCAATAATAACTCTAATGATAAATCTAGACATTTAAGAAAATGAAATAAACTGACTTTAAATATTTTTTATGAAATAATCTCTGATTTCCAACAGATTTAAGTACAGGTATGATTTTTTTTTGTACACTTTCCTGTGATGTTAATTATATTATTGTACCAATAGTGAACTTATGGTCATGAAATCTTTTCTGTATTGCAATGAAACAGTAGAAGTTAATTGTAACAAAATATCTTGTATGTTTATGAAAAAAAAATATTGTTACCTAAATAAATTTAATGCATTCTAACCACAACAGATTTGGTTGGTCATATCTAATTCATTTCATATTTCACAGCACCTTTCCTACCTTCACTTCCTGGCATATCACGTTCTGAAAATGCTGATGGTGTTGGCTCAAGATCTTTATTCCAACAAAAAAAAAAAAATAATAATAATAATTTTAATAGGGATGGTTACATTTCAAACATTGATATAAATAGTTATAGGCTATAACGAAGAGAATTTGTAAATAATTCACGTGGAGGTGCAGAGAATTTGTAAGAAATTATCGGTGGAAGTCTTGAATTTGTAAACAATAATACTACAGAGGGGAGGTGAAGAGAAGTCTTTTGAAATTCCCGCAATTTTTTGCTTGCTTGTGGTGCTCCTCTGGTAGTTGTGAGAAGCTTCTTGACAGATTACACTTAATCTGGCTTATGAACCCCTCTCATATATATAGTCCTCTTGTTTCCAACACAATACTGATAAGAGATAGACCTGTTTATACATTTTAAAATAATTTAATGTCAGGCGCAGATCAGAAGTTCGTGAATTTTATTTATATTAGTTTAGAGAAAAAATTAGTCTTTATTTAAGAAAAATTACACTTGATATTATTACAACAAAATTATGTTTGCATGTAAAGTTTAGACTACTGATATAATTAAGGAAATTATTTTAATGGTATTGTGAATAAGTTGTTACCTTCATACTACCTTCAGAAGAGACCCCAAAGCAAATTTTTTTTATTATTTTCATGTGAAAACGGTATCTGTGCATATTGATACCTCTTGTTATTTGCCAGATTTGTTTATCACGTCATGTCTGTCATGTTGGTTACATAAGTGTTCCATCATTAAGAGAATAATATTTATTTTTATTCAGTTGGGTCTCTGTTGACCCCTCCTGGTAGTTTGTGTTATACAAAACTTTAGTCACCAGTTTATTTTCTTTGCCCATTGTTGTTTCAGACATCTCAAATGTTTGTCCATTGTTGTTGGGAATTTGTCTTCACTTTTAGTTCAGCAGATTATTGGTTTATATTGAGTTGAACACGATTACTCTTCTTGATACATAACAATATCAGAAAGGAAAATATATTATGACATGCATAATCAGGAACATGTTGGTGAAGTGGTGGCTGGGTAGCTCAGTTGGTAGAGCAGCTGGCTAGGACTGGAAGGTTCGGGGTTCGATCCCAGGTGGTGACAGGATTTTTTCTCGTTGCCAAACTTTCAGAACAGCCCCGAGGTTCACTCAGCCTCCTATAAAAATGAGTACCGGGTCTTTCATGGGGATGAAAGGCAGTCAGAGCATGGTGCCGACCACACCACCTCATTCTAATGCCGAGGTCATGCAAAGCATGGGACTCTACCTCCATGCCCCCCAAGTGCCTTCATGGCATGTTACAGGGATACCTTTACCTTTACCTGTTGGTGAAGTGATTCATATGACACAGAGTGAGTGCGAAAATGAAAAAGTAGCTGATCTGTCAGAATTAGAAGAGGAAGAAGAGACTTTAATAGAATAGACTGAAGAAGTAGCAGATGAAATAGAAAATAGTGATATTGATGATGAAGATGAAAATGATGATATGCAGATTGATGAAAATTATACAAGTAAAAATGGAATGTCTTGGTCTAAAAATCCACCGAAAGTGACGCGATGAACAGTTCACAATATTGTTGGTGTGCTCCAGAGCTTACATATGCATCTAAGAGAATTCAGACAATGAATGACCCTTTCAAGATATTTTGTGACGATAGTATGTTAAAAATTATCGTAGACTGTACTAATAAAAAGCCACAGGCTTTTCAAGAAGAATGGAATACAAAGAATCCAGAAAAACAGACTATGACTGCTAACAGATGTCGATAAAAATGTATGCAGTTTTAGGAGTTTTGATAACCATGGGTGCTTTGAAAAATAAACAGAAGTCCATAGAGTTCTTATGGACTACAGATCCCATATACAAAAGAGACATATTTCTTGCTGCAATGTCTCGAACTCGATTCGATTTCAGCAGTTATCCACATTCATCAGATTTGATGACACTAGTACAAGAGATGAAACGAGACGAAATGATGGACTGGCTGCTATCAGAGATGTCTTCAGTTTGTTTGTCAAGTCTAACTACAATCCTAATTCACACCTTACAGTAGATGAACAACTTGTTTCTTTCTGAAGATGCTGCCCTTTCATTGTTTACATGAAGTCAAAACCTGCTAAGTATGGAATGAAAATTTGGGCCCTGGTTGATATGGAATCAAATTACGCAATAAACTTACAGGTGTACACTGGAAAAGAAGGAGCTGCTCCTGAAAAAAATCAAGGTCAAAGAATAGTGTTGGATCCAACCAGCTGCCTACAAGGAGGATATAGCATTACGACAGATAATTTTTTTACATCTATTCCACTTGCAAGTGAACTTTACAAGAAAAATTTGACACTATGTGAAACAATAAGAAAGAAAAGGCAAGGAATACCCAAGGTATCATTGCCTAGCCCTAAAAGGAAACAAATATATGTCTTTGCGTTTCATAATGAATTAACCTTACAAGGATGTGTAAAAAGGTAAAGGTATCCCAGTAACATGCCATGGAGGCACTTGGGGGGCATGGAGGTAGAGCTCCATGCTTTCCGTGACCTCGGCACTAGAATGAGGTGGTGTGGTCGGCACCATGCTCTGACCGCCTTTTACCCCCGGGAAAGACCCAGTACTCAAATTTATAGGAGGCTGAGTGAACCTCGGGGCCGTTCTGAAAGTTTGGCAACGAGAAAAAATCCTGTCACCACCTGGGATCGAACCCCGGACCTTCCAGTCCTTAGCCAGCTGCTCTACCAACTGAGCTACCCGGCCGCGTGTGACCTCAAATGCTCAGAACCGCACGAAAATGTGCTGAGAATATAAATCGCTCATCCCAAAACCAGTAGTATGAGTCATTCCCATGTACAACTCAGCTGTTGTCTGCTAACGCCATTCGACAGTAGCATGTTGTACCTGCACTAACAAGTACTTACTCCAGTTGTGTGAGTAGTATAGCTGCAGTAGGAGGCCATCTTTTGGAGTGTTCGGTTGTGGGTTAGAGTGTAAACAGTGTACATCAGTATCATGAGGCGAATTAATTCCATGAATGTTGTCAAAATGTTAGAGGCAAAGTTGCGGCATGCTGAATAAGGAAACGTAATCGAAGTCGAGGATATGGAGTTCGCAAATATGTTATAAAGCATAATAATGCATAAATACAATGGGGACACAGAAATGCATGAAGATATGCTGGATAGATATTGTGATTTTTAAGAATAGAAGAGCCCATACCTGAAGTTGGCTCTTCCAGCAGTACAAGACTTTCATCTCCAGAGCAACAGGGACCTTCAAGTCAAAGTGAGTACGAACCATCTCCACCCAAAATGTCGAGGCCCAGTGTATTACAAGATATTGACGACAACATACTGGAGAAAATTTATGAAGACTATTACAATTGTGGCTTCAACTCCTAAAGCAAACTTATGAGGCGCTATAAGTGCATTCGAAGTAAATCAAATTGCAAGTTAATATTAGATTATGTGACTAACAAAAGGCGAGGTCGAGATCACTTCAAGGGAAACAGGCTGTCAAAATTAAAAACTTTAAAAGAGTATGTAATGTCACAATTTGATAGGTCAAGAGCGTATGGATCTGTAGTTCACTCTTGGCATCTGCAAATGTGGGCACTAGAAGCGTCTAAAGTGGTTGGCTTGGACAATTTCACAGCTTCGATTACTTTTATCAACAAACTTAAGGCTGAATATGGCATTTCTTCCAGACATATTACTAAGTTCGTCATATGTAGGACATACAAAAAGATCACAGTATTAGTCAAAAGGCACAAGGGTTTGTGGAAGAAGTGAACAAATATGTAACAGACGGGAGTGTAGATAAAGAAAATGTTTGAAACAGTGACCAGAGCCAATTCCAGTATGAAATGTCTTCATTGTCAACACTATCTCACAGAGGAGAGAAAACTACAGCTGGTGTGTTGCAGTCTGTGCATAGCTCTACACACAGCTATACAATTGCTGTGGCTTTATCAATGAGTAGCAGATTAGCTAATAAGCTCTATATCTGTTTTCAAGAGACACAAGGCACTTTTGGCCCAAATGTTTCACAGAAACTTGAAGCAACATGTCCACGAAACATCCATGTGGAGGTAAGCAAAAGTGCAAAAAGGACGAAAGAGCATATGAAAAATTTTCTAACTACAATCCTTGGTGAACATATAAATGACAATGAGAAGAGCCTATTGCTGTGTGATTCCTGGTCAGGCCATAAAGATCGTATTCTGCTAGATAAAAGTTTTCCGAACAAGATGTTATGCTCAAGATATTGCCACCGAAGACAACAAAATATTGCCAACCTCTTGATGTGTACTTTTTTAGGCAATATAAGACCTACATGAGAAGGTTCGTTGATTTTGTAAGACTACAATGTGAAAAACCACAAGTAAAGTTACATGATCGTCATTTCATCACCAGACTTCACCCTGCGCTGTACAATCAACTTTCTGCACTGAAGTAAGCCTATATTACAATATGCTTGGCAAAAGGCAGGTTATGACACTGACATACCATTATCTTCGTTTAAAAATGTAATTAGTGTGGCATTTGATATAGGACTGCTTGAATGCGGAAGTGATGTTGAATGTGAAAAAGTGGCTTTAGTCAGATGTGCATATTGTTCTGTTCCACTCTGCTTTCACCACTTCATTGAAATCCCACACCTGCACTTTGAAGATTGAATAGCTGTGCAACACTATCAGCCCAGTAGAAAAAGTTTGTTGTTCAGATAGTGTAATTATTTTAAGCAGAGGGAAATACAGCAATATAGTCACGACATTGAAATATGTGTGTTTTTGATCCTATTATATAGATATTTTGTTTCTTCGCATTACCAAAGTTCCTCTCTTAGACCTTGAATAGGTGATCATTCAAATGTCTCTCATGGCAGATGTGCAGTTTCTCTCTCTCTCTCTCTCTCTCTCTCTCTAGCCTCTCCTTCTCTGTTCCTTGCTTCATGTCTCTCTCTCTTTTTTTTTCTTATGACTTCGCAGGAGGGGAGATTCGATCCGAGAAAGTTCGTAACTAAACCTAAACGCACGCTTTTTGTTCACGCTTTAGACCTCTCGGCTACCGAGACGAGTTGGGGGTAGAAGGGAAAATGAATCTATTTATGTTTAAGGGAACTGCCATAACGTATTGTAGAAGGGGACAATGACCGAATAGCGTGGGTAGAAACTGGTGGGCTTGTGAATGTTGCTTGGTAGGGGTTGACTACGGGGATGGCATAAGTGTTAACGCGCGGAGCTTCATTGTGTCCGTGTCCAACTTTGTGTACAGACGTAACCATGTGTAGTGATGATCCGTACCGAAGACGTGTACTTCTTCCTGAAAATGTCCAGGGAGAATTTGAAGGCGGATACGGTAAGGTACTGTGAGGAGCATGGACTACTTGCTAGTCATTAAGTGTCCAACCTGTGGGAAAAAAAAGACTATTGTGTTACTTCGAGGATGTGCAAAGTTAACAGGTGAGTGTTGTTTAATGAAAACCACATTACATTGTGTTGTGTTGTGTTATGTCAGTACATGTTGTGGCCAGTTGTCTAATGCATATTCCATTGAGGTTGTGGACAGTTGTCTAATGCGTATTGTCTAATGCATATTACAATATGGTAGGCAAACCACATTACATTGTGTTGTGTTGTGTCAGTACATGTTGTGGACAGTTGTCTAATCCGTATTGTCTAATGCGTATTACAATGTGGTAGGCAGTGATCCATCGAAGTGGGACAGATAGTAGAGAGAGACAGTAGAGAGAGAGACAGCATGCGAGCGAGGTGCCGAGTGGCGCGGGTGGGGATAACTTCCCCTACTGGCGTTCGCCGTACTACGTTTTTGCCTATTTTTCTTATGGTCAAAAGCATATCTGGCCTAAAATAGTTTGAATTTTCAATTTGAACTCACGGAAAAAATTGTGGAAAACTTGAATACATGTATTCGAAATATGAAAAAGTATACTAGAGAAGGAAATTTCAGTTAGGTTAGGATAAAATTGAACTTTTATTGTTTCAGAACTCACTGATTAAATATGTTGTATTTTCAAAATGCACTATATTTATAGTTTTCTGTAAGTATTTTGATATATATTGTTTTCATTGTTCTTTATAAAGCAATTTCTGACTCCACTTGGTAGTCTGAAGGTTATCAATGGTAATAAATAGGGAGGCCCTTGACTGTGGCCACTGCGAAAGAGGACGAAACCATACATAATTACCATCAGGCTCAGGATATATTTGTCGTATTTTAGAGACAACACAGGAAGGAATCACAAATCTATTGTTTTTTCCAAAAGCAATCCAAGGGTTGATTTAAGAAATGAATTGTTTGCATGCAATATACTGCCATAATCTGTTGCTTGATTCTTTATATTGAAGGCTCTGTTTCTTGGACAGGCCTACATTGTTTGTTTTTACTGCTAAATTATGTTTGGTAATATTTAACACATCTATATCTAAAATTAATTTAGAAAACACCGGATTTTGTACAACGCAACACACAATACAGAGACTCGCAATCAGATGACATATTAGATTTTCCACATTTACACCAACCAAGGGGATATGATGAGATCATAAGAGACTCTAACAAGTGATGTCTCTACTAGCCTCTCCATCCCAACTCTGATCTCACCTTCTCGTGGTGGACCCCATTACGTCGAGTAACACATGTCAAGATTGTGGTAATTAATCCCTTCAGCAACATGGGTTGGCAAACTAACGAGAGATGGAGGTCTTGGCAGAGCTACTAGGAGGTAATTCTAGATTAGGTCTATCAAGATAATGTGGATCGGCAGCAGGCCCCACATAGTGGCAGATGAATCTCAAGTAGGTCTATGGCAGTGTTCAAAGTTGAATTAAATTACCTACTGTGAAAGGGGAGGAGGGCCTCATAGCCATAATGAAGGCAACCCACCTAAAGGAGTAAACTTTAAACGAATTCCAGTCCCTTCAGGATGAAGGTTCCACTATGGGCCAGCTCCCCATCTTGATAAAACTCTTGACAACGAAATCTCAAGAAGTTAAAGAAGGAAACAGCCTGTTATTAACAGAACAACCTGGCAAGGACAAAGGTTAAGAGAATTTAAGATCGCAATGTGGACTGTCCTATCAATGTATCGACCCAGAGCCTTAAAAATGCTCTAAGAAGAAATTTTTAAATATAATAGTGAAACTTCTCCAGATGACTACTCCTTTAAGACAACCACCCCTATTCCCGACCATTATTATCTGTCACGAAATGTTATTCTCATAAGACCAATGTATTTTGTCCCTCTTTAAGACGACCAACCCTTTCCCCGACCAACGACCGTGGATTTTGACCGCGAAACAAATAGTTTTCCCCCTTTAAGCCAACCAGAATTTAAAATAAAATTGAAAATGCTGTAGTATTATTCCTATACAATATTCTTAGAATTAAAGAAAAAAAAAAAACAGATGCTTCACTCTCACCCTGCCAGCAGGCTGCTTCCAATCATTCTATCAGTCGTCTCAGGTAGTCGTATTGTGTCATCTTTAGCATTTTAAGAATAATGGCATTTCAGCATCAGCGAGGAACAATAAAGCCAGGTTTACTGTTAAAGATTACTGCTAAGTTATTTTCCTAATTGCATGTCAAAAGATACAGTAAGTATGCCTGACCATTTAAAATATCACTCTGATAAAAGATTTAGGAAAGATGGGTTTGTATGAGTTTTGACAATACACTACTCTAACAAATTGTTGGCCTACCTGACAAACTGGATTTAAAAGGGCAATTTAAAGATGCTCTTGGTAGTAGGTCTTTAACTCTTGAAATAAGAAGCTTTATGATTTAATCAGTGAACTGGAAAAAGAACATGAAAACATTATCATCGATAAACGTTTGAAAAATTTAGTACAAACATCCATTTTGAAATACACTACGAAAAATGATTAACTTGGTATGCAAAGTAATTTTTATTTCTAATTTTACTGTAGTAGGCCTACTGTACTGCAGCCTACTTTTTGTTTCATTGTACAGTATTGAGAATGTCACTATTAAATGTATGATTCATTGTGTATGATAAGTTACACTTGAATTTTAGTCTCTTATGAATCCTAAGATATCTGAAAAGGTTGAGTTTTAAATCCTTCATTAGGCTATATGCAAAATCTAAGTACTGTACAAATCTAAATTGTTGATACCTCCTTAAGAAGACCACCCCTCTAGATGACCACTTTTTATGTGCAATTTCTGGTGATCGGCTTAAAGAGGTTTCACTGTATTGATATGACTGCTATTCAAGATGTGAGATGGACTGAAATTATGAACAAGAAAACATTCACAATATATTATAGCTGTCATTGAAATAAACATATACAGTATCAGGCACAGGTTTCATTGTTAGCCAGAAAACAAGGCAATTAGTAATAGATTTTAAAGCAACTAATCATCGTATTTGTTATCTTAGAATTAAAGGAAGATTTTTTTAAATGTAAGTCTTTTTAGTGTATATGTACACACAGAAGTCTCAAAAGATGAGGATAAAAATCAGTTTTATAGTCAATTAGAAAATGCAGTAGGTAAAAAATGTCTCCAGAATTACATAAAAATCATTCTAGGTGACTTGAATGCACAAATTGGGAAAGAAAAGGCTTTTTTACCTACAATAGGTCGACATAGTTCACATCAAACCTCCAATGACAACGGCATTAGACTAATTAGTTTTGCATCTTCACGTGATTTTGTAATTGGCAGTACTATGTTTGAATCTAAAGAAATCCACAAACATATATGGAAATCATCTGAAGGAAAGACGGTAAGCCAGAGTGATCATGATCCAGACATAAGTCCAACCTAATAAATGTAAAAACTTTCCAAGGTGCAAATATAGATTCAGATCATTACCTGATGATTACTAACATTCGTTTCAGATTATCAAATACTAAAAATCCTAACAGAACAAGGCAAAATAAATATAATATTGAAAAGCTGAAATTACCAGGAAACTCTGTCTGAAGGGATATGGAAGATAAATAACCAAAACATCAACGAAATTTGGGAAACGTGCAAACAAGCCTTTGTAGAGACAGATGAGGAAGAATTAGGCACCCAAGAAAATTGTCCAAGAAATGAATGGTTTAATGACGAATTTAGGGAAGCAACCATACAAAAAATTAAGCTTATCAGAAACTGATACAAAAGAAGGGCACTCGGGAGTGCAGCAGAAGAATACAGAATCAAAAGGAGGGAAGAAAAGAAACACTTAAATAAAAACAACAGGAATTGAGAGAATAACGAACTTCAAAATATAGAGAACTATAAAGGAAACAATGAAATAAGGAAATTTTATAAGAAAGTTAATTATACGAGAAAACCTTTTAAGCCAAGAACAATCACTTGCAAATCAGCAGATGGGAAGCTAATCTCAGGGAAAAGTCAAATTTTAGATAGAAAGGTGGATCATTTTCACTTGTTATTAAATCAAACTATTGTTGATAATCAGACTCAAGAGGAAACAGAAATAAGATTGACATTAAATGAAAACCATAGCAAAACAGAACCACCAGATGAAATAGATGTAAGCGTAGCAATGGATAAAATGAAGAATAGTAAGTCACCTGCTAATGATTAAGGAGCGGATTCCTATGTAATTAAATATTTTTCTTGCGTGTGATAGAACACAATTAACAAAGTTAAAAATTCCGAATATCAAGTTTCAAGTTTAAAACCCGAATTTTATTTCACATAAAAACACATATTTTCACAAAAATTTATGTAAATACATATTTTCAGGAAATCTATTATAAACACATAAATCTTGGAGTTTTTTTACTTAAATAATTTTTTTACAAGAACTTTTAAATATTTTAAAACTAAATCAATTATATCTCTCAGAAATACGTTATCTTTTTAAGAATTCTTGGTTGCTTAGTGTTTCTATGGGCTGTGTGGTGTATCCGTGATCCATTTTTGTAATAGTACTGCCTGAAGTTCTGAGAACTGCTAGGCAGCATATCAGTGTTATTATATGAGAATAAATTAACATGGACAAGAAGGAGAGATTTTGCAACATAAATCAGAAAGTGCAGATCAGAGCTCTCAGGTAACCCAACATTTGTCCGCAAACAAGCACACTGCCGCTGCTTCACGTGTGCATTCACGGCAAAACAGTGGATATAAAAAAATGTGTAAAGTTGCTCAAGTATTGGAGGGTGTGCCTGTAGGTGAAATTGACGGTGTAGGTGTTTGTGACATTCCTCTCTTTAAATATGCACGTCTGACGTCCTGTGATGTGGAAAGATCGTTTTCACAGTATAAGTCATTGTTCAGAGATAATGGGCATGCATTTGTGATGGAGAATTTGGAAATGACCTTTGTTGTTCACTGCAATTCTCGAACAACTACTAGCAACTGATACTCAAGTGTGATTGGTGAGTACCTAGTAACATTTTTTTTTCAAGCTAAGTAAGGTATTTTTGTCATATTTAAAAACATATTTTTTTTTTTTTATTTTTAGCAAATATTTTCGTACTTTTTAGCACATAAAAAATAAATATATTTAAATTTTTAGTACATAAAAATCCGCTCCCTACTAATGATGGTCTGCAGGCAGAATTATTTAAATATGGAAGTACAAACACATTAAAATTTTTGCACTCGCTAATCACTATGATTTGGACTGAAATAATGCCTGAGGAATGGAACTTTGGCATCATTGTTCCAATCCATAAAAAGAGAGATTCTCTAGATTGTAATAATTATAGTGGTATCATCCTATTAAATATTACCTATAAAATTATTTCCTCATCCTATTAAATATTACCTATAAAATTATTTCCAGTATAATGTACATGAAATTACGCCCATATGTTGAGAAATAAATTGGCCCTTACCAAACTGCTTTCAGGAAAGGAAAATCTACAATAGCTCAGACATTTACCTTAAGACAGACATTAGAGAAAGCAAAGGAATTTAATATTAAAACTCGTTTATTTATAGGTTTTAAAGCTGTCTATGATAGTGTAAATAGAGAGAAACTTTACTTAGCAATGGAACTCAACACAGCCTACCACAAAAATTAATTCGACTAGTTAAGATGACCATGGTAAAAGTACAATGTAAGATGAAAATTCAGACAGACCTAAGTAATTATTTTGAATGCAAAACTGGTCTAATACAAGGAAATAACCTCTCCTGTCTACTCTTTAATATTGCTTTGGAGAAAGTGATAACAAATTCTGAATTACAGAGAACTAAAACCATTCTTACAAAATCAGTTCAGTTATTGGCCTACACCGATGATGTTAACATAGTAGCCAGATCCTACAATTCCGAGTGTTGGGGAGGCACTATTATAAAACCAATACTAATTAAAAATAATAAAAAATGACTGAATATAGGCTTCCAAAATGGGTACCAAGAGGAAAGAAAGGAGGAAGAGGGAGACCTAGGAAGACATGGATGGAAGAAATTGTGAAAAGCATGAGAGCAACAGGTCTACAAGGAATTGAGAGGACACAAACAAAAGGACAAAAAAAACTGTTAATAATAGGCACAGAAGATGCTTGTGTGTGTGTGTGTGTGTGTGTGTGAGCACGTGTGCACTATATTATATATATATATATATATATATATATATATATATATATATATATATATAGATATATTTATTTTATTAATAATTATATTTTTATAGTTTTTAATTATTTTTAATTAGTATTGGTTTTATAATAATGTGGCGCCATGTTGAAAGACCTAGTCGCGTCGGGGAAGTTGCGCGCGCATCTAGTGCGATGGAAGATGCAGCGTGGCAAAGGGACAGAAGACTGCGGCCCACACAGAGTGGATGGGACAGACGTAAGGGAAACGTCTGGATTCCAAGTGTTGGGGAGCCCCAGAAAGTTCGCAAGACACACAGACTGATTTTTGTAGAAGCGATGCGAAGTAGTACATTTGAGAAAGTGTGATTTAGTAAATAAAAGGGGCACGCGAGCAGCCTTTTTGTGTCAGTCTAGCCAGTTTAGAACAGCCAGTCAGTTTGTGAAGTACAGTGAACTTAAGTGAGTACTGTGGCAGCGTCCAGGCGAGGGCAACACGTCCGGAAGTCTTGGGTTCGAAGTACAGTGAATTTAAGTGAGTGAGCTAGAAGAACTAGCTAAGGCAAACGAACTGTGAAGTGAGAGCTGACAGTTTTGTTTTGTAAATAGTGCTTTGTGAACATCAGTTGAAATTAGGAGTACATTGTTGTTCTGTGGAGTGCAATAACGACTACTGTGTTGCAGTGTTGAGTGGAATACCCATTGTTGACAGGTGTGATTAAAGATAGAAGTAAAAACCACATTGTTGTTGAAATATCTGCAGTGCTTGGGAAAAGAGACATAAGTCAGTTTTCACAAACCTTTTTTGATAATTTATTGACAACTTACGGAACATCTGCTTGCTTGGAAAAAAATACATAAGTATTTCTCCCATTACAATAATTCATACAGAAAAAAATCAAATAGACATAAACCAGTGTAAGTTGTCAATAAGTTATCAAAAAAGGTTTGTGGAAACTGACTTATGTCACTTTTCCCAAGCACTACAGATATAAAAATTACAATAACTATCAGTTTGAGTTTGTTAAAACTATATATATATATATATATATATATATATATATATACACACACAGTATATGAGTTCAGGCGGAATTTCCCGTTCTTCCACACATAGAGCTATAAAGTTGCTCAGAATCAAACTACATAACATGTCTATCATGAACTACATCTGGACAATTTTGGAAAAATTTATATTTTTGTGAATACTGTTATTGTCTAATAACTTTGTTTGTGGAAGGAACAGTGACAGGTATACAATGCGAAGGGTGGGGTCGCTCACTAGACAAGCTACTACCTAAACTTCCTTTCTCTGTCTCTGCTGAGGTGGTCAGACCCCTCTACGACTAGTCTTACTGGGCAATGACAATAGACTGTGAATAATGTAGATGATGGAAAAATATACTTATATACAAAGCTTAGTTCCATCTCCATCTATGGCTACATAAATTCAAAAAATTATTGCTAGAAATCCACTGAAAACCCATACATTATTCACGAGATTCCTCTACATAACGAAAAAGTTGGTATATGATGTGCCATGAGTAGGGAGAGAATTGCTAGATCAGTAAAAAATATATATAAAATAATGTCGATATATACGCAGGGCTACTACAAAGGCTTTACCCGATTCCATAGCCTTGTACTATGAAAAGTATGAGACATACATTATTGAAAGTTATACCAATAAAAAGAGAAACTCATCAAGTTTTTGGTCCATCAACTGCTACAAGTGCTCGATGTGACCTCCTTGCGTCACGCGACAAACATTCACTCGGTAGTCTAACTCCTGCCACACCCGCCTGGAGCATATCACAATCAACTCTAGCCACTGCCGCACGGATCCTGTTATTAAGTTCTTCAACATTAACTGGCAAAGAAGGTACATACACTTGATCTTTGACAAACCCCCATAGAAAAAAATCACAGGGAGTCAGATCTGGCGACCGAGGAGGCCAACGGAGAACACACCGATCGTTGTTAGAAGCCCGTCCACACCAACGTTGTGGTAGATGCTCTTTAAGATACTCACGCACTTCCAGATGGAAATACGGTGGAGCCCCATCTGGTTTATCTTCATGTAACTGAGGCATCAACCACATCAACGGGCTTCTAACAACGATCGGTGTGTTCTCCGTTGGCCTCCTCGGTCGCCAGATCTGACTCCCTATGATTTTTTTCTATGCGGGTTTGTCAAAGATCACGTGTATGTACCTCCTTTGCCAGTTGATCTTGAAGAACTTAATAACCGGATCCGTGCGGCAGTGGCTAGAGTTGATCGTGATATGCTCCAGCGGGTGTGGCAGGAGTTAGACTACCGAGTGTATGTTTGCTGCGTGACGCGAGGTCACATCGAGCACTTGTAGCAGTTGATGGACCAAAACCTTGATGAGTTTATCTTTTTATTGGTATAACTTTCAATAATGTATGTCTCATACTTTTCATAATACAAGGCTATGGAATCGGGTAAAGCTTTTGTAGTATCTCTGTATATATATATATCTATCAATCTGATTTCAAACCCCATTCATTCAAGCACTGAGCGAGATGGAATGAAATTACGCATTCATTCAACAGAATTCTGCCACCATACAGTAAACATTTCCCTGTAAGAAATTCATAAGTGTTGTTCCAGAACAGAGTCTTTAAAATTAATATGCAACTGATTTGAGCCCTCCATCTGATCTCCTGTAATTCTTATCTTTGGGTTCATTGAAAAATAAAGTGTATAGAACAAACCAACGCAACTTAAAAGATCTCAAGAACAATATTCGTCAGGAGATTGCCTCTATTTATTGAAGGGAACTTGAGTAAGTGATGAACATGTTAAGCAAGCGCAGGAAATGTATACGAAAGGACAGCAGGCTGTTTCAGCATGTTTCTGGTTCAACTGGGTGAGTACATAACATATTACCAGTGTCAACTTAGCACAACATTTGGTTGATAGATATACCATTTCTACACATATAAAAGCTGCTACACAGGTACATCACATTAGACTGAGACACTCTGTAGTTCCTGGTATAAAATATCTCACAAACTTTTCAATGCAGTTACCTACATTTTCTTTATATTAAAACTACATCTATACATTTGTAGAACATAAGTTAGTATAATGTACACAAAAACTCATTACCTTCGTCGGGGTGTATATCTTCCATTATTTATTTCATTTTCTTTGTCCTTGCCAGAACCATTTCTTACATTCCTTTGGTATGGAGATTCTATTCCAAAGGGACTGTACAGTTTTGTTGGAGTACGTCCTAAAAGGTGCCGAGTTCGAGTCTGTGGAGTTACTGGAGAGTTAGGGGATTCATTCTTCAAACGATAACGCCGTCTTGTAGAACTGCGAAATTTCTGAAATATTAATGTATGTTACTGTATATACAATTGTGTAATATGTAAATATTCGAAACAGAAATACTTATCATGGTTACTCATTTTATGTAATCTACATTAATAATTATATTGCACACATGAAAAATTTTACAATAACAATTAGACCTATATAAATATGAAAATATTTTTAAGAATGAATAAATCCCAACACTTATTCTTAACTGCTTAGAACTCATTGAAAAAAAATCACCATGCTATGATTTTGAATATTGATTTAACAATAAGTAAAGTTGGAAAAACTTCCACTAGGTAGCTACTAGATCTCAGATTTCAGACAAATGCTTATTTCTTCCTGAAAGACTAAAAGAAACATTTTAGGTATATATTTTATTAGCAGTGGCCATGGTAGAGCATTGGACTTATAATCCTGTGGACCTCTGTTCGGTCCCCGGCATACTCCCGATTTATAGCTTATGTTAGGCAAGCCAGTGGTCCAGGTAACACAAGGGTTTTCTCCAGAAGCTCCGGTTCTCCTATGGCATCCCAATAAATTTCCATCATCATCTCATTTCGTCATGGGTGTAGCGACTGTAGTATTGACCAGTCTCAAGGCTGGGTAGGAGAGATTCGTTTTCATATTATTAAAAACAGTAGTAATCGATTTTCATTAGACATTGCATAACACTTCCATTCTGGTAACAGCTGAAGAAGTTAAATAGGCCTACCTCAGGTGTTACTGTCGTTACTGAGTGAAGTCATGCAACTCTAATAGAAGAATATCCCTGAAATCCTACTCTTATATTAACATCATCATTAGTTTCACAACTCTAAACATATTTAATTGGACCAACATTCACGGCTGTATGTTTGCTTGTGTAGGCCTACACACATCATTTCCATTCAAGTTGCAGCAGAAAATTAATTCACTGCCATAAACATCACATACCTGTGAACGCATTTATTTTATTATTTCGAAATTAATTAATTTGTCAAAATGTTAAGTTTCTTTCTTTCCATAAGGTTCTTGAATCCATTTGAATACTCTCATAATGAAATACTTCTTGCCTGTAAATTACTGAAAATATGGAGGGCTCAAAGGCAAGGTTATGGGGATGACCAGACCTTCTGTTTCCAACAAAGTGAACATTGCATATCCTTAAACTTTTAGTTGGCTCCCAGTGTGATCCAACAAGACTAGAACCAATAAAATAAATTTTACATCATAATTAATGAATAATGATATTAAGCTTTATAAGAATAGGAGATTAACATTTTTGTAATTTAACACAGTAGTTTTAAACAATAATTGCTTAGAAAAATCAAGAGTTGGCAATAATACTGTATGTGATTTACAGATTATGCCTATAGTTTACTTTGTCCTACTTATGTGCTTTTTGTAGGAAGTGCATAAGCTACTACATCATCCATATTATTATATGTATTAGAACAATCAACTACGCAATATTAAAATTGCTTTTTCCACGTTTTTTACTCTTCATTAAGTACAAGGGCTGGAGTTAGACCACAAACACATTGTCAGTGCGATGCCTCTCCTAGGTTTAGTTCCAGGATCACAGCACTGGCATAGCTTGCACAGTGCTATACTGGAGGATTTTTATGCTGCCTAGGAGAGCGAAGTTTCTTGCATATCCCAGAATCCCTTGCATTTTACCTTTCATTGAGGTCTACCATCTCACATAGCTATTTTTCGTAGTTTGTTTGCGCCATATTAAAATAATAATTACTATATATTAGTATTGGGTGGACAGGTAGCTCAGTTGGTAGAGCAGCTGGCTACAGACTGAAAGGTCCGGGGTTCGATCCCGAGTGGTGACGGGATTTTTCTCGTTGCCAAACTTTCAGAATGGCCCCGAAGGTCACTCAGCCTCCTATAAAATTGAGTACCGGGTTCTTCTCGGGGGTAAAAGGCAGTCAGAGCGTGATGCCGACCACACCACCTCATTCTAGTGCCGAGGTCATGGAAAGCATGGGGCTCTACCTCCATCCCCCCCCCCCTAACTGCCTTCATAGCATGTGACGGGGATACCTTTACCTTTTATATATTAGTATTATATGTTTTCCGTATTAAAATTTGGTAGCCTATTAAAAAAACTTCATTATAATTTATAACAATATACTAATTTTAATATAATTTTGAGATTTTAATGCAATTAAGTATCTGATATCCAGAAGATAGGGAATAGATATAAATGGGAGATCAAAAAGCACCAATAACTGTTCCCTAGTGTTATTTCAAATTGTAGTGTACACATATTAGAAGCAGTGATGCAATTTTCCACCACATAAGCTTACTCTGGGAAAAATGCAACAAACGTCCCTTCACATGTGTCCTTGCAAAAGCAATCTTGCAGCATTCATATTTGCGAACTCGAAGTCCATCATCGATAACAATGGAGTCACAAGGATCTTTCCTTATGATGCCACTACTGTAACTATTTCATTAATGATTCGGTATGTATCCTCAGTTCACCGACATAAACAAAGGGTATCACAAGGCTTATGAATATACCATGTACAGGCCATTCCATGTCAAGTAATCCAATGTAAATTATCTTACCACTTCCTATTCATTTGATTTTTTACACATGTTTGATACTCTTAAGACCCAGTTGTATAAAAGTCATTACGTAACTTTAGTTTTAAAGCGAAAATAGTAAATAACTACAGGATATTTTCTACATAAGTTGTATAAACTTAGGCAACTTATCAACATATAAATTAGGTTTAGGACTGACTGATATTTGTAGTAAAATATGTGGCAACACTGCAAAATATGAATTAAATTTATGTGTAAAGTCAGTTGATTTTCAACTGTTTCGCCAATAAGAGAGAAAACATAATTTTATTATCTCCACCTTCTGAATCAGTGTCTCAATACGTGTGAAGAGGATCATGAACACTGAATTCAGAGCATGATTTCGTTTTGTTTGTGATTCTGAGGACATAACCTTGTTCAAATTTATTCCATGACAAATTTTGGTAACTAAAATCTCATTTTAAATTATTTGTCGAATTCAGTTAATAGATTTCCTCGCTCCTGCAAATAAGGGAGAGCATAACGAAATTCAGTATTGTCATCAGATGAGATATCAGAATAAGGTTCATTTCATGTCAAATCACACAGTGAAATTTTTTTTAACCTCGATATCTCAGATTTCAATGATGTTTTGTTTCTAAGTTGAACCTCTAAATATAACTAAAAGTCCAACATTTTAGATTTTGTTTTGCCTAGTAGTTTCTTTTATTAACATTAAAAAACTACAAAGACGTGAAATTTTTTTGTGGTTATCGATTACACAAATGCAAGCAACTCTTCAACCCTTGGTGCTAGAAAATGCCTGCTATAGGTACCTCATTTTTAAGCTTTATTAATTGGCTTTAATTTA
Organism: Periplaneta americana; assembly: GCF_040183065.1. Lineage (NCBI taxonomy): Eukaryota > Metazoa > Arthropoda > Insecta > Blattodea > Blattidae > Periplaneta > Periplaneta americana. Next base: position 44,635,102 of record NC_091129.1, read on the forward strand.
ATATGCAACTTAATACTTGTAACTTATATATTTTCAAAATTTTTATTTTTGGAAATCTCAAAAGCACCTTCTTATTTTCTTCATTCTTTATCACCACTGTATGAAATATATATTTAGACAATAATTTAAGATGGGAAATATAAGCCTACTGCCATAAAAGACGTGCGACTTTTTCAACTTTTTTTTAAAGTTAGTTTTTGCAGGAGTAGTGTTGGACTTCAAATTAGCAACATTTGAGAGATTCATCCAACTCCAAAAATATTTACATTACAATTTAGATAGGCCTACTTTGCATTTTTACTTTCCTGTCTATGGATATCTGACAATTTCATTGAAATCTAAGAGGATTAGGTTGAAAATGATTCAGAAATGTGTTGATTTGACATGGACTGATCCATATATCATTTTAGTAAGGGTACTCATCTTATATCCAATTCGCGGTCTTCATTCATACTGTTGAATTGTCAATGTGAAGTTTTGAAGTAATAAAATTAATAACCTACGCTATTTGTTCGTAAAATTTAAATTGAAATCATTTCCATATTATATGAATCGATAAATTTTTATCGACAATTGAAATTCATTGAAATAGCCTACATTATCAAAAGTTTGTCTTGCAAAGAATTTTAACAATGAATTTTTCAACGATTTTCTGGCCTAATGGTTACGACAAGAGACTACAAAGCAGAAGGCCTCTGGATCAATTCCAGGTAATTTCAATATAATGCATTCCATGAGTAAATAAGCCTGTGGGTAAAATTTTGAAAATGGAAAATTACTGCTATAAACAACTTCAGTTCTTTAATAAAGCATTAAAATTTAATAAAGAGCAAAAAATATATTTTTTAGATGTGTATTTTTTTCTATTTTTTGTCAAATTATCTTAATGCAGTTTCTCTTTGTATGCACCAAATTTTTTTATTGCTGGGTTGCCCATGATTATTTCATGATTACTAAGGAATCACCTGACTGGAGACCTTAATTGAAGCGTCGGCTGGAACAACATTGTAAGTTACAAAATTTTCATTCGGCATGTTTCCGTGTAATAATGTTGCATGTCATGTTACTTTGCTATACTCCTTAGCTTGCAACTGTCCATCAATGCAGTACGTGAAATTTGTCCACTCAAAATTTGCTACCCTCATAAGTGTAAATTTTACCAAATGTAACTTATAACGTTGTTCCAGCCGACGCTTCAATTATTGAAGGACAGTGTCTTCATAAGATCTCTAAAAAATTTGAAAACACGTAGGCTACACATTTCTTAGATACTTTAAATTAGATTCTTGTTTGGCTGTCTCAGCTGTCATGTCAGTCACCAAAAATCATGCATTAGTTTTGTTTATGTGCATTATTTTGAAGATAGTAAAATAATACTTCAGATTCATTGTATCACTGACAGAGACCATCTAATGGTGATTTCGTATTTTAATTGATATTGTTTATATTCTGAAAAACTGTGACAGATGTGACATGTTTATTTGTGATGGACGTGACACTACATACAGCAAGCCCAGGATCACTGAAAAAATAAAACAAGCAACCTATGACTTTTATCTGAGAAAAATAAATTTAAATGATGGTTTATTTAACGATGCTCGCAACTGCAGAGGTTATATCAGCATCACTGGTATGCTGGAATTTTGTCCCACAGGAGTTATTTTACATGCCAGTAAATCTACTGACATGAACCTGTCGCATTTAAACACACTTAAATGCCATCAACCTGGGCCGGGATTGAATCCACAACCTCAAGCATGTAAAGCCAGCGCTATTCCAAGTACGCTACCAAGGCCGACTTATCTCAGAAATATCAGTGGTCAGTCAGCAGGCAAACAAGATGTTTTAAGTCATTAAGTCCATAAAGAATCATGTAACAGGAAAACATAACTAATAAAAATCTTATTTTAATCAACTTCGTCCAAAATATGTGCTGCATGTTTCACAATGTATGTTTGTGTCAGTATCATCCTAATTTGACTGTGAAAAGAAAGAAATTAAACGAATCTCAGTTATTTTTATCAATAAAGAATCAATATTGGAAAATCAACAAATATTCTCTGAGCAGTGGTCCACCATGTCAGATGTACCACAGATAGGCCTACAATCTAGCTACTTTTTAGGTTCATACAACACACATAATTTGTTGAAAGGAAAAACAGGTGTATCAGAAATGATTGTGTATGATAGCCTATAAAAAAAAACATCATGCCAAAACGTTTAAGTTACCAAGATGTTCATTCTTCGAATAAATCTCATGATTTGGGAAGTGCCATATCAAATGAACCAGGGTATAGTTAGATGGAAAGTTGTGCAGAACTGTTGATAAATGTTAGACTAGGACAGTGGGTTGTTGTGTCTTGAAGTGGTAAGGGTCATTTCTCAAAATGAATTTAAAGTTTCAGTGATGGTTGATACTGGTGTCCAAATGGTCTCAGTCTGGGGACAGCTATGCTACAACAAATCTGAAGTGCTCAAAATTATTTCTCATCCTGTTGTAGTGAAGAGCGGGAGAGTTTTCAAGTTTAATTACATTTAAACAAGACTTCGTATTTTTAATTACTTTTTTATGTATTACTAATTTTTCTGTATATTGACTACTTTAACAATATTTTTAATTCAGTGAAGTTTGAATATTATGTTAGAATACTGTTTTTACTTAGTGTCATTTTTCTCAAATGTGTTAAATTCAATTATAATCTTAATAAGGCCTACTCTTTGGACGTGTCACATCCATCACATTATGTCACATCCGTCACACAGTTCTTAACATTTTTAAAATTTACATTTATAAATAATTCAGCATGAAACTAAATGAGTGTAATCTTCAGTGCTTGAACTCTATGTATAAATTATATTTTGATAAGTATCCAAAATTCCCAGAAATAATTACCTATACTTGTACTGCTCATACCTGAGGTTCATCCACTGTCACATCCGTCACATCATTTGTAAATTACAGATAAAAATGAAAGTAAATGTTTACAACTGCCATCATGTTTTATTTTTCTCATGCTTAAAAAGTGATCATCAAATAGAAATAAAGGATTAAAATAAATAAGACACTATTAATTTAGACTTATAATCTATCAAATGTCACGTCAGTTACTCGTGAAATGCATGATATGGTAAATATAAATAATGTGTGTTGATATAAAAACACAGTAAAGGTACTAGAAAATAATATGAAATGAGAAGAAACCGAAACAAAAAAAAAGAGAAGAATGGGGTAGAGAAAAGAGGAGAGTTTATTCCTCATCTTTTTATTTCCACAATCAAGTAAGATGCTTGAATTATTGCGTAACTGGCATATATGTGAAAATCTGACCACTCAGGTATTGTGCAGTTGTTCCAAAATATGTTTGTTGGAATACGTAGGCTACATGTGAGTTATTTATAAAAATCCTTGTTAACTTTCTCTAGGCTCCCACCATAATCAATGATGATATGCTGGGACACCAAGATTAAATCACTATTTTTGCTGATTATTGGAAATAGGGCCTCGCTTTCAGCTGAAGTGATGAAAGACAGTGTAGTTAGATTGTGTAGTGTAGTCAGCGAGTGTGGATTTGGGAATGCGCCTAGCTAGAGGGTTGGTGCAATAGATCGTAACAGGTCACAATGCTAGGCCAAAGTGCCCTCCTCACGTAAATTCCATTCCAATTCAATTCATTTCCATTCCATTGTGTAGCTTCATATGAGGAAACAAAGAGGAAGGCAGAACATAGGAAAGTCTGGAGAAAGCTGGGTTTGCAGTGAAAGAGCAGAACACTAAATGAATGAATGAATGTGTAGCTTCTAATAAAAACACAGGCTATGTGAAAACGTTCACAAAGATAACCTCCATTTAACTTATATCATGCAAATGAGTACAGCCAAAATAGCCTATGAAAAAGAAGTGGGTACGGAAAATAGGTCTAGAGATGCTGTGTAGCCTATTAACAGATCTAATTTTTCATTTTTGTCTTACTGTATTACAAAACTAGAAGAAAAAACGGTGAATGTAGAGTATCCAACGCCCACTGAACGAATATTTCACTTTTATCACTGCCAATGTTGCGCTGTAATCGTATATGCAAGGTAGGCTATAACAAAAACCTAAACTAACCAAACCTAACCTGTCAAAGAAGCAACAAGTTATACTAAATATGTGTAAAATTGGCCTATGTCTATACAAATAAAATCATTATTATTATAATGGGCGGGACATAAGTAACATTGACCGAAAAAACTGAATCCTTCTGGCTTGTTCTTGCAAAGCAAGACAGACCTACGGAGGAGAAAAAAAAGCTTTTGGAAGGATAGGGGGTGAAAGTTAAGCTAGGGTACACCACCTTGTAGCATGTACCAAATCATGGGATAACCTTGGGGCTATCTGTCACAGACCACTGCCTGTCACTTAGCTGAACCTTCATTAAACCTTCTCTAGCCTTGACACAAACCTCAGTGTATTGCTATTACAGCCCTGGTGGTTGCGAAATGGTGTACAGTGGTGTAACCAAACTTAATAGTCTATTCAAGGGGATATGTAAGTGGCACGAAGCCGAGGAATAAATTATGTGAAATGATTTCAATAATTTAAGATCCTCAGCCTCAAGTAAGCCAAGTTAGCTCTGTAGTAGCATCTGCCTCCAGATTAACCAGCCCGGGTTCGATTCTGGTGGGGTCAGAAATTTCCATGTAAAATTTCTACCTCGGGACAAGAAGAGGTAGCAGTGTACAACTTCTAATCACTAGATTGTGCATCAATAGGCCTGGGTTAAATCCCAAATCTCTCCGCAGTGCATATGAAGAGAAGACATAATTATATGTTACTGTTGATAGTCATTCGTCTGTCTCGTCCATCGGACGGGAACGTTAAGCCTGGCAGCTCCCTTGGTGGTATTTAACAGGAGTAGGCTACATGCCAGCACAGGGGTTTTTCCCTTCTCCCTTTCACATCTTCATTATCATCCTCACCCATTCCCTAACGGGTACACTAGTTCTAGAACACTTACACATACACTCACCCTACATGACATAACTCTCCACAGATACACATCATGCATAGCGTGCAACTTGAAAATGGGTCAGTCACAATGGAACCTGAATCACGCAAGTGAAGAGGAAATTTTCAGTAGGTAGCCTATATGGATACCTCAGTGACAACAATTATCTTAAAATACTAAAAAGAGCAAATTTGTATGCGTTTGTCGAATGCACATCATCAAGCTTACGAAAAGGCACATTTCATTGCCAATCATTTATTTTGTATGCTCAAGGTTGGAATTTTGGAGTAAGAGGGAAAGGAAGATAGGTACCTATCCGTGTTCTGAAATTTATCCAAAGTTTACGAGTATCTTATTGATGTCAGGGAAGTCTATTAACAGCCACTGTAATAAACGGATTAAGAATACTGGAAAATGATTATCTAATTTACCGGCACTAGGTAGCTATTGAACTTCATGCAAACTTATAGACCTATGCTACTGTAACGCCAATAATTCCCAAGAATCAACAAAATGAACATGGGTTAATAAAGTAAAACTCTGGAAACACTGGTAAAATTTACGCACAAATAAATATCCTAATTTATTGAAACTAAGCAGTCTAATCTGAACTTTCTCATTTGTACTTGAATTGCCAAATACAGTTACGCTTATTAGAAGTAAACTGGGTGTATTACAGCTAGTGGAGTGTATATTTTTCGATTTAAGTCTCGAACATTTATTTTGTCCCTTTTGTTCGCTACAATATCATAACCCGATAAATTTTCAAACAGAAAGGTTATAGTAGACATAGTTAGGCCTATTTCTTACCTGTGAAAGTGTGCCAAACGTTGTACGAACATTGTTCAATGTTTGCGATAATTTATCGGCTCCTGACCGTAAAACTCGACGAGGATGAATAGGTGGTAAAGACACTGACGAGAGATTCAAGTTTGTCCATCTTCTCTCTGTTGTCTTGGTATTGGGCTTCACTGATTTTAATGAACACGGACATTCGTTGTCAAACCGATCTTGAAGTCGTTGTCGTGTTATTCGCGTAGATTCAGATTCATTTTCTATTGATAAACCCAGATTAATAGAATGAAATGTAAATGATTCGCTTCTTTTATCAGATCTCATGATGTTCACGCCCTCAACAGACAAATCATAAAATTTAAATCAAGCCGCTCGGATAACCTCGAACCCCAAACTAAGTTCGAAAAAATTTGTTTAAAATAATCGGTTTCGATTATATTGCATTCCAGCGGGAGTTGCATTGCATTCATCTATTAATTACTTAAGAAAGTTTTTTAGTTGATCTCATAATAAAAATATATATTTTAGTACATAAATTATTATTTTAAGCAACGTTGCACTGCAACCAATATAAACAACATTAAATACCCTATAACTTAGAAAATTATTTCCCTACGTTACAGTCTAGCTAAAATATATTATGATCTAGGGTTACAGCCCTGATTGCGTAAAACATATCACGGACGTGGTAATGTGTGCGTGTGTGCGTGATCAGGGGTTACCAACGAGTTAGAACGAGTACAAAGAAGAGTAGTAAACTGTTGGGCGAGCTAGGCTGATACAGCGCTCTGGGTGGTGCCAAGACGAAATACGCCTTAAATAAGTGTCTTCGGTTGTATCTACTTGGCTTTCCATGTGTTTCATATAGAAATGATAGCCAGAAAAAAAAAAAGTATGCCTCTTGTGTGCGCTGTATATAACTGCACTAGCAGAAGGAAAAAGACAAAAGGATGTATCATATTTCAGCTAAATTTTATGAAGTTAGGTAGGCCTACATAGTTTTGCGCAGCATTTTGTTCCATGCGTAAATTTGTAACAAAGCCCAGCATACCCTACAAAAGACTGTTTCCTTTGTTGCAGGTTCATGTTCAAAAATAAGGAACCGATGAAAAGTGGATACGAACAAATATGAAACGTGACAATAGTATCCCAATGAAAATAGCTTTTTGTGTTCACGACGCTTCCAAGATAAATATAACTTATAGCCTAGATCAATACAAAGCCGTACTTTATCTTATCTCTCCGCTTCGCCCACGTGACAACTATAAATAGCTCCCTCGTTCCGAACTTTCCAAGGTCATATAGGCCAATAATATTTATCCATGGTAATCAGTTGTCGACAGTACATACCAGGGGGGTTTAACTCAAATGATAGATGTTGGATGCTCATAGATGTTCCATAGTTTGCCGCATGTGGTCAGGACAGCGCTGGCTGTATTTCGATCACAGAGTTTGTAAAATTAGCAGTACAAAACTCTTTGGTTTCGAAAGTTCTTTGGTTATAAGTTTTGCCAATATGACAGTTTTAAATAGATATTATTAATATCCATTATTTACAGAATGTGTAGTTTTATAATATTCGGATTATTATTACTATTACTATATAGTTATTTTGCATTTTCATTCGAGGACAAAGTAGCCATATTAGTCTACTGTGTATGACCTATTAACCTCATTTGTTCAGTTGATCAATTGTTGGATGTTGGCATTCCTATTCTGTTTAAATCTTGTATAAATTATGGAATGGACGAACATGGCTGCTTAAGGAAGAAATTTGAACAGATCGAGTTAATTGAGAAGTTACTGGTGCTTTTCTGCAACAAGAAATAATTCGCAACGTTAAAGGTAAGAAAGAAATATGTTTGAGATTACATCTACACGGTTCAACTTTTCTTTCAACTTCACACATTCAAGCAATGCCTGCAAGATTGGTATTTAATAATAACGGAAGTGCACACAGATAATATATTATTTTAGCTTTCGCTGCTGCAGAACTTGGTCAGTGAAACTATAATCGGTTTTTACACTCCATCACATGGTATTTTGGTATTAATATGGCGTACCTTGTAGATAGAAAATCTTAATGTATCTTAATTCAACATGCGCTTTAAACTTGATTCTTTCAATATTCTTCCCAGACTGCGTGCGTACGAGCATGAAAAACTGAACCGTGTAGATGCAGTTTAACTGCACCGTCATGTTTTCTAATTTAAACTGAATTCTTCCATCATATCTTAAACGTTTATTAAACTGAGATCTGTAATTGTTTTCAGGGATAAACTTCAGAACGCGATTACCTTCCTTCTACCACTACCACATGATGAACTGATTTCTGTGTATTAGGCCTAACTACAATTACGCCAAGAGCTTTAAAGGTAAACTAAGAGTTAATATACACTTTGGGTATGAACGAACATCTTATTTTTGTATATAGCTAAGTTAAGTTGGTCAGACATCTTAAAATTCGTGGGACAGAATCTGATATGACTAAATATGTTGTTCTCGGTGTAATTCTTTACAGTTGCGTTACCAAAGGATGGCGGGGTACCTTAGCTTGGTAACGCAATAGTAAAGAAGTGTTGTTCCCGAAAAGCTATGTTTTTAGAAATTTGACTTTACAGTTAACAGTAGTACCTTTACTGGAATAATTTTGATAAAATGAAAAGAGTTAAATTGCCGGAGATATTTATTATTTTTATAGATCGTGGATAGAATTCTTCCAGGAATATTTCACAAACGTTGATTATACTGCAATCCTTCAATTGTTCTATGAAATGTAGTGTTATTAATGCACTATATGATACTAGGCTACTGCTGGTTTGTTTCAGTTAATAGAAAGACAAATGGCGGAGTTTTACACTGTGAATGTGCTGCAGTGTACTGTCAGAAATCGGATAGTAATGAGAAGACCTGGTTATTCCTGTTTCCTGCGCCAAGTAATGCAGCACAGCTTAAAAGGTAAGCAATGGCATTGGCATAAGCTCAATGCAAAGATATCCTTATATATCATCAGCAAATAGTAAGGGTTGGTAAACTATAGTGATTTTTAAATTTAAGTGAGAATTATTTGTCAAATTCATATTTGTTTATTAAAATGAGTTTTTGCCTTCTTTTGTAATTCATTTAAACTTAATTTGTGCATTAGTTCCTACATAATTGTGTATTTTGTTAATGTGTTATTTTAAGTAATTAACAACATCTCTTCAAAAATAATTTACTATGTTTACACATAGGCCTCATTATTAATACATGAAGAGTTACAGCACTAATAGCCTGCACTTAATGATAATAATAATTAGCTTAGACTTAGGCAAGATATTATGCTCAGTTTGTTATTCATTAGAAAAGAATTCAACTATTTAGGGAGATTAATATTTACAAATAAATTTATCAGAAGAGCTTAGCATTGTGTGTTTTCAGAATAAATACGTAGACCATTTGGCATTGTGCAACTTTTACTTTGAATATTGTTATGAGCTACAACTATTCTTTTCAATCCTGAGCATCATACTGTGCTTTAATTAGGTGGTGATTCCGAAAGTAGGCTCTACTTGACTACCTGTACCATGTGTTCTGTTGCTCCTTAATTAGGAGTTGGGAAAAGACATATGAGAAGCAAACTTTCAAAACCTGTCCATTTCTTCAGAAAATGCTAGAATTATATGTCTGTAATAAACAAAGATTTTTCTGTGGTGAAATTTTATATGAATTCATAGGAAGAAAAATATATTTCACCATAGAAAATATTTTGTTCATTGCAGAGATGCAAGTTTGCTACTCATATATATATTGCTAATAGTTTTAAGAAGCAGCAGAACAGTCATATGTAAAAACGTTTATTTTTTTTTCAGGAAGTTAATTTCTCATCTTAATCATGTTAGGTGCCTATAATTTTAATCTGTGATTTAAGTAGTAACAATTATTTGATGTAAATAAAATGAAAATTATTTTATTTACATCATGATTAAATCATTAATTTAAATTAATACCAACCCTGGTTTGTGTATTTTTTTAAAGATAATAATAGAATTTTGATTGTAACAGGTACCACATGTGGGCAGCTGTGGCAGAAAATCCTCATCCTTACAGAAGGGCCTATATATGTGCAAGCCATTTTCGCAGTAATCAGTATAACGGTGACTTCAGATATAACTTACTAAGAGGGGCCATTCCATCAAGGGATGCTTGGTATCCCACTCAAGAACTACGACCCACTTCATCACCAGCCTACTTACATTAACCTTTTTCACCACCTAACATAATTGCTTCATTCATTGTCTTTATCTTTTAACAAAATTGTGTTTAATTTTGTTGACAAGTGTATGGTAATGGACTTCATTCATTCATTATTATTATTATTATTATTATTATTATTATTATTAAAGCTAAAAGGTAAAGGTATCCTCGTAACATGCCAAGAAGGCATTTGGGGGGCATGGAGGTAGAGCCCCATGCTTTCCATGACCTCGGTACTAGAATGAATTATTATTATTATTATTATTATTATTATTATTATTATTATTATTATTATCATTGTTATCTCATTTCGTTTAATGTGTTGATTTCTTCAGTTAATTGAAGGAAAATAAGGGGAATTCATTCATTCATCTGAAAAAAAAAAAAGTAGAGTACTTGACTTCTACATTATGAGCAATATAATTTTTGTAATATATAGGGCAATGATAAAATCTAACGATCTTTAAGACCCTAAGTTAACATTACATAGTAATATAAATACAAATAATAATTACTAGTACAATGAGCATTTCAGTTGTGTTATCTATAGGGCATAGGAGGGAGTCCAGTGGCAGCGATACAAATCTGCAGCTTATGCAACTGGTGAGATTTGGGTGCATTATTTAGAATTTTTAGAGAGTAAATATGTTGTTGTTTTCTAATGTCAGGCGTTTGACAATAAAGTCATTTGACCTCTTGCACTCCAATATTTTTCAAAGATATTATCATGACCAGAGTAAATATGTTGATTTTTTCTAATGCCAGCCATTTGACAATAAAGTCATTTGACCTCTTGCACTCCAGTATTTTTCAAAATTATTGTCATGGTCAGCCACTGAAGCACAGATTTTGAGGTGTTCCGAATCCATTTCTTGGTTTGAGTAGCACAATGGACAGTTAGGAGACTGATATATTCCAATTCTATGCAGCAAAATAGTCCCCCAATCGGATTTCTGGGCGGGACTACTTTAATGGTACAGAAGCAAGTAAATTTTTTATAATGGAATGTTTGTCGTATAACATCAGCTAAGAAGAGAGTAAATATGGTACAATATTTTGTCTCTTCTCACTTTATAGATCTCTTGGATGTGGAACAACAAGTTTTGACGGAGAAATCATTGTAATAAGTAAAAGTCTCAGGAATCTTCTATGCCACATCAATAAATTTAATAATGCAGTTATATTATCAGACTCCAAGGCAGCTATTCTATCAATAGTCTCTAAATACATACTTTCATCTCAAACAGCAGAAATAACTAAAATGCTCTCTCAATTAATATCACTCAATAAAAGAATTGTATTCCAGTGGATACCATCCCATTGTGGAATCCTGGGAAACGAGAATGCTGATGCTTTAGCAAAGAAGGGCAGCACTGCTACTTACAGACCTGTTACTAAATCTACGTATTACTCTGTGAAAATATTTATTAAATCTACATACTTAGACTTCAACAAACAAAATTTGATAACACAAATCTCGAGGGAAAAAATGGAACACTCTGCATCATAATCCACTGTTAATTCCCGATTTACCACTAAAATCGTCTGTAGCTGCATTTAGATTGGCAACAGGCCATGACTGTCTGGCCAAACAAACACCTCCATAGAATTGGAATATATCAGTCCCCTAACTACCCACTGTGCAACTGAAACCAAGAAATGGATTCGGAACACCTGAAAATCTGTGCTTCAGTGGCTGGCCATGATAATATCTTCGAAAAATATTGGAGTGCAAGAGGTCAAATGACTTTGTCAAACCCCTGGCATTAGAATACAACAACAACATATTTTGAGCAATGGGGCCACAATCAAATCAAACACTCAGTATCAAAGCTCAAAATTAGGAAATGTTGCGAAGTATAGACTTATCTCTAATAAATTGTATTGCACTTTTTCTAATATGTTCAGTGTTTTGAATCAACTATACATCAGAGAATGAAAAATAATTTTTTTACTTGTATTTCTTAATGGTGTTTTTATTAAAAGTCTAAGTTAATTTTATGTCTGTTGTAGACAAATAGTTTTCTTTGTATTCTTTATCAGTGGTGATTATTGATTACTTAGATTTTTAATATCCATATATTAAACTAATGGCAGTTACTTTTAAAAATAGATGTTCAGCTCTGACGGTGTAAAACAAATAAAGTGGTGTTTTATAAATGTTTATGAACGTGCGTTGTACTATGTCACAGCAAAACATCTTATGACTATTTTCAAGCTAATGTTTGACATAAAAAAATTAAGAGCAAATTATAATTATATAACTGACCAATAATAACTTCGAAATCAATATTCCAAAGTCAATCTTTGTTTTTTATCTTCCAATACATGATGCATAACATTATTTAAAAATAGTGCTTAAGGTGTTTTGGAGAGAAGTATCCTATCCTATTCGCATCCTGTATCTCAATTACATATTTGATCTAGAAGATGCAAAAACTTTTATTAGTCAAATTTGATAAATTAATTTAATAAAAGGGTTAAATGACGGTGTGTGTTAATGGTTTTCAGTTTCATGTTCAACCATTATATTTATATTCACATGTTAAAACAAAAATGTGATATAAATATTGTGGTTAAACATGTTATTTAAACTGATAAACCATTACACACTCCTTTGGCGATATGAAAAATATCAGTATGTGTTGGTATAATAGGTATCTGCAGTACCGATCGTGCTCTAAAGTTGGCATAACGGATACCTGTAATACCGATCGGGCCGTGTAACAAGGGATGTAGTTCCGCATTCTGCCGCTATGTGTAACGAGATGTAGTTCCGATGTTTTGCCGCCAAGTGTCTCGACGTCGCGTCAATAGCGTGTCGAAGGTAATGCATTGAGTTGGGGGTCTTTCTATTTATTTGTCTATGGTACATACCGTTGCTTACGAGATTATCTCGTAAGCAAGAAATAATCGATTTAGACCGACCAGACCGGTTCAGAGTTCGTGTCTCGTGATGGTGTTGGTCATTGTGCCATCTGTTGACGATTACTGAACTACATCAAGCCGGCCTCGACTGCAAACCCCAACGCGTATATAAGAGAGCTATCTGTTAGTATATGTGATCTAGGCTTATAGTAAACAAGATAGAAGACGCCTGCTGCCCAGCGCAATACATACAATTTTTTTTTATTTCCTGCTCACTTTCAGGAAAAACAATACACTAGATCTTCACCTTATATGCTTTTGAATGCTTTCTTGATTAACAAAATTGTGTAATATTTTACTTGCATTTCATCATATCGACATTGAGAATATGGAAGGAACATGAGCATTAGGAAATTCATTGGTACGTACCGGTACCTTTTTACCTTATATAATATAATAAGATTTAAGAATCGAAGTTAACATGCTATCATGGTTAATGAAACTAGTCAAGAATAATATTTTTATATATCCTCATGGAATGTACTGGTCGTTAAAATTTGTTCGTTTTAACTCTTACAATATATTGAAAATGGGGTCACAGTTCATAGTATGCGGAACCCGATATACTCAAGTGCAGTTAATTTGAAAAGGAAAAAGCCAGATGGAAATAGGAGTGGTAGCAACGAAGACGAAAAATATACCAATGTGTCAACTAAGGCTACGCATGAGGCAATCCCTCTACTTCGGATAATGTGGGATCCAGACCCAGCTGTTCAACAAGTCAAGATATGGGACCAGACATCGAAGCTGGGTTTCAATGGCTGACAGCCACAAAAACATTGATAGATACGAAGGATGTCATCTGTGATTTCGACTGAGAAAAAAAACAGTTAGGCCTACTGGAAGATTGTTGAATACTATCTAAGACCTATAATTTTTCTGAAAATGCTATCCTCTTAAAGAGGAAATTCAATATTATCAATGGTTGGAGACATACTCTCCATGGCTGGCATCGAGCCCCTACAGCCGAGGCTGCGCAGAAGTTTAGAGTAGAGACAAATTGAAGCTTGAGTCCGCCGCCATGCTTTGGGAGAAGCACCGGCTAGCAGACGGCTGTACTATACAATACTGAATGTTTAATATATATGTTTGAGTCTCTTAAAAGTCAATCTGAATGGATAAATGAAAAAAAATCCTATTAATATTTAAAGCGACCACGTTAAAGACATAATCAAACTTAGTTACCATTAGTTTGACATGAAACGAGAGAAAACTGTAACAATTTGATACCGTAACAAAAGATGTTGTATAGTTATTTGATAACATATAGAGCGAACAGAAATACAAAATGCATATTGTAGTAATAGTTCAGATGAAAAGAAAATTATTAATGTTAACTATTATTAACAAAACACTGCCTGTGTAAGACGTTACATTAGGCCTATATTGTAAACACGTTTGCTTTGATGTGGAGGAGAAATGAACTATTATTATTTATTCGCTTCCATATCACCTAATATAGGCCTACATTTGTAAAATAGAAACATTACCTAATGTTTTATTTAGAAATATAAGTAGGCCTACCGTGCAATAGCTTATTATCACAGCTGTAGTATGAAATAAACGTCACATGCATGAATTAGTCAGTCATATAATAGAACTCAGGTCTAGTGTACGGAACATCTTGCCTATTGATTCATTATCATTATTATTATTATTATTATTATTATTATTATTGACTCCGTTAAATATTGTCTTACAACAATTTTATGTAAAGTCGTGTTGTACTGGTAACCTTAAGCTGTGTGCTAACATCTGCTCTTTATGTAGTACTTTCTTTTATTCGGTTATTTAATGACGCTGTATCAACTACTAGATTATTTAGCACCGATGGTATTGATGATAGCGAGACGAGGCCAAGGATCAGCCATAGATTACCTCACATTCACCTTACGGTTGGGGATATAAGAAAAAGACAACCAGGAAATCAGCGGGAATCGAACCCGCGAACGAACGCGACTCCGGACCGACAGTCCTTAGCCCACTGAGCTATGTCAGTAAATCTTTATGTACTTTTATGGTCAGTTTAACAAGTTTAAAATATGTTTCTCGGGAGGAATCTGTTCCTATAAGTGTAGAAAGATTGTACAAGTGTTCTACTTCTAGAGCACACTGTTTTCACAAGATATGTAAGAGTGGGTGGTAATATGCCATTGAACTATGAACATCTGTATAATCGCCCTTTCACTTAAGCGGCATATTTCTATAATCTCAGATCATGGTATGACAAGATTCCCATTATTCTTTCGTTAAAAAAATAAAAGAGATTTTGTTTACTGCTGGTAGACTACGTACCATAAATTGAGTCTTTAGATTTATTACACCATATTTTTCTTAATGATTTTAACAACTAAGCCAGCAATGAATACAGTCACATCTTGATAATATTGTGTCATTGAGAATGATGTAAGAATGAGGGAATTGCAATCAATGCCTGCAGTAGAAGAGTCATATCGCCTCTGATTCTCAAAACATTGAGGATTATTATTACAGTGCGTTAGGTGTTTGGAAAATATAATTGGGTATATAGACATTTTTAGCGGACATTCCTCTCTTTGTAATATATTTTAAATAAATTATTTACCTATTTTCTAACGTATATAAATAACATAAGTAAAAATATTCCATGTATTCTGTCATAGGAAATAGAAATAAACTAATAAGTATATTTATGAGCAATATAAGGCGTTTATATTTAAAACAATGCTTAGTCACAATATTTAGATTTACTTCTGTTATTTTATATTTTACGTTAGAAAATACGTAAATAAGTTCAGTTATATTACAGTGAAGGAGGAAATCCACTAAGAAAACGCCTATATACTCAATGGTATTTTCTAAACTCCGAATGCTTTATAGAAACATTCATTCGTGCTCCCCAAACATGGCGTCTCGCGAACCTGCGCGAGAGGTTTCAAATTTATACACGACACCAGCGCCAATTGTGTGTCTAGATATATAACTACAACGTCTTTGTGTGTGATATAGAAATTACATGCGGCTTTCTGCCGATAAAAAGCTGTAATATTAGTAAGAATAGGTTCGTTCATTCATAGTGTTCTGACCAAGGGCAGGTCTTTCACTGCGAACCCAGAATTCTACAGTCTTTAATTATTTAATAGACGCAGTCGAAAGTTCAGTAGGCCCTACTACTAGAGGAGTGTAAAAATGTAACTGCAGAGTTCCTGAAATATCAGTGTAGTCGTTCGGCATTTAAATTAGATTTCAGACCATTGAATGAGGAAGGAATAGTCGTATTACGAAAACAATTATATATGTATGATGTCATGACGTGTGTAATATTTATATGTGTATAATATCTCTACAAATTACGTATTATAATGTGTTTTCTAAAAGTAGTCATTTTTATGTTATGTTTTATTTAACGACGCTCGAAACTGCCGAGTAGTTTCGACTTCTTCAGCTGTTAATCTGTTATCATGCAGATACGGTGAAGTAACAACAATGATCACTTTATCGGAGAGGTTTGTTTTTATTCCGGGAAAACCTGACTTCATCACCACCTTCTAATAGAGTAAATAATCCGCAATCAGCTGTTATGAATGTGTCACTCGATCTGCCACCGTAGCATTTAGATTTGAAGGCAACCATTTGTTCCACGTTACGCGGTTGTTCCACTTTAACTTCAGTACAATCAGTTGTCACTCTGCATTTTGGGTAGTCTACTTTCTTTGCAATTTGCGGGCATTGTTTCCTGAATACTTTTTCTGCTAGGCCAAAACACAAAACTACAGTAACAAACAGCATTAAAGTGGTGGTAAAAATACATAATAATTATAGTTGTACGATGACCTCCAAACATCACCGTCATAGCAGAATACGGCAATCCAGTTTTCAATTTAATGTGAAATTATGAGTAGACTATTTTCTTCACTAATCTTACTGTATGACTGTGTTTCAATTGGCAGCAATTTTAACAATAGGCCTATATTCAAAACCACAAATGTCACTCCCATTAAGTCTTGTAGATCTGTCTCATCTCTTTTTGAAGAATAATCTTGGAAACCTTGCATTTCATTAAACATATCATCTGTTCCGGAACTCTTGTCATAACATTTTTCTTATGTGACTTCAGTTCGGGATGTAATGGAATAGACACTTGAGTAGAGAATTCTCACAATTCAATTGTGAAAGAAAAACCAAAATCACTAAGAATGGTTTCATTTACTTCTTCCTACGGCTGATTACTTCATTTTTCGAAATAACAGTTGTTGAGTATTCACCTTCCGTAATACTTAAATGTTCATCTTTTCTTCTTCTTTTTGCGTCTCTTTCATATCTTTTCTACGCTAGTTGAGATGAAGCAACTTTTTCTTGTAATCTTGTGGAAAAATACTGGGAACGATATGCTGGTTTTGGAAGTGTCCTGATCTCGTTCCCAATAAAATGAATACTGCAAATTCTTGTTGTGGGTGTTGGTTCCCAAGGTGAACCATCAGCACTTGAAGTCAAGAATTAAATATCGATATGAATACATTTAAAAATAAATATATATTATTGTTCCTAATATTATACATAATATATATGTAAAGAACTCGGTAATTATGTACTATGTTTTTTTTAATATAATAGCACATACAGCATTGAAATTTAAATTATAAATTCCCGTCATTGTTGACTTAATGGTTATTTATAAACATAATATAACATATAGATTCTATTTTTACATTAGTATATAATAATACTATGATTATTTACAAGCAGTGTAGCCTACTTACTTTCGTCTGCGTAGACTACTGCTTGGATCCACAATTAACGTTGTTCCGCTTCAGTTTTCTGTTTCGGGAATGAATATTCATATAAGCATTACTGCACCAAAGAACACAGCAATTTGTGTTACCTTTCCGCTTTTTAGGATTATCCATATTTCTAATCATTTAACCTGAGACGTTAAAGTACATTCATACTTTTCAAGCATAACACTATCGCTGCTGTCCTGCAGTTAGTAACAACAGTCGCCGCCAGAGGAGCTTGCACGGTGCCTATAGCAGAGTCCGTGGATATACAGAGTAGCGCAATCACCGAGTCGGCCGCCATTGTTAGTCCTTTTCAACACGCTAGGGATAGGAATATTTGAAGTAAAACTCTGATATTTTTAATTTGAAGGGCAAAAAACGTCTAAAGGATCTTCTCACATTATAGAACATTATTATCAGTCAACATACTAATGTAAAAAAACTTCATTTAATAATTATTACAGCATAAATACGCATTTAAGTGTTCAATATACTCCTTCATAAACATCACAGTTGTACGTATTACAGCAGCATGAACTTAATAAATTACAAGTAACAAATGAAAACAACAATTTTGCAAATAAAATAACAATAAATCTAAACATTTCCAACTGCATTCCTCGTGCAAACTCTCCGGCTTCCGCATATAAGGTCACACTATACTGAAATTTCTCGAAGTTTATTAGTTTTAAGAGTTCACAACAGTGAAACCAATAACTACCATACTTACGAAGCAAGATTCACCAAATTTTGATCACTGGTACGTATATCTGCTTAATAGTGACAAGTGTACAAAATTGCATCTGCCTATGACACGTGGTTCGTAGTTTATTAATTACTTTATTAAAATATTGAACCGCTTTATATAAAAAGTCGCACTACAATTGACATTATTCTTAAGTGATTTTCAATTACATGGCTCCTTACATACATGGAATCAAAGCTTACTATAAGATTTTGCTGTAAAATTAATAAGTAAATTGCTAGAATTTTTTAGTAAATAAAAAAAATTAATAGTCATAAAAATTCCTAGTAATTTACCCATTCGCTGTACAGAAAATTCCAATAGTAATGTTTGTTCCAATGTATATAAAGAATCTTATAAGTGAATATCAATGGAAAATAATGTAAATTGTGACGCAAGGGACTTTTTGCATTAAGCAATACACTATATAATTAAGTTATTAATAAAGTGCAAACCACTTACCATAGAGAGAGACTAAAGTTTGTACATGTGTTATTATCAACCAGATATACTAGTGATAAACATTTTGTGAGTTTAGCTTTAAAAGTATGGGAGTTAGTAATTTCATTATAATGTCCCCAAGGATACACTGATGTGAGATTTTGTCATTTTTGGTAAAAAAAATCGTTTCTTTGTTTTTATCTTTAAAAATTCATTTATGATCTAAAGATGCCCTCTGCCAATTTTCATGACCATACGACCGTCTATCAGCTGTTTAGGGTCACATTTTAAACGGCTGCGGGCTCTGACTGTTAATTTAAATTCTCCGTCCACGATCTCCACTCTGAATTCTGCGACCATTTTGGAAATTCCGCTATATTTCATACATTATTTATTATATTAGATTTCCGATTGAGCCAGTGTAGCGTCTTGACTTCTCGAAATATTTCTTCATAGAATCCAACAGGTGTTAGACCTACTTCAAAGGCTGTTTTCCTTTAAAAGATATTCAGTTACAAAGGAGAGCATAACTCTTATCTAAAGGAAAATTCCACGTGTTGCTAGTAGCCATAACAACGTGTTTTCCATGCTTAGTTTTTGTTTGTGATACAAGAAATATTTGCAAGTTTCTAACAGTTTTATTGTTAGTGTTATAATAGTGTCTATAGTCCATAGTGATTTGTAAATAATATTTATCTATTATAGTGTTTTCATAAGATTACATAATTTTTTAGTCATCTTTATTTACTAGTGTAGGTTAGGTGTGCACAGCGTGGTAGTGTATATAAGGATAAGTTCTGTATATAATATGATAGTTCTATATGTTTCAAAATGCCTAGAAAATAAAAACAGAGACCTGGTTAATTATTATTGTCCCAAACTTTTGAAGTCAATTTTCTCCACTTTAATTATCTGTAAATTTTGCATTGCTAAAAATGCTACTCTTTCTACAGATTCTATACTACATGCATGATTTTTTGTAGAGGTTTTTGAATATGTTCTTAACAAAACTAACACTCATTTTTTTTGTTGTTCTTGTTGTTTAGTCAATTGTCCGAAGACATATTTGAACCTCATAAGTACCACCAATAAGGCATCACTCATGAGAAATCTAGGCCAGGAGATAATGTGGTAGGGTGGCAAGTTTCTTTCCCCCTCCAATGCATACTTCGCCGATTAGCTACATATTCCACTAATCACACTTCAGAAACTTACAAGCAATTGTCTTCCTCTGACACATATCGTCAAGTGAGATGTACTGCCTGCTAATATATTCCATGCAGATCAGCCAGAAGAGGTGTTTTTTAATATTAAGTTTTTTACGCTCGAGTTGAATTTTTCTGTTTTTACACTTTTAGTGCATTAAATATGTTTAATTATTTTTTAGTAAAATAAAGAGGAAAACTATATAGTAAGTTTCGTTTCTGAAGGTCTGACACGTATGTAGACAAAAATTCTGGCCAAAATAGTAGCAATTTTTGAAAACCTAAATTTGCACAATTTAAAATTACAAATTAAATGTACAAAATTTCATAGATCTACTTAGAATAGTTTAGAAAATTGAAATTTCACATCAGTCTAACCTTAATAGGGTTTCTATTTTCTACGGTCTTTGTATTTTCTAATCGAGCCAAACAATACAATCTTGTCTCAAGAATAAATTCAGAACTTCACAAATATATTATGTCATTCTTGCAAATAGCAAATAGGATTAAATTCAGAAATGCTTGATTTGAAAGGGAGAAGATGGTAAAAATTTGACACTGATACTAATTGATACGCGACTTTCATCTGTTTTATGTAGAAATATCATTGCTGAATCAACTTAAATTCTAGATTAGTTTTATAAAAATATTTTGGGGACCAAATTTTGAAAAAATAAATATCAAAATACAGTCATTCATTAATCTCACAATGTATGCTCGCTTAGGTAGCGGATCGTTCCTTTTTATATTTATAGTCACTTCTTTCCTTTTTCCTTATTTCTTTCACCTTGTCACAGAGAAAACAAATGTGCGCTTTTTTCAGTTCTCTGTGAACAGTTCTGAACACAGCAGCACTGCATTTTTTCGCATTTAAATTACATTCTTTCCCTATGCAACTGTATACTGCATAGCGCGCGCTGGACTAACAATGGCGGATTTGTCGGCATTTGCCGGCTCAAACGATTGCGGTACTCTGGATATCCACGGACTCTGGCCTATAGGAAACTTGGAACATACGACAGGAGACGGGGATCAGGCCGTAGGAGAAGCACAAGTGCCAGGGATGACAGATTTCTCACTCTGCAAGTTCTGCGTAATTGCCATAACAGAGCAGTACAGGCAAGAAATCGACTGGAAGATGTCAGGCATGTGAGAGTGAGGGAGCAGACTGTGAGGAGGAGGATTGCAGAAGCTAATCTGTCTAGAAGACGTGCATATGGACTCCAACTCGAGCCACAGCACAGGTAAGCGCGCCTTCGTTTCACAAGGCAGCACTAGGGATGGACTCCAGAGCAGCGGACTCTGTCTTCTTCACTGATGAGAGTCGCTTTAACATGAGGTCTGCTGATAGACGAGAAAGGGTGTGGAGAAGTCCTGGAGAGAGGTACTCGTCCGTTAATTTCTCAATGAGTCGAGGACTCCGTTAGGGGGTGGCTGAGTAATAATGTAGGCTGGCATCTGTATGTTGTGAAACTTGGACTCTCACTTTGAGAGAGGAACAGAGGTTAAGGTATGTGTGAATAAGGTCCTTAGGAACATATTTGGGGCTAAGAGGGATAAAGTTACAGGAGAATGGAGAAAGTTACATAACGCAAAATTGTATTGCTCACCTGTCGTAATTAGGAACATTAAATCCAGACGTTTGAGATGGCAGAGCATGTAGCACGTATGGGTGAATCCAATAGTGCATATAGAGTGTTAGTTGGGAGGCTGAAGGGAATAAGACTTTGGGGAAGCCGAGACGTAGATGGGAGGATAATATAAAATGGATTTAAGGGAGGTGGGGTATGATTGTAGAGACTGGATTAATCTTCCTCAGAATAGGGATCGATGACGGGCTTGTGTGAGGGCGGCAATGAATCTCTGGGTTCCTTAAAAGCCATAAAGAGGTAAGTATTATTATGTGTTTATTATAATATATTTTATTATAAATGTAGCCTAGTTTTACCCTTTCGATTTTTGAGATAGCCTAAAGGGCGATTCGGCGACTTGACAATTTTATTACACGCCGATTACCCCTCTCATGTAGTCTAAATTGCGATAAATCGCCCAATCTGGCAACCCTGCTTCCATACAGCAGTGGTTCCCAACCTCTTTTGACTGACGACATACTTTACTGAACGCTCACGATATCGCGAGACACTTATTTGTTTTTATTAGACTAATAATAATGTACAGTAATAACAACAACCTGTGATTTTCATCTGCAGAAAAAGATGGTGGAACTCTGTGTAAAATATTTCATAACGGACGGGGAGATGATTACTGTTCACTGCACGGGAATTTTGTCGTTTTTATCCTCCTTTTCGTCCAACTAGGAATTAAAAAAGGTCTAAGCGGAATTCAAAGAAAAAATATATTAAACATATTTATTCACACATATTTCGCTTGCATGATGAAAAATGCTAGAAAAAGTGCCGAAACGCCATTTCAGAGCGTTCCTCCAGAAAAAAAGCACTGATAACTTCTATGTAGTGTCGGCCATCCAGTGTTGTAGATAGGTCGATGTTAACACGCAATCGAAAATTCTAAAAAGACAAGCAGCAACTTTAGTGGAATTATAAAAAAAAAAACAAACAAACAAACAAACAAACGTATGTGTCAAAAATCTCAACCTATCTATGTTGGAAGTTCGATACAAGATTTTTACTATCGTTTTTTAAAACTCGCCTATTTAAATTAATGTGAAGTCTGCGCTTGGTGGATTGCACAGAATTTCTGTATAAGTGGCCTTATGGTTGACAGGACGCGTAAATCATCTTCAAGATGCAGCAGTCTGTTCCATTGTTTCGATTTCACTATTTTTATGGTAGGAAATGAATATTCACACAAGTGTGACGTTGAAAACGGCAGTTCTAAATGTTTTTTTAGTTTATTCGGCACCATCGACTGATTTGACGAAACATTTTCGCGTTTAATACACTCGGGATTTTTTTCATATTAATCTCCACACCACGTAAAATCATATTACAAGTATTCATCACTATATTTACGAAACGCATTACGTTCCTTGAACCCTGAAAGAAATTTTCACGCACATTATTTGAATTAGCACTGCTGTCATCTAATTCTAGCCCAGAACTTGATTCAGTTGTATTTTTCGAATTAAAAATTTTCCATGATAAAATCTAAATAAAGCACTTTTCGTAAAATAGTTACACTGTCAATCGCTCACACGTGTATATACTGAAATGACCAATATGTTCTGATGATTCTATTGTTTATTATTACCAGGGAACGGATTTATATGGACTAAAAATATATGAAATATGTAAATATATATGTAGTTATTTTTACCAAAATATGGAATTAAATATGGATTTTTACCAAAATATGGAATTAAATATGGACTTAAAATTATAAAAAAATGACTATGTACGTTAAATATTGGTACATTTTAATCAAACTAAACAAAAAATATAATGGACGTACCTTATCTTCCAATGTAGTTTCAACAAAACACAATTTTTATTGTCTGTTACCATAACAATAGGTTACAAACATTTCTTTCAAGTGCTGAAAAGTGAATCTTCTTCTATTGTCTCTGAGGATAGATTTATACTGACTAAAAGAGCGTTCGACGTCACAAGAAGTAACTGGTACATAATTCAATTTCACAATGTCTGCTGGGGATAAGTCCAAGTTAATCTTCACTGTTGATTCACCACTCATCACAGCAACAACCTTTTGTAGTTCTTCATATCCAGGGTTTTTTGAAAGTACAGTGTCCACCTTAGCTCTTACTGCATCTGCAACTTTACCTCTACCACGATTCAGTTGTTCCACAGTACTATTTATAATTTCAAAACTTTCAGATAGTGAAAGGTGCCTATTTTGGAGACTTTTGAGCGTTTTTATGATGCATGAAAATGTATGCTGAATGTGAGCTAAGTCATTCTTCACACTTATGTCACAGGTAACTGTTTTCGCAGTATCAATTGAGACTGCATCTTCAGAGTCCAATGCAAGGAGAACATTGTTAATAGAGTCTATATGTTCGGCATAATATTCAACTGCTTCTAGCCATGTACCCCATCTAGTTAAAATTGGCTTTGGTGGCAATGGAATTTCAGGGTACATTTCTTTCAACACGTTAACTCTACTGGGAGCTTTGAGAAATACTTTTTTCACTGATGAAATCAACAAATCTACTTTAGGGAAATTGTCTCTGACCACTTCTGCCACACGATGAAATGCATGCGCCACACAAGTAAAATGAGTCAATTTAGGATATACAACAGATAATGCTTGTCCAGCTTTGACCATATAAGGGGCAGCATCGCTAATAAAGAATAACACATTATCGTACATAATACCCTTTGGCCACAGGATACCCATAGCTTCGTTGAACAGTTTAACTATAGTTTTGTTATTGCACTTTTCTAGAACATCACAATGTAAAAGAATTCGTTCAGAATATTGTTCACTTAACAAACCGATAACTACATTACCAACAAGTCTACCTTCTTTGTCGGGAGTCTCATCAATGGAAACCCAAATTGAACTATCTTTAATTTCATCTCTTATCTTCTGTATTGTCTCATCGTAGATGGATGGAGCATACGTCTTCCTAAGTGTTGACTCATCCGGGATTGTATGTTGAGTATATTTTTCAAGGAATTCCCTGAAGACCTTATTCTTTAGTTTGTAGAGAGGAATATCAGCAGAGATGAGAGAACGGCACAGGTCGATGTTAAACTCAGATCTTACATTCGATGTTGTTGGTTGTGTTAAAAACAATTGTCTCTGCTTGGAATTTAGTTGTTTGTTGGCCTGATGTTTACTAGTTGTAATGTGTTGTTGCACCAGGAACTTTTGTGTAGATGATACTGCACACTGACACAAATTACAAAATAATATTTTATTGTCAGTTGATAAACCATCTTCTTTAAATTCTGAAATGTAACTTGTTAGTTTTGATTTTAAATTGACTGAATGACGTACTTTTGGCATATTTACCGTCTTTATAGTATGATTTACAAAACTGAACCTATGTGTACTCTGACTGGCATTTAACTGTTGAGCTGCACAACTGAAGTCTGTTAAAAATTTTAAATTAAATTAATACAGTTTTGTAACTTACTTTCCCATTGTTGATAGGACTGCTAATTTTCAAATAACTCTGATGTTAAAGGGATTACTGAACATGTGTTTAAATCTCTATTGTTGAAATGTATTTTTAAAAGTTAATGGAATTTTGTTTTGTTTTATTGTTAAACCTAATATAATATGGACTGTTTTATATGAAATATGGAAAATATATGGAAATTAACGAAAATATGTACTAAACTCTAAAATATGGAAAAATATGGAAAATAAAAGTAGGATTTTTCAACCCTACACATTGTGAAACATAAAGATAATGCAAAATATAAATTATATTAGCTTTATAAGTAAATATGTATTTACATATAAATCCTTTCCCTGATTATTACAGTAAGTGGGAAGAGTCAACGAATTTATTACTAAGCATTGTTGCAGGTGTTCACGCTTCATTGGTAAAGTCTGTCTCAAAATAAAATATCCCATATCAAAGACTTCGTTGTAAATAAAAAAATGCGTTGTAAAGAGACTTTCTGAATGGCATAACATTTATTTTTCAATTCCAAAATTTCGCGACACACCCCATGGGGCTCCGCGACTCACCGGTTAGGAACCTCTGCCATACAGTATTAAAATATATTAACCACTGTAAGCATCACGGCCACCGATATCTCCATGGTTACTGTTCATATTGTAATATCCAAGCGTTCCTTTCATAAACACTACAATTTAATTTTGCTCTCCGACAATGCACAACAATATCAGCGGTACAACACTAACTCCAATTACCACGGAAACAATTTAAATTTCAAGGTTGTATTTGCACACTGAAGGAAGACATTTATTTTTATCGGAGATTAAAAAATAAGGTAGGCCTATAGTACTACTTTTAAATGAAATGGTTTAGTATTTGAAATAATCACATACAGCCCTACTATTAGGCCTAACAATGATATAGTAAGAACTGATAGTTTTCCGATACGTGCAACAGGAACTGCAATTATAACGGAATAACATTTCAAGTTATAAAATTATTTCAAGCCAGTACGGACAAAGGAGTGTGAATTAAGGAGACATTTATTTTATAGGAGAATACGAATGTACAATATTGTTTTAAAATTAAAAGATTTAACACTGGAATTAATGATATAAATTGTACACCATTAACACTAATAGAATAACTGATATTTTTTCCGATAAGATACGTACAACAGAAATATCAACTACCACGGTAATAATTTAGAAATTTTAAATTATTTCAGGCTTGTACGGACAAAGGAGAATGAATTAAGAAGACATTCATTTTATAGCAGATTATGAAGAAGGTACAGTGTTTTTTATAATTAAATGATTTAACATTGGAATTAATTGTACATACTACTCGTATTAACATTAATATGTTAAATATACTTTTTAACTTCGTTCTAGAATATGTCATTAGGAAAGTTTAGGACAACAGACAAGGTTTGGAATTGAACGGGTTACATCAGCTTGTTGTCTATGCGGATGACGTGAATATGTTAGGAGAAAATCCATAAACGATTAGGGAAAACACGGATATTTTACTTGAAGCAAGTAAAGCGATAGGTTTGGAAGTAAATTCTGAAAAAAAAAAAAAAAAAACAAAGTATATGGTTATGTCTCGTGACCAGAATATTGTACGAAATGGAACTATAAAAATTGCAAATTTATTCTTCGAAGAGATGGAAAAATTCAAATATCTTGAAGCAATAGTATAAATGACATTCGGGAGGAAATTAAACGCAGAATAAATATGGCAAATGCCTGTTATTATTCGGTTGAGAAGCTTTTGTCATCTAGTCTGCTGTCTAAAATCTGAAAGTTAGAATTTGTAAAATAGTTATATTACCGGTTGTTCTGTATGATTGTGAAACTTGACCTCTCACTTTGAGAGAGGAACAGAGATTAAGGGCGTTTGAGAATAAGGTGCTTAGGAAAATATTTGGTGCTAAGAGTTACAGGAGAATGGAGAAAGTTACACAAGGCATAACTGCACGCATTATATTCACCTGACATAATTAGGAATATTAAATTCAGACGTTTGAGATGGGCAGGGCATGTAGCATGTCGCATGTAGCACGTGTGGGTGAATCCAGAAATGCATATAGAATGTTAGTTGGGAGGACGGAGGGATAAAGACCTTTGAGGAGACAGAGATGTAGATGAGAGGATAATACAAAAATGGATTTGAGGGAGGTGGGATATATTTTAGAGACTGGATTAATCTTGCTCAGGATATGGACCAATGACGGGCTTATGTGAGGGCGGCAATGAACCTCCGGGTTTCTTAAAAGCCATTTGTGAGTAATTAAGTAATATCATAACACTTTATTGTGAATATTAAATGCAGATGTTTGAAATGGGCAGGGCATGCAGCATGTAGCACGTATGGGCGAATCCAGAAATGCATATAGAATGTTAGTTGGGAGGACGGAGGGAAAAGACCTTTGGGAAGACAGAGAATATGGATGAGAGGATAATACAAAAATGGATTTGAGGGAGGTACGATATATTTTAGAGACTGGATTAATCTTGCTCAGGATATGGACCAATGGCGGGCTTATGTGAGGGCGACAATGAACCTCCGGGTTTCTTAAAAGTCATTTGTGAGTAAGTAAGTAATATCATAACACTTTATTGTGAAATAAGTCTTATTTATTCATATTTAAAATTTTTATTTTATTGTGAACTTATTTTCGAAAACTCAACGTACGGAATGCTCCCTTCTCCTCTACCTACGTGATATCTAGTATTGTCGAAAATCAAAGATTATTATAATTATTTAAGGTGACCAGACGTCCCGATTTGGCCGAGACAGTTCCAGTTTTCAGAGTTATGTCCCTTTGTCCTCGCCAGGTTCGGCCGGGACGCTTGGATGTTCCGGCTTTCCTAAGTCATTCATTCATAGTGATCTACCTAAGGCCAGATCTTTCACGGCAAACCCAGCATTCTCCAGTCTTTCCTATTTTTTACCTTCCTCTTAGTCTTCGCATATGATCCATATATCTGTGGTGTTCGGGTAAAGGGGTATAAGTCATTTTTTTTGTGCAGATGGAATTTTGTTCGCCAGATGAACACACAAGTTAAATTATACAACTGGGTGTGCAAAAATCAAAGAATACTAGGAGTTGATGTGTTTTATTTGTGTAGAAAATTATTTGTAATAAGTGTTCCAAGTTTAATTTTCACTTATATCCGAACTCATTTTTATGAATTATCTCCCTTTACCCAAACACCACAGATATCTTAATGTCGTCTATTATGTGATATCTTCTTCAGTTCCGAACTCTTTTCCCGTTCACCATTCCTTCTAGTACCTCCTTCAGTAGGCAGTTTCTTGCTACTGATTTGAAATTGTAAATCTATATGTGTAGGCAGAGTTACGACGCGACATTAGCATTAAGAAGTCTTGGGTAAAAAAAAAAGAAAGAGTTCGTGTCATGACGTAACAATGTGTCTCGCATTGCATCAAGTGAACCCGATTACAAAAATGAGTCAATAATAAAATTCCTACCACGTTAGATATGCCACTCTTACATTTAGTAATATAATATGACATTGTTGAATCAGTTTTACAATCATAAGATTATTTGTGTCTTAATGCCTCATAAATTATTGATGTCTCTTTAAGTGACGGACAAAATTACCTTGAGTGAGGGTAGGGTTCTTACGGTAGTTACGCATTTGGTCCCAGCTTTGACTTTGAAGAATATGGTCGCCTTAAATTATGAATCACTTACTTTTCTCTTTCTCCTACCTCAAGTAACAATCAGCTTTCCTCCATCCCCCCCCCCCCCAGCACCTACTGTTGCATGCCGTGGGATGTTCCGCATTAAGTTGGTTTCTGTAGAAATTCGCACACTGAAGCTTCAATCAACATTTATTTATTTTAGTGTTCGTTGTTATAATATCTCCTAAAGTCCCTTACACTGAAGTAGGATTGCGAGGCTTGTTGCGTGTTAATCTTTTTATTTAATTTATCGAATAAACCAGTGTTAACATTTAGAAGAGAATTATTTTTTCCCAAAAAATATTACTTTGGGAATAATATGGTCCCTTACACTGAAGTAGAATTGCGAGACTTATTGCTTGTTAATCTTTTTATTTAATTTATCGAATAAACCAGTGTTAACATTTAGAAGAAAATTATTTTTTTCCCCCCAAAAAATATTAATTTGGGAATAATATGGTGCTACATTATTTTGTTTTACTCTGTCCAAGAAATAAGCTGTTATATTACTTCTACCCTGAAGGAAAGGCATTATGGCCCAGCACTGCGACCTGTTAAGATCTATTGCGCTGACTCTCTGGTGACGCATTCCCAAACTCACACCGGCTGACCACACTAAGGTTCTCTGTGTGCCCAGATCTAGCAGGCAACCCCACTCGTCCCTAGGCCAGAACCCTCCATGCGTCGCCAGCGGGCGTTCGGGGAATGCTACGGAATGATAACGAAATGGAGAAATGGTGACAGAATAATGTAAATGCCTAATTTGGGGAAAAATGGGAGAACCCCAGAAAAAAACCCAACTGCGACCTTGTCCATCCTAAGTGTCACTATGGATTTTTTCAATGAAAAAATCCCAGACCTGACCGGGAATCGAACCCTGGCCGTCTGCGTGACAGTCTGAAGGTCTGACCATTCAGCCACCGCAGATAGGGTGGAAGTGAAATAACCTTGCAAATTAGAAGGGACGATAGGGCACACGTAAATGAATAGAAAATATATATTACGTTATGTGATTAAATGCACGGTTAATTAGAAAATTAAGTTTGAAGTTTCAGCAGTCCGGCAGCATCGTCGCTAACACACTCTACTTGTGATACAGATGTAAGAGATCAACGAAATCGGTGAATTTCTGTAGATGAGCTGCTCTCTGCCAAGACGTTGCCACTTACTCGCTTCGTGCAACGGCTTGAATTTAGAGATTTTTAAAATTAGCATTAATTTCTGACGTGGGGTTTTGCCCGGCACCACATTTTAGTAGATGGTTACAACGAACAAGAATGTTGAGTTATGTGAATGTTGAATGTCGCAAAGATACTACAACAGAAACACCCCATAGATCTTACATGTTCCATTTTCATTTATTAATAAATGGTAAAAGGATTGAGGTTTGTGAAACCATGTTTATTAATACACTCTGCATTGGAGAATGTAGTATAAGGAACAGGGTGAAAAAAGGCTATGATAAACGTCCATTATCTGAAGTTTCTCCACGTGGTTCTCATAACCAGGCAGGGCGCAACAGTGCAAAACAGTTTCTACAAAACTTAAAGAAACTGGAGCCATATTAATGTAGATCCACATCACAGAAACTATATCTTGAGGCATACTAGCGATCAAAAAGTGCTCTCTTTAAGTTTAAGAAATACTGTGCCCTAAATGAGTTACAAGAAGCATCAATGAATTGTTTAATGGAATTTGAGGATGAAAATCTTACAAAAAAAAAAAAAAGATCGATGCGATCTCTGTTGTGCATACAAGGCTGGAAACATTACACACGTAGAATATTCACAACATATTCTTCGAAAAGATCAGGCACGCAAGGAGAAAGAGACTGACAAGAATGGATCTACAAAAGTATGTATTATGAATCTTCAAGCCGTTTTGCTGTCCCCTTTCCTGAAGGCGTCAGCCCTGTATTACAAGACGAAGTTGAACGTTACGACTTTATTATGTTTGATCTGCACTCAAAGGATGGATACTGTTTTTTGTGGAACGAGTCAGGTGGAGGTCTTAAAGTAGATGAATATGTAATCATTGTAGTACATTTCATAGACACGAAAACAGATCCAACTGAGAAAGAGATTATTTTGTATAGTGACGGCTGTACTTATCAAAATAGAAACTCCGTTTCAGCGAATCCTCTTATGACACTTGCCATGCGCAAAAAAAAAAAAAATATATATATTACAGTGGTCCAAATGTTTCTTGAAATGGGTTACACTCAGATGGGGTGGGACTCTATGCACACAACAATAAAAATAAAACTTAAGAATAGGCAGATTTTCACACCTGATGGTTATATTGCCACTGTTCGGAAGAACCCCAAACCCTATGAGATAGTCCACCTTGATTACGCATTCTTCAAAGCTTCTCATCGCCCTATTCTCCCTGGGAATAAAGCTGGTGATCCCACTGTGATTCACCTCAGTTATCGTCGGTATAATCCTAGTGGAGTAATTGACTACAAACTTCTTTATGAGGATGATTGACAACCACTTCCAAAGAGGATATACAACCAGAACAAAATAGATACCTCAATGTCAAGTCTATACAATAAACCAATCAAAGTTAACACAAAGAAATTTGTACATTTACAACAACTTAAGTGTGTAATACCACATGATTTCCATCCATTTTACAAAAATTTGCCACATGTTTTTTTTTTTTTTTTTTTTTTTCAGATAAATCAGGTGGGCATCTTAGAGATTAAAATGGAAGAAGTTACCTTGACTTTGGTCTATAGGCCTAGGTACTAGAATTTATTGAAGTAGAAAAGTTTAACAATTCAAATTTATTATTAGATGTTTTAATTTACAGTTTCTTTCTCGTTTAATACTTTAGATATTTTTTGTCTAAATGTATGTTAGAATTTTTTTTTTTTTCATTTCTTATATTATTATATGATTTTCAATACATATACTGTGTAATAAACATGAGAACTGTGTTTAGAATTATTAGTAGTGTAATAATTATCCCACCAATTTGCCTTTCAAAACCTCGTAAGTCCATTTTTGTTTGGGAAGTGGAGAAACAAAAACATGTAACTCCATTTACGGCTCAAAATGAAACAGCAATATAAAATCAGATACCTCATCATCAAGAGGACTGATTTTATTGCAACATAGCAATGTTTCGTTAAGGAAGCCTAAAAACCTGGTTATCTAGATAGTTTTTTGCTTCTCCTGTAAAATTTTGATTTTTGGTGTTAGGAGGTTTTGTTCGCCTTGCGACGATATGTAATTCAACTTTTACCACATCGTGTAGTGGTGGTGGTTGTATCCACTTTCTGAATTCATCACAGACATGGACCCACACTATATAACGGATAAAAAGTCACGGATTCCAAAACCATAATGACATCTAGACAAATAATAAAATAGTGCTGACTGATTCTGTAAAAATATGTTTCTAGTAATGGCGTATTACTATTTCACGTTAATCTTACTTCTGATCTGTCAGATTAGTAATTTCAGCTAGAAGTTGTTCCTTTTTCAAGCAGACAGGGGTATAAAAATTTACTGTTTTTTTCTGTTTCGCTAATTAATACAGCATAAGAACACAAAAACGAAATTTTATTAACAATTTACTTTAAAACAAAGGACAAAGGAGAATGATAAAATAAGACCAATGAAAAACATTAACAGTCGCATGCCAATGCCCATTATTACACCAACTAATACCAATGGTGGGGTCAGTGACTGACCCCACGTATTTTATATTGTTTCTGTAATTAAACTATATAAACTATATATTTTTGTAATCTTTATGGGTTAAGGAACTTTATAGCAACTTTATTGAATGTATTTTGCTTTACAAAATTTTTTTTGAACAGATACAAAAAAAAAAAAAACATTCTGAGAGAAACAGGTATTCAGATACAATATTACTTGCTGTATTCAAGATTTATGCAAACAAAAACAATAATTCAGAATCACACTACGACCAGGTTCTAATATTTTTTATTTTATTTTAGTAGGTTATTTTAGGACGCTTTATCAACATGTTAGGTTATTTAGCGTCTGGATGAGATGAAGGTGATAATGCCGGTGAAATTTGTGCCGTGCCCATCACCGAAAGTTATCCAGCATTTGGTCATTTTGGGTTGAGGGAAAACCTCCGAACAAACCTCAACCCGGTAACTTGTCCCGACCGGGAATCGAACCCGGGCCACCTGGTTTCACGGCCAGACGTGCTAACCGTTACTCCACTGGTGTGGACAGGTTCTAATAGGAATGGACTCTTCTTTCGTCATATGACCAGAACATATGTACTTATTACATGAAGTACAGGTCTTCATGTATTTGCGGTCCTTACTTCTTGGGCATAAATAACAACCGCCTTTGTTTGGAATATTTGTCACTTCATTACGAGTTACTTTTCTGAGTGTTTCTGAACGTACAGTTCTTCTGCTCACTGCACCTTGGTCTTGGTTGAAATTATAACCAAATATACATAAAGCATCTATATACTTTGTGTATAGGCCAACCGAATTTTCAGCGCGCTTCTTTATATTTATGATGCAAAGTTGTCGACTCAGTTCTTTCAAAAAATTTTCCCTTCCAGAATACTTTTTTTGTACTGTTTAGCCCATTGATCATTAGTTTCACGAAACAATGTATATGCATTATATGCTGCAATGTCAATGAGGTTGAATAGAACCGCCATTGGCCGTCGCCGCGTTCCTCGACAACAAGAGTATGTTCTTATGCACTTGTCAAGAACATCCACACCTGCTTTAGTAGAATTGTAGAATAGAATTATATCTGGCTTATCGTCAGTCACCTTCATGTCACAATGTTGCGTGCAAAGGACTGTCACAATTTTTCCTTTCTTTGGGACATTGCTGACCAAGGTGGTATCTTCAGTGAAGGCAAATCTAACTGTTCCAGGTTGGACATTTTTCAAAGAAACGGGGCGAAGCTCTGTTGGTAAATCTCTTCTGTCATTTCGCATGGTGCCAACTGTAGTTACTTTCTCCTTCAGCAATTCCGTTGCAAGGAACATGGCTATGAATTTCCTGTCCATTGTGATGTTTCGTCCTGATTGTTCCAAGTTAGACATATGGACCAACCTTTTCACTACTTCAGGACCACTGTTATGATGTCTTTGCTCAAATTCAAACTATCCTGCATAAGGGTCTGCTGCGAGGTATTAGTTTATGTTGGAATCACACAACACTTTTACTTCTATCTCATATTTACCTGGTTTGGTTGGGATATATAACCTAAATGGACAGCGCCCATGAAATGTTATTAGTTCTTTGTCAACAGTGACAGACTTGTTAGGGTTGGAAAACATAGGAAACTTTCTCACCACCATATTACAAATATCACTGATAGGAGCAAATTTATCTCTCTTCTTCCGATCTTCACGTGTAAATTCACCCCACAGCTTAGAAGATGTCCAATAACACCTAAAACTTCCTCTTGGTCAAAATCTTTCGAATTTCGAACACTCCAGTAACACCTAAAATTTCCTCTTGGACAAAATCTTTCGAATTTCGAATAAATGCATCAGCACATGATTGCCTGAGTATTTCCAATCTCTGGTTCGTGTGGATCAAAATAATATATAGAGCATCATTATCGAAATACATAAGAATGCTTCCCTTGGAGTGTCAGGCTTCACTCCCGGCTTAGGTCCTCACTGGGTTCTGATGATGTTAGCGGAGTGACTCCTCTCATTTCTACTGGTTCATTTTTCCATATATTATCAGATGTAGCTGACATATTTCCAGGGGGTTGGTCGATTTTTGCTTCCGGACGTAGATGCCTTCATACGGGCTGAACTTATAAAACAATAAGTATTTACATACGTCACGTACGTAACTAGAAACCTATTACTTTCTGACCAGTAGTTTATTTACAAAAAGAAAAATAGTGTTATTATACAAATGAGTGAACCAAACATTAGGCCTACTTTCTTCTTCCTCCGACTCACTTCTTTCTCTTGAAATATCTTGACCTTTAGGCTCCTGAATAACATCTTCAGCTTCGCTACAAGAACTGTCAAATATCGCCTGATCAATGTCTGCATCTGTCATATACAGTACTTCTTCTTAGCCATATTTACTGTCAAAGAAATAAATACAAACTCCTGGCTGCAATTATTACTGAAACATAAATGGATATAAGAAATCCAATGCGCATGCACAGACAACAATCGCTATAACTCAACAATGGACTGCCGCCAAAAGTTAATTTTCTGGTACAGTGTGTACCACATAACAACAAAAAATGTCAGAAAAGCATAGCATAAATTTCCCAGTAATAAAAGAGAAATCATTAAAGATATTCTCTGGGGTCAGTAACTGACCCCCCCCCATTGGTATGCGACTGTTAAGTGTTACGAACGGAAGTAAAATCTATCAAATGATCATACAGCCACAATTTTAATTTGCATGGTACTCAGTTTGTTGAGTAAAGTCATACTGATGATACAACATTAACAGAGGTTAAAATTTAACTTAAGAATTTATCTATCAAGAGTGATTTTAATTAATATATTCAAATAGTACACAATTAAGAATTACAAATAGATTACATTAGATTACATTTTCTGTGTCACACTGCATACCAACATCCTGCCACTGTGTAACTCTGAATTTCAGATTTGAAGCGAGACAAGAGGCTCATCGTTGCATATAGTCCAGCATATAAACCAGCATCTAGCAGACGCAAGTTCTTCTACTAGCCAGCACGCTTCCATTGTGTAACTCTGCAATCCAGCCATACTTTTTGAAGATACAAGATTCATCCTCTTTTATAATGCAGTAGGCCTATATATCTACACACGATGCCTGGAAGACGCAAGTTCTTCTACTAGCCAGCACGCTTCCACTGTGTAACTCTGCAATCCAGCCATACTTTTTGAAGATACAAGCTTCATCCTCTTTTATAATGCAGTAGGCCTATATATCTACCCACGATGCCTGGAAGACGCAAGTTCTTCTACTAGCCAGCACGCTTCCACTGTGTAACTCTGCAATCCAGCCATACTATTTGAAGATACAAGATTCATCCTCTTTTATAATGCAGTACGCCTATATATCTACCCACGATGCCTGGAAGACGCAAGTTCTTCTACTAGCCAGCACGCTTCCACTGTGTAACTCTGCAATCCAGCCATACTATTTGAAGATACAAGATTCATCCTCTTTTATAATGCAGTACGCCTATATATCTACACACGATGCCTGGAAGACGCAAGTTCTTCTACTAGCCAGCACGCTTCCACTGTGTAACTCTGCAATCCAGCCATACTTTTTGAAGATACAAGCTTCATCCTCTTTTATAATGCAGTAGCCTATATATCTACCCACGATGCCTGGAAGACGCAAGTTCTTCTACTAGCCAGCACGCTTCCACTGTGTAACTCTGCAATCCAGCCATACTATTTGAAGATACAAGATTCATCCTCTTTTATAATGCAGTACGCCTATATATGTACCCACGATTCCTGGAAGACGCAAGTTCTTTTACTAGCCAGCACGCTTCCACTGTGTAACTCTGCAATCCAGCCATACTATTTGAAGATACAAGCTCCATCCTCTTTTATAATGCAGTAGGCCTATATATCTACCCACGATGCCTGGAAGACGCAAGTTCTTCCACTAGCCAGCACGCTTCCACTGTGTAACTCTGCAATCCAGCCATACTATTTGAATATACAAGCTTTATCCTGTTTTATAAAGCAGTATATCTACCTACGATGCCTGGAAGACGCAAGTTCTTCCACTAGCAGCACGCTTCCACTGTGTAACTCTGCAATCCAGCCATACTTTTTGAAAATATAAGCTTCATCCTCTTTTAAAAAGCAGTATATCTACCTACGATGCCTGGAAGACGCAAGTTCTTCCACTAGCCAGCACGCTTCCACTGTGTAACTCTGCAATCCAGCCATACTTTTTGAAGATATAAGCTTCATCCTCTTTTATAAAGCAGTATATCTACCTACGATGCCTGGAAGACGCAAGTTCTTCCGCTAGCAGCACGCTTCCATTGTGTAACTCTGCAATCCAGCCATACTTTTTGAAGATACAAGCTTTATCCTGTTTTATAATGCAGTATATCTACCTACGATGCGTGAAGATGCAAGTTTTACTAGCCAGCTCGTTTCCACTGTGTAGCTCTGCAATTCAGCCATAGTTTTTTAAGAAACAAGCTTTATCCTGTTTTATAATGCAGTATACTGTATCTACCTACGATGCGTGAAGACGCAAGTTCTACTAGCCAGCACGTTTCCACTGTGTAACTCTGCAATCCAGCCATAGTGTTTTAAGATACAAGCTTTATCTTGTTTTATAATGAAGTATATCTACCTATGATGCGTGAAGATGCAAGTTTTACTAGCCAGCTCGTTTCCACTGTGTAACTCTGCAATCCAGCCATAGTTTTTTAAGAAACAAGCTTTATCCTGTTTTATAATGAAGTATATATACCTACGTTGCGTGAAGACGCAAGTTCTACTAGCCAGCACGTTTCCACTGTGTAACTCTGCAATCCAGCCATAGTGTTTTAAGATACAAGCTTTATCCTGTTTGATAATGCAGTATATTTACCTACGATGCGTGAAGATGCAAGTTCTACTAGCCAGCACGTTTCCACTGTGTAACTCTGCAATCCAGCCATAATGTTTTAAGATACAAGCTTTATCCTGTTTTATAATGCAGTATATATCTACTTACGATGCCTGAAAGACGCAAGTTCATCCACTAGCGAGCACGCGTCCAGTGTTTAACTCTGCAATCCAGCAGAGATACAAGCTTCATTCTCTTTTATAATGCAGTATAGTCTATATCTACCTACGATGTCATAATATTTTATAACCAAACATATTTCAAGAGCCTGCGAGAAACAAGTGTTTCAACTTAAAATCCACCGTTATCTAAGGGGGAAAATATTTCAATTTAACATCTAAAGAAATCTGGGAGTCTCAAATGCCCAAACTCAACATCGTATTATGTGTCAAAGTTTCAAATGGTTTCAGTTCACACCTATTGGTGTTTGAAACACACGAATTTGTCTGTTTAATATGTCTGAAATGCTCAAATGGCTATTTAATATATAATCGATTCTGAGAGTCTCCAATGTTTTACTCAACATCTAATTATATCTGAAAGGCTCAAATGATTTTAGTTAACACCTATTGGTGTTTGAAACACACGGATTTGTCTATTTAACATATAATCGATTCTGAGAGCCTCCAATGTTTTTACTCAACATCTAATTATGTCTTAAAGGCTCAAATGGCTTTAGTTAACACCTATTGGTGTTTGAAACACACGAATTTGTCTATTTAATATCTAATCGATTCTGAGAGCCTCCAATGTTTTTTACTCAACATCTAATTAAGTTTGAAAGGCTCAAATGATTTTACTTATCATCTATTGAGATCTCAAATACTCGATCTTATCTACTTAACATCTAATAGATTCTGAGTGTCAAATGTTTCTACATGTTATCTAACGAAGTCTGAGAGCCTCAAATATTGACAATACACGTCAATAATGTCACTATACATATCATCTTTACATCAGTAATATATGATTTGCACGATCTATAATCATTTGCTGTATTTGAGGAGCTCAAATAATTATATTTGCAAGCACTCATCAACTGTAATACTTTATATTCCACTTTACAACTGGAAGAAATATTTGTTATTTTATACAATAATGATTATGCATGTTATTCGGTTTTTATTATATGATTCTGAATTTCAGTGATTTCAGATACATTTTCACTGTAAATTGAATTTATAAAGCAGATTTTACTGCTTCCACATAGTAAATGTATTTTAATATGTTAATCATGATAATGTAGTCTACGTATATGTAAACAAATTAATAATTCTATTATCTGTATTCTTATAACAAATACTGTACTGATTATTTTAGGAATTTACTTTATTTTATTTATTAATATTTCTGTCTTTGAATTTATAAATCATTTAACAACATAAGTAAAACCTTCACCAGAATCAGAAATAATTACACTAGTTTTTTTTCGAGACAACTTACAAAGTGGATTACAGCGAATAGCAAATACAAGCAAACTAATGGTATCGATAACATAAATTTACAAATTATGTTGATGTGGCCTAGACATAATGAACATTATAAATTAGAAACATCAATAAAATTATTAGATAGTATACATTAGACAAAATACAAAAAAATCACGTAATTATAAATAATAATAGAGATAACTAAGTGAAGGTGATTCTGAATTTTAAAATAAGGTGGGTGCTCCTGTTATGGCCATGTTCCTGATATGGCCACCCCCCTATTGTGAGTTAGTTAACCAAAAAATCCGCTAAATTGCAGCAGCATCCAGTGAAAGGGCAACCTGGTATGTCGCTTGATCGTTTTCCATCCTGTCACGTTGAGCAATATGGCGTCAGTTGCCTGTTTTGCGGTTTTCATGTGACCTCTTCTTATTTTTCTCTGGTAAGTCTCCTTTGTTTCATGCATGTTTTTTAAAGACTTGTTTCATGAAAACCGTAGTACTCCATTCATTTTTTAATGTTGTGTTGATTGGTGTTGTCGTTGATGGCTTATCTTTTACGAGTTGTTCATAATCAAACGATTTTCGTGAAAGTTACCTCCTCCTGATATGGCCATACCAAACGCACCATGGCCATATCAAGTTCATTTCACTTTTATTTTTTCACCTAACAAATTTACATGCCTTATAGCTGGGATTACGCAAAAATTTTGTATTTTAACAAAAACAACTTAATTTTTTTTATGAAAAACCCTGTTATGAATACACTTTTGAATTATAAAAAAGATTATTAAGTGTCATGTTTATTCATTTTACACCAAAATTATTTAATTTTAACACAACTGCGCTATCAAACTGAAAACAATCACGATTTGTAGAATATGGAACAAGAGTGGCCATATCATGTGCACATGTTCCTGATATGGCCACTAGGTAGACTTTTGGAATGTGGGACTTTTTGGACAATTAAAGCTATTTTTATGGGAAAGGAAATTGTTTTAAGAAAGTCCATTAGACTGAGAACGAGGAAGAAAAAAGTGGTTTACATTTTTTTTTAAATGGAGGCTAGAAAAATTCTCAAACCTTAGCATGGCCATATCAGGGACACCTACCTTAATAACACATAAATATAGCCCCAAATGCTGCTTTCTTATTCGTCACTTCAGCTATAGAGCATTGGAAAAATCAGGACAAGGAGAAAAGGCAAGGTATGATGGGATTGGTGGCTGATAAGAAGGTAGGAAAACAATCTTCGTATCTTTAACCAACTGATAGTGACATGAAAAAGAAAGAGTGTTCTCGCTATAATGGCGTAATGTAGGATTTGGAGTGACAGCAAAAGGCAGAAAAATTAGGAAAATATCTGTCCCCCATAAGCGTTCTATACAGCATAAATATGATAATGCCTGCAAGAGTAAGAGTTTCAATCTCTTCCATGATTAACAAATGATTTGGACATTCCTGACAAGGCAACTGTAATAAATTCAATCGGAACATCCCCACTAACTGCATACGTATCTCCACAGCAGGTAGATAGATAAAATATAAAATTAGATATGAATAATAACTACTATAATATGCAAATCTAATCTTTCAGGTATGGCTCCCCGTAAAGCAGATTTGAATAATTTCAAGGGAAAAATTGTTCCGGGGCCGGGTATCGATCCCGAGACCTCTAGTTGAACGTACCAGCGCTCTGCCAACTGAGCTACCCGGGAACTCCACCCGACACCGTCTCAACTTTTCCCTTTATAATATCCACACAACTCGCGTGGGCTGACGAAACGCCAAGACCCACATCGAGTGCACACAATTATTCAAATCTGCTTTACAGGGAGCCTTACCTGAAAGACTAGATTTGCATAATATATACGTCACTGTGTACGTTAACAGAAAACCACAATTTCAAGTCACACAGATTTGTGTGCACTCGATGTGGGTCTCTGGCGCTTCGTCAGCCCACGCGAGTTGTGTGGATATGAAGGGAAGAGTTGAGACGGTGTCGGGTTGAGTTCCCGGGTAGCTCAGTTGGCAGAGCGCTGGTACGTTCAACCAGAGGTCCCGGGATCGATACCCGGCCCCGGAACAATTTTTCCCTTGAAATTATTCAACTACTATAATGTCCAGAAATAAAAGCCTAAATAAAATATTCGAAACATTAGTATCCCCGACATTGAGTGTCTATAGTGCTCATTGAGCTGGCGCTGCATGTTTCGTGACAGGGTAGGAATTACTCTCTCAAAATACATTCCAAGTAAGTTTTCACATCTTTACAGTTAGTAAAGGTGGCCACTTTTTCTATTATTTCATCTATCTACTGCGGAAATGGATCTATGTGAGCAGTTTTAGGAGAAGTTTCAACATCAGGTCATGAACAGTTCCGTCATAATACAGAGTACACGCTTAAAATGTTATACGGAAATCAACTTGCCGTATCTGCGTGACCTCGCTATACCTTACGGCTGATATTGGTCGCTTCATGGCGGTGAATCACTCGCTCCGTCATGCATCAGCCCGTCTCTTCAGTACAGATCCGGTAACTTAAAATATCTTGTGTGCGTGCTTTTTAAGTGTAGTGTATAATGTATAATTCGACACTGTCCTCTGCTGTGGCTCAATTGGTATCGTTTCTGCGGATTCAGGTTCGATTCCATGTAGGAATGTTATGTTACATGGCGTTTACAATCGCACAAAGGATATTCACAAACAATACATTTGTTAAATATTCATCTTGGAGAAGATGTCGTCACAAATTTGTGAGAGTTTCCAGGAGTTCATCCTCCAAGTAAACGTACAATTTATAAAATTACCAACAAATTTCGCGAAACGGGGTCTGAACTAAACAATAAACCTGAGAAATAAACGCCGTATTCTAACGGAGGAGAAATTAGACGATATCAGTGCTCGATTAGAGGCTAGCCCTAGAAAATCTTTAAGACGTCTTGCTGCACAGTGTGGAATATCTAAAACAGAAGCTCATTCTGCAACCAAACTGTTAAAATTAAAGCCTTATAAAATTAGGAATGTGCACAATTTAGAACCTCCAGACATTGAAGCGAGAATAGAATTTTGCAGGTGGTTTCAACAATCAGTTCGAGACTGTTCTCTCGATCCAGGAGTAACATTTTTTACAAATGAAGCTTGGTTCACATTACGAGGGAGTCAGTGGCGGCTCCTGCCTATTTCTTAAGAGGAGGAAAGAAGGTAACAGGACGAAATGACACCTTCTTGAATGAAACATGCTACAAATTAGCAACATTCACACATGTAAGACCAGGTAGTGTTGGGGTTGGCCTACCCTTCTGTATAGCAATAATCTGTTCTTGTAAACTGAGTTTCCTAAATTTTCCATAATATATCATGTTTTCACTTCCATTCATTGTTGAATAATTGCACAAATTAACAATTACAAGGAAATGCACCTCGCAGCATTTTTCGAGCACATTACAGCACGTGTTGGAAGAGACTATAGCAACTAACACGTAATCGGAACCACGGAAATGGGAATGGGAAATAATCTGAGGAAAGCGAGAACACTGCACCCACCCACGTAGTCTGTGTTGCCACATGTACATTGTACAAGTTCAGTAGGCCTATTACATGCTTTTGAAAAATATCAGTTCTTGTAAAGTCATACTA
This sequence comes from Periplaneta americana, assembly GCF_040183065.1. Classification (NCBI taxonomy): domain Eukaryota; kingdom Metazoa; phylum Arthropoda; class Insecta; order Blattodea; family Blattidae; genus Periplaneta; species Periplaneta americana. The sequence continues at coordinate 44,677,637 of NC_091129.1, forward strand.
CCATTATTGTTCAAAGTTGCCGGTGCCCAATTTTTTATGTTAAAAATAATGTACCTAGTTACTTTCAATTTCAAATATGTTTGTACAAAACTGACAACTTGGCAGTTGCCTTGTCTAGTGCACAATGAACGGAAGTGAATTTCAGGGGCCAAAAAGATCTGCGATACTAACGTAGAACTACTTTCTCTTTGTTTTATATAAACCAACGAGTTGGAAAGAATCCCTCTCTTTCTAACTCGTTGATATAAACACGACTTTAACTTTCAAATATCCTTGAAAGTTTCAAACCATGAATAGTAGCCTATATAAAGTGCAATGAATAAAATTTTTGATTTATAATTTAAAAAAAAAAGTTTATATGGTGTCTTTCATAGCGTTGCGTTAAAACTGTTTTATTGTGCCTCCTCCTAGATGTGTTATAGTCTGGTTAAATGCAAGATCGTTAGATGACAGCTGTAGCGAGCTTGCTGCACGACCCGTCGGTTTCCATTTCCCGCCCATGCGCTGATTCAGAGGAGGATCTCCTCTCACTCCGTTTATTTACTCGCTTTAAAATTCTGCTTCTTTCTCTGGCCGCTAGTGCGCTGTTGTCTATGTGTGCTAACTGCAGTAAAGGAGGAATGGATTGGCTTTCCTCCACACAAACAATCTCGCATCTTTCTCACAGTTTTCTAGCAGCACATGAGCGCGCATCGTTTAAAAACTCGACCAACCGAGGTTTTCTTATAGCTGCGAACTTAAAAATGATAGAATCTTCCTCGAATTTCAAGGCACATATTTTATTTGGTATTTACTTTCAAAAGAAGAAAAATGTGAGGATGACGTTCCTCCCTTCCCTCCCCCGAGGAACCGCCACTGGAGGGAGTGTAAATAGTCAAAACAATAGGCATTGGAGTCAAGAAAAACCACATGATTTTCATGAACTTCCTCTACATGACAGTAAAATCGGAGTGTGGTGTGCGATCAGTGCGAACAGAACTGTGGGACAGATCTTTTACGAAGAAACAATTAATTCAGACCGGTATGTTCGACCATTCTTCGGGCAACTGACTGAAGAAGAGAAGTTACACGGACATTTCATGCAGGATAACACCACGGCTCATACCGCTAACAATTCTATGGACGCAATTGCTGAAATCTTGCAGGGTTATGGCCAACTCGTTCAACCGATTTAAATCCGTCTGATTTTTACTTATGGAGCACGTTAAAAGACTCGCACTCTCGATACACTGAAGGAGAATATTCGAGGAGAAATTAATGCCATTACGAGAGAGGAACTACAACGAGTGTCCAACAACTTCTTCTCAAGGTGTGAGGCTTGTATTCGCGCCGGAGAACAACACTTCGAAAACTAAGTGCTTATAGCGTCAAACACGAATGAAATTTCCCGAAGAATAATGATGTTTATCTCCCACATCCCGCTTCCGTGCTAGTGCCGGGGAACCCGCTGAGCGGAGATCCTGTATTATAAGTTGCATTAAATTAGAGTAGATAAGAGGAATATGTATGTAGTGGGTGCTTTGTCGAGAATGATAATAATGAAGGTGAAAATTGTGCTAATATGGGATGATTTCATTGTGATGATGACTGTGATGACGATGATTATGATGATGGTTATGATGATGATTATGATGATGAAGAGTGTGGGGTAGGACAAGGAGGAGCAATAGGAGGTGAAGAGATGGAGAAAGGGGAGGAAATAAGTGTGCTGACAGTGACGACGAGAACTATAACTGAACTATTAGGCCTAACAAATTATACAAACCTAGGAAAATTTAACCTTGGTAATGGTAATCTCTTTCTGACTCTTACCTTCACCTTGTGTCATAATGCATTTATTTTCTTACACGCAACACAAAACTTCGTAATGCTGTATTATGTACGAGTATAATGATTGTAACATCTTGACAGTTATTTCTAAATCATGTATTTAATTTGGAACTGAATTCATTTCACCTCTCTACTATTGTTCATTGTTTTTAAATAATGTGTTCAATCTGTAACTGTAAGTTACTTCTTTTATTATCTCTTTACAGTAGTTTTGTTGTTTCTAAATCATGTGACTAATTTGTAATTGTAAGTCGTTTCTTCTATTATTTTTTACTGTTTCCAAATTATTTTTGTTTTACGTCTCTATTACTATTTATTTTCTCTAAATCATTTACTTATAGCAACAGTAACAAATATAAATGACACTCGGGAGGAAATTAAACGCACAATAAATATGGGAAATGCCTGCTGTTATTCGGTTGAGAAGCTTTTATCATCTAGTCTGCTGTCAAAAAATATGAAAGTTAGAATTTATAAAACAATAATTATACCACCGGTTGTTCTGTATGGTTGTGAAACTTGGACTCTCATTCTGAGAGAGGAACAGAGATTAAGGGTCCTTGAGAATAAGGTTCTTAGGAAAATATTTGGGGCTAAAACGGATGAAGTTACAGGAGAATAGAGAAAGTTACACAACGCAGAACTGCACGCATTGTATTCTTCACCTGACATAATTAGGAACATTAAATCCAGACGTTTGAGATGGGCAGGACATGTAGCACGTATGTGCGAATCCAGAAATGCATATAGAGTGTTTGTTGGGAGGCCGGAAGGAATAAGACCTTTGGGGAGGCCGAGACATAGATGGGAGGATAATATGAAAATGGATTTGAGGGAGGTGGGATATGATCTGGATTAATCTTGCTCAGGATAGGAACCGATGGTGGGCTTATGTGAGGGCGGCAATGAATCTCCGGGGTTTTAAAAGCCATAAGTAAGTAAGTAAGTAAGTAAGTAAGTAAGTAAGTAAGTAAGTAAGTAAGTAAGTAAATCATTTACTTATTCTGCTCTTTTATGTCATTACTTGCTATTTTCTATTCTATATTAATCCTAATCATTCAATCGTGTAATAATTTGTAACTTTACATTATTTCTTGTATTGTTCCTTTACTAGAGTTTATTTTTCTGAAATATTTATATTTATTTCATTTTTAACTATGACTCATTTCTTGCACTAACTCTTTCCTATTGTTTATTGTTCCTAAGTCAATTGGAAGTCATTTCTTGTGATATTGCTTGACTATCCCTAGGGCCGGATTAGGTAGTGCTAAAATTTGCCGCCCCAAATCCCACAAATACTTTATTTATACTAAACTATTATACAGGTCTTGTTTAGTTTAAATTAGTTTTAAAGTATATGTTACAATTGAGAAAAAAATTATTGGAATCAAAATATTTTCATCTTACTTGTAAATTATTTCATTGTTGAAACAAAATTGATTATTGAAAACCAAGCAGTGGTTTATTTTTAAGCATTGATTTTTTTGGTGGTACAATTATTACGAGTACTTCTTACTTCGATAGGAAGTATAAAGTAAATTGAAAAATAAACTCAAACGCTTTGAGAAGTAGTGCACATGCTAGAAAGTGATTAAATAGTATTGTTGACGATATATTGGAAATATAACACAGTTGTGGTTACTATTCAACAATGCATTCTTGTTCATACAAGCATTTACATTTAAGCAGTACAACATAATTATGCAGTTGCACACTTTCCTTTTACTTTCGCCGCGTCCGTGACAATATGACTTCCGAGTTCCACGAGGTATTCAAGAACAAACTTCAGAAAACATTTTCCAAGAAGTGTTTTAAAAAAAATCACTGTAAAATAAAAATGAAAAATAGGAAAGAAAAAGGAAGAGAGAGAGAGAGAGAGAGAGAGAGAATGCCGCCCATCTTGACGCAGTTGAGGGCAACATTGGATCTCATCCCCCAAGAGGCACTCCAACGGTTTGTGGGCAGTTTGCCTCAACGCTTACAGGCTGTCATAGACGCCAGGGGTAGAAATACCCGTTTTTAGTGCTTAGTGACCTCAAGAGGTGCAGTGTAAATATTAACTTTGTTTCCATTGGCCTTAAATTGACAAAATCTTGATGCGAGGTAAATTAAAAAAATTTCAAGATCTGCGAAAGTTACAGAAAATTGTGAGTTACATGCATGTTGCTAATAATGTTTCAGTATTTTCTGTAATCAGCTAGGCTCTGAATATATGTTTTAATACAGGCATGCCAAAACCCTGCACATTGTGCAGTTGTCTCTGTGCAATGTGCACTTTCTATTCCCCTATCCGAAGGAAGTGAATCGGCTTGAGGGGAGCGCGACAGGGCTATACAGTACTGCAGTATCAGTACGGGTGCTGACTGAGCTACAACCACAGTCCAGTATATACAGTCACGAAGCTCAATACGTAGTAAATATGCATCCAAAGACAGTTGCTAACCAATAGGGTCGCTAATATCGCCTCATTACAGACAATGCGAAATAGTACCACCACAGTCTATTGTTCCTAGCATCCTCACAACTCAAGCTTCGTGACTGTATTTCGCGCTACGAGTTGGCGCGGGGAGTAGATAGGCGGGACGGGGGAACTTCACGCTACACTCTGACCTGAAAACTTCGTCCACTTACTTGGCTACAAGGGAACGGAGTCAGACATAAAAGATTCCGCATCTTCGGTGCTGTCGCTATGACTATCATTATCACATTTTTCAAAATTTCTGGAGTATGATCTGTCCACGATAATCGTCTGTTTATGTTCCAGCCGTGTATATTAATTCGAATCTCTCAACAAAGCCATTAGCCCCACCGCCCCCATCCTGATGGACAACAATGAGTGTTCTGGACACATTTACGGTAGTCAAAACTCCCGTAACATTTTTATCCTGCCAGCACTTGGGAAACGTTAAATTGGTAGGCCTATCTATCCGCATTTCGTCCAGATACAAAATCGGTTTTTCCACTTTCCTAAGCTTTCTTATTTGCTGTAGATATCTTAACGTATTCTAATTTACAGTGTTTTCCTCAATTTTTTTTGCTGCACACTTCTTCCACCTGAAATCCTTTTTCTTCAGTATTCGTCTTAATGTTGTCTTTCATTTCAAATCAATTTTCTCTTGTAAAAGGGTAGACGTTTGTTGCAGCTTGGTACTATTTTTTTACTTGTTATTTAACGACATTGTAATAACTACTAGCTTCTTCAGTGTCGATTGAATTGATGATGGCGAGATAGTATTTGGCGAAATGAAACCAAGGATTTGCCATAGATTACCTGACATTCGCCTACCGCTTGGGAAAACCTCGGAAAAAACCCAACCAGGTAGTCAGCGCAAACGAGAATCGAACTCACTCCCGAGCACAACTGCAGATCAGCAGGCAAACGCGCTACCTCCTCAGATACGACGGTGGCCCTCTTTCTTTTTCAAATAAAAATTCTCAATTATATCTTTTTTGTCAATCTCCCATCGAAGTTATCTACATTTGCGTTTCGGTAGTCTGGACGTTTACATTTTTTTCTCCCTCAGGTGTCGACAACGCACTTTCTTCTGTGCAGTCTTTTATTTCATTCCTTATACGCTGTATTGTTCTTGTGGATAGATTAGAGTACTTTTCTACCTTTGCTGTAGGTTTCGTAAGAGGAATGCAAAGGCACTGTTGTTCTTTTTCTTCATCAAAGAAATATTTTGCACTTCTAATAATATTCCTTTCTTCGCTATAGATTGTCAATCCTTGTTTCCTCTTTGTCGACATATTTACAATAAACAAAAAACTGCTATAAACCTAAATAACAGTATATAATAACATAAATTCTATTAACTATATTATTATCAACACTATTAACACGAAAAGCAAAGGAAAACTAAATCAATACAAGAATTGTGGTATACTGAAAACAATTGTCTTGTTGAAACTAATAAAACACTACAGTAAAAACCCCACTATTATTTTCACAAAGTCGCAAAGATTCATAGACACGTGCAGTAGATGTTGTGAAACAGGAATATTGCAGTGAACAACGCGGTGCGCATGTGCGACTGTTTCCCCTCCGCCCCGTCTAAGTACTTCAGCCGCCTTCTCCTGCTGTAACTGTGAATGCGTTATGAAAAATACAGTGAGGAGTCCACAGATATAACAAGAAGAGAAATCATGAATAATATAACGTAATTGTTATAATGTTTTCCTCAGTCAACAATAATTATTTTAAAATGAAAGGCTTTCATCATCCCATGTCGAGCTAATAGTGTTGTGACAGTTTAGATGAGATTAGTAAAGTTCTCAAAATATGATATTCGCCAGAGCTTATTTCTTAATCAGTAGGCCTACTTGACAATGGCGTTGTTTTGAACTCTGTACTAACAAAGGCATCAAAAGTTGGACGACTTACGACTTCAATTTGATAAGCTGATAAGTTTTGAGAATACTGAGTGAGGAATACATGTGAGGCTCTTGAGGCTGTAAGGGAGCGAAGAAAACAGCTATTTGCCAAGCGGAAAAATTTTCTGGAAAAATATGACAAATTTTCCATCTCACGTTACGATATTATGTTAATATACTTACGTTAATAATTCTTTAAACCTGACATAAAGAGAAAGTCGTCGCTTCACAGCTTGTGAACTACGGTTTTAACTTCTTTCAGTAACGCTTCCAACTTGCCGATACTTGCTCTCAACGTTTTCCAAATAAACTATATATGAATTTAAGTTCTAAGCTTAATTTACACAATTTATTAATATTAATGTTAATTGATATTGACATACAGCAAGGAAATTATTTCAGTATAAAAACCTCACAATCTCCTACTGCAAGTAATTGGGAGTAAAATATTTTCTTTGACATTTGTGTATCATTGGTCCCAATAATGCTTGACAAACAATGAAAGAGTATTACTTTGAAATAATTAGTGTCCACTACGTAAAATGAAATACTATGTTCGTTTTTTGTTGTTTCGAAATTATTGCAATGTTTATATTTTCTTCAAATACTGTATAATAATTATGTTACTAAATAATGCTTTACAAACCACTGCTTTGTGAAATATAATTGAGTAAGCCTAATGTTTCTTGTGTCACAATTGTCAAATATAGACACTGACAATAATCGTGTTCTTGTCCTTCTGCTAAGTGTTTTTATAATGTTCAAATGTCAATTTAATACAACACTAGAAGCGCACGCAGAATAGATTCATGTACACTCCTCCGGCTAAGAACGGGTGAGAGCAATGCTTGAATGACGCAATCTGCACAGACTGGCTATCCCACGCACATGCACTGCACATTTAGTTTAGTGTCTCAATTCTGGCATTCCTGTTTTAATATTATTAGTACCATACCGGCCTGAATGGCGATAATTTTTCTGAAATTGGGGTATTCTTTTTTTTTATTATTTATTAATTGCAGGGCATGTAGCACGTATGGGTGAATCCAGAAATGCGTTTTTGAGTACAGTACAGGAGAATACGACACGCATGTTACGCGTCGTATCGATGGGAGTCGCTTTTGTCTCTGCGAGACTACGCAAAAAATTTCCAGCACAAGCAATAGCAAGTAGGGTAGAGTAGCATAAATCGCATCGCTTCCTAAATCGCACCACTGCTAGTTTAAAACAAGTTACTGTAGTAGTGTGGCATCTAGTGGTATTGTTACAATCTATCATATGAACTTCCACCATGTCACTTGATTTCTGCCACTTCTTTGTGTCAGCAGCGTGGTGATAGTGTACCTAATATAATCGCTCAGGTGGATGTATATTTAGCTAACATTTTGTAACTAAATAACGTATTTGTATGCAAAGGAATCCATAATCTTAAGGTGTTATTCGTTTAAAGAAATATTAAAGAACATTTAACTTAGTAGGATTTTCGAACATGTGGTGATTATAGGCTAGAATGAAGTAAATAACAACTTATGACGTAGTTTCTCAATTCGCACCACTTTGTAGGTGCCTAATTCGCATCGGTGCGATATGAGCAACTGTAGCAATTCTAGCCGTACAAAGAAGTCCCCAAAAATTTTAACTGAACGAGGAATGCATCAGGTGGGTGCAATATCAAGTGGTGAGAAGGGCGTTAATACAACAAATGTGTGTTGTACAAGCGCACCAGGTATTTTGTGCCACCCATGATAATTTTTAAACGTCAAACAGTGCATCCTACATTATCAGCTGGTGCTCCTCCAGGGTCGTTATTTGTTTGCTCTGAGTCAGGTTACATCAACAGTGAACTATTTTGTCGAATAGCTCAAACATTTTATTTGCCACTCAAACCTGCCATAGAAAGAGTGCTGCTTATGTATGTTCACCTATATGACCCATTTCAAAAATTTAGAAGCTAGATTATCTCGGGAAAATGGTATGCTCCTATTTGAGCTTCCTCGTCATAATACTCATAGTCCCAGCCTTTAGATGTTTCTATCTTCAAATCATTTCAGACAGCTAAATCATGAAGCAGTTCTTAGGTGGCTTCGAGATAATCGTGGAGAAAAGGTGACGCAGTTTACAGTCTGAACTGCCTGGTGAAGCACATGGCAAATGTATAAGAATAAAAAACGCATTCAGAAAGTTTAAATGTTACGTAATTTACGCTCTATTTTTTTCAATTTCATTTAAAGATCCGTTACTCTCTTTCATTAATTTCAATAAACTTGTAATTTGCATTTATTACATTATTCATTTAAATACTGTTCAATATTATGCAAATCAAATCTTTCAGGTAAGGCTCCCTGTAAAGCAGATTTGAATAATTTCAAGGGAAAAATTGTTCCGGGGCCGGGTATCGATCCCGGGACCTCTGGTTGAACGTACCAGCGCTCTACGACTGAGCTACCCGGGAAATCCACCCGACACCGTCTCAACTTTTCCCTTTATATCCACACAACTCGCGTGGGCTGACGAAACGCCAGAGACCCACAACGAGTGCACACAATCTCTGTGTGACTTGAAATTGTGGTTTTCAGAAAATTTCAAGTGACACAGAGATTGTGTGCACTCGTTGTGGGTCTCTGGCGTTTCATCAGCCCACGCGAGTTGTGTGGATATAAAGGGAAAAGTTGAGACGGTGTCGGGTGGAGTTCCTGGGTAGCTAATATATACGTCACTGTGTAAGTTAACAGAAAACCACAATTTCAAGTCACACAGAGATTGTGTGCACTCGTTGTGGGTCTCTGGCGTTTCGTCAGCCCACGCGAGTTGTGTGAATATAAAGGGAAAAGTTGAGACGGTGTCGGGTGGAGTTCCCGGGTAGCTCAATGGTAGAGCGCTGGTACGTTCAACCAGAGGTCCCGGGATCGATACCCGGCCCCGGAACAATTTTTCCCTTGAAATGATTCACTGTTCAATATGTTCAACATTAAAAGCTTTCCTTCATCCTGTTCCCTGCAGATAAAGAGGTGCGATCTAAGAAACCGCAGGTGCTATTTAGGAAACTAGTTGCCTAAATGGCACTACTGACAAGTGTTTTTAAAATGTCTTTCTAATTAAAAAATATTAAATCAAATTCAAGGATTCTTTTTTACACGAAAAGTAAATGTTCTGGGAATGTATCTCTGTAAAGGTATGCAGAAAATAAAAACTGTATTGCTCAATAAAAATTATAAATGCTAAAGTGGTGCGATATAGGCAACCTTACCCTACGAGTGTATATTTTCTCACATATTTCGACATTAGGATCGTCTTTGATTTATAGTAACCACGATATATTCGTAATGTGTGATTATGGGGTGACAGTTTCTAAACTTAAATTAACCGATATTAGTCCTATATCTCATTCCCGTAGAGTTGTTTTCCGAACATCCTTATATTATTCAATTGCGTGTATATTGGAAATTGAAATCGTTTTTTGCTTCATTATGGTACCACTTGACTGACAATGCATAGCATAGTATTTAACACAATTTGGCCATTTTTCTTATCTACTTCCTTATTTTCCTAATAGCCGACCCGCATCCTCGATAATAAATTGATTCACTTGTCTTATTACACACGTATTTGTACTTTTTATCATTCTATTATCTGCAAAGGCCATTTGTTCAGTTTTCGTTAAGATATTTTTCATATTAAGATCTTCTGCTGCATTGTGAAGTTTATAAACTCTTAAAGTATTTCGCTCTCAGAAAGCAATTTACTAAGATTAGCTCGCATATCATCAAAAGCGAATTTGCTAAATGAGTACCTCTTCTCTCCTTTTCCTTTTGTCCACTTCTTTTCTACCGACTTGCAATCAAATTTGGTGCACGATAGGGCATCTTTGTGCCCACACGAAAGACTTTAACAATGCGGGCTTTCCACACTATGTGGTCAACACATTGCAGAGATACCCTAGAACAGACATGTCAATTGATGTCCATAGGAGCAAGTGCGCGCTTTAGAGCTCAGGAGAGCATGAGCGCTTTACAGCGGAAAGGAAAGAGACAGACGAATTAGGTAGTATATGCCGCTTAGTCGAGCTATATTCAGGGATGGCCAGCACTGATTCAATAGATAACGGGAAGAGAACTTATTAAAACTGTATCCATGTTAATTTTAAGATTTGTCTGAAAAGTATAAGTGTATTATAAGAATGTATGTTTTAATTTTAATGCTCATTTTTCATAAGTTTGATTTTTTATTCAAAATAAATATTTTCTCAACTTCGTTTATAGAAAATTGAAATTTTCAGATATAGGTCTATTTATTTAGTAGCCTTACAGAATGTTTTCGTAAATTTAATATACCGTAAATACGTATTACTGAAGATAGTGTACTGAAATTTTTTAAAATATTCGCATGGAAATTGTTTGTAAGGAAATGAATTAACAAAGCAACTACTGTTACATCATAAGCAAAAGATTTGTGTCCATGTGTTGTAAAAATTTCAGCTCTAGCTATAGCTTCAGCACATTTCGAGAAAATAATTTAATAATCTGATGTTAGGAAGTTGCTAACCAATATCACCTTAAAAGCATAATGCGATAAGAGTTTTGTTACGGAATATTAGTTTCACTTAAAACATATACAACATCTAGGTAACTTTGCTTTGTACTGTAATATTATTTTGATTAGTTTATTAATTACTTTTATAAGGCTAAAGGTACCATCAATATCAATTCCAACTTATCATGTCATACTCAATCTCTTTTTTTGGGATATCACTTTCTTTATGATTGATGTATTTCATCCATTTAGTACAGTATAGTTGTACTACTATGGAATTTATGTGAATATTTCTTCTTAACTCTTTATTATGTTATTAACATTTAAAACACAACTGCAATATTAAGAAATCAGTGTTAGTACTTTAGTTTTACAGACAATATAGATAATATCAAACAGAAACGCCATATAAAAATAACGACATAAAATTTCACGTTCCGTTTGAAGTTTGTTCACCATTGTTTTCTTAATCCAACAGGCTGCTTATTCATGCACAACCCTTCCTCTTTCCATACTTAGCGCTTGATGCCCGCGCACGACGTCAAGGTCAGAAAAATGGGCTTGCTTTGACATCACTGCCCTAGAATATCAGAGGACAAACTATCAGTTACATAGAATGAAAAGAAATATCCGCCAACGATAGGAGTCGAACTACGAAACGCTTGGTTGGGAAATTCATGTTCTTTTCATTAAAGAAGGGTTGTCATCCCGTTCTGTTACGTGTTGTGCTCCAATTTCGTTCCAGCAACAGCACGCGTTCAAACCTTACCTCCCCTGCTATCCCTCTCTGACCTGCATCTTACTGTAGACATGGTAGTGGAGTACAAATTTAATACAATGCATCACTCGACCTCATGCTGAAGAGTAGAGAGCATTGCAATCATCACAATATCAATTACTTCAATTTTTACCTTTTATTTTAAATAATGAAATAAAATTTTATTTCAGAAATAATATCAATGTTCGGCAATACGTAGACTATAGGTGTAAACAGTTTTTTCCTTCATGAAACTTAACAAACCTTGGCTAAGGAGTGGACTGATAGATAATCATTTAAGTTCAGTTTTAAGATTTGCAACTGCTAACGTAATATTACCTGATAAAGAGAATTTTATGTCTAAACATAAACGCAAACGTCTGCAGCAGGTCTTTTAAATGAGAAAAATTAACTCTTGTAATGCAAGAAAATGTGTTTTAACGTAATACACATTGCAATTGCAATAGATGATCAATGAAATGAAAGCTTAGAAAATAATATCTTTTCTGTTTTTCAATGTGTATATATGTATTTAGTACCAGTATTTGTTCCTTTCTTCCAATGCTTCGCGATGCAATATAATTCAAGTACGATACATGTTCTTTTCCCTTCGAATATAGATACTACCCTATATTATTTAACGTGAAGTACTGTTAATTTATAAATAATCATAGAATCATAATTATATGTCACAAATATTTCAATTTTCAAATAATGTTTGTACCTTATTCCTTTGTCTTTTATAGTTGTTATATAAATTCGTTACAATTTATTTACTTCTGATGATCATTATTGTGCATGACGCATCTCAGACACTCCATTCATATAATTATGATATTCCCTACAACTACGATCCCTTCCTTACTCTAATACTCTCTACACCTCTGCCTGAACGCTGTGTATAATTATATCACAGGCTAGTATATACAGTCATGAAGCTTGAGTTTATGAAGGTACTAGGAACACTAGACTGTGCAGGTACTATTTCGCATTGTCTGTAATGAGGCGATAGTAGCGATCCTAGTGGTTAGCAACTATCTATGGATGCATATTTACTACTTATTGAGCTTCATGACTGTATATACTAGACTGTGGTTATATGTCATCTTTTACAGAGAAACACGTGGTGAACGAATAAATTCAAAACCATGAGTTGCCGTGCTGATTTCGTGACACCACTACATTAAAGCATAGCGATGGACTGTTTGTTCTTTTCCTATGATATTTCGAACGACGCAGCACACAGTCTACAGTCATTCTCACTATTTAAGATGAGATTTTTATCTTCTAGGTACACACTTATAAAGGTTCCTCTGCTTTGGGTAAATTCAAAGGTAGGTCTATGTACCATTCGTAGTGTACGCTACGCAGCAGCCAAGGATCGCAGTTTTGTCGTTACATGGAGACATGCGTTGAAATCCTGACAACGATATTATTTTTCCCGTTTACAAAGTATATTGTTGGCCGTGTGCACCATTCTCGATCATCTAGCCTGTTTATCAGCAATCGCGGAAACATGGTTAATTCTTGACAATGATCAAGTTACAGACGCGGTGCACCGACATTTTCCCTCGATCAACTCAGTACCGTCAGCTGACGGTACGCTCGCTTGAGAAGAATAATCTGAGCGCTAGGTTACCGCGTATAAAACAGTGAACGAACGCACTCTGTCAATTATTGCTTCGTTTTTGTTTGTCGGACTGTTTCAAACATCCTCGCAGTTTTCAAAGAACAAGTTTCAATAATCATGGAAAGAAAAAAGAAAAGAGCACCGAACTTCTCACAGTTCGAAGTGGGAATTCTTTTAGAACTCGTCAGCAATTCTGCATCCATATTACAGAATAAAAGTACTGACGAAAGTTCTCTAAGAGAAAAGCAGGCTACCTGGTTGGATTTAACCTCACAATTCAACATGAGTTATATGTGTTAACATAATTCCACATACTTTGTAACGTAATTTATACAGTGGTTATTTCATATTATTGATAATAATTGGGAAAATCTCAGTATACGGATACCTCACTGACAATTATCTTGAAATAGGCTACTAAAAAGAGCAGATTTGTATGTGTTTTGTCGAATGCTCATCATCTTGCTTACGAAAAGACACATTTCAGTGCCAATAATTTATTTGGGAAAATTTTAGTTTACGAATACCTCGCTAACAATTATTAAAAAAAAAAAAAAAAAAAAAAAAAAAAAGCAATTCGACTGTATATGTCGAGTACGCATCAACATGCATACGAAAAGGAAGTTTTTAGTGCCAATTTATTTTGTGTGCACAAGGTTGGAATTTTGGAGTAAGAGGGAAAGGAAGGTATCCCTGTAATTTCTCTTAATTCAAGCGTAAATAGCCTAATTGTCCAAAACGTTATGTAGGTCCTAATAGTTTCAAACGGCAAATCTATAGCTAATAAGTTATAATCTGTATTCTACAAAATGGTCATTTAGTTTTATTATATTATTACCGGCATAGAATAACTACTTTATTATTATGTTAACAAAATTGGATAGTTAGGCCTAAATAATATTGTGACGCCCACGTGAGATTTGAACTCACGACCAGCGTCCCGCAAGAGAGCAGATCGCGCGTGAGCCGACACGCGCTCCACGGAGCACTGAGGGACGGCGAGCGGCGGAGAGAAGAGAGGGAAAAGGGCCTACGCGGCGAGGGAGTTTGCGCGCGCATCTGGTGCTGGCAGAGAGGAGAAGGATCTGGATTGTTCTCTGGAGTGCTATCTCTGGACACGCGTGGAACTTTCCAGGCTACGTCGCTGTGGCTATAAAAGAAGAAACGCGAGCGAACTTGAGCAGTTTCAGTGTGATTCATGATTAGTTCAGTTTATTCAGTCAGTGAGTAAGCCAGAGCAAGCAAGCCAGTCTTGTGTACCGGAGTTCGCCTCGAGTGTGCGTCCGCAACTGTGTCAGCATCCGAAGACCTGAGTTCGAGTGCAGTGGACCGCAGTTGGAGGGACCTGAGTTCGAGTACAGTGGACTGTCTCTGAAGGTCTGTGGTTCGAGATACTGTGAACTCGAGTGACTGAGCTAGAAGAACTGTGAACTAAGAACTGAAAGTTCTAATTTGTAAATAGTGCTTTGTAAATATTAGTTAAGATTAAAAGTTCATTGTTGTTCGTAATAGTCCAAGTAAATTGTCATTGTCGTCAGTGGAGTGCTATAACGAATACTGTGTTGAGTGAAAATCCTATTGTTGACGAGAGCGTTTAAGGTGAATTGTCGAAAGGAATTATTGTTGAGATAATAAAGTTACAATATTTTGTCCTCAAGTAAAGTCCTGATCTTCCACAACATATACAAAACATTAGTCTATTTTGAAAAAAAAAAAAAAAAAACCATTTTATTATTCATCTACAAACTTACTCTTTCTACAATAACACCGATTCTGTTATTTCCGCAGTGAGTTGCGTGTTCAAGATACATCATTTCATCTTCAATTCCATCAAGTACGTCAAATCGTGCCGCCATTTTGGTTTTCTCGACTTGACCATGTTGAATTCAAGATAATCGGTCCCACACCCGTGATCAAATTTGATCATCATCAACTCGCTTGTTTAACTTTGATCGAGATTGATACTCCGCAAATTGGCGTTGAAGATGGTCAAGTGCCGACTAGATCATGGTCAAATTTTAATCGAGAATGGTGCACACGGGCGTGTGTGTCTTAGCTAGAGGTACGGCGTTGAACTGACCCCTTGTTGTCCCGCCATATGCATTTCTGTAAGGAAATGAAACAAGGAAAAGGGGGGAATACATGGACAACAGGGGAAACGCAAGGAGAAGACGGGAGAGAACAAACGAATACAAATAGAATAAGGGGAATACATGAACAAGGGGAATACAAGGAGAACAAAGGGAATGCATAGACAAGGGATATATAAGGAGAACCAGGGGTATATAAGGAGAACAAGGGGATGTAATGAGAACAATGGGTATACAAAGAGAACAAAGGGAATATAAAGATAACAAGGAGAATATAAATATAACAAGGGGAATATAAAGAGAACAAGGAGAATATAAAGATAAGAAGGAGAACATAAAGATAACAAGAAGAATATAACGAGAACAAGGGGAATAAAAGGAGAACAAGTGGAATACAAGGAAAAAAGGAGAAGATGAGAACAAGCGAATACAAGGAGACCAACGGGATACATGGACAATCAGGGAAATGCAAGAAGAACCAGAGAAATGCAAGGAGAACAAAGTGAGTGAGTGAAGTTGTGAAGGAATGGATGAATGAATGAATGAATGAATGAATGAATGAATGAACGAAGGAATAAATAAAGAAATAAATCGTTAAATAAATGATTAAATATATAATGAAAAAAAAAAACAAATAAATATTACCTTACTCTCTCCAAGAATATCCCTAATATTTGTGCCGTTTTCAAGGCGTTAAATAATATTTACTTTGTTAGAAATACTCAGGCTTGAAAGTGATTGTGACACGATGCCTTATAGGCATGCGTGGTCTTGGATTCTCGTCATAACAGACCACGTTGTACTGTTTTCTGCTTTCTTTAGACTCAAACGCATTCTACTAAATCGACGGAGCAGTGTATTCTGGTAGTGCGAAATTGCTTTAGTTTCTTAAAGATATTTAGTAGGCCTACTGATCGAGAAATTTTTATTTTTGAAACATTTGTGAAGTGAAAGTTACGACTCAGAAACGTTTTACAATCCATCAACGTTGCAGCAGGCCCTACTGCTAAACCCAAAAACTGTATAAAGAGACAATTCGTTGTAGAAACCTGACAGCGCTTGCTGTTTGAGAAATCAGCCAGCAGTTCATCGCTAGACAGTGCGTCTGAGTTTTCTAACAATAAGGCTCTTTGGAATGAGGATCTCATCGAAAATGTTCTTTGTAGAAAGTCAATATCTGTATTTTCCAGAAGTTCTAGGAAAGATACACAACTATCCCATTTCTACAAATTTATTATTATGAGTGTTAATATTCACAAAACCAATTTTTCCTATGATAGTGCGTAAATTTGCATTTTAGCCACTGTTATCAATGCGTAAAGTGAGCCTTCAAAACACTAGTGTGTGAAAAAAGTAAGTTATCACTTTACGCGCTGCTAGTCATTTACGCATTTCGAAAGAAAATCCAATATCCAGTATACAAACTTTATTCAGTAAGATATCAATGCATTACCTCGATCTTTCATAGCTTAAATATTAAACATAATACAAATGAGTAACAAATTCAACTTTCATATTTACATTTTAGCTCAAATTATTCTGAAGTTAATCTGTAGAACTCATTGCAACAACATAATATAGCATTCAACTTTTCCTAACCACTTTGTTGATGTCCATAAATTTGTTGTGATCATTAATAAAACATACTAATTCCATGTATTTCTTATTGTCCTCAGTTTAGACGGGCAAGACATCATGATCTTCTAACCTTTCCAACTAGAAATATTTATTTAATGTAAATTTCTGCTATCGCAGAAAAACATTGTATGATACACATTCATCAAGTTACCTTTTTGGCAGTCGTGTATTTGTGAAAACTTTACACTCGTGCCAAAAAGAGTACCTTTATGATCTTGTATCATAAACAACTATTGTTAAGTGTTGAATAAATAAGTTTTCTAAATAATTTTTGGACAATATATTTATTTTTTTTTAGTTATATTTCCAAGGTCATAGAAATCGGAACCCTAATCATCAGGTATAGTGGTGATAGTGGTAGACGTAAGAAATTGCGAAGTTTATCCAGCGTTTCTACGTTTTATTCAGCCTGGGGACAAATGGCCGACAAAGTTTTTCTGGAGCTTTCTATCAGGGACAGAGCTGTAAACCTACGACACGGGCCTCGCAGCTCCACTTCCTCCTCTCTTGAGGAAGCCGTACTAAGAGTTTTATCGTCGTTTAAGATCCATCACTTTTGCCGAGATTGAACCTGCATATGTCGGATTCAACGGCTGACATAGTAACTGCTGTAGTATGTTCTTGTAATATTACCACAGTCTAGTATAATTATACAGTCACGAAGCTTGGGATGATTTTTTGCATTTCTCGCGATAGTTGTTAGCCGCTTGAAGCGCTGTGAGTACTAGGAACACTAGACTGTGTCACTGCCATCGTGATCTAACATGTAACTCGCTTAACCAGATCACGAAGGGTGGCGTTTAGACCATATAAATTAGTTGGAATGCATAAAGAGAAACATATATTTCTCTAAAATGTAGTGTAATTGCATTAATAAAGTTTAAAACAATGATTATGAGACACTTCAGACATAATTCACTTGCGAGTTAAGGTGTAATATTATTTTCGGTGTGAAAATGACGTTGTTCGTGTGTGTAAAACCTATCTTTTATTTCGATTAAATATTGCGAAATTCTTGTACATTTACTTATGCACGATTCAATAATTTTCAGTTGTACCGCACGGATATTTAGATATGTTGAAATTATAGGTTATGTTTACTGTACCAGTTGCCCCTTTCTGTCTAATTTTAGTGGTCTCCAATGTCCTGCCATTCATATGGAAATTATAGGTTATGTTTACTATATTTAAGTTATATTCCTAAATTCGCATTATATCATGTATAATTATTGTATTTATCTACTACCTAAGAGACGAAGGAACACAATCGTACGTACACTAATTTCATAGGAGTGGTATAAATTTTCTGTGTATAATTGAAGAAGGTAGATGTGCGAAATTAAAATCACAATATAAATTCTTTTTTATTAAACCTCAAAATAGCTTCCATTCTAAACTTAAAATGTTGATGCGAACAGATTATGTTAAGATGTAAAATTCTCTTCACATTAAAATAACACAGTTTTGTAATTATTTCTGCAATATATTATGCAACAAGAAGTAAACGGAACTTATGGACACATTATACTAAATAAAACTTAGCAATGATACGCAATAAAGTCATAATATAATATTTCACTGAGTTCCATACACTGAAATAGAAAACCCCAACATACATTACGGCCTGGTCTAGATCGAAAAGACATTGACTGTGTCGTATTTCGCATTGTTGTGAAAAGTTGTGTAAATTGTGAAATGTGCGTTATAGCAGGACGATTCGTCCTGGTTATAGGTTGTTATAACTGTAAATGGCTAAAATACAATAATTTGAATAATATTATGGGACTAGGAGACGTTTGTAGTACTATAAAGATGTCAGAGTTATCCTTCTCCCGAAAGATCCAGGAAGATGAGTTTATAAAATATAATATATACTTTATGAAAATAATATATAAATCTTATGTATTTCATATTTCAATAGTGGAAGGAAGGTGTTAATTTTTTCAAAAGAACACGATACCGGTATCGAAAGTACAATACACTTCATCGTCTGCTAGGGAAAGGATCTGTGATGAGGCGATAGTAGCGATCCTGGTGGTTAGCAACTATCTATGGATGCATATTTATTAAGTATTGAGCTTCATAACTGTATATACTGGACTGTGATATTACTCTGAACATGAAACCTGCTGGTAGTTGCGAAAAGTTATGTGTATATATATATATATATATATATATATATATATATATATATATATATATATATATATATATATATTTATTTATTTATGAAATCCAAACAGACTGTGGAGAACCTAACATTTTTTCTTCTGGAAGTTGTCTTTTAGCCACTGTTGATGATGTTAGTCTCTGAGCTGCAATACATATCGCTTGTCAAATTCATCCCATAGCATCTCCGGGTTGTAAGGCCAGTCAGTCCGACTCCCCACGTAAGATACCGCTGTCAAAAACAAACAAGGTCCACACCATATACTTCAGACTTCACAGCTTTTTAGAGGATAAATACACACAATCAAATGATGTACAGATATCTAAAAATGTACAGGGTGAATCTACATTCAACCGACAAACTTCTAGGAATTGTAAAGGGCACCTAACTAAACAGTAATTAGAGACAGGAAACCAATGGTCAGAAACCAGTTTCACAAGACAAAGGTGTTAATTGTTTATATTTGAAAATTAATTTATGCTTTATCACCTTTCTTTCAAATTTACTTGTAACTCAGCCGTATTTATTTTAACGGACCAAAATTAGTTAATAAAAAATCAAATTAATACTATAGAAATGGCACATACAAATAGCAAAAAAATTGACACACGAATGTAAATGTAAAATTATCTGACAAAAACAAATAATTGAAGATTCTGTTCAAAGTGGGATCCTTCAGGTTAGATACAGGCTGTACATCTCATAATCATTGACCGCCTGACCATCGTGAACATATCAGAAATTTCTCTTAACACAAGGGCTGCACCAAAAACCCTTGCCACAAGGTTTTCGGCTGAAGCAACTGGAGTAAGATACACTTCGATCTTCAGGTTATCCCACACAAAAAAATCTAACGGGGTTAGTTCAGGTGACCTAGCAGTACGGGATATTCGACTATACGCCCAATCCATCTGTAGTTACGGCAACGTTTACACATCATGACGTATGAATTATCTATAGTGCAACAGCTTACGGATGAAGATAAGTTTGTTCGTAGATAATTCTGTGCGGAAATGTTACATCGGATAGAAGGCAGTGGGACATTTACGAACGAACACCGCAATTTTCAGTGATGAGAATAAATATAATATCTCTGCTAATGCCAATACCCAAACTGCAGGATTTGGAGCAATAAAAATTCACTTGCATTCCTGGAACATCTTCGCAACAATCCAAAGATGAATATGTTTTGAGCCCTCGGTGAAGAAAAAGTTTGCAGCCCATTCTTTATCATGGAGTCAACCACTACCGGGATCATGCATCTGGACATGCTCCAACATTCCCTCATTCCATAATTAGTTGAATACAACTGAAAAGTAAACATTCAATTCCTGCATAATGACACACCCCATCACTACTTTGGAGAAATGTAAGAGTGTTGCACCTGTCCCCCAAGTCGATGAGGGCCGATAGCATAGCCATGTTTCCCGGAACTTACAACATTGATTATTTTATGGACCTTTGTTAAAGATCGTGTTCCTTTAGTCGATAAATGAATGAATAACTAAATTAATGTCGAGAGAGGAACAGGAAAACAAAGAAAAAAGAGTGAAGAGATGGTTGGATGGATGGATGAATGAACAAACAAATGAAAGAATGAATCGATGAAGTGATGAATGGATGAATGAACGAACGATCGAGTGAAAGAATGAATGAACAAATGAATAAATGAACAAATTAACGAACGAACGAGTGAACGAACGAATGAATGAAGAAATGAATGAACGAATGAATGAAGAAATGAATGAACGAATGAATGAAGAAATGAATGAACGAATGAATGAATGAACAAATGAATGAATGAAGAAATGAACGAACAAATGAGTGAACGAACGAATGAATGAATGCATGAATGAATGAACAAACGAATGAACAAATGAATGAATGAACAAATGAGTGAACGAACGAAAGAATGAATGAACAAATTAATGAATAAATGAATGAATGGACAAATAAACGAACGAACGAATGAATGAACAAATGAACGAACGAGTGAACGAACGAACGGATGAAAAAAAGTGAATGAATAAAAAATAAATGAATGACAGAACGAACGAATCAATGAATGTATATTTGGAATGAGGGAATGTATAAATGGAATGAATGAATGAATGGATAGATGAATGGATGAATTAGTGTATGAGTGGATTACGAATGGATGGATGGATGAAGAAAGGGGAGGAAGAAACAGATGAATTAAGGAAGAGAGAAACAATTACAGAAAACAAAAAGGGTTGACAAAGAATACTAAGAAGGCTAAAAGGAAATACAATTTTAGAGAGAAAGTATGTTTCTGACTTTGTTAAGCAGATAGCAGACTGATGTTGATAACACACATGGACGTGTGATACAACAAAGTAACTTACACTTCTGGACGAGTTGATTAGTAAGCAGGAATACCAGATATTCTTTGATTGCTACTTACTACATTGAGACCAGATATTCCTTGATTGCTTGTACGCACCTGGTAGACAGAAGTTAGGACTGTATGAGATCTCAGGGGGTGCTGACGGCGTCAAGTTCACGCACGCATTTGTGTGCGGTAAGGAACTGGGATTCGTAACCCTGTGACCTGTTGACAGAGAAAATATATTCGCTCTAATTCTGGAAGTAAAAGTGAATTACATACTTAATTGCGACTTTTAGAGAACCCGGAGGTTCATTGCCGATCTCACATAAGCCCGCCATCGGTCCCTATCCTAAGCAAGATTAATCTAGTCTCTACCATCATAACCCACCTCCCTCAAATCCATTTTAATATTATCCTCCCATCTATATCTCGGCCCCCCCCCCAAAGATCTTTTTCCCTCCGGCCTTCCACATAACACACTATATGCATTTCTGGACTCGCCCATACGTGCTACACGCCCTGCTCATCTCAAATGTCTAGATTTAATGTTCCTAATTATGTCAGATGAAGAGTACAATGCGTGCAGTTCTACATTGTCTATTTTCTTCATTCTTATGTAAATTCTTAGCTCCAAATATTTTCCTAAGCACTTTATTCTCAAACACCCTGACCTCTGTTCCTCACTCAAAGTGAGAGTCCAAATTTCACAACCATACAGAACAACCGGTAATAGAACTGTTTTATAAATTCTAACTTTCAGTTATTTTTGAGAGCAGATTAGATGACAAAAGCTTTTAACCAAATAGTAACAGGCATTTCCCAAATTTATTTTCCGTTTAATTTCCTCCCGAGTGTCATTTATATTTTCTACTGTTGCTCAAAGATATTTGAATTGTTCCACCTCTTCGAAGGATACATCACATTTATTTAACTAGTAAGGAAAATGAGTACAAATTCAAAAGAATACAACAAAAAAATTGTTTCTAGCCACTAGCGTAAGAGCCAGGCTCGTGTACATATAACATACAATTTACAAAGACAGTTTAATAAATACACTAATTAACTTAATTCAGACCAACAATTAACATACAAGAGAAAAGAGAGAAAAACGCATTTAATATAAATTGACAATCAGACAGAAACCAATGGCATTCAATAAAAACAATAATATAGTCGACAGAAACAAAAGTGTAAAAACACGCACATTTGTTAATATTATATATCATGACTAATTTTATAAACTTCTTTTTTAAAAGGTTCAATTTCAAAATATTTCAAATTTGGGAAATTATTTGTAATTTGACAATTCAAATTTCCAATTCAAAGAATGAATTTCCATTTTTTTATATTTGCACTTTGTACTACGTTCTGATCATGAGACATAATCGTATACTTGTCTTTTCGAGATTTACTTTCAAACCCATCTATTTACTTGCTTCAAGTAAAATTACCGTATTTTCCCTAATTGTTTGTGGATTTTCTTCTAACATATATTTATATCATCCTCATAGACAAGCAGCTGATGTAATCTGTTGAATTCCAAACTCTCTCTATTATTCTGGACTTTCCTAATGACATATTCTAGACCAAAAGTTATAAAACTAAAGGTGACAGTGTATCTCGTTGCTTTAGCCCGCAGTGAATTGGAAAAGCATCCGACAGAAAGTGGTCCATACGGACTCTGCTGTATGTTTCGCTAAGACACATTTTAATTATCGAACTAGTTTCTTGAGAATAAGAAATTCAGTAAGAATATTATATAAAACTTCTCTCGTAACCCAGTCATATTCCTTTCTAAAATCTATGAATAACTGATGTACTGTACCCTTATACTCCCATTTTTCTCCAATATCTGTCGAATACAAAAAAACCTTATCAATATTCGATCTATTAACCCAAAACCGCACTCATGATCCACAATAATTTCATATATATATAGAGTTTATATTCTCAAAAGAATATTGGATAAAATTTTGTACGACGTCAACAAAAGTGATATTCCTCGAAAGTTACTATAATTAGTCTTTTCGGCCTTCTTAGATAGGTACAATTATGGACTCCTTCCATTGTTTTGGTACAATTTCCTTTTCCCAAACAGCAAGTACAAGCTTATAAATTTCGCTAGATAATGCGCTTCCATACTCTTGTATTAATTTTGCTGGAATTTATTCGATACCTGGAGACTTATAATTTTTCAGATTTTCTATCGCAATTTCGACTTCTGAAAGTGTCGGTTCGAGTATAAATGGCTCAGTAGTTTGTGTTTGAATTTCGTTCCGATCATTTCAATTTGGCCTATGTACATTTAGTAGTTGCCCAAAATATTGTTTTCCATTTGTTCAGGATTGAATGAGAGTCTGCAAGCAAGTCACCATTCTCATTTTTGATCACGTAGCAGTAGTAGCATTAGTAGTATCAGCAACATCGACAATTGCAGTAATAATATTTCATTTAAGGACGCTTTCAATTTCTGAGCTTCTTTCGAATTGATATTGAACGTAGGCGAGAAATGGGCGACAAATTTGAATTGAAATGCTCTGTCGCCATCGGAGACAGGTTTCTTTCACGTATCGCAAATCTAAGACATGGGATCTACAGCTTTATTTCTGTCTTAGGAAGAAAGATCAATATTCTCGGAGATCATAATACCGGATTATTTTGGACAAAAAATTTCTAATGAATGCAGTCTATACTGAACATTGTTGAGAAAGAACTGTTTAAATGTAAAGCTTCAGCTGTGCAGTATCTAAAAATGACCCTGCATCTATCTAGGTGGTTGTGCATTGCCATGGAAACTTGTTTACGTACATAGTGCTTTCAATTATAGTGGTAGTATCGGCCCTAGAATTTATAACAAATAAAGAAATACCAACATCTATTTACCTCCAACAGTTTCAAACTTAATAATGTCTGTAAGCAATTTGTTATGAGTAAATATTAACTTTTAAATGTTATTTTATTGCAAATTATACATGTCACTTTATTATGTATCAAATTCCCCCCTCAGCACGAGATCACTTTCTTTCAGGGCCACGGGGGAGTGCTAGATTTCGTATATTTACAATTTCTTTGTATTATATTTTTTCTGGCAATAAACTTACGAACTTATTTGTGGCAGATTATTACGTAATATTTCGTAAGTACACTATCTACCAAAAAGTAATTGAGCACTGTTTTTGCCCCTTTAGAACCTCGTGGTGCCACCTCTTGTTGCTATAACAGCAGCCACCCTGTCAGGCATGCTCTCCACTATTTTTTGTAGGATATCCACTGGACTGCGTCGCCATTACTTTTGCAACATGGCACTCAGTTGGACAATGGAAGTTGCCCGCATCTCCCAAGACCTCAATCGCCGGTCCAATTCGTCCCAAATGTGTTCACTGGGATTGAGATCAGGACTCTGTGCAGGCCAGTCCATCTGGTGAACATTATTGTCTGCATACCACTGCATAGTATCCGCCGAAACATGAGGCCAACTTCCATTGTCCAACTGAGTGCCATGTTGCAAGAGGAATGGCGACGCATTCCAGTGGATATCCTACACAAACTAGTGGAGAGCATGCCTGACAGGGTGGCTGCTGTTATAGCAAAAAGAGGTGGTACCACGAGGTTCTAAAGGGGCAAAAACAGTGCCCAATTACTAATGTATAATTCTTAAAATATTCTCCATATAGTACTTACTGCCTTTTAAGGAACCCGGAGGTTCATTGCCGCCCTCATATAAGCCCGCCATTGGTCCCCATCCTGAACAAGATTAATCCAGTCTCTATCATCATAGCTCACTTCCCTCAAATCTATTTTAATATTATCTTCCCATCTACGTCTCGGCCTCTCCAAAGGTCATTTTCCCTCCGGCCTCCCAACCAACACTCTATATGCATTTCTGGATTCGCCCATACGTGCTATATACCCTGCCCATCTCAAACGTCTGGATTTAATGTTCCTAATTATGTCAGGTGAAGAATACAATGCGTGCAGTTCTGTGTTGTGTAACTTTCTTCATTCTCCTGTAACTTGATCCCTTTTAGCCCCAAATATTTTCCTACGCACCTTATTCTCAAACACCCTTAACCTATGTTCCTATCTCAAAGTGAGCGTCCAAGTTTAACAACCATAAAGAACAACCGGTAATATAACTGTTTTATAAATTCTGACTTTCAAACTTTTTGACAGCTGACTGGATGATAAAAGCTTTTGAACCGAATAATAACAAGTATTTCCCATATTTATTCTGTATTTAATTTCCTCCCGAGTGTCATTTATATATATTGTGTTTGTTGCTCCCAGGTATTTGAATTTTTCCACCTCTTCAAGGATAAACTTCCAATTTTTATAATTCCATTTCATACAATATTCTGGTCACGAGACATAATCATATACTTGTCGCTTCGGGATTTACTCCCAAATCTATCTCTTTACTTGCTTCAAGTAAAATTCGCGTATTTTCCCTAATAGTTTGGGGATTTTCTCCTAACATATTCACGTCATCCGCATTGACAAGAAGCTGATGTAACCCGTTCAATTCCAAACCCTCTCTGTTATCCTGAACTTTTATAATGACATACTCTAGAGCAAAGTTAAAAAGTAAAGGTGATAGTGCAGCTCCTTGCTTCAGCCCTCAGTGAATTGGAAACGCATCTGACAGAAACTGATCTATACGGACTCTGCTGTACGTTTCACTAAGACACATTTTAATTAATCGAACTAGCTTCTTGGGAATACCAAATTCAATAAGAATGTCATATAAAACTTCTCTCTTAACCGAGTCATATGCCTTTTTGAAATCTATGAATAACTGATGCACTGTACCCTTATACTCCAATTTTTTCTTCATTATCTGTCGAATACAAAATATCTTATCAATAGTTGGTCTATTACGTCTAAAACCACACTGATTATTCCCAATAATTTCATCTGCATATGGAGTTAATCTTCTCAAAAGAATATTGGACAAAATTTTGTACGATGTCAACAAAAGTGATATTCCTCCAAAGTTACCACAGTTATCTCCCTCCTTAAAGATAGGTACGATTATGGACTCCTTCCATTGTTCTGGTACAATTTACTTTTCCCAAATAGCAAATAAAATCTTATAAATTTCGTTAGATAATGCGCTTCCACCCTCTTGTATTGATTCTGCTGGAATTTGATCGATACCTGGAGAATTATAATTTTTCAGATTTTCTATCGCAATTTCGACTGCAGAAAGTGTGGGTTCGGGTATAAATGGCTCAGCAGTTTATATTTCAATTTCGTCCCGATCATTTCTATTTGGCCTATGTATTTTAGTAATTGCCCAAAATAGTTTTTCCGTCGTTCAGGATTGAATGAGAGTCTGCAAGCACGTCACCATTCTCATCTTTGATCACGTTTACCTTTGCCTGATATCCATTCTTAAATTCCTTTAAGCCCTTATATAAATCTCTAATGGTTTTATTTATACTATTTGTTTCTACCTCATTCAGTTTTTCCTTCAAGTAATCTCTCTTTTTTATTCCTAAGTGTACGATTTGCTTCCCGTCTTTTATTCAAATAATTATCTCTATTCGCCTCAACTGGATCCTGTAAGAATTTCAATTTTGCCTGTTTCCTTCTTTCTACTACCATGGAACAATCTTCATTAAACCACGGTTTCTTTTCTTAGTTTCATAATAACCTATGCTCTGCTCAGCTGCAATTTTCATATTATCTTGGATATTTTCCCACACGCTAACATCTAACTCTTCCTCAACTTCGTCGGAACTTGCTAATACGGCAAAACTATTTGGAATTTCGACCTGATAATATTGGTTAGTTTCCTCGTCCTTTCATTTCGGAATACTGAATCTTCTAATATTAACTTGTTGCTCTACTCGCTTGGCTGCTGATTCTATCTAGACTGAAAATAAAAAAATGTAAAATAAATAGAGAAGAAGTAGGCTGTATGAACGAGATGTACTTTTGTATGTTATCGTTGATTCGATCATCATAAACTGCGGCGCCATCAGCGACGTCGATTAACCCTCGACACTTACCTGGGGTCTTTCTGACCCCACACCATATCTTATTGTTAATATTTACATCCATATACTCCGAATCGTTCCAGTAACTTGGATACGCTATCCTAGGTTATTTTAGTTTCCTTTACAGCTAAAATTATTATTTCATAATTATATATTGGTTATTTTTTCATATTTATTGCTTGGGTTCGTGGGTGGCGCCAGCTATGGAACACGTCTTTACTTTCTAGTTAGAATTATTTTGCAGTGATAGACGATAGTGTTTTGTTGTAAACAAAGTGAACATGTACTTTGTAAAGTGAACAAATGAAACAAATACAGCATATACTGCCTTGTAGGCTATGTGTAGGTTCAAGGGTAATTATTTCTACTTGTAAAATTGGCTTCTTGATTTTTCTACTACAACAAGTGACGAGACGAAATTAACTAATTTACTGTTTAACCATAATAATTAACACTTGATGCAATAACAATTTCCTTTTTGTGTTACGTTTCAAGGAAAATGGATGTTTTCTCCGATAATTGAATAAATAAAACTATAGTTACAGAATAGTCTGCCATTAAACTAATTAAGTTAATTAATTCAGTCATTGTTTAAACATATTGAATAATTCTTAATGCAATAAGAACTTCAATTTGCTTATACTTTATACAAAATGCATTAAGCTATAAAATATCTAAATTATTAATACAAATATTCTTGGGGTAAAAAAGATCTCAGATAAGTAGTATGAAATTCTAGAGCTAAGTGTGAGGATTAAAGTGACAAATTCAGCAATGATATATGTAGATATGGAGGGCGCAGAACAGCTGGAGAACATAGGCTAGCAGCTGTGTAGGAGTAAACTAATTTTCAAAGTTTCTTCATGTTCCTATGCAGACTGATTAAAACATTTTCAATAATTATCGTGTAATTATTCTTCAAAACTCCGGAGACCTTTTAAACTTGTCCTGTATAACATTTTGTACATTTTGATTATGCAATGTGGACTTAACATCATTAATAAAATCTTGTAAAAACATTCATTACGCAACTAGTTAGGTAATGAAATTGCTATTACCTAACTTGTTGCGTTATGTAAACCACATATTAAATTAAATTAAAAATTAACAACATATTCACAATTTGGTACTAAACATTCAATTGCAGAATGTGTAGCACTTTAAGTATTTCAGTGTGTTTGAACTCATTAACAATGTTTGTTTATTTCTCCTAGTACTGCTCTTCTTTTGCTATAAACAAAAACCAATCGCGTTCAAAATTAATAAAATAAACATAAACGAATCGCCTCTCGCAGGAAAAAACTAATAATAATAATAATAATAATAATAATAATAATAATAATAATAATAATAATAATACAATCGCCTCTCCACAAAATACATGTTCAAAACTAGTAAAAATAATAAAATTACTTTTATTAAAAATTTAATTTTTTTATCATAGTGGATAAAACGTTGTGCGATATATTTATCGTAACTTCATATTACAATACTCGACTGCGACCTCGTA
Organism: Periplaneta americana; assembly: GCF_040183065.1. Classification (NCBI taxonomy): domain Eukaryota; kingdom Metazoa; phylum Arthropoda; class Insecta; order Blattodea; family Blattidae; genus Periplaneta; species Periplaneta americana. Next base: position 44,706,518 of record NC_091129.1, read on the forward strand.
TGACAACTTTCCAATCTCGTAATGTAATAAGAAATGTTACGATATACTCATATCGTAAATTACTATAACAAATCATCACAAAATGTTGTGACAATTGTTTGTGATCTGCGATCTACAGGAATCCAACTCGCCTTTCCCGTGTTATAAACTGTAACAATTCTGGTACTGTTTGCTCACCCTAAATTTACTATTGTTAAGAATCATGGTTGGTGGATGATGCTTGATGTAACTACAAGAATATTGTTCCCAAACTGTCCACACTATGTGACAATGCTGTGTCACTGTTGTCATGTTGTTGTTTAGTCAACTGTCCGAAGACAGGTTTGAACCTCATAAGTGACAACAATAAGAAATTTATGAGGCAACTAGGCCAGGAAATGATGGGGGAGGGTGGCCAGTTCCTTTCCCCTTCTATTGCATACATCGCCAACTAGCTACATATTACTCCAGTCAGACTTCAGATGCATACAAACAATTGTTCTTCTTCTGACACATATCGTCAAGTGAGATGTACTGCCTGATAATCAGGCTTCGAGACTTTGGACCCGATACAATAAATTTACTGTGCATGCACTATAGGTTGTTGACTCGCTGCAGGCAGATAGAGATGCGTTCAGGTAACAACGTTGCTATTTAGAGTAGAGTAAGGTAGTATGGGGAAACGCACTCATACATGTACATTCTGAAAGTAAATATACATTAGGCCCTACACAATGATAATGTAAAAAGAATGTGAAAAGCATTTATTCTCCTGTCTTTTATAAGCATTTGTTTAATTATACACAGTGTTAATGGTGGAAATAAGCAAGTAGCAATTTTAATTTTTTCATTTATCCTTTTGGTCGTCTTTTGGAAGTGTAGTTACAGTACCGAATTGCAATGTACCTACTACAAGATAGAGTGTCTCAAACGTAAATCTTTTTCGGTTATCTGCCAAAGTTTGCACTGTAGAAAGCTGCGCTCTACGTCGCATGACGTGAAAAGAAGCAAAACGAAAAAACCTAACATCATTGCAGTCTCTAAGAGACAGTCCTTTATTCTCGGTTGACTCTATGTCCGCTAATTTGTGTTTATGTTACACAATGTTCCATATCCGTTATTTTCACTTAAAATTGATTTCCACTTCTGTTTTACACGTTCAGTAACGGGTGTACTTGGTGTCTCATTAATTCTCTGCATTATTTTCTAAATTAATTTGAGTGCTTCCGACATCTCTTGCTCTGACTTCTCTAACCGTGTAATAGTTTAAAATACAGTTTGTATAAAAACCAAATTATTCGTCAGAACCTTCAAATCCAGAGCGTTTTCCTTTGCGTATTTGTTGTCATTCATTCTACTGTACCCCCACCCACTGTACGCTTTACCACTATACTCACTACGCCGTTATGCGGATTTACCACTGAACTGCTCTATCGAGTCCGAAGTCTCGAAGCCTGCTGATAATACATGTACGTATCAGCCAGAACCTCAATCAGAGGTGTGTTGTCATGATAGCATTGTTTAATGGTAAGTTACTGTACTTACCTGATGTTTTTGAACTCAATGGTGAAGATGATGGATCTTGGTAAGATGTAGTTGCTGCTGTTGAAGTTACAGCGACGTGGATTATTTGATTGGCATTAATTCCGTCTTCCAGTTGGACTCGGTGTTGTCTTTTAGCTTTATTGCGTGATGGAGCTAAAAGTCGAAAGATTCATTAATCCAATTATAATATCTTACACTTCAATTAAATCTAAAAGACACACCATCGGCACTCATTGTGTCATGTCTAGGCTCCGTATTCCAGCTAACTAACGACTGAAGTTAAAGACTCATTGGGTAGCCTATAAAGTACGCCGAACACAGGTAATGCAATGGATAAGGATATAAACAAACAAGTCGTCGCTGCGTGTTCGTGGAATACAGTCAACTCCCGACATTCTGAAGCTATAGGCCTACTACTAAAGTCATTCCACGTCAAATCGCACGGATTCATATTTCTGATTGTATTTATATTTGTTTACCTACTCTATGAGTCTAATAAACTAAGAAAGTGTATTTCTATTTCCACCTAAGTCCAAATGTTTTTAAAATACTGTATGTGAAAATTCGTTAAAAATGTCGCACAATGCAATATTTCTGAGCGTATTGATGTTGAAATGTTTTTGAAAAATGCATTTAAAAGCCTGAAATACTGTCTTTTGTTAAATATTTACTAACTGATTTTAATATAATTACTAAAAATATTTTTTTTTATAATTCAATTTTTGAAAGTTAGATATCAGTGTGAAATAACCGCATTAAAAAAAAAAGCCAACTAAGTGCACTGAAATATTCCTAATAATTTCAGAAAAAGACCACAATAGGACCTCTAATAGTTTAATGAAAATTTGATAACTTACAAAACAATGTGTAGCAGACCAGTACAGCAGCAGTGGACGAGAAGCGTTGACCACGCGCTGAGAGATTTATTTGGCGCTGGATGATCCAGCGAAAGTTGCAACATTACACCCAGTATGGATTAAGTCACTCGAGAAAACACTGCTAACTTACACTTGTATTCACTTATGATATCTTCAAGTATTTGTGCATTTCAAAGTTTAAACGTCTGTTTTTATTCGAACTACACTTTAAATTTTCACTCGCCTATCTTCTTCTTCTTCGGGAAAAAAAAAAAAAAAAAAAAAAAAAAAAAAAAAAAAAAAAAAAAAAAAAAAAAAAAAAAAAAAAAAATGTTTTACTAAAGCTTCAGTTTTTGACAACGGAATGAAATAATGTAATTTTAATGTAACAGTTATTGGTTTTAGATTGTGATATCTGACCTGCAAATATTCAGTGCGGTTTTTGTGCTTTTTCAGGGGACAAAATATAAATGACACGTTAGATGTTTTTGTCCTCAATTTTTTTAGTAGGTTGTTTTACGACGCTTTATCAACATCTCAGGTTATTTAGCGTCTGAATGAGATGAAAGTGATAATGCCGGTGAAATGAGTCCGGGGTCCAGCACTGAAAGCTACGCAGCATTTGCTCATATTGGGTTGAGGGAAAACCCCGGAAAAAACCTCAACCAGGTAACTTGCCCCGACCGGGAATCGAACCCGGGTCACCTGGTTTCGCGGCCAGACGCGTTGACCGTTACTCCACAGGTGTGGACTTGTGCTCAATCAAACAGTATTGGTATTGTTATAGGATCTTGACCGGGTTGTAGGTTAGCTCTCGTAGCAAGTCCTAAGAGTTCCTCCAATGTCATGATAATGACATTTACCTGCGACTTTGCAAAGAAGTACCATTCAGCGCTAATTCCATAATCGTTTTCATATAACTTAACCAGATATTTTAAAAATTCTTTTTGTTTTTGTGTTGTGAACTTGATCCATCCAGTTACTATATGCAACGGGGATTTAGTAAAACTTTCAGCGCGCAGCCGTCTAGCACACGTGTACGTGTAGGCCTATGGCCGCAAACGGTTCAGTAGATGGGGATTGCGAGCGCGTGCATGTCTCTGGAAAATAAATTGTTGCAAATGTATGTTTTTAAATGCAGTAGTTTACAGGTAGGCCTAATACATCAGGGAACTAGTCTATATATATTCAGATTATTAACTTGGCTATTTAATGTAATAATTTTCCTTTGAAAGAGAAATTATTAAAAAATTAGGCCTAACTTAAAATTTGTGATAGGCTTAAAGTAATACAAAGTATTGTATTTATTCATTCAAATGCGCCAAACTCGAAATCCCAACTATATGTAGACACAGAGTTCCAAGTGTGCTTATGTAACAGTGCGCGCATAATTTGCGTAATTTCAAATAGTCATAACTATACAATTAATAATTGTGGAAATAAAACAATACATATATCCTTATTTGATGTATGGAATTCATGAAACAATTCCGACCATTTACGAGAAAGTCGTGTTTTGTTGCTGTGCGATTTGACTTGGAATGGCTCACGTTAGTAAACACATGCTTGAGCCATGATGTTCATTTTTGTCGTGAGCTTAGAAGTGAATAATGACGTGTATTCGTAAGTTACGGAACTTGAACATATGCAGATGTCACTTGAAATGGTTTTATATTACAAGAAATTCGTTCAATAGCACATGACGTTATTGGTGCATGATATAGTACAACATATTCCTATTGTGTGATAATTTTTCGTGATTGATTAGGATGTTGCATGTCGCTCATCACTGAAAACCTACTAATTTTCTATGTACTTTCTCAGAAATTCCCTAAAATGTATATTAATAAATTCTTTAATTGGGATGTTGGCACTGAGCAACATGGTAGGGTACACAAACCCATTCTAAACGTCGAGTTAATATGTTCATAATTTTCAGATTTTGATGGTACTGGTTCTTTTGGATTACGTTTAACACATTTTTTGTGCCTTTTAGTATTGCAGTGTTTTTGTCACTTTTATATTTATTTTACATAATATATAATATTATGTAATGTTACAATTCATTTTTTTTATTTTTTTCAGTTAAATCAGTTCAGGATTATGAATTTATTTTAAAGTTTCTCAGTCATATGATTTATCATTCTTTTTTTTTTCAAATTATTATTTGCTAATACATCTTACAGAAAAAATTTATGAACATTTTCGCCTATCATCAGATATCATCAGATATTCAAAATGTTACAACGAAATCTAAACGTAAGTCAATAAGGTATTCACAGTAATAAGCGTAACAGTGATTTAAATAATTTATCATGAGTTATATGTAATAAAATTTGATATTGGTGTGAGAAATACTCAATTTGACTGATTTTGCAGTATCGCCGATTTGCCTGAAAGTAAAAAGTATAAATTACAAAATATGAATGTAAATTACATAGAACTCATGTTACATTTTGTTTTGTTGAATGTCACTATTTTATATTTTCCAGAAATTCCCTAAAATGTGCATTATTAAATTTATTAATTGGGATGTTGGTACTGAGCAACATGGTTGGGTACACAAGTCCATTCTAAACGTCGAGTTAATATGTTCATAATTTTCAGATTTTGATGGTACTGGTTATTTTTATATATATAAATTGTTAAAAATGATCAAATGTAAAATATTTGAAATATTTGTACTTAATGTCCGTGCGAGACAGGTTCTGCGTGATATTATGCAAATATTACTGATGTTACGGTTAAAATGTTGTAATAGTGTATGTCTTATATGCAACACAGTTGTTGAAAATCTTCTAGTAGCCTATGATTCTTCACCACGTTCTTGACTTCTGTAACATATATGTTTTTGAATAAATTAATGATTAAATCAAGATATGTTAATATAATTGACAAGCTTTCGTATCATACTGTAATAATTCTTGAAGAAAATGTGATTGAATATGATTTCATTTACATATATGAACGTTTGAATTGAATTAAATAAATTGAATTAGAAACTTACGTATTATGTGCGTCTGGAATGGGTGCGGCATTTATTATCTTTCAAATAACTGAATAAATAAATAATCACTATCAAACTATATTTATGCATATCTTAATTACAGATGATATAATCATGTCAACCTTTCATCTTTCCAACATTAACATGGGGCAACCTTCACATAAGTCCATCATACACACGTAAGTTTTTCAATTTTAACCCAAATTCAGAATTGTAAATATATACTTTAAATTTATTCCTTTTCACATTAAATAGATTACAATGTATTTTTCACTTTTATATTCATAACATCCTTGAACATTCAATTTTAGTTCAATTATGCTTTTAACATGTACATTCCAGTGACTACAAATCCAAAACGATCATCAAACTTGTTATACCTTAAAAATAATTAACATGAATAAATGCCGCATCCATTCCAGACGCACATAATTCGTAAGTTTCTAATTCAATTTATTTAATTCAATTGAAACGTTCATATATGTAAATGAAATTATATTCAATCACATTTTCTTCAAGAATTATTACAGTATGATACGAAAGCTTGTCAATTATATCAACATATCTTGATTTAATCATTAATTTATTCAAATACATATATGTTACAGAAGTCAAGAACGTGGTGAAGAATCATAGGCTACTAGAAGATTTTCAGCAAATGTGTTGCATATAAGGCATACACTATTACAACATTTTAATCGTAACATCAGTAATATTGGCATAATATCACGCAGAATCTGTCTCACACAGACATTAAGTAGAAATATTTCAAATATTTTATCAATTTTAACAATTTATATATATATATATATATATATATATATATATATATATATATATATATATATAATAGTGACATTCAACAAAATGTAACATGAGTTCTATGTAATTTACATTCATATTTTATAATTTATATTTTTTGCCTTCCGGCAAGCCGGTGAAACTACAAAAAATCAGTCAAATTGAGTATTTCTTATAACAATATCAGATTTTATTACATATAACTAATGATCAATTATTTAAATCATTGTTATGCTTATTACTGTGAATACCTTATTGACTTACGTTTAGATTTCGTTGTAACATTTTTAATATCTGATGATGCTCTATAAGCGAAAACGTTCATAAATTTTCTTTTGTAAGATGTATTAGCAAATAATAATTTGCAAATAATGATAGATCATATGATTGAGAAACTTTAAAATAAATCCATAATTATGTAATGTTGTTGAAAATATTAGTTCAAATATCCTCAACTCTGCCCTGCAATATTACACGCTTGAGCGTCTTACCTAAGGCATTTTACCTCTGCAATGAACCTTCAATCAGCCAGAAAGATGTAGTTATTTAAATAATATTACTAGTAAGAGCAGTGATCGATAAGACTACTCATATGACTGCGTCTCGATTTTGATTTTCTGGAGGAAGAAGGCGAGGATGTGTATCTATTTTGTATACGTACCTGTACCTGCGCTGTGACGTCACATATACTTCGAATCAGGTAACTTCATTCCAGCTTATATGTAGCTGAAATATGAAGCCTAGTCATATCTAAATCCCACCAACCCACTGAAAACAGATTAGCTGTGTACAGAGTATAGCTCAACACAAGGCTGCAGAGTTAGTACATTCAGTTTCTCATCAATATAGTGATGTAGGAGAGTATATTGATAGTCGATTTGCACTTTCACTGCGTTTCCTTTGTGCTAAAGCTAACCGATTCTCTACCTCATTGAAGCTGTCGATCTCTACTACAAAGTTAATCGTACCATCTGTACTAATAATAAATCTGTAGCCGAAATTTTTCTGGTAATTTTCGATTTTCAAAAAATAATTGGTCCTAACACATATAATTAACCACCCTGAAATCGAAAATCGCTTTTTTGACATTTTTGTTTGTATGTCTGTCTGTCTGTCTGTATGTTTGTTACCTTTTCACGCGATAATGGCTGAACGGATTTCGATGAAAATTGGAATATAAATTAAGTTCGTTGTAACTTAGATTTTAGGCTATATGGCATTCAAAATACATCATTTAAAAGGGGGGTTATAAGAAGGCCTGAATTAAATAAATAGAAATATCTCGCTTATTATTGATTTTTGTGAAAAATGTTACATAACAAAAGTTTCTTTGAAAATAATTTGCGATAAGTTTTATTCCTTGAAACATTTTGATAGGACTGATATTTAATGAGATAAATGAGTTTTAAAATTAAAATAACTGCCATCTAAGGCCGTGTAATGAATTAAAAAACAAATGACTTCGTCTATAAGGGGCCTTGGACAGCAACAATCGAAAGCTATGAAAGAGCCTACAGAGAATGTTTCTGTGTTTGTATGAAGTAATATCGGAAGCTAAATTAACCGATTTGTATAATTAATTATTATTTCACCATTGGAAAGTGTAGTTTCTCTAGATGGACATAATGCTATAATGTTATTACAGTAACTTCTGATATAATATAATATAATATAATATAATGTAATATAATATAATATAATATAATATAATATAATATAATATAATATAATATAATATAATGTAATATAATATTATATTATATTATATTATATAATTGAAGTTATTTGAAGGGTTCAGAACCATAGTGGGCCAAGCGCCATTTACTGAATATGCAGAAAACAAGGGTTAAAATTAAGTTATTACCATAATTCAATGGAAACCTATAACAAGTGAAATAAAATATACACATTAAATCTAAATGATGTCAATCTTCATTAAACTATGGTTGCATGTAATAAAAATTAAGAAACATGTTAAAGGAATTGTCATTGCACCAAATGAGTGTCTCTGGACCAAAATGATCGCATTTTAATTATTTGGATGCAATTTAAATTAAGTAACATATTAAACGATTTATCCTTCTATCAAACACGAATGTTCCCTGGATCAAATGTGCTATTTTAATTATGTCATTACTTTATATTTATTTCTAACGGGTGCAGCGGAGCGCACGGGTACGGCTAGTTATTCATAGAAACAGTTCTCCACCCATCCCACCTTACAGTCACTTCAGGATTGTACAGTATATCAGCAAATAAGGTAGTGACTATTCAGAAAGAAAGGAATTATAAGAGTTTGGAAGTTAACTTACTGATAGAAGAGTTTGGATGAATACTACAGTTCGAATGAGGTAAATATCAGTTATGCCATTTTTAAATCAAACCAGGAAAGCGATATTTCAAACAGAAGCACTGAAAACCCCACACAAACTAGGCCTATAGTATTTTTCAAGGAGTCTCAAAACAAACCTTTTTTCTCTTCAAATTTATTTGCTGCTACACGGTCACTGCTCTATAAGAACTCGTATAACATGATGCTCTTCGATAATATTTCGTTTGTAAAAGTTGAAAACCGCCATTTTAAGATATTTCTAGGAAAGTACACTAAAAGAGAACTTTCTTGTGCAATAGCACTGCGTAAACATCATTTTGCGCCCTGCTATGAAAATGTTTAACTCTTATAAGGGACCTTATACCAGATAAGAAAATGTGGGTTTGAACATATGAAACAATAGATGTAGGTCATGTTATTGCGGAACATTGCCATCTAATATATGGCTATGTAAACATCTCTGATATTCCACATATTCAGTTTGTATCAGTTATTTTTTTAGGCTGAATGGAGTTTTCTTCATACAAGCGTTGTCGAATAAATGGGAGAAATGCTTAATTGGAAACGCTTTACAACATAATCGTCAAATGTAAATTACATAAAACCAAAATGTACGGATCTACTATAATTTTGTAGAATATCGTGTTTGTTTTAAATTTAATTTTAAGTTTTGGTTTTGTCATATAATTTTGGGAGATTTTTTATTACAATACTACTCTATTGCAGTGATGTCAACTGATGCCCATAGGCGCAAGCGCGCGCTTTGGAGCTCAGAAGAGCCTGAGCGCTTTACAGCGGAAAGTTAGGTAGTATATGCCGCTTGGTCGAGCTATATACAGGGATGACCAGCAATGATTCAATGGACAAAGGGAAGGGAACGTATTAAACTGTATCCATGTTAATTCTTAGATTTGTCTGAGTAATATAAGTGCATTCTAAGAATGTAAGTTTCAATTTTAATGCTCATTTTTAAGAAGTTTGCTTTTTTATTCAAAATAAATATTTTCTCAACTTCTTTTTACAGAAAAGAGAAATTTTCAGATATGTTTATTTAGTAGCCTTACAGGTACTGAAACAATGTTTTCGTAAATCTAATATATCGTAAATACGTATTACTGAAGATAGTGTATTGAAAATTTTTAAAATATTCACATGGAAAATGTTTGTAAAAATGAATTAACAAAGCAACTGAATAATTTATTTTGAAAAGGGGTTAAGTCACTAAATGAGCAAAATTGAGTTATATAGTTTAATGTCATATACATCCATAAATACAGCTTTTTATAAGAAAAGAACTCAAGTCCCCCATTCCCTATCATTTTATCACTCAGTACAATTGTATGTTTATTTTGAAACAGACTTAAGTCATTGACTTGCATCTGTTTCAAAATAAAAACAAATTAAAACTACAGCTAAGCCTCCAGAAATATGTGAATAAGTTGCTCAGCATATAGACTCGTTTGAGGATGAGATAGCATACTATTCAAACGGACAAGTCAATTACTGAATGATGAACTAAATGTAAAAATCATGCATACACTTTTCAAACGAAAGTATCTAGAATCAAAAATGTCATACTGGTTCTATTTTAAAGGCAAACTATTCCTAGAGATTTGGTAGGAAACAGGTAGATCCCTGTAATCTTAGTGAGATTAAGAAGAAATGCCAGAATGAAAAAAATCTAATTATAAATTTATGCTGTTTAAAATGTAAGTTATTAAAAATACTATTAAAGATGTATTTATCAATGACGACAATGTTTTTCACTACATTTTAAAGTCTGTACTTCTTAATTGCTAACCCTAAACAGTTTTTTTCAACTTCCTGAAAACTTTTCATTTAATAACTTAACCCCCTTTCAAAATAAATTATTCAATTACTGTTACGGCATAAATAAAAGGTATGTGCCCATGTGTTGGTAAAACGTGAACTCTATAGCTTCAGCAGATTTCGAGAAAATAATTTAATATTCTGATGATAGGAAGTTGCGCACCAATATCACCTTAAAAGCATAATGCGATAAGAGTTTTGTTATGTAATATCAGTTACAATTAAAATATATACCTAGTTAACTTTGCTTTGTACTATAATATTTTTTTTATTAGTTTATTGATTACGTTTATAAGGCTGAAGATAGCACCAATATCAATTCCAACTTATTATGTCATACTCAGTCTCTTTGTTTGGGATATCGCTGTATTTATAAATGATGTGTTTCATTAGTACAGTTTAGTTGTACTACTATGAAATTTATGTGAATATTCCTTCTTAACTCTTTATTATGTTATTAACGCTTAAAACACAACTGCAATATTAAGAAATTGGTGTTAGTACTTTTATTTTACAGACAATATAGATAATATCTAACAGAGAGAAGCCATATGAAAATAACGACATAAAATTTCACATTCCGTTTCGAGTTTGCACACCACTGTTTTCTTAATTCAACAGGCTGCTTATCCATATACGTACATAATCCTTCCTCTTTCCATACCTAGCGCTTAATGCCCGCTCACGACGTCAAGGTCAGAAAAATGCGCTTGCTTTGACATCACTGCTCTATTGTATAGATCTAAACTATATGTAGAAATATTTCGTATGTCGAACATTTTATTGAAATAATTGTTTGCAGTTGTATACAATTGTATTTATTATGCCAACCGACTGTACCTCCATACAAAATATACGAGAGAAACGGAAGTACCTAACACTCCTTTCCGTAGCCCTGAACATAGGATAGTTGTTTTTAATCTGACCAAACACTGGGCTTTAGTCATATCGAATGAATAGTAAGTATGTCTGATATATGCAGTCGTTGCATTTGTTCGTATGTATAGTCTTAGAAAAAAGTTTTGTCGCACAGTTACTTTATAAATCCCAGAAAGGAGGCAGTGCGCATGACCAGAGGACGAGCGATCTGGTTCACAAGAGAACGACTAGTTGAGGTAATAAAATTAGTTTTGTTTCGTTGTATGTCTGATCATGCGCAGTGACACCTTCCTGGAACTGCGCGACAAAACTTTTTTCTAAGATTGTACAGTTAATTATTAGGCGGCGTTAAGTAAAATTTTGTCTCAAGGAATTGCATTTTGAATTCTTTTTTAATTCATTAACAACTTCCAAGTGCACAAATGTATATGGTTAGAAGCTTACTTCTGAACGTACAGTACAAGAAAAAGTAATGGACCAACTCATAGACATTTCGCTAGCCGGGCTACGAGCGTGCTGAACTAGCCCCGGCTATCGACTGGTTACTTGTACAGGATTCATATCATATCATATCATATCATATCATATCGCTAACACTGGTTTATGAATACGAAAAACGCTGATCATCCACCGGAAGCCTGCTCTAAAAATGTCTATGAATACGACCCTTAGAGTTCGTTTCACAGCGCGATTCAGACGATACTGTTCGTAAGGAGGTCAGCATGCCGCTCAGAAGCTTGTCTTTCTCCTCGTCTCAGTAGCTCAGACGGCTCTCCGTCTGCCTGTCACGCGGAAGGGAGCGGGTTTGAGCCTCATACCAGTGAGTTTTTATTATTATTTCCTGACTAATATTAAAATGGAGTTTTACAGTCTTAGGACCTATGTTTCAGTTTAAAAAAAGTGGAATAATACTGCCCAACTCCTATGGGATGGATTATTATTAGTCTTGACCTTGAAGTAATGTTACAAGGCTTAGCGGTAACATAATTCAGCTGCATCTTTTCGCCACTTTCGATTGAACTCGTATATTTATTTTCAGTTTTAGGAGCGCAGATTATGCGAAGGAAGCTATTACAAGTCTGGCGAGAACAAAGTGGTTTTTCTGAAAGGAAAGAACACGTTCTTGACTACATAGTAAAAAAACTAGATTTAGTGAACTGTGCTGATGATATTACATCACTGTAATGAATATTACTAGCACTTTTTAGTTGGTTTTTTAATGACAATGTATCAACTACTAGGTTAGGCCTATTTAACGTCTATAGGATTGGTGATAGCGAGATGGTATTTGGTGACACGAGGTCGAGGATTCGCCCTAGATTACCTGACATTTTCCCTACGATTGGAGAAAACCTCGGAAAATCACAACCAGGTAATCAGCCCAGGCGGGAATCGAACCCGCGCCCAAGCGAAACTCCGAATCGGCAGGCCAACGCCTTAGCCGCCTGAGCTACGCCGGTGGCATTGGCAATTTAAATAGTGTGTTAAAAAGATATGGACTAAAAGTAATTGAGCTCAGTTTTAGCTAAGAACAGTGAGTGGTTGAATTGTACTGTAAATTTCCCGGATAATGCATTAATTGCAATTCGACCTTACGAAGCACCAGTACGGTACCTTGTCTTGAATTGGCACCTAGTCCCAACACAGTAACATCCTAGGAAAGTGTTTGAGAGCTGCAGCACATCTAAGAGACTAAAAGTGGAAGCATTATTAGCAAGAATGAGTAGACTCTAACGTTTAGTTGGTTGGTTACTTAACGACGCTGTATCAACTACGAGGTTATTTAGCGTCGATAAGATTGGTGATAGCGAGATGAAGCCGAGGATTCGCCATATATTACCTGGTATTCCCCTTACGGTTGGGGAAAACCTCGGAAAAAACCCAACCAGGTAATCAGCCCAAGCGGTAATCGAACCCGCGCCTGAGCGCAATTTCAGCCCGGCAGGCAAGCGCCTTTAACCGATTGAGCCACGTCGGTGGCTCTAACTAACGTTGATCAGAGTAGTTTATGTTCAGAATGAGGTTGAAATGGAGTTTTAGAGGACATTTGTTTTCTTTCCTTTTTGTTTTTTTTTTTCCTCGTAATTGCGTTTGTTTATTTTTATTTTGATTCAAGAAGACAAACTATTTTCCAAATAACTGATTTTTGGGGGAGCCCAGATCAGCAGGAGTTGGGCAGTAAATATTCAATTTTTGTTAAACAAACTAAAACACCAGTATCAAGAACTCTGTAAAACTCCATTTTAACGTTATTCAGGAAATAAAAAAATCACTGGGATGAGGATCGAGGCTCCCCTCCGTATGGCATGCAGATCTTTTTAGCCATCTGAGCTACTCAGACGAGGCGGAAAACTCCACTTCTGCGCGGTCCAAATTTTTATTTATATACCCATCTCTTAAAATCATTTCGAGTACGTTTTGGAACGGGTTATGATATCACTAGAAAATGGACGAATTTCAGTAAATTCCGTTAACTTGTGTATCTGTGCTCTAGATCTCTGACAATTGTGCAGTATCTTATAGGCTGTCTGAGACTTATACGGTATACAGTACCGTATTCAAGCGGTCCAATACATTGTTCTGATACTGTACAAAAGTGAACTTGGTTGGTTCTTTTCCGAGTTATTGGCTATCAGGCAACAAGAAAAGGGGCACATCACCTGTAAACAATAACGTTGGACATACACTGGACCCATAAACTATTAGCACACCCCATTTTGTTGTAGTACTGAGTTCAATTGAAGACAATTGAAAATGAAGTTTATACAAGGACATCATTTTATTTTACTAACATTTTTAATATTAACCTGGCTATACCTTTGGATTAACGGTTGAGAACCGGAAACACCGTTTGCTACCCCCTTCCACGACTGGAGTTCGATGATACTGGCGTAAAATACAAACAGATTACTTTACTACGTATAGGAGGAAAGAAAAGTAGTTCATCCAATTTACGTAAACTAGGAAATATCGCGATTTTGAGTTTGATAATTTTCGTTAAGTTTTTGTTTAATCACAATACAGTACTGTATTAACTATAAGTGTTTTTACTCACGAACTGAACTATTCATTCGGACGTATTCATTATGCACTGTTTTTATACTGTCTACAGCACATTAGCTTACAACAGCCGTGGCGAAAATGCCATCGTGCGCCGAGCCACTGTGTAAGCTGCAACGTGCATAGCACCTATGGAGGGAGGCGAACACCCGAAGGGGAAGTGAAGCAACTGTCTGACATAAACGGTTTTTCATTTTCCTTACGTCAAGCACTTAAATAAAATGATATATAGTACAAGGCTACAAACTAATGTTTAGTACGTGTAACGAAGAAAGAAATGAACAATGAAACATAGGACACATTATCACAACCTACAGTATTAATTGTCTTTAGAATATCTCTGCGGCAGAGTTTCAAAATGAGTAATAGTTGATCACGAAGGTATTTGTCTGTCAGTCGTGATCTAAATTTGATTTTTACTATTTTCATTGTTGAAAATAATTTTTCACAAACTTAAGTTGTAGCGAACATGGCTTCAACAGAGCAAGCAAAAGAACGAAGCTTCAAATATTGATTTTTTGCCAAAGATTTGAAAGGTCAACATTTGTCAGGTCCTTACATCTAGCTTTCATTTAACATCAAATTGTAAATCTGTGAGTTTAAATTGGAGATCTAACCGCATTATTCGTACATCTGCTGAAAAAGGATCGACGTACAGAGATGATGATGATAATAATAATAATAATAATAATAATAATAATAATAATAATAATAATAATAATAACACTTAACCTTTTAATGTTTCATCAGTAACATGTAGTAACTTATAATGCCGTTTTATGTTATACAACCGTTTTCCTCGTAATACTTGTGAACAAATCATACATTTAATACTCTCATCATATTGTCAGCAAAAGAATGCATCCTCCCATCCTACTTGAAACTTTCGTTTTTATAGAGGTACATGGTTTCGAGAGAGATATTGCGACGATACGCCACTCGCAGGTCAGAGACAAATGCAAATGGAACGGAGTTTGACTCCAGTGAGTGAGAGGGTGGGGGTTGTAGGTAGGAAGCAAGAGAAATACACTGCGAGCCACAATGTGCTCGTGAGTCGCATTTTCGCCGCGGCTGGCTTACAATATAGAGAATGAAGTTAAATTGAAAAATAATCATAATATGGATATTTAAACACATTTCATTTCGATACAGGCTTCAATTTTTTTGTGCATATCATCGCACTATAGACTATTGTACCTAATTCCAATTATCAGTTTCGTCCTTCGTACTAGTAACTCATGTTGAAATAATTATGTACCTACTCTATAAAAGAGTACGTACCTTGCGTACTGTAAATTCAATCTTGACTCCTGCCCTATTCGAAAAGATAAAATTACTCAGACATGCTATCTACTGTCCGTCAAGTGGTTTTGTCGCAGGGTCGTAGAAAGGGGAGAAATCTTGTGACAGTTAATTACTTAACGAGGCTCTTTTATTTAAGTTATTTTAAACAGTTGTATAATATTACGTAGACGTCCAATTCCTAACAGAAAATGTTTTCAGAAAAGAGCTAAGACAGCCCAGCCACTAGACTTTACAGAGGGGCGAATAGAAGTGGGTGGGAGAACCGGGGATGCGACGTAGGCAAACGGAGACAGTACCTGTGGGAAAATGTGATTTAATATTGAAAGCTCTTTCGTCATTGAAAAACGCGAACATATTTCTGGAACGTACTATACTCACTAACTCAGTAGCTTACTATGACCGTAAAGCGACTCTGACTGCATACGCGGCCTTGGTTCTGTGTGGAGGATGGTTGGAAGTTTACTAGTAGAGGGAGTGAGAGTGAAGTACATTCAAAAACTCAGGTACAATAAAAATTGAAGTAAAAATAAAATGATATCCCTGTATATATGGGCAAAGATAAAGTAGTTAAACGACTTTAATTACGAAATTATTGAATGATACAATAAACAGTATTTCTAGAAATTAAAATATAGACTAGTATTATAATCCACAAAAAATTATTGGCACAGTGGTGCCATCGTACGTTTTTGTTATTTAAACTGCATGAAACACAAGGTCAAGTTTTTGTATCTTCACTAAGGTAGTTTACCAGTCAGTCGTAAGTATGGTGTGGTAGTGCTCAGTACTGTCAACATGGGACCGAAGAAAGGTGAACATTCATCCTCTGTTCAAGATCAAGTTGTGTGCACTCACAAGCAAAAAGTTACAGAGAGATACGTAGAATACTTTCTATAACCGTCTCTATTGTGAGGTCTATAATACATAAACATAGAGAACAAGGATCCGCACGAAAAAACAGAGATCTAGTAGTCCATGAAAACTTACGTATCGAGAGAACGGAACCATTATACGTTTAGACCAAAACAAACCTACAAAAAGTGCTACCTCTTTAGCTGCTGACATCGCAACAACATCTAACAAGACAGAAAGTGCGGAATGTCTTGAATAGCACTGATATTCATGGCAGGTCTTTCAGCAAAAGCCATATGTTCCCTAGGTAAACAGGAAGAAACGTCTTGAGTTTTTACCAAGGAATATTGTGAAAGACCATTGGAATTATGGAACTGTCATATTCTCAGACGAGTCGAAATTCAACTTGTTCGCTTCTGAAGGACGGAAGAAAGTGTGGCGAAAACCTAACAGAGAATTACAACAATAGTTCCAACAGTAAAACATGAAGATGGCATGGCATCCTCGGGAGTTAGAAATCTGGCCTTTATTGATAGAGAAATGAATCAGTACAAATTCATTAGTGTGTTGCAGGATATTTTGTCCAACAATATGCACAAGCCAAAGAGTTTGTAATATATAACTAGAGACACCAACGGCGCTAGTGTAGCGTACAAACTTGAACCGATGTTTGGCCGCCATTAAAGGGAGTTGATGCTTCGCCGGGAGTGCGAGCAGTTCATGCTTATTTGAGGAGTACGAATAAATATAAGTACACCTGAAGGGAAATAATAAGAAAATGGTGAAATTCTGCGCCGCAAATAATTGTTCTAACATAGCTTACTATTGTAGGATGCCCAGGAAAACATACATATCTTAATATTTGGAAAAATGTTCTAATTGCAGTTCCTTCTTTCAATGTATTTACAGAATGTCGGAACATTTCTTGGATAAGATTTTTTTCCAGAAGCATATTAATCTGGTTTATACGGTTGATTTCAACAATGTATGTAAGGGGTAGGTGCCATCATATTACAGTAGATAATAATAGCAAAGTGCATAATAAAATCCTCAGACAGTATCTCTATAAAAGTGTTTTATTTCAGAATAAATTACGGTAAATCATGTAATTTCCGTTTGGTACTTCTAGTTTATTCGTGAAAATATAGCTGATGGCCACAAATTTATTACCACCACCACAAGTTGCCTTGCCATCACTACTACTAGGCCTACTAATACCAAATACTAGGCCTATTAATACCAAAATTAGACCTACAAATACCACTACTACTAGGGCTACTAATACTACTACTAGGCATACTATTACCACTACTAGGCCTACTATTACAATCTCCACCACCACCACTAGGCCTACTAATACCACCAATTCTAGGCATACTATTACCACTACTATTAGGCCGACTATTATCACCAATACTAGGCCAACTATTACTACTAGGCCTACTCTTACCACTACTACTAGACATTTTAATACCACAAATACTAGGCCTATTAATTCCACCAATACTAGGCCTACTAATACCACCAATACTAGGCCTACTCCTACCACTACTAATAGGCCTAATAATATCACCAATAGTAGGCCTACTCTTACCACTACTGATAGGCCTACTAATATCACTAATACTAGGCCTCCTAATACCATCAATACTAGATCTACTCTTACCACTACTAATAGGCCTACTAATATCACTAATACTAGGCCTCCTAATACCATCAATACTAGACCTACTCTTACCACTACTAATAGGCCTACTAATATCACTAATACTAGGCCTCCTAATACCATCAATACTAGGCCTACTCCTACCACTACTAATAGGCCTACTAATATCACCAATACTAGGCCTACTGTTACCACTACTACTAGGCCTACTAATATCACTAATACTAGGCCTCCTAATACCATCCATACTAGGCTTACTCTTACCACTACTAATAGGCCTACTAATATCATTAATACTAGGCCTCTTAATACCATCAATACTAGGCCTACTCTTACCACTACTAATAGGCCAACTAATATCACTAATACTAGGCCTCCTACCATCAATTCTAGGCCTACTATTACCACTACTACTAGACCTGTATTATGTCACTACTACTAGGCCTATTACTACTACTGCATTAAAAAGCCTGTACTGACAGCTATACAATTAATAAATTGTTTAATGATAAAAATTTATTCTTGTTATGTTTTAAATCAGGTTTCCAGAATTTTGATGATCTCATATTTCACCACAACATTTTCTAAGCACCATATATCTTTCTCTTCCCTTGAATGAAAAGACTAAAATATGGATTATTTTAAATATTACAGCAGTTATCTCTTATTGTGGACTTAAACAATATTGGTAATACTGAAAATTCATGTTGGCATTGCCATTATTCAATATTTCACTTACTTATCCCGAGTATAAACTTATATGGGTGATTGAATTGATTTTATAATATCGCCAAAGATGAATCATATAATACTTCAATAAATACAGCGCTCCTCTGCCATTCATGTTTATTTCATCACGACCCATCCTTGGTAAAAGATGTTTAAAACAGTGTCTATCACCAGGCTACATCAATGTATTGTGGTACTGTTTCCGAATTTCGCGCCGCAAACACTCCCGTTAATGGCGGATTCTAGCCGATTCAATTTGTGACATTTTCCTTGCCTACCACTCACGGGTGTGTGTCTCTTGTAAGTATTACAAACCCTTTGGCACAAGCTCAGCCTGCATGGGATCTTCCGTTTCCAATAAGATAATCGACCCCAAACACACCACTATAAAAACAACAGAATGGCTACTATATAGCCTATTGCCTCCAGCAGACTTCTTACTCTACCACATAGCCCAGATTTGACTCCCACTGAGTATTTATGGCATTATCTTGGAAGAGTAAAGGCCAAGCGCCGTCCATCTAATAAAGAGGGTTCTTTGATGTGTGATCTGAAATTTCCCCTGAAACGACGACAAATTTGGTTCATTCAATGCCGAGACGTCTGGAAGCTGTCATCCATGCTAATGCCTTGCATACAGAATACTGAAAATACATTACAGAGACCTTATTACATGTATTAGTATAATTACCAATCCTTCTTTGAAATCAGAAAATGGATTTTCTTTTGTAAATAATTATTTTGTGTTACTGTTGTAATTTCAGTGAAAAATTTGTTAGTTTTACATTATATTAAGGAATAAACATTATTTGCATAAACTTGCTCTTTATACAGATCTTATAGGGAAAACATACTTTTTGAAGCCATTGTAATGTTCTGTCTCTTCTATTGCATTTTCTGTCATATCCCGCCCTATTTTTCCACGTTCTATTGTGATCAATTTTGCTCCGTTCTCTTTTCCTCTTTTATTGTGTGACTTTCTGTTTCATTTTGTTCGTCTTGTTCTATTCTACCTTTATTCCCGTTCTTTTTTATCACGTTGTGTAACGTTTGCAGTCGATCTTCCCACATTGCATTGCATTATATATTTTACTGTCTCGTCGTTATTATGTCTACTTACGACAACATTTAATTAGTAGGCATCCTAATAATACTCCACCAAGTAATGCAGCAACTATGATAATGGCAATTTCCTCGGCTGGAAGTGGTTTCGGTGTGGTTGGTAATTCAAATGGTGGCAGTGTGGCTGGTGGTTCAAATGTCCACGTCCATGTTCTTTCGATTTGTCTTGGTTCAGTGGATGAAGAGTACCTGATGAGCATTTCCCCACTCGCAAATTCGATAGTTGTGCTCCACACCTGCGAGAAGAACACATTGTTTATTTTTAAAAAATTATATTATTGTTATTATTATTATTATTATTATTATCATTATTATTAGTATTATCAAGTTTCAAATTTTTAAGATTTTTAAGGTCCATTTTAGCCATTCTGTATACAGAAAATAACATTCTTTTCGTTTTATAAAAATTCTAACACACAATCTTTTACTAAACAAATAATGAAAAAATAATGGAAAACAGACTAACTTACTTCGTTACTGATCAGTGAACTGAAATAAATGACAATTTTCCAAATGTGTTGATTAGAAGATATAACAAGCCACATGTCTACATATCTCTATTGTTTTTTAATGCTTTGATGCTGAAAATATCATTTCAACAACACAGGATATCATAGGAGCAAATTTCATCACTGTCACAAGATGCTGGATCCCAATATTAGACTCTCAATTTAAATAACAATAACAAAAGCAGGAAAGAAATTAAATTATTTCGAAAATATGCTCAACTCGAAAATAATTGTGAATATAAATAAAATCCGATGATCAGCATGAATATTGGATAATTGAAACAGGAAACTTTTAACCTGGACCGGGATTTCAACTGGGGTCTGCCAGCTTTAAGTGCTGCTGTTAAAACCACTGCGCTATCCATTATGTGCAATGCCTTCTGTGTATCTTTATTTCTATTGTTTTCCAAGCGAAGTCCTTGTAACACGATAATATTTCAAATCGATAGCGACTTCCACTCGACAGTTTTATTTTATTGTAAATATAATTATTTATTAATTATCTACCTTTTTAGTTGTTTTTGTCCTATTTAGCCTTTCTTGGTTTTCAGGCTTCATTTAGCCTATTTTAGGTTTACATACGTAATTTAGCCCTTGTTTAGGTTTTGTAAGATGTGTGTGTGTGTGTCTAATACCTATCCACTTCATTTTGCGTGATTAGGGTTCCACAAACTGCGGATAGATGGCAGGACTGTGACCCATTTTCAAATATTGCAAACCACTTAGGCGGACCACGTTATGCATGATGTGTATCTGTGAAGAGTTATGTCGTGTACTACGGTGAGTGTATGTTCAGTGTTCGCGTAAGTGTAGTGTAGGGAATGGGTGAGAATGATAATGAAGGTGAGAAAGGAAGAAGGGGAAACCCGGTGCCGACACGTAGCCTACTCCTGTCGAATAGCACCAGCAAGGGGGCCGTCAAGCTTAACGTCCCCATCCGAAGGACGAATCACTATCGACAATGACATATGCCTTCCCTTCATTTGCACTGCGGAGAGATTTTGGATTTAACCCAGGCATATTGGTGCACAATTTAGTGATTAGAAGTTGTGCACCGCCATCTGTCCTAGTCCCAAGGTAGAAATTTTACAAGAAAATTTCTGACCCCACCGGTTATCGAACCCGGACCGGCTAGTCTGGAGCAGACACGCTAACATAGAGCTAACTCGGCAGACTAGGTTTTGTAAGATTAACATATTTTTTACTGCGGGATGCATGAAACCAACAATTATGTTAAAAGATTCGAGATACGTGGCAAGGGCCAAATAGGTTAAATCCTAGGAATCCGAACCCTGATTACAAGGAACCGTATTTTGTCCGAGGGCATATGGGGATAAGGTTAGTTGTTCATAGACTGTATTGATGTGACTCCATGTTTGGCGCGTGACACATGCACTATCAGAGGACACTTGCATCTTGTTTGTGCTGTGCAGTTAACGTTTTATTCATGATTCAAAACTAGACCTCGAAGACTGTTGAAAGTAATTATACTGATAAAAGATTGATACTACGATGACCTTTCCCACAATTTAAGTTATTTGTCGTCCACACCTGTGGAGTAACGGTCAGCGCGTCTGGCTGCGAAACCAGGTGGCCCGGGTTCGAATCCCGGTCGAGTCAAGTTACCTGGTTGAGGTTTTTTCCGGGATTTTCCCTCAACCCAATACGAGCAAATGCTGGGTAACTTTCGGTGCTGGACCCCGGACTCATTTCACCGGCATTATCACCTTCATATCATTCAGACGCTAAATAACCTAGATGTTGATACAGCGTCGTAAAATAACCCAATAATAAGTTATTTGTCCATTTATTCATTTTATTTATTTTTACTGGTACTGGCAGAGTTAGAGCCATAAGGCCTCCCTTTCACTCAACCAGTATAAAAATACATAACAAATATAATAATAATAATAATAATAATAATAATAATAATAATAATAATAATAATAATAATAATAATAGCAAGTGCAAAATGTAGATGTGTTTAGTTACATTTAATACTAACAGTTAAACAATTACAATTTAGTGTTAAATAAGACAATTTGGATTTAAGGAAGCACAAAGAAGGCTTGCCCATTTGAGTGATGCGCAGAGAACGATAGTCGGTCCTCGTGCCGCCATGCTTGTTACAGGGCTGCTATGAATCACCTAATGCTGATTACAGGGCGCATTCGAAAGCACGGTCTTGAACTGTTCGTATCGTGGAGTGTTGCTGTGCAGAGCGGGTAGAAGCTAGCTTTTTCGTTACATATTCTGCGTTTTATCCCTGATATCAGTAGTTTTATGTAGTTCAAAGTGTGTTTGTTAAATAACAGAGTTCTGTATAACATTCTATGTACTTAACAATGCCCCCCCGTTTCGCTCTAAATTAGGAAGTACTAATAAAATGTTACACAGTCAAACTAGGGAATTATTTATAACGTTCATAAATTTATGAAAAACGAAACAGGCTCCGCTCGTAACATAAGGAGTATATGCAGATTAAAATAAACCGACCATAGTACCCTAGTTATCGGAACATTTTAATAAAATCACATAGTATTAGTGTTTTATTACAACCTCAAATATCAATTATTACACGATTATATACTTCTTATAACATCTTTGTCATTTCATTCAGTGATTTTATATGTAAAAAATTCGTGTTTCTGTATTTCCAACAATTACATATTTCTTATAACATCTTTGTCATTTCATTCATTGATTTTATATGTAAAAAAAATTCGTGTTTTTGTATTTTCAACAATTACATATTTCTTATAACATCTTTGTCATTTCATTCAGGGATTTTATATGTAAAAAAAATTCGTCCTTCTGTATTTTCAACAATGTTATTAGTTACTCTGCAACAAGGATTAGTACGTTACATGCGCTGTGATAAATTTCACTCGAAACATCAAGCCAGCAGACGAATGAGAACTGTCGACAGTTTGCCAATCGAATCGAAGCGAGGTCGAGTGCACCCGAACGTTTCCGAAAGTTCGCGCAGCTTACCGTGGCAAACTCTTCTTGCGTCTACTCTACCAAAATGAAGAAAAATTGATATATTAAAGATAAATATTATACAAAAGTAATATTTGAAGAAAGATCACATTCTGGAGACGAAAAGCAGTCTTTCTGATAATCGGCTTTTGAAAATAGTCAATGTCTGACACTATTTACACTATCATAAAGAATGAAGTCTTACAATGATCAACCATTATTTACACTATTGTACACAATTTACAAAATAAGTAGGTCTAATTAATACAGGTTAAATCTTTAAGTTAAGAATTTCATTTACACTGAATAATTTTACCGTGCAATTCGGTATAATCTGATGTATTATATAGATTATTTTTTTATTTATTTTATCTTTTATATTAAAATTAATTAATTGTTTTTGTATATTTTGTTGATTAAATCTTTTAAATTATAGTTTATTTTTACTGTATAGGTTATTTTATTAATTTGTAAAAGTAGATTTTTATTGTACCTTGTGTACAATTCATTCATTCTTTACTGCCTAATGACAGGTCTTTCACTGCAAACCCAGCATTTCCCAATCTTTCCTATTTTCTACCTTCCTCTTAGTTTCCGCATGTGATCCATATGTCTTAATGTCATCTATCATCTGATATCTTCTTCTACCTCGAACTTCTCTCCCGTTCACCATCAAAGTATTATGAAATAAAATATATTCAGTATAATACACAACACAGTGTATAAGCTTAAGGGGTTAGGTACAGCTTAAAGCAGTAAAATTTTTGGAAATATTCAACATTTTTTCCCAACATTACTGTATCTTGTACAATAATGGAAATTCGTATATATAAAACACTGTCCTTCTGCTATAAAAAACTGTTTTTACGATTTAAAAAAATTGTTTATATATATATATATATTTTTTTTTTTTTTCAAAATTCATAATGGTGGTAGTTCACTGTACAGTAATGAAGCGTTTCCCTCATAACTCATAAACTTGTTAACTTTTTCATATTCTCTCTCTTTTATTTTATTGCAAAAGTGTGCCAACTCGATGGCAAAAGTGTGTTGGAAATGCAGGCAACTTTTTGATGCCGTCCTTGAAGAATGAGGGATGACGTGTAGTCAGCCAGTTGCGCACGAACTCCTCTACCGCTGCATTGTCACCAAACCGCCTTCCTCCCAGGTCTTCTTTCAGTGGCCCAAACAAATGGTAGTCACAGGGTGACAAATCTGGACTGTAAGGAGGATGTTCCAGAGGTGTCCAATGCATTTGCGTCAGTTTTTCTTGTGTCAACCGAGCAGTGTGTGGCCTTGCATTGTCATGCAACACAATCACATTTCGGATCGGTTTCCGGCGGAAATCCACTAGCAAAACTCCTTCAGAGTCCCAAAAAACAGTCGCAAAGACCTTTCCAGCAGAAAGGCGTGTTTTGGCCTTAACTGGTCCAGCCGCACCTCGCTTTCGCCACTCCATGCTGGAACGTTTCGACTCTGGGGTGTAATGATGAACCCAAGTTTCATCAGAGGTCACAATGCGATTCAGAAAATCATCTCCTTCCTCCACGTAGCGACTCAGATGCCTCTGCGACACTTCCTGGCGCAAATTTGTTTGTTCCTGACTGAGGAGCCGAGGAATCCACCTGGCAGACAATTTTCGGCATTTGAGTTCATCACTGATGATGGCTTGAACACTTCCGAAGCTTATTCCAACGTGTGAAGCAATGTCAGAAATTGTTACACGCCGATCCTCCTCAATAATGTCCCGTACAGCACGAATATTGTCTGCAGTGATGCTTGTTCAACGTTCGTTGCCATCTTTGGTGGGGCTCATTTTCCACTGAATCCCGGCCCGCTAAAAATTTGTTGTGCCAATCATACACCTGCGTCTTCGAAAGGGTTGCTTCCCCGAACTGCGCATGCAGCCTTCTCACAATTTCAGAAGGTTTAGTGCCTTCTTTCGCCAAAAAAACTTAATAATAATGCGTTGCGCAACAGACGGGTGTACCTCTTGCTCGCTCATGGCGTTCTGAAGCAAGCGGCCGCTCTGCGGAGTGCGACACATCAAGATTCCCACTCAACACACCCCCACCAACTTCCCCTCCAAACCGCAACCTTTGCAGTTCGCTACCAGAGCCTCCAGATACAAATTCCGGTTTAAATTTGATCCATCCTCGTATTATTATTATTATTATTATTATTATTATTATTATTATTAGACTAGTAGTAGTAGTAGTAGTAGTGGTGGTGGTGGTGTTAGTATTATTATTATTATTATTATTATTATTATTATTATTATTATTATTATTGTCATCATCGTCACAATCTTCATACAGAGGGAGGGCGAACGCTAGAGCTACCGGTACGCCATTTGAGAGAACTATTATCCCAGCTAGGCGCATTCTCAAATCCACACTGGCTGACTAGACTAAGGTTCGCTGAGTATTCAGGTTCTAAGCAGGCAACTCCTCTCGTCCCTACAACCCTCTCTGTAAATCATCTGCAGGCGACGAAGATAATGCTATGGAGTGATAATATAGCCTAATGGAGAGCAGATGGAATAATATTAAGTTTAAAATTATAATTCTCACTTGATGTTGATGCATTCTGTACAATGCAGTAAACTTACATCCTTGATCAGAATCACCACCAAGCCACAAAAACGCAAGGAATTTTCCTTTACTTAGAAAAGTTAATTCTTCTCTCTTTCTAGTCATAAACTGCACTGATTACGAACTACCGGTACTGTAAAGTTTTAATATTCGTACTCAGTATGTTACAATGGTCAAGGACTCCTACACTGAATTAGTGAAAAAAAAAGTGTAAAAGACGGTAAATATTCATTGTTGTAAAGTCTTTATCGCTGTTGTTAATTCCATTGTGTTCGTAAGTAGTACAGACTCAGAAACAAAATTTGTGTCAAGCACTGAGCATGCGCGGTATGTTATAACTGGAACTTGGAAAATGCAGGTGGCCCAAATTTTCTTTGTGTCTGTACAAGGGGAAACGGAAGAACGGCGAGAAAATCTCCAATTGTAACATTATTGTATCCGCAAGACGCGTCATTATGTATTTTTAAATGAAAAAATCCCAAGTCTGCCCTAGTTTCTTACCAGAACCGCCTGTGTAAAAGGCCAAAAGTCTGACCAATCTGCAAACACAAGGACTTCCTAGTGGCTATTAGAACCTTGTTAAGTCATAACAGACACTAGAAAGGAGTAACCTTGTCTTCCTGCATTGAGCGGAGCAATGTATTTCGAACATTTCTATTATTATGAAACAACGAGTCAAAGTCAGGATAGGAGAAGAAATGTCAGAAGGAAGTGAAATTGGGAGAGGAGTACGTCAAGAATGTCCTTTATCACTTACCCTGTTCAATATCTACTTGGAGGATTAGTAAAGAACTATTTTCAGAACATGGCTTTGTTATCAGAAGAGCTGATACTAAAGGATATGAGGCTATCAAATGCAAAACTCTCCTTATCCAGGTAAAGTGATTTGTCAGAAAACATGAAAAACCGTCATGGATATGGACAGTTTTGCATTTAATAGTAGTTTTCTGAGCTCTATGGATGAGGAATTAGACACGATTTGCACAAACCGACTATATCAGTAGATAGAGAGCTGCAAGAAGTACATCATCCCATATGTAACACATTTTTTTTTAATTTTGGATAAGGCGAGGTTTGCACTTGATAGCTTCATATGCTACTGGAGCTAAATGACAACTGTGAGCAGTATGCGATGAATATAAATGCAAATAAGACGAAGAGCATGGTCGTAGGAAGAAAAATACAGAAGATAAAGTTGAGAATTCTAAATGAGGAAGTAGGGCAAATGGACAGCTTCAAATAGGCTACTTGGGATGTACTATAAGCGGTAACATGAGCTGCTGCCAGGAAGTCAAAAGGAGGATAGCAATGGGCAAAGAAACTTTTAATAGAAAAAGGAACATCTTCTGCGGACCTCTGGAAAAAGAATTAAGGAAGAGACTAGTGAAGTACTTTGTATGGAGTGTGGCATTGTATGGGCAGAAACATGGGCATTACGACGAAGTGAAGAGAAGCGACTAGAATCATTTGAAATGTGGATATGGAGAAGACTGGAACGTGTGAAATGGACAGATAGAGTAAGAAACGAAGCTGTGTTGGAAAGAGTGGATGAAGAAAGAATGATGCTGAAACTGATCAGAAAGAGGAAAAGGAATTGGTTGGGTCACTGGCTGAGAAGAAACTTCCTACTGAAGGATGCACTGGAAGGAATGGTGAACTGGAGAAGAGTTCGAGGCAGAAGAAGATATCAAATGATAGAAGACATTAAGATATATGCATCATATGCGGAGACTAAGAGGACGGTAGAATATAGGGAAGATTGAAGAAAGCTGGATTTCCAGTGAAAGACCTGCCCTTGGGCATAACACTACAGGTAAATGAATGACTCGATAATTATGAATTGGTTCACATTTAGGAAACTGGTGTAAGTAAGTAATATGTACTGTATGTGGTTGGAATTTGAGAAGGAATGTAAACATAGTTTCAGAAATAAATTTCAGATGTTTATTAGTGTCCACTAAACCGCAATTGAAGTAACGGTTAGCATGTCTGACTGCTGTATCAAGTCCTGGGTGGGATAAGGTCTCTGGTTCGGTTTTTTTCCTGTCTTTCGTCAACCGAATGAAGCAGAATTTGACGTCGGATTCATTCCAACAGAAGGTCATGATTTCTTCCCAACTCCGATGTAAATTTAGTACTGCATGTTTATTAGTTGGTTATTTAACGACGCTGTATCAACTACTGTATCCGTCGATGAGATTGGTGATAGTGAGATGGATTTGGCGAGATGAAGCCGAGGATTCGCTATAGATTACCAGTCATTGACCCTACGGTTGAGGTAAACCTCGGAATAAAACTCAACCAGATAATCAGCCCAAGAGAGAATTGAACCCACGCCCAAGCACAACTCAGAATCGGAAAGCAAGCGCCTTAGCCGACTAAGCTACGACGGTTGCTGTTTACTATTTACGTATAGGATAATTAAAAATGTATTTATTATTACTAAGTTAAGTAAAAAGGCATTGAAGAATAATTTGTCCGTATACAAACTGATAAAAAAACGTTTGCGTATAGGCCTACAGGTAGGGGTAGGAGTACTATTATTTTATTTAACGACGTTTTCAACTACACAGAATATTAAGAGCCGAAATTAAATGTAGCCAAGTAATAACCGACAAATTTTGCTTGAATCCCTCTATTAGGGACAGCGTTCTTCCATGTACCATAGATCTAAGAGAAGGTCCTCTCAGCTTTAATTTTCTCCGGAAAGAACCCATGCTAAGTATTTTATCGCCGTTTGAAATACATCGACCTCGGCCGGGTTTGAAACAATGAACCTTAGACCCAATGGCTAGCATGTTACCCGCTTGGTCACACAGACTCCGATACGTGGCATGCTAAAAGTTGTTGA
The DNA here is from genome assembly GCF_040183065.1 of Periplaneta americana. Classification (NCBI taxonomy): domain Eukaryota; kingdom Metazoa; phylum Arthropoda; class Insecta; order Blattodea; family Blattidae; genus Periplaneta; species Periplaneta americana. The sequence continues at coordinate 44,735,418 of NC_091129.1, forward strand.
AGCAAAATGGAACCCACACATTCTTATAATGATATCAGGAGGTACCTGAATCAACATTTTCCACGCCGATGGATTGGACGTGCATCACAAAATGATCTCGTTTCCTGCAATTGGCCACCATGATCACAGGACTTAACGCCATGTAATTTCAACCTTTGGGATGTTGCAAGAATGCACGTGATAAAGATCTGGCGAACTGGCAACGAATTGCTTGTATCATTTCTGACGTCTAAGCGGATGTGCTCAGCCGTGTGTGGTAGGAACTTGATTATCGCATTGATGTGCAGTGTGGAAGGAGATGCCCACACTGAGTGCATGTGACTATGAAATGAAACTTCGAGAGACTTCTTTTTTCATTGAGGTATAATATTATAATTTATTATTCATTACATAAGTATAATATTGTGAAACTGTAAAGATCTTCTTGATGTATTATAAAATTGTACTATGCAATTATTATTAAAATCATTTTGTATTGACGAGAAAATTCACGTGAATTTAGCAACTCACTTGATTACAGTTAATAATTAAGGTTCAATTTACAACCATAATATAATTTCTTAAGTCCGGACATTAGCTTCCTGTACTAAACACTGCCACTCACAGGTAAAATCTAATTCTACTCACTTGTATAGGCTAATAAGTTAAATTATCAGTTTCTCAACTTTAATTTCAACAGCTTTTCAGTAATCACCTGCGAATATATTCTGTCATAGCGCTTGATGATCTTTACATATCATACATTTTGGATATCCAAGGTTGGCAGATAGTAAGTTGTAGCAGGATGCAAGAGAAATGCAACGTACTTTTCTACAGAGAAATTAACCATAGACATCAATAATTATTTATTAACAACTGGAAAGGCTATTTCGCAGGATGTGGGCCTGACCGGAAATAACTTCTCTCATGCATTCGACCTACATTTTAATGACCAAAAAATGGTCATAAATGGACTTATAATATCTTTGAATACATTATAATCTACTCAACATTACGTAAAATAAAAAAAAAACATTCATTCCATAACATATTTGTGTGCAAGTCAACTTATTTACACGTCGATCGACCTTGCTTTTTGTGCTCTTGATGGCATTTCCGATTATGTATGTTAAACTCACATTAGCTCTAATACGCGTGATTTTGCTATAAACACCTCAGACTTCTGTGACTGTGTTTTAAAATAAAGTGAAATCTGTTGAATTCGTAGTATATCATGTACCAAAAATTCGGGCATCGAATTACGTGATTCCACATTACAAATTTAGAAATCAGTAGAATCTAAAATATAATCTATGGTTTCTGCACAATAGAAGCTATTCATACTGAATTGTAATTGGACATTGATAACAATAACAACAACAACAATAATAATAATAATAATAATAATAATAATAATAATAATAATATAATCATCAACATAAAGTATTAGGCTTTCCAGCCTATTACGGCGAAATCACAGCAGGAATCCATCTCTTCTAGGATCATCCCACCTCGCATTTTTCCTTTGAATTATATAGGCCTAAGTATCTAGCTTGGGCAACCTCTATATCACTAATCATTGAAGCCAAGTAGGTCTTTTGTGCATCCGTTATGGAATGGATTGTGTGCCGATTGTGATGCTCGGCTGAACAGGCTCCACCATTCGCCGCATCATTAAGTCCTCTCCACCCATCAAATTCCTATACCATATCTCTAGTGGTGGTCTGCCGTATCTCAGAGATTAAAGAATTGTCGTATTCTCGTCAGATCTTGGAGGAATATCCTATTCTGTCTGCAGATCTGTGAGTCGTCTGGAATCCACCACCACTGCTGTCTACAAAAATCACGAAAACCGCAAGGAACACCCGTCATAGCTAAAGGTCAATTCGGAGCCGCACAAGCACAAATGGTGCCCTGTTTCTCGTAACTGAATTGATAATGAAGGGCGATTTTTGGGGAGAGTTTCATGAATGAGAGGGAAAAGCAGTAGAACCACAAAAACTCTTACAACGTTAAAATTGTTTTTTGTTTAATGCTTGGACAGGAAACAAAATTGTAATAAAAAACATGTTGAGCCTCGAACTATATTGTCGTTAATTTTTGCATTATATTAGATAGATTAATAGATAGATTTATTGATATTAGTTCACAAAAGTACAAACTTAATAATTTAAAAAATGATCTATATACAAAAAGTAGTTATAGGGGAAAGTAGCCTCAATCATACCGGCGCCGAAATCCTACCACTATTAATATTGAGTAAAGTATTGCATGCAGGGACCATCTGGAGAATTTTTCATGAAATACAAATAGAAACTGCCTCTCGTTCAGTTTCCCGCCTTTCACCCAAGACCACAGCTGTAATAAATCGTAATTAATAGTAATTTCTTATTATTCATATAAGATTATGTTACTCTTTCGTAAGCTTTTATTGAAACATTGCGTTAATTTAATGCACGTCTTTTATCACACCTAACATATAAGATTGTTTTCATCATTTAAACGTTAAGAATCGTCATTGTAGCAGCTTTATTTAGGTTATAATCTGAATAGTTTGCTAGGAGTGCTAGTTTCCTAAATCGTACCTTTGAAAAGTTGTTCATATCGTACCAGTACGATTTTGGCAACATGAACAATAAACGTTAGGTGCATAATATTTTTAAATATCAGAATAGATAATTCAGACCTACCAAGTCTCAAGCATTGTGCGTGAGACACGGATTTGAGACTGATCTCACGCTCACACGTACACGAGCTAAAATCTCACGGTCTTGAAACAAGACAGTATCCCTGAAGATGTATGGGAAAGTGCTGAAGTCCAAGATGAGGTGCAAGTAAGTCGGTAGATTTACCGAATGGATGTAATTTGGGCATATTTATCTCAGATGAAACTAGCAAATGGAGAAGTAAGATACAAGAACTTATCTACGGTTGCAAAATTGGTTTTGATAATTCCATATTCTAATGCTGACAAAGAACGTGTTTTTTCTATGTTAAGGAAAAATTAAACAGCTTTTAAACCTTCATTGAACGTGGATTGTACGTTATCATCTGTCTTGACCATGAAAATGGCCATCCCTTAGTTATCCCACACATTCGAACCACCAAAAGAAGTGGTGGCTAATCTAAGAAAGCAACGCATCAGTGTAATAAAACACATTACAATAAAGAGTGAGATTTGTATCGTTTACAATTAAGTGCAACATTTGGAATAGGTCTATATTACCTTATTTTATGTTGTGTTGTTTTCCACAAAATTGATGAATGTTACATAAAAATAATTTGCATTATAAAAAAATTGTGGTGTACTACTAATTAATTATGAAATAAATGGATATATCAAATAAATTTGTTGTCTTAGTCATTTGCCTTGAATTTCACTCTTCCTGACCAGTGATCTCACTCAGTTACCATGGGGATCCTTGGCAGCTCTGGATAATGGGCAAATGAGAATACGGAAAATGGGAACCAAGTGATTTACTTAAGACACTGGATGAATTTCGATTCGGAGCAGTGGGACTGAATGAATGTTACCGTAAGTACGAAATTACAAAACAGACTTTCATGCGACATTTGATGGGCAAGGTGAAGAGAGGTCTGGAGGGTCCTGCAAATGGATTCGTCAACGGGAGGAATACAGCTTTTCCACTAGAAATAGAAGAGGAATTGGTTCAACATATTCTTTCTGAACTTACTACAACAGACGTAAGGAAGCATGCCTCTGTTGTAGTTCTTATTTTGAAAATTATATGTATATTTTAAAAATGGGTACGATTTAAGCAACCTCTAGGTACGATTTAGGAAACTGAGCGCATAAATCGTACCGATCGCAGAGTTTTAAATACTGTCTTTTAAAAATATAGGGTAAATTAGGGTCTGTTGGACAGTCGGGCATGTTGGACACTTTGTAATTTAACGTGTTACCTCGCCACTTGTGGGCACCACATTCTACTAGAAGTCAATGACTGAAGTAGCCCCACTCGCGGCTAATTCCGTCATTGACTTCTAGCAGAATGTGGTGCCCACAAGTGGCGAGGTAACACGTTAAATTACAAAGTGTCCAACATGCCCGACTGTCCAACAGACCCTAATTTACCCTACGATAATTATTTAAAAATTCTGAAAAAATATATTTTGTGTCCTATAGTACTGTCCGAATATCTAACAATATATGCAATTAAAATTCCTTCCCATTTCGAAGTAAATAAAGAAAGACTGAAAAGTGGTGCGATATAGGCAACCTTCCACTACATAAAAAATATACAGTTTCCTAAACTAATTGATCTATTGCAAATCTCAGTAATTTATGATTCAAACTTGCGCTTACGTCTGGTTTTAGTGCATGTTTAAACCAATCGTGATAACCATTAAAACTTTAAAACTTATTTCTCATTTTTGCATTATGTTTACTGTAATATTATAAAGCTAAAGAATTTTAGTATTACATTAATGTTCTTCCTTCCTGTAAAGAACTTAGTTTTTTTAAACTTTATATATTTAAAAGCCGGTTCTACCAACTGCGGCAAATTGAACAAGTGGTTCGGATGAACCATTGCGAACCGACTGAATGACATCACTGGTCTTTGACATCCTAGATTCTAGATCATTCCTTTGGGCTGAAATTTGCTATCAACAGTTGTGCATATCCTTATATCTTTAGTGATTTGGTCTTCTCTGTATTAATACTTAAACAGACCTTCCCCACCTATTACTGTAGATCTTTCAGTTCATTCTTCATGTTTTTGAACGTCTGCGAGCTGAGGCGCATATCATCATCAAAATCAATACTTTGCAGAAATTCCATAATACCCCAAATTATTCCTCTTCTTTTCTTTTAATAGTTCTCATTAATTCGTCCATTGCGTCGCAAGGGAGATGGACGGGGAGAGAATGCATCCTTGCCTCATTTCCGATTATGTGTGTTGTCAGCTTCCTCTGATGCAATACTTTACAAGAATAATCATTATACATCTACTTTATGGTACTGATTGTCTTAATTCATGATTATGGGTGTTGTCAGCTTCCTCTGATGCAACATTTTACAAGAGTACGGAAATATAAAAATTGGAAATTTATCCTTTGAAGAGGTGGAAAAATTCAAATATTTTGGAGCAACAGTAACAAATACATATCACAGTCGGGAGAAAATTAAACGCAGAATAAATATGGGAAATGCCTGTTATTATTCGGTTGAGAAAGTTTTATCATTCAATCTGTTATCAAAATAGCTGAAAGTCAGAATTTACAAACAGTTATATTAGGCCTACAGTTTGTTCTGTAGGTTGTGAAACTTGGACTCTCACTTTGAGAGAGGAGCGGAGGTTAAGGGTGTTTCAGAATAAGATGCTTATGAAAATATTTGGCACTAAGAGGGATGAAGTTACAGGAGAATGGAGAAAGTTACACAATGCATGCATTGTATTCTTCAGCTGATATAATTAGGAGCATTAAATCCAGACGTTTGAGATGGGCAAGGCATGTATGGATGAAACCAGAAATGCATATAGAATGTTAGTTGGGAGGCCGGGGGAAAAAGACCTTTGAGGAGGCCGAGACGTAGATAGGAGGATAATATAAAATGAATTTGAGGGAGGTGGAATATGATGGTAGAGACTGGATTAATCTTGCTCAGGATAGGGGCTGATGGCGGGCTTATGTGAGGGCGGCAATGAACTCCGGGTTTCTTAAAAGCCGAAAATAATTAAGGAATAAGAAACTTTTTAAAGAGATCACAGGTACTGTAAAAACATTTCAGACATGATGCTAAATATTTGGGGAGATGAAAAATTTTGAAAATGTGCTAATTATTATAATTTTTTATTTAAATAATTCTTAAAGTACTGAAGCTGTAAACATGAATATTAAACACAACATTACTGATATCAGTAGAAGTATGTGTACAAAAAAACAAGTCTAGCTTAAAGAATGTGTAAAACAGAAAATTCACTGAACATCTCCCTTAAAATGCGTGTTTAATTTTAGTTGTCTTTCTTTAACAACTCTGTCAATATGAAAATTAAAATGCGTAGGCATCAAGGGATAGTGTTATTTTACTCCTTGATTTGTTAATATTTTATATACACAATTTTTGTAGCCTTTCTTTGTTGATTTCTGTAGATACCAGGTACTTATAGACTTTTAACTGCTTTAATATTATGTTTTGGAAAGCCGATAATTCCAATTCTTATTTATATTAACTTATTTCTCAATACTCTATCAAAGGCTTTCTCATAATCTAAAAACGGTATGTAAATTTGGTTATTGTAGGCTACTTGCGTCTCTTTTGTGCCAATTGATTCAGTATTAAGAGAGACTTGGACTGGTAAAAATAAATAAGGTACAATACCCAAATAAGAGACACTTTTTTTAACTGCTTATAAATGAGGATGGGATAGACATTTTTAATCTGAATGAGTGGAATACATACGGCATTTCGTCTATTTCTAGAATTGACAATACAAATTTTAGTCAGTTTTTATTGTAACTTTAAATTATAAAAAAAAGTAAAACTGGGAAATACTGATGTTTTGAAAATGGGTTCCAAATAAGAGATACGTGTGTTATTTAAGTTCATTATTGAACATGGAAAAAAATTATCATTTGGCTGAAAATTGAAGCAATATATAACATTGTGAAGTCATGTAGATACTTTAATAAATTCGGGCACATTTTAAAATTGAAGAGGTCAGTGCAACAGTGGTCTAACTCCTCTCAACAGAAATTCTGTTATTATTTGACATTTTTCCAAGTGGAATTAAGATGATTTACGAAAAGAACACAAAGTTGTTCAAATCGGACATGAATGTACTAATCTTATTTAGGCTACTATTGCTAACGTCAATATTTTGCTAGAGAAAGAAAAATGATAGAATATTAAATTTCGATCTCCATATTTTAATTTTCAGTTGATTGCACTTATTTTGCCGACCCCTTTAATTGACACAATTCTTATTTCGCTGAATTGAGCAAGTTGGACAAACGAAAGGTTCATCATCAGTGCTGCAGTCTTCGTGTGCCCAACGACGACATTTTGAACATTGAATCTATTTCTCCCCCCTGAGTCCTGGTGTCCTCTGAAAAAAATTCAGTGCAAAACAAGCACTCTCCATCATCATAATTTTCTCCATATTCCGAGTCACTAGAGTTAATTAATTCCATTTCCACATCGGATTCTTCATCACTGGACGAACTCAAGAAGTGCTTCTTGGACTGAGTTTTTCTGTGATTTTTGTTGTTTTCCGAACAACTTCTTACGAGCTCCGTCTTTTCTTTGATTTTCCTTATCTAAACTCTCTCTAATTTTTTTTCTGATCAGAACTGATATTATGATAGCTCCTTTTCCTGCCCTGGATGACTTTACATGCGACTACCCACTGGTTGAAGCTTACGGCTCTTGAGGTGGTGGTTCTTGCTGCTGCTGCTGCTTCTGTAGGCCTAACTGTGGTATAACCAAAGTCACCGTTTCTGGCGCGTGAAATAAGTAATGAGAACGTTGAGCGCGAGTAACTTATCTTTGCCATAGTCTGTGGGCATTAAAGCTGACAACTGTGACTCGCAGATTGCTTACGTCACATCTGTTTAGGAGGTGGTACCACTCTCAGTCGAAATGACAACAGATGCCACTGATCCTTGAGTACACTGACCAGTCCACTGACTGGTCAGTGTACTCAAGGACACACCCCAGAAACGCAAAGTGCGAGTGTCTTGCCTTTGACGCAGTCAGTGGACAACAAGACTGACAACTGTGATTGGCAGATTGCTAACGTGACATGTTGGATGTTACCGTTCTCAGCTACACTGGCAAAAAGTGCTCACTGACTGGCTTTTTACACAAGAATACGCGCCACAAACGCTGGCACTGGCTGTAGTAGCGATATTTACACAGGTCCAACAAAATTTTCGAAATCAGGAATCATAATTAAATTTAATAGTTTTAATAATTACACAAGACTTTTATTTGAAATGTATAGAGAATATTTTACGAATTAAGTACTTATGTTTTGATCCCCAAGTAAGGTAAATATTGTCGGACTAGCTGATTTTAATTGACTTTAGCTATTGATATTATTGTCATCTCAATGAATAATTAATTTTAGTCATTAATAATGATAATTTAATCATTTCAATTAGTAATTTTTGTAATGAATAGTTGAGGACAATGGATAATTAATAATTGACCTAATTTGTAATTAATTTTAATTAATAGTTCAATTAATCTTTCATTAGTTCTTATGTAGTTGTTGGCAGACAAACTGACATGACTAGAAGCATTAAAGTTTTTCGTAAACTCTCAAAGGTGAGCATCATAATAATACCAAATGAGGGTTCTAAATAAGAGATATTATCTCTTAATAGGACCCCTAGGTAACTCTTATTAGGGAACGGAGTAAATAAAAATGAAATAACTACCCAAGGTCATAAATTATTATCTTCCTTATCAGCAATCTACCTTATTATATGCAACATTTCGCTAGCAATTTTATAAAATTAATAATAAATTTGTTGCACCTTACATTAACTGCTGTTTTCTTCCTCAACAAAAACTAGTAAAAAGTTCAAAGTATGTAAAATTACTTTTCCTGCTCTCAGCTTCGTTGCTTACTTTCAACTGAGGTTAGACAAAGAACACGATGCCTTAGAAGCACAAACATTGATTTACCATAGTTGTCGAGAGATGGCAAATTATACCGGAGAAGTTAACAAGGTACCTCTTATTAGGGCACTGTCTCTTATTTGGGTACTTTACCTTATTTTTGTTGTTTTTACATAATTACTTTATATATTTGTTTAACATTCTGTCCTATGTTTCGCCCCCGATTACTACTTTTTACTATGTTTAAAATGCCACACGTACTAAAAAATTGTGATTTCTCAAAACTACGTTTTTGGTCAATAATAAAGTTCCTAGCGGCTTCCATTTGCTTAACTTTGCAAGAATACTCAGCATATTGCAGTACACAAAGCTGTACATGGAATCAGCTCTTCACCGAAAAATGTTCATGATATGAATTTTTAACTTTCAAAAATTAAAGAACATTATCAAGCAAAAATTATGATTTGTAAGAAAATTTTTATCTCTTGAACCATTTCTCAAATTTAAAAATCCATGAGCAGTTTTCTTTATCATGAAATGTAAGTCCTTCGCACAAGATTTTTGAAAGCAAAAACAATTCTGAAACCGTCAGAAATGTTTTGAATTTACGCATAATTTAATATCACTAAAATACGTGAAAATTAATATCTAAGGAACTAATGAATTAAACTTGATGATATGTTGTACTGTTATTTAAACGTACAGACACAACAAACCGGCCGAATTTGAAAGAAATTAATGAAAAACTTTACAAGTTTCAAAACTCAGTTCCGAAAACATTCTTCCGAATGCCAAAGTTCAAAACGCGATTTAATTCCGAATTCCATTTTTCCGAATATGAGTTTTGGAAGTCAATTTTTTTCTAATGCTATTATTTTCAGTTCCGAATTCCATTTTTCCGAATACAATTTTCCGAAGTCAATTTTTTCGAATGCTATTATTTTCAGTTCCGAATACGATTTCGAAAATATAACGTGTGTAACAACATCCACAGACGTGCGAAGTTTCTGGTTTAAGCGCGCCATCATAGATGTACGACCCTTGATAGTCGTCAAGAGGGGGAAAGAGATTATTACATCGCCTTGTCTATTATGAGAACAAATCTACGACGCCGGACAAAATTTATTTGGTCCGCACTAAGGAATATACTACTGCTCACTCGATTATCATTGGTCCAAATGATAACATTCTGGTATTAGAAGTTTAAGATAAAATATGTTATATCAAATAAAATACCAATCAACTACTCGAAAATTTGGTTTGGAATAATAACATTCGGAAAGCAGAATTCGGAAATCTGTATTCGGAAATTTGGTTTCGGATTTTTTCATTTCGGGAAAAAGTACATCCGGAAAATAAACATTCGAAATACTGAATTCGGAAAAATGACCTTGAATCCTCAGTCCCAGTGTCCCTTAAAACCGTTGCTTACGAGATTATAATCTCGTAAGCAACGCTTAAAACACAATCTGAGCACGATCTACCCTTTAAACAAAAGTACTTCGTATATGGCATATGCAGAATTCCTGGATTCATTGAATCATGATCATTGGTATCTAGTAGTTTAAGAGAAGTCGCTATATACTAGCATATGGATGGACAGACGCACATTCAGACGGAATATCGAAAATCGGCTTCATGTCAAATCCAAAGCTGTAGGCCTATTTCCTGAACGTGATATCCTGCATTGCAGAACATTGTACTTACTTGAAAAGAATTTTCTTAAAATATATATATCCTTCTGTGAAGACACGACGTACGAAGAACTTTCACCATTCTTCACCGTTCTGTAGTAATTAAACTAATGATACTTTAAATTTACCGGGAATTGCTGTTGATAGCAAAAACAAGAAGATAAGCGAATTATTCTGCGATATGGGATAGCTGTTCAGTTGTACGTATATTTTCTTATCTGTTTTGATACTACAGCAAACTACGCCCGAGATTTCTGCATGCTTTCTGAAATCTTTATATCGAAAAAAAAAAAAAAAGTTGTATTTTATCTACATCATCGTTTGTGTCTTTTCCTAGCAGTGAATGAACTTTGGTCCTGTACATAAGAATAAATTGAAACGGTGAGTTCAAAGACTCCCCAATTCTAGAGAAGTAAAATTTTCAGGAGATAAAAAACTGTATAAATCTGTATTTTTTAAAATAAACTTAATTTTTCAAGTATTATATTTTAGAATGATATCACAATATCAATTGTGCAATAAGTTTATGTAACATTATCAACAGTACCAACAAGTGACTGAATGTAATTCACAGCATCATTATGTAAGAATTTCATCAAATATTTCACATCATTCAATTTCTTTTCATTTACAGGAACCTGACCTTAGTAAGCTTTCTTGGAGGGAATTACAGGTTTTGCATTAGGTTTCAATACCTTTAAATATTGTGACATGATACCACTCATTGTGGTATCAACACAAACTTAATCAACATGGTCTCTACTGAACCTGAATCGCTTGTATTTTGTTACACTATACTTTTCCTTATTTTTGGTGATTAAAAAGTATTTTAAATTCATTCTGAAAATAAGTTATTTCATTACCATTTACAGTATAAACAGGGAATTTATTTTCAACTAATTGAATCTTTCTTTGATACATTTCCATGGACTCAACATTTCTTTTCATTTTTTTCAATGACCTTAAAATGCTCATCAGAAGGTAGAAAAGAATGTCCCCAAACTGGGAACACTTGTTCCACTTTCTTGAACTTACCAAGTCCCGAATTTGGGATCATATTGAAATTACTGAATATTTTAAGCCGTAATATCTGTTAGGAGCGTGGACGTGGGCATTTCTTACCATAACTGGATGAAATGTGTCTAAATCAATGCATTTAAACAAAAAGACATATTTGGAAAAGAAGGTGACTTGGGGAGTTTTTGAACTCACTGTTTCAATTCGAACAGAGAGTACGCAATGAAATTCAATAAATATGTTTACTTTCCAGTCTTGAATGAAAATAAGATGTTTGTTAATATATTAAGGGGTATTGATATATACGTTAACCTCAGAAAACATGTAGGCAGAAATATTGGGAGTGATTTGCTGCAGTATCACATCCTATCGTCTCTGGAATTCTTTGCCCAGTGAGATAAGGGATAGCTGGACGTTATCTAAATTCAAAATTAAGTTGGAAAAGCATATTTTGCCTAATGAAATTTATTATTAATAAATTATTAGATGTACAGTCTATATCTAATCATTTATAACTGTATTTCTTATTTGCATGATTAGTTGCCATTTTTTGTGTAGTTATTTCGATTAATAATATACATTTTTATCGTAATCTTTGTTTAATACTATGCAAATTTAACCTTTTTAATGGTTTAATGTTATTTCTTTTAATTTTATACTTTGTAATTTTAAACGTTCTTGTTTTGTATCTACGTTTTTGCGTAATTGGACGTTCTTCGCTGCTTACTTAAAATGTTGTATGTGTACATATTTCTGATGGTGTGGAAGAGAAGATCTAATGGTCTTCCTCCACCAAAGTAAATAAATAAATAAATAAATAAATGAATGAATGAATAAGTAAGTAAATAAATAAATAATAAATAAATAAATATCCGACAGATTTATCTCCTCTCACTACCATCTGTTTCCTAAATTATAAAGGAAACACTAAAATTGAAATAAGTTTACATCGAATGAAGCAGTAATAATTATTATTAATAAGTGATGTGGAAATGGAAAATTACTTTGCAGACAAAACCATAATTTTTAAAACGCTTACAATTGTATTGTTGTTTTATGACCGTTGTGCTAAGTGTGTAGAGTTTAAAACTGATTTGAATAACTTAAATAAAAATTTGTTTTTGGATAAAGTAACTTTTTCTACGTTAAGCTAAGAACTTATCAATACAGTCCTGCATATTACGCAGTCGAATAACTCATATTCGTTTTAAAATGCTCCTTAAAATTATTCATTCCACGTATTTCTTCGCCACAATTCCTATAAAAATAAATTTACAAGTACCAAGAAAGACACTGGACGTTGAGAGTTTTTTCTTCATCTTGTTATCTCAAAGGGAGTTCAAACGCTCTAAAAAATATGATATAATTAATCATAGGAACACACACCAACTTATTCTTCCCTGCTAGTTTGTTGTATTCTACTGTTTCGTCATAAACAATACTTCATAATGTGGCAATATTCACCATACTTTACTAATATGATCGCGAACTTCGACTCCTACAATCACAGTCCATTCCTGATCTCAAATTCATTTACCCACCAATTACCATAGACCTGAGTCTTCATTAAAGTTAAGTTTATATCTAGAATAGGCCCACCTAATTCTTTTACGTACAACTTTCTTCTATTTTTATAGCATGCCAACACACAATACTACATTATGCAACGAGCCTATAATGGTAGTAATTAAGGCGCGAGTATGTTTGTTTATGAAATGAGCGCAAGCGAGTTTCATAATTTTCATACGAGCGTCTTAATTACCATTATAGGCAAGTTTCATACGACTTTTTATGCTCGACCATATTTCTAACTTGAAATTATTCATAAGTAATTATTCATGTTATGGCTATCTAAGTGAAGAGCGGAACTGACATTCTAAATTGTGAGATGTGCGCAGACGCGAAAGTATTGATTTTTTCCGAGGAACGAATGTCATTGACCTTCATATAATCTAGAGAATAACATGAACATTAATCTTGATATAACCTGGAAATTGATTTAGAATTCAAAAACGAGATGACAAATTGAATTTATTTTAATATTATCTACAATTAACGCTAATTATTATAATAACAGAACATAACCTTCTGCGACAGTATTGCATTTCCAGCCTCCGTGACGTTTCGCTAGTTGTCTTTCGATTGCATATCCGAGAATAATCGATACTTGCGGTTTTATAATGCCACAATGGTGATTTCTCATTGGGTGAACAACTGAACTATAATGAATAGGTGTACTTTAATGAGGTGCATTAAAGGGCTACTACCAGGTGTATAATTACTACATTCCGGCATGGTCGAGCATAAAGATATACTCTACATGCAGAATGTTTCCTTTAAATGGTTTTAAAGTGACCAGCAAGAAGACTACAGAATAGTAAAATATGGACACGTGACAACTATTCTTATTTTATATCCTAAAGGTGAAAACTAACGATTTTCTACCTATTACTAGGCCTACATATGCTAGTGGATTATAGTAATTTTCTAGTTGTCGGGTTGAATTTTCCCTTGCCAACTTTGTTCCGAATTTCAGTATTGACAAACCGCAACTGATAGTTACTTTCTAACTGTTATGTTGACAGCATTGTTTGCTTTGAAGATGTTGCCAACGTTCATGAAACGAAAGTTACTAGCGAGTGTTATATGAAATTTGAACGTAATTAATATTTAATGATGTTAATGTCAATAATGTCAATAAATAATATACATAATAATCAATAAATAGCATTCAATTTAAGTGATATTTGGTTTTCGGAGTTCGTACTAAACCATACTCATTTCATGTGGTGAAGCAAAATAAATTTTTATGTTATATCTGATAAATCGATAACTGTTTAATGAAACCAATGAATTTCATGTTGCCAAACAAAATACATTTTAATATTAGTTCAATCAATCATAAATAAATGATAACATAAATAATCAGTAGGGCCTATTATTGTTTCAGTACGAAGCATTGTTATTTTACCTGCTTTGGTGATATTTGGTAACAGTTGGCAATAAAAAACGATTGTCATATATTATGAGCTCAGGAAAATGTCAACGTAGGTGGAGCGAGCCCGCCTTATAGGACCTAATTCACAATAGCGTTACTTTGTAAGGGATATGCAGTACCGTACCTACATTATATGACAGATGAAGTGACAAAAAATTGTGCCTGGAAATCTTTCAGTCTCTCTAAATCGCTGTTTAACATTATGTCGTCGCACTCTTTGCTTTTTGTTCCATTCACCTGTAAAGAGCGCCAAGTCTCGTTACTCGCGATTGTCTTGGAGTTATTTTTGTGTCTAATTGTAAGTTAATTTTCAGTGCAAGTTTATTTTAAATTATTCAAAGGAAACAAGGGCACATGGGAATAATGCTTCAAGCTCTTGGAGAATATGGTTTGACAAATTATCTTTCTATCAACGAAAATAAAGTCATAAGTATTCCATTCTCATTATCTGAAAAATGTAACAAACCTCTTACAGATATTAACCCATTAATGCCCAGCGTATGATAAAACATACGCGGTGGGAAATATTTTTTCATACATTTCCCTTTCAATTTAAGTTCACGATTTTTTCCATGTTGGCACTACATGGATGTGGTTTAAGATTCAAGTATTGTTGAACGCTCTGTTTTCGTTTCTGTTGCTGGTATGATGTTTCGAGTTTGGATCTGAGAGGAAGGAAAACATTGATTGGAATAAAGGTAAATATTTTCAATATAAATTATATTATTAATTATAAAACTAATGTTAATATTACTTGGTAGATATTCGTGAATAATTCAGGTCAATTCGCGTACATGTATCTTTGTATAGAAGCACAGCAGTTTTAGTTTCTTCATATGGTATGATATATCATACGCTGGGCAGTAACGATATTAATTTATGTATATTCTTATAGATGAATTCTCCTTCGAGCATGTGTGAGATGGATGACAATAGGAGCAAGAAACCTACAAATTATAAGCTTAGGGTGTAAGTATATGCAATTTATGATAATGTTTCCTTTTTATATTGTTGGTAACAATGCTTATTATAGTTTATATCATCTTTTTAGATCATATTTGGATGCAGAGCAGATAGTCAATCTACTATAAAATGCTGACAACAATGATGATGTTATAAAAGATATAAAAGGAGCTGAAGAAATTGAACTAGTGCTACTGCCACCACAAGATGGAAATGATAGCGACAAAGATGATGGGGCCAGCGATGATGAATGTATAACAAATATTCGAGATGTGGGAAAAGGTGTATTATCTGAGCCTGCAGAAATCAGAGTTGTTGCCAATGGTGATGTAAGAGATGTAGGTGGCGAGGTGGCAACTAATAACCATGACACAACACAAATAGCTCCTGGATTTAGCAGGGGAAATTTCCAGGCTGAAGACCCTCAGACATTGTCTACTGCTTCATTTCAAGGACGAAAGGAGAAGGGGAATGTACGAAAATGGAATAATGTCAGTTTTAGTCGGGGCATGAATAAGTCCGTCACAAATACACAAGTTTCTGTTAGAAATTTAGATATTTCATCCATGTCTCCTGTAGATTTGTTCAAACATGTATGGAATCATTCGTTTATTACTCACATAATTCGAGAAACTGTAAAATATGCCGTCATGAAAGGTTATCCAGATATCATAGTATCTATGGAAGACATATATCAATACTTCGGCATTTTGCTTTTGTCTGGATATCTCAAATTGCCTTCCCGAAGAATGTACAGGGAGACTCGTCCTGATACCCATAACAATCTAGTTGCAAACTGTATGACCAGAAACAAATTTGAAACAATTCATCGCTTCCTTCATTTCAATGACAATAACACAATTGATAAGAATGATAAAATATACAAACTTAGGCCCCTCTTCAAACATCTAAATGAAATGTTCCAGAACATGATTGACATTGTTCCAAATTCATATTCAGTTGATGAAGCAATGGAACCATATTTTGGTCATCACAGTATGAAGCAATTCATACGAGGAAAACCAATCAGATTTGGGTATAAGCTTTGGTGCTTGACGACGTCTGCAGGGTACCTTGTAAAGTTCGAACCGTGCACAGGGAGAGTGGAACGAGCACCAGGAGTGACTCTAGGAAATGCTGTTACAGAGATGCTTTGTGTTGGATTGTTACCTGATGGCAGTAAACTGTTTATAGACAATTATTTCACTTCCTGCGGGTTATTAGAAAAATTTTCAACAGTAAATATCACTTGCTTTGGAACTATAAGAGCTGATAGAATTGAAAAGGCACCTCTAAAGGATCTGAAAAAATCCGCTAGAGGTACTTGCCATGCCATCAGAGACACATCTAGTAATCTCACCCTTGTCAGATGGAATGACAATGCTCAGGTTACTATAGCAACAAATGCAACAACACCAGATGCAGTTTCTTTAGGCTCATGCTCGCGGTGGAGTTGTAAGGATAAGAGAAAAATCAGTGTTCCACAGCCGGAAGTTATAAAAATGTATAATGCGGGCATGGGTGGTGTGGACCTGTTTGACAAATTGAGAGAACTCTATCGACTTCGAATACGGTCCAAGAAATGGTACTGGCCACTTATCAGATTCTATATCAATGGATCAGTAGTCAACTTGTGGATGCTGTATAGACAACATCAAGCAATATCTTTGTTGGAATTCACAAGACAAATTGTAACGTCATTGCTTGCAGCACCACAAATGGGCATTTGTAAGGCAGTAACACCTAAAGGGAAAAACCAAGTTCTCTATGAAATACTTTATGATAGACTCGATCACCTAGTTGTTTGGCAAAGCACTCAGCGCAGATGTGCTTACTGTGGGAAATGTGCTAAATTTTGTTGCATCAAATGTAATGTTGGTCTTCATCCTGATACTTGCTTTCTAAAATATCATACAAAATGAAGAAATTCGAGTAAAAGAATGTTGTTTATGTGCCTAAAATACTAATTAAAGTGATTAGACATGGACATATTGTTTAAATAATGGTTCAACATTTTTGTCTTACATTGTAGGGGCCTATTAAGAATTTGCATGAAACCGATACTGTAAATGCCCAGCGTTTGTTATATCATACAGGTCATATCTGCTATACCGGAGGAAACAAAATTGTAATATTTGTTCTTTTGTACTCAGTAAGGTGTAATAAATCATATATTACAAAATTATATGATTATGAATTTCTTTTTTTCTCTGGGCATTAATGGGTTAAGTTACATAAACTCTGATTGTTGCCTTATACATTATGAATGTCCGATTATTAAGGAGTCCTCTGAAATTAACTATTAGGCATAATTTTCGACAATAATTTAAAATGGAACCGTAATAAATTACGTAAAATTATATATTCCTTTGTTTTATTGAGGAATTACTTGTCAATAAGTTTATTACGCACAATATACTTAACATTATTTCAATCGGTAATTATGTATAGAATTATAGGATAGGGTAGCTTATTTAAAACCAATTTCAATCCACTTCATTTATTACAGAAGAAAATAATTAAAATATATCTTCATAAACCTATTGATTTTCCATCTCAAAAATTTTTAAACTTTAAGCTTCTTAAAATAAGACAAATTTATTATATTGTATTAATAAAAGTCATACATAAAAATCGAAATAACTTTGAATTGTATTCTCATAGTTATGAAACAAAAGGTATAAATTCTTTAAGATTGTTTGAACCAAAATGCAATACTGCTAAAATATTTAATCATAGTAGTACTTTAGGACCAAGAATTTACAACAAATTTATATTTAAATATTCTAATCTTGTCAATTCTAATAGTATTAAATTTAAAAAGTTATGTATGGAGTTTATAAATAATGAAAAATTGTAAATTTAAATGTATATATTCTTACTGTGTAGTAGACATATAACAAATTGTATTATATACTTCTTAATTTAAAATCAGGAATCCGGCCCTAGCACGAGTTCTATTCTTTCAGGGGTGTAGGCTAGGCCTATACTATATTTTATGTTACAAGTATTAGCAAAATAAATGAATAAAAATGAACAGACTGCAAATAAAACAATTGAGAAGCGGTTGAATGCACGTACTGAAAATACGACTTGCGAAACTCTGCAGGCTAATAAACAGAAGTTCAAACGTACAACATTTCATAATCTAATTTTCTTTCAATTTATTGCGAAAATATTCAAATCGACACAGATCAGATCACTGCAGATGCTCGTAAAGTTTCTTCTCCCCTCCCCTCTTGTCCTATCAGTTCTGAGAAACGTCTGTGCCAAACAGGAGGTCCATTGTGCTTTGTAAGCACTTACTGAGTCAAGGTCGATCGGTAAGTCCACTCTTGCACTCGGTCAACAGCATGTATAGAATACAGTGATTCCCCGGTTGGGAACATCAGCAAAATTTCACTCTTTATCAGTAGCCATATACAAGGGCAGACGTAGGAATAATTCTTTTATTGTAAGGCTGTAGAATCAAGACACAACTGCGATTTATCTTACTAAATGCTTACTTGCATAATGTGGTAGTTGCGCGTGCTCTTGTAGCTGCCGATCGCATTAAAAGATAAGGGTGTACAGGAAGCATCAAGGTGACACATTGTAATATGTACTTTCCAATATCTCTTGCACTTTTATCGCTATGATGTTCATATTATTACTACTGACAGTTCTGTTAGTAGTTAAATTTTTCAAACTACAGTTATGTACAATATAAAGTAATATATAAAGTAGGGACTTTATTCTTACCAATTTTCGGGATACTCGCGTGGTTTTCCACAGTTACTTAGGCAAATGTCGGGTTAGAATTTTCATTGCCATGGTCCATTCTCCTTCCTTTTCCCTGTAGAAAAAGAATTTAGATTTCATATATCATTCGGCTTTATCATCTCATTTTTTATTATTTTTAGTAGGTTATTTTACGATGCTGTATCAATATCTCAGGTTATTTAGCGTCTGAATGCGATGAAGGTGATAATGCCGGTGAAATGAGTCCGGGGTCCAGCACCGAAAGTTACCCAGCATTTGCTCAAATTGGGTTGAGGGAAAACTCCGGAAAAAACCTCAACCAGGTAACTTGCCCCGACCGGGATTCGAATCCGGGCCACCTGGTTTCGCGGCCAGACGCGTTAATCGTTACTTCACAGGTGTGGACATCATCTCATTCCATAGGCATATTCAGGTCATGGCTCATGACTAGACATCGGATTTTTAGGCACTAAAAATTGCAGTTTTAGGCGCCTAAAATAAGCTCAAAATTTGTAAAATTAGGCTCTATTTTAATGAAAATAGGCATTTTAGGCACATCAAGGTAGCATACTTATTTCTTTCACTGAAATTTTTAGTTATACACTAAAATACGCAAAAAAAAGTATGTTTAAACATTAAAAAAGAATACTATATTATATTTATAAACAGAGCTGCACAAATTTAATATATTGAAACTAATGAAATAATGATTATTGATATCAAGATTACTCATTTTAAGTTATTGAAATTCAGTTCCATGCTCAGACTTTATTATAATTATCTGCACAGTACACCACCAGAATGTTTTCTAAATTCTCCACAGTTAACCTTTGCCTTTTGTCACTGAGAATCATTTTGAAAGCAGAAAAACTTCGAATAATTTCGAGGGAAAAATTGTTCCGGAGCCGGGTATCGAACCCGGGACCTTTGGTTTAACGTACCAACGCTCTACCACTGAGCTACTCGGGAACTCTAACCGACACCAATCCAATTCTTCCCTCTATATCCACAGACCTCAAAGTGGGCTGACAACCGTCAAGCAACCAACTTCGAGTGCACACTAACTCCGTGTGACTTAAACTGTGGTTTTCTGTTAACGAACAGTGACGTGTATTATGCAAATCAAGATTTCAGGTATAACTCCCTGTAAAGTTGATTTGAATAATTTCGAGGGAAAAACTGTTCCGGAGCCGGGTATCGAACCCGGGACCTTTGGTTTAACGTACCAACGCTCTACCACTGAGCTAAGCTTGACGGTTGTCAGCCTACTTTGAGGTCTGTGGATATAGAGGGAAGAATTGGATCGGTGTCGGTTAGAGTTCCCGAGTAGCTCAGTGGTCGAGCGTTGGTACGTTAAACCAAAGGTCCCGGGTTCGATACCCGGCTCCGGAACAATTTTTCCCTCGAAATTATTCAAATCAACTTTACAGGGAGTTATACCTGAAATCTTGATTTGCATAATACACGTCACTGTTCGTTAACAGAAAACCACAATTTAAGTCACACGGAGTTAGTGTGCACTCGAAGTTGGTTGCTTGACGGTTGTCAGCCCACTTTGAGGTCTGTGGATATAGAGGGAAGAATTGGATCGGTGTCGGTTAGAGTTCCCGAGTAGCTCAGTGGTAGAGCGTTGGTACGTTAAACCAAAGGTCCCGGGTTCGATACCCGGCTCCGGAACAATTTTTCCCTCGAAATTATTCAAATCAACTTTACAGGGAGTTATACCTGAAATCTTGATTTGCAGAAAAACTTCTTTCAACCGAAACTGATGTGAGAGGCGCAAATTTTAAATTAGGTACAATAGAAACATCAATACTTACTGGAAAATTTACACTTTCCCCGATATCACTCTTGATACTTTTTCCAACAATGAAAATCCTACATTCTTATTTAATACGTTGTCCCACTTATTTTTAACTTTTTTCCCAGTTTCGCCCAAAGCAGAATGTATGTTCACTTGAGCTTCCTTTACTAATGCTATTTGGCTACAAAGAGATTGTTTTTCACGTTCTAATTGTTCAATGCTTGCAGGTATGAAAGAAAAGTTTGATGTTATGTAGGCAATATCGTTTTTCACTCGTGAGTCATTCAGACAATCTTTCACTGCTTTCACACACGCTGCACTATCAATTTCAGGTAATTTATCAATAACTGTGACCACTTCTTTAAAATACTTAGAATAATACACCACTGACTGAATCCAGGTTCCCCATCGTGTAACAACCGGCTGAGGTGGGAGTGGGATATCTGGAAAGTTCTCTCTGAATATTGAAATCCTGGATGGGGCTTTACAAAAACATTTTTTTGTGTTAGAAATAAACGAATTGACAAGAGGAAATTCATTCCGGATTGTTTCAGAAACCCTGTGAAGGCCATGTGCTAGACAGGTTACATGCGTGAGGTTAGGATAAAATGTTTTAAGAAGTGGAGCTGCAGCAACCATGTATGAGGCAGCATCAGTACAAAACAACAGAACTTTAGAATTGTCTATATTACCTGAGTATAAAGACTGTAGGCCTTTATTTACAAAATAAGCAATGGCTTGGCTATTCACTTTCGAAAGTTCCTTAACACATACGAGGTGTGGAATCGAAGGTCCATCAGGACTAAGTTTTCCTACTACCATATTTGCTATATACCTATTCATAGGATCTGAGGTTTCATCCACAGAGACCCATATGTAAGAATCACCTATATTCTCCCGAATGGAAGCTAAAGTTTCATTGTATATTCTGTCTAAGTAATTTTTTCTTAGGGTCGACTCAGATGGGATATTTTGTTTGCAGTATTTTTGTAAAAACTGTCTTAAAACCGGATTTTCAATTGCATTCCAGGGAATGTTAGCAGCAACAAACGCTCTGGTTAAATCAGCATAGAAATTGCTGCTGAGATTGGATGAAGTAGGCTGTGTTAGTAAAGTTTGTTGCAGTTGATTTTTCTGCTGAGCTTTAGCCTTATGAGCCGCTCCTTGCACATGCTGCTTTAGGTGGCACTTCTTTTCTTGCGAAATCTAAAAATGTAAAGTAAACTGAATTAAAATAAAATCCTAATTGTTGTATTGCCGTATTTCTATCACAAAGTTAGTGGGTTCGAACAATCAAAATTTTAATGACCTGCAAATACTTTAACTATCGGAATTTAAAAGGTTGCAGTGTAGTGGTCTTAAAAAGAATTATACCTCAGGATAGCTCAGTCAGTGTATAAATATTATAGGCCTACTCATTAAAATTAATAGAATTTATATATTTCAACTATTGTTACATACCTGTTTGCTACAAATCTTGCAGAATATTATTTTTCCATCATAAGTGAATTCTGAATATTCTGTTAGCCATTGCCGGATCAATGTAGATTTTGCACTTATATTTTTCGGCATTATTGCGTTAAACTTCACAGGAAAACGTCCTACCACTCAAAACTTCTCAACACAAATAAGGTGAGGGAAAGAGCAACTGTTAACGAGCATTCAAATGAACCGTTGTTATTGAGATTCAATTGGACAAAAAAAAAGTACAAAGTTCCACTTATTGTTGCATTTCCTGGTAGTGTTAACACTAGGAGGGCCATTCTTTTAAATATTTTGTAACAGTTTACCCTACTAATTCGCAGTTTTACGACTTTTCATAAATATTTCAAAAACACCCTTTCTCCAAAAATTGTGATTTTATGACACTCTGAAGGGCAGTACAGCTAATCGGTTTCAGACCGAAAACAGTCATTTTTATAGTATAGTATATCTCTGAATCGGTAGCAGCACATGTTGTGATTGTTGCCTGCTTCAAAACTAAGGTTGGTTCTTTGTCGGCATTTATACCTCCAAACATGTTAAATTCGGTAAAATCTATTGCGAGTGTCGTGAGATTCAAAACATTTTGTTTCCTTTATCAATGGTTTCATGGCCGGTGTGAAGCAAACTTTCCACTTTTTAAATGCCTTAAATTTCGCAGTGAATGCATGTATAAATTATAAAAAGTAAGAGTAAAATGCGAAACTTTACAGTGAGTTAGGCATTTTTAGGCGAATATTAACAAATTAGGCTCTAATAACCGTTTTAGGGCATTTTAGGGCACTATAAAACTCTTTGAATACCTTTCAATTTCCATGAAACACAAATATTAATAATTATTTTTACTTTTCTCCTAAAGAAACAAAATAGGCATTTGCCCTAGAATCCGATGTCTGCTCATGACGCATGTCTTCGTCCGCTTGCAGGAGAGGCGTCCTCTCCGAAACCTTCTTTGAGTTCTGAGGCTTTCGCAATATCTCTGCCAGAATTCATCCCTTAAGAGCACTTCCGAGGGCGCTTCGACGCTTTAGAAGGACTGTCGGAATGGATCATGTGCTGCTTGGTCACTTTGCGGTATGAACTTAAGACGGGAGTGTAGGGGACCAATTGGGTAAGCAGGTGAGGGGTCTCATGCGACCGGTGGACTGGTACAACTCATTCTCATTTATCTGTCGGGATGCACAATAGGCCGAGTCGACGTGCTAAAGGGTCGTCCCTAACTCTCCCCTAGCCACTTACTACTACCACCACCACCACCACCACCACCACCACCACCACCACCACCACAGCTTTAAGTGAACTATGCACGTGCATATGCAAGCGAAAAACTAGACTGACTGCTCACGTGACTTCTATTTTGTGAAGTTGGGCAGAACAAACATGGACCACTTAAACAATTACGCTAATATTTACAATTTAAATTATTTACACGATGTGTATCTAGAATACGCTATTTTTACCATTTAAATTATCATAAAGAATAATAGACCTACACTTATTTTCACTTTTATGTAGTGTTGTGCATTGTAATGCAAAGCATTTTATTTCATAATACTAAAGTCTATTTATTTTGTAAATAGTGTAAAATATATGTTCATCAATGTAAGGGCACATTATTTAGTGAAAATAATACAAATAGCGCATTTTTTTTCTAGTGTACATAGTGTAAAGGGGCTGTCAGATATTGACTACTTTCAAAAGCCGATTTTGTCAAAAAACTGTTTTTCGTCTCTAGAATATGAGCGCGATCTTTCTTCAAACATTGCTTTTGTAGAATATGATTTTTATTTTAAATATATCAATTTTCCTTCATTATGTTAATAATTCCTTTGTTCCAAATTTTCTTATTTATTTTAACACTAAGTTGTAATTGTTTAACTCTTAGACTTATATGTATCTATACACATCTACAGTTTGCTTTTACTACTATTATTATTATTATTATTATTATTATCATTATTATTATCATTATTATTATTATTATTATTATTCAGTTGTTTTCTGTATTGCTGTTATTTATATTATATGCTATGTATTTTCATACCGGTTGTGTGGTTGTCTTATGACAAGCAAATTTCATATAATCAGTTACTTTTTGAATTTAATTATAAAACTTTAAAATCTCGACGATTAATAGATAGTCAAATTTTACTCTATAAGACTGTTAACGGTATATTGAATAACTGTGATTTTCTTAAATTCCTTCAGTTCAATGTAAAAAAAAAAACAGAATTACTTCATAGGCAACCTTTTGTTATTCTCATTCCTAGAACTGTTTTCTTCAAGAACTCTCCATTGTTTGTTATGTGTAATACTTAAACTCTCTGTCTTTAAACTGTAATTCTCAATTAGATTTCAATTTAACAGTTGAAAAATTTCATACAATATTAAAAAGAATTGTATTTCCTTAGACATTTAAATTATGAAGAAGTGTATTATAATGTTTTTACTCTAGTTTTTAAATAATTTTGCATCATTATATTGACATTTGGCACTATATTAACTGCGATATTATATTATAGCATCTATTATCGTTATGTATTTTCTTTCTTTCGTTTGTGTTGTTTGTTTTTTTATTATGTATTTTGTGTATGTATCTGTGTAAGCCATCTGTAATTGGAAGCCTGCTTCTGTTGGTGGTGGATTTAAATTAAAAAAAAAATACTTTCTTTTTTTTCGTTAACACTAATATCTAGGTAATTGTCATTGTTTCAATGCAACCTATACTGATTATACTAAATTGTACTATTCCTTTAGTTGAGTGATTATATTCTTATGTATTAATTTTTATTGTAGTTTTTTAAGTTAATGCTTGTATATCGGAATGTATTTTCCTGTTTGCGATTCTATTCATTTATATTCAATGTTTTTTATTATTTTTTATTATTTTTTTAAGTTAATACTTGTATACCGGTATGTATTTCGTGTATATGCTTTGAACCTTGTTGAGTGGAAGAGAAGGCCTGATGGTTTTAAATCTGCCAGGGAAAATAAAACTATTATTACATTATATTTTTAATGTAATAGGTTAGTCTAGTTTACGTAATATTAGCTAGGCTAAATAGTCTCGAGGATAATAATCGAATTTCAATTGGACCGATTAAACTTCATGTGCATCATTTTAGGACAAATAGAGACATAATAGCTAGAGGCCTACTTAATATGAATAAAATCCGTTCATTAATTTAGGAGAAAGGATACTGCAAAAACGTAGTCCATTTCCTTGTGTAAATTCTTAAATCAGTTTTCTTGCAGTAGTCTACCACAGTGCATTTCCTTTTTACATCAAATAATGAGGAAGTAGGCCTAAAGGTATGTGCACTGGAGATGGATATATGGATACGTGGCATTTCAAGGCAGGTTATCTTCCGGTATTGCATAAAAATAATAAAAAAAATACAAACGATTAGGGAAAACACGGAAATTTTACTTGAAGCAAGTAAAGCGATAGATTTGAAAGTAAATCCCGAAAAGACATGTCTCGTGACCAGAATTTTGTACGAAATAGACGAGGTAAAAAAATTCAAATATCTTGGAGCAACAGTAACAAATACAAATGACACTCGGGAGGATATTAAACGCAGAATCAATATGGGAAATGCATGTTACTATTCGTTGCGAAACTTTTGTCATCTAGTCTGCTGTAAAAAAATCTGAAAGTTAGAATTTATAAAACAGTTATATTACCGGTTGTTCTGTATGGTTGTGAAACTTTGACTCTCACTTTGAGAGAGGAACAGAGATTAAGGGTGTTTGAAAATAAGGTTCTTAGGAAAATATTTGGGGCTAAGAGGGATGAAGTTACAGAAGAATGGATGCAGAACTGCACACATTGCATTCATCTGACATAATCAGGGACATTAAATCCAGACGCTTGAGATGGGCAGGGCATATAGCATGTATGGGGGAATCAGACAGAAGCTGGCCTATACGGACTCTGCTCTAAGTTTCACTGAGACACATTTTAATTAATCGAACTAATTTCTTGGTAATACCAAATTCAATAAGAATGTTATATAAAACTTCTCTCTTAACCGAGTCATATGCCTTTTTGAAATCTATGAAAAGGCCTAACTGATGTACTGTACTCTTATACTCCCATTTTTTCTCAAATAGTCTATCTGTCGAATACAAAAAAATCTGATGATCCCCAATAATTATATATATATATATATATGAGTAGTTTTTGGAAATCACTGACTTCGCTTTCTAGGTGACTAAATTGAGTTATATTTCATTCTGATTGATAAAATTAATATTTCCTTTGTAGGACTATTGTATAATAAGAAACGTTATTCTAATTTTTGCTAATAAAGTGTTCGAAATAGGCCCAGGGATTTAGTTGAAAAATAATAATTGGAGCTCACCTAACACTTAAAAATTGTCCGCAAGGGTTCGTGGGGTTGAAGTTCTTCGGTCATATTTATTTTACGGGAGCTCCGAAATCATCCGAGTAAAACCCTTATATCTCGCGTAGCACTGGATCAAACTGATGCCGGAGGTGGGGGGCTATTTAGTCAAATTAATAAACACTAAGAGAGCTGTATGCTTTACCAAAATCAACTGTAATTAGTTTTACAATTTTGTCCATTCAGCTAAAGGTTTCTCTACACTTCTCTGTGGATATTATTCCTGTCGTGTTAACAGCATAAAAAATGAAGGAAAAAATCATCCTGTTTACTTTCAACATTTCTAACCCATTGCGCTAGCTATCATGTTTTCAGAGTACTATGCAATTTTACAGCCTTCGGCATTAAAACATGGCAATACATACTCGTAAGTTAAAGATACAAGGTTTCTAACTGGCACAGATTTATCAAGAAATACAAGTTGTAAAAAATTGTTATTTTCTAAAGCAATGTCGATTTTATTTTGTAAAATATTTTTTCTAATCAAACTAATAGACACAACGAAATAAAATTAACTTTATTTTAATAATTCAAATATTTTTTTACAATTTGTATTTCTTGATAAATCTGTATTCTGTAAAAATTAATATTGGCCCATTGGCGGTATAGGGTAGTTTTTATAATTGGTTATTTTACGACGCTTTATCAACAGCCATGGTTATCTAGCGTCTGAATGAGATGAAGGTGATAATGCCGGCGAAATGAGTCCAGCTCTGAAAGTTACCAAGCATTTACTCTTAATATATTGAGGAAAAAAACCTGAATCAGGTAACTTATCCCAACCAGAATTTGAGCGGGGCTCGCTTGTTTCACGGTCAGGCATGCTAATCGTTACTCCACAGCGGTGGACTATATAGGGTAGTTAATCTCCCCTTAATTGAAATGAGTGCGAACCATTTGCACGGCATTTAAGAAAAGCTAAAAACTTTCGATACTCGCGTCTACAAATTTTACAAGCTACCGGCACTTTGTACCGACACAACACAGAAATAGCCCTAAAACCTTCTGCAGTTTTTGCTTTTTAGCTGCTCTTCACAGAGAGTCGTTCACGTTACCTAACTCGGTTTGCAGTAAAGATTGTCTTTGAAATATATTGTGCGTCTCTTCAGTCTTGGTAAATTGATTATACAAAAAAGTATCAGCAGGGCTTTTGTTGATCCTTTCTTGAAACAAGTTGTTCAGAGACCTACAGTATTTCCGCCGTTATGTCACTTTTACTTTCACATTTGAAATTGAAACTAAACACGCTGCCTCATTCCTCTTAGTTCCTTCATCCCTGGCCTTCCCAGGTAAACGGCAAACCGGTATTCCCCAGCTGTAGCGTGTAGTCCAGTGCTCAAAGTGTGTTCTGTGTGTTGTGTTGTGTAGCAGTGCTCGAACGATTCATTTCGCTAACTTACACTTAAGTGGAAAGACTCGCGTCTGTGGATGTTATTATTAGACCCCGTAAGTATCATTTATCTATGTCAGTATAATAAACGTGAGAGATAGATAAGGATAATCATTTTTACTTTCTTGTTATAGGAAGTACATTATAATAGTGAAGATACTGCGTTCTTTCTAAAAATTGATTTCTAGATTCTCACGCAAATACTCCTTTCCAGTACTCATATTGATTTTTTTTTTGTCGTTTATCGATTTGTTCGTGTTCCGTCTATCGTATAGCCTTTACTTTCAAATTCTGGTATGCATTTTGTTAATAATAAACTATTCAGTATAATATTGCCCACGAGTGACAGTGAATGACTTTAATACTGGTGACAGACTACAGTCACTAATCGCGATTATCGACCTAATCGCGATAGTGTTTGTAGTGTGTCACCAACGAGTTAGAAAGAGAAAGATATAGAGTGGTCATTGCGCCGCCATGTTTGAAGAAAATTGAACGACCGTCGGTAATGAACTTATGCGCCCAAAACAAAGTGGGCGTGGTGATAACTGACATTAGAATCGTCAGCTGTCATAATTTCGTTTGCATAAATCAGTTAAACTGGAGTGGAAATACCTAGTATTTCGTCAAATACGTGCTAGGAACTTAATCTAAACTTATGTACGCTAAATTTACAACACTTGAGCTATTCCTAGAAGGAATGCTTAAAAGAATAACCTAAGCAAAATTGTCATGTAGTATGACAAGAAGTCCTAGCAAATATAGTGAAGAAAATGTTAATATTCCTAGGTTCTTTTAAATGCGACCTGCAAGATTGCCTATAAAATGAACGAGTATGATTCGGATGATTTTATTAAATTGTTTTCTCAGTCTCTACACGTTGCAAAACTATTTACTATACCATAAGATATAGAATGAAAGTAGGCCCTATCTGTAGTAAACAACCTTTACCTCCAAGCTTGTAACGTGGGTGAAACATGACAAAACACGCTTTCAGTTTTTTTGTTACAGTAAAGTATAATTATTATCGAAATGTGAACGTGAGGCCAACAGCCGGCTGGTCTGTCTCAGCCTTTCAAGGGCTGTGGCACCACAGATAATTATTAGTGTATAATTGAGCACCCACGTACAATAATGGGGTAAGTAGTTACGAAATATATTCATACTTAACCCATTATTGCACGTGGGTGCTCAATTATGTTCTTTCATGTCCTTCCAGTCAAAATACTAACAACAATACGACCTACCCCAGAGTTTTGCGTTATTTTGGATGCGAGTGTCGAAATATAATTTTAATATTTGATTGCTATTACTAGGTTTGAAACGGAATTGTAGAGGTTTTATCCGTATTTAGTTTAACTTTATTACTAGTGAACCATTTATTTGATTAATCGTTTGTCTTCGAAATCGAAATAGGCCTACTTCTTATAAGCTACAGCTCATCGTCTTCTTGTATAAGCAGTAAGGACAGAAGGAGCAGAAATAAAGGATGCCGGTGTCGAAATACAGTTTTAATATTGTATTGCTATTTGTTTTTCACTGGGCCTGAAACGGAATTGTATTGGTTTTATCCGTATTTAGTTGAAGTACATTACCAGTGAACCATTTAATTTTGTTTATGCCGGGCGTTGTTACACATTTATGCATGAAAAAAAAATGCTGCTAATTAACAAAACTATGGACTTAACTTCATAAAATTTACATGAAATACGATATATCAGTTGTCTTTTTCCTTTTGACATTGCAGTTATATGCAGCACACATAACAGGCATGTTTTTTCTTTGTTTTTTTTATACTTCTTACCTCCGTTATACAACATTGTAAGCGGACGAATTTTTACAAAGGTGGGCGCTTAGCTCAGATCTGCCGTGTTTCGCGGTGGCACCTCAAAGAGCGCTATACAGGACAACATGGCCACTCTATAGTCGTCTCTTTCTAACTCGTTGATTACTCCTCAATCGCAAGCTAGCTACCAGAGCCTTCTTCAGTTACAAGCCGGAGCATGGGGAGGTTTGGCAACTCTGAGTGGAGGCGGGAGATTCTAAAGTGATATTGATGTAATTGTGCTTGCTCATTGCATTCGTTGTATGTAACGTGTGTTTTTTTCAGTATTCCTTTATGCACAAAGGTAAGATCAAGATTCAGAGAAGTGATGTAAATTATTATGGATTCGAAAATAGTGTTTTATTGCAATCAATTAGCTATACTTCAGAATACGGCGTAAGTAGACTACTTACATAGAAAAACTGCCACTTAAAATAATTACAAAAAAGCATGTTTTATTGATAGTACAAAGGTAAATAAATAAATAAGATATTCCTTGCACCGAAAATAATAAAATCAGTAATGCAATAAAGACGTAAGTTCCTATGCAGTATTAATAAGTTCCATTCAGTTAACAAATTTGTGGCTAGCAAATTGACAATGTTTTGCGACTTTATGGTGTTTCACCTGTAACGTGAAAGGTCTAGGATACATTTTAATATTATCTTATGCGATTATCTATAGTGCTTTTCTATAAATACCGTATTTCAGATGCCCAGGAAGCCAGTTTTAGTTTGAACCTGGCCAGTCACTATAACAATACTGTCTACAGAAAACAACCTAAGAATGTAAATTATGCAAATAAAATAAAAATGTAAATAGAGGAAACTATTGACATATTATAATAAAATATGAGGATGTAAATACAGTTACGCCAAATATAAAGATCTAAGAAGAAACATGCCTCCAATATAATACGTAACAAAACACATCATTATATATTATGTGCCAATTAGCGTAAACTCAGTGAACTTTAAATCCTGTAAATACGAAGTGAAAAGAAACATGTTTATACCGGTAATTAATTTATTACAAAAGAAATAATATTAATCAACAAACCTTGAAAACAACAAATTGAGTGTATGCATCTACAAATTATAGGTAGTTCTGACGTATAGCAGGCATTCCGAATCTTCAAGAAAACTGCAACATTTATGGGATCACAAAACAGCTGTTTACAATGAACTTGAAAATCAACGGCGTAACTTTATTGATATAGCAGGCGAGACCCTACAGCGCTATTTATTTTGCTACCGGTATTATGGTAGACGAAACTAAAGATGCAAGTAAAATTGAACAGTTATCTGTCGTCTTTCGTTTTAATATAAATGACAAAGTTCATGAACGCTTTTTAGGTTTTAGACCAGCTAACTTGTTGGATGGACGCCACTTCACTTCTAACTTACATAAAAGAAACACTGAGTAAGTGTGGTATAAATATGCAAAACTGTATTGCACATACTTATGATGGTGTCAGTGTAATGAAAGGATCAGTTAGTGGTGTACAAACTCTATTTAGAAAAGGTGTACCTCAAGCAATTTATACCCATTGCGTAAATCATAGACTCGTTACTGTTGATGTTTGTAAAAATGTTGTGCCAACAGCTTTTTCTCATTACTACAAAAGTTGTATGTTTTTATGTCAGGATCAGCCCTGCATTCCCTTTTTATTAATGTTCAGCATGAAATGAGAAAATCTGTTACAGAACTGAAAACTCTGAGTGAGACGAGGTGGATTTGCCAAGCAGCAGCCTGCGAAGCTACGAAGAAAACGTTGCCTGCCATTATTGTCACGCTTCACAGACTAGCGGAAAATAGAGGAAGAGGAGATTGGTCACAAGAGACTTATGGGTTACTTAATTCTATAGATATGGATTTTTAGTTCATTTGTGCGTATTTAGTGCCTTGTTGAAAGATATAAAAATTGTGTCTGATGATCTGCAGAGTAAAGGTTGTGACATTAGTAGTGTGTACACTTTGATTGAAAGCACTATTGATCGCCGAAAGCTTCTACAAAACTGTAGGGAGGATTTTAGAAAAATATGGCTAGAAGCTTGTTTACTGAAAGAAAATGGAATTCAAGACAGCAGGTGTGGAAGGTCATGCTGTCTTCCTGAACGCTTGAAAAAATTGGTTTATGTACAGTATTGTCATAAAGAAAAACTTGAGTCAGAAGATGATTACTATGCGCATGCTTTTCTGCCAATTCTTGATAAAATTTAAAGTGAATTGGAACGCAGATTTTCTGAACATAGTTCAGTCATTAAAGGCATGAAGTGTTTGCAACCTGGATCTAAGAATTTCTTGGATGTGAAATAATTACGTCCCTTAGTGCACAAGCGATACCAACAAGGCACCACTTATGAGGCAACTAATCCAGGAGATAATGGATAGGGCGGCTAATTATATCCCTTAATTGTTGTATTTTATTTTTTTAGAACATTGTTCATTAGATGTTTCTTTCCATAATTCATCAAATTGCTGAAGGATAAATTTTACACAATGGGATCCTATTTTTACACAAGTAGAATCTAATTTATGAGATTTGTATCTTGAAATATTGTTCCTCTTCGATTAAATATTGCTATGAGACTGTATTGCATTGTACAGTTATTGAAAACATAACTTTTCGGCTTGGTATTACTGCCTTGTGTTGAATTCTTCTGATTTTTATTGTCTATCGGAGGTAGATGAGATTTTGTTTTGAAGTATTTGAGAATATCTTGAGGAATCGACATTTGCAGACCAATGTTTGGCCTCATAAAATGTTATATTATGTTAAGTCATAATATTTCAGGAAATCAGCATAAATGTTGTCATCAGAATTATGGTTTTTCTATTTGTTTGCGATTACTTGATTTTGATTAGTACAATAATCATACTCCCTGTCGCACAGCTTGTAAATTAATTTTTGAAAAAATTATTTAACCTTTAGCATATGTACTGAATGTTTCTTAGGGAATAGAGTGTAAAGCAGCAAGGCTTAGTAAAATATTAAATTAACAGAGCATTTTCTACTTTTCGCCTTTAGTTTTGCCGCCATATAGCATCAAAAGGTAGTATTAATACGAAAACTGTAACAATACTGCCACCTGGCGAGTGAGATTCTAACTACTTACTCAAGTGGAAGCCTTTGATGGGTTAGGCTTTAGATGCAAGTCATTTCAAGTGCAACCTCAAAACCCGCGAAAACATACGAAATATAGCAGCCAGATCTGGCCAGAAGATTTCAGGCCTCAGGAACAAATTTTATAGCAAGACAGGTCACAAAATTTTCAAGTACTTCTACAACGCTACATGCTTCATTCAAATACATAATATGTTATGTATATAAAAACAAAAAATTTGAGTTCATTTAAGCCAATGACTGAGGCCCGGCCTCATTTGCCTCAGCCAATTGGCCGCCACTGGGCAACAATACAAGATTGAGAAGTGCTTTTTGCAAAATCGAGGACAAGTTTGAAAAACGAGCAGAGCAAATACAATACATTTAACATTGAAAATTTAGAGCAGTATTATTCCAAAGCCTTCGCAAAACTGCACTGTAATGGTAAGTAAATAACAATAAATACACTGTAATGGGTCTATTTCAGTATAGAATGTTTCCCTGGCAACAAGTTTCTGTTTGGAATATTAACTTTCAAGGTCTAACAACAATAGCTGTAAATACAACAAAAAAACACGATCGTGCAAAAAAAACGTATTTCCGATGTATCACTTGTGGGGGGTTGAAAAATGTTGTGTTTAGATAGCTTGTCCGGTCATAACATTATGCCCAGTAAATCAGGCACGTTCATTTGATATTGACAAGCAAAAAAGGGATTAGTCGCTGTGCAGCTCCTTTAAAGTTCTACCCCTGCTGAGGCAGAGTTGTCAGACTTCTGGTTTGTCACTCAGGTGATCCGAGTTCGAATCCCGGTCAGTCTGGGATTTTTCATTAAAAATCCATAGTGATACTTGTAGCGGACAAGGTCGCAGTTGGGATTTTTCTCGTGTTTCTCCCCTGTTACCTCATATTAGGCATCTACATCATTTCGTCACCATTTCTCCATTTCATAGCATTCTCCGATCACCCGAGTGGGGTTGCCTGCTCGAAACCTGGGTACGCAGTGAACCTTAGTGTAGTCAGCCAGTATGGGTTTGGGAATGCGTCATAGTGCTAGGCCATAGTGTCTCCCTCCCGAAAATTCCATTCCATTTCAAGCATTTGATCAATATGCTTTACCAATGTAGCCTACAAATATTGTAAAAAAAAAAAAAATATATGTTCCTAAAACACTCTGTCGAATTCCTGTTAGTAATTAACGAGATGCTGGGTAACTTTCGGTGCTGGACCCCGGACTCATTTCACCGGCATTATCACCTTCATTTCATTCAGACGCTAAATAACCTAGATGTTGATACAGCATCGTAAAATAACCCAATAAAAAAAATTACCGAGATGGTAAAAAAGTTGAATGTAGCCATTGATAGCCATTTACTGTACTATTAAACGGAATATTCTGTTCAGGGGAGTTATAAAACACCAGTTTTCTTATAGTTTTATATGCATCACACAAAGTTTGGAAACATTTAGCTACATTTCCAATATTGTCTGGATTTATACTCCACGTCGGTATTCAAGAATATTATGAGTATTTATATAGGTCTACCTTGTAATACAGTGTATTAAAAAGTTTAAAAATATAAATGTTTCCAAATGCTTCGTGTTCAGTGTATATTAATGTGGGTTTACAATTCCCTTAGCATGAACAATTTTTATTGGTGTCCTGTTATTCTTAAAAAAATCGTATTTGAAGAATAAAATTGTAGCCTGTAGACTACTGATTTAATTTTATACTTATTTAACTATCTGCAATGTCTCTTCGTTCAAGGGCATGCTAGACAGTCAAATAAATCTTGGAACAAAGTCGTCTTAGTATGTATAACGAAACTCAGTGACTTCTTGCTCTCTGTGACTTCAAAATTTAACCTCAGCAGATGGACATCTTTAATGAATAAATAAAAGTTTGATTATATTCAGAGGGTAAAGTTTAGATGAATGATGGCTTACGAAAACATCACGTGATTTCATGTTGTGGGAGACTTTATGATCTCATTCGAAGGACTTCGCCTCATTCGTGTAGTTAGTCGTTGGTCTCTCCTTTTAACACATTACTTTGTCTGCAGACAGTGGGACAACAACTTGCAGGATGACTGTCTTCATCTTCAGTCATCTGTTGCTTATATGGATCCTGTTTGGTGCTAGCAGTGCAGGTTAGTACCTAAGCCTATGGATCTACAGTAAGGTTCGAAAGTCTTGTCAACCCCCTTATTTTGAACATGTCATAGCAGATGTGTGACAATGGTTGATACTTTACGTTTCAGCTTGTTTAGTGATCCAGAACACCAGTATGGGACCATCATTGTCGCGGCACAAAATGATGTGGCGCCGTGTCCTGTGTGAAATTTTCCTCAGCAAAGGCGCTGTGATTTTCCGGAACAGCTTGCTTCAAATCTTTAATTGCCTGGTATCGATGTTTCGAGACATGCTGCTTAATTATTCCCTAAAGAGAAATCACACTGCCTTTGCTGTGGAAAATTTCACACAAGAATGGCACTGTGACAATGATGGTGCCCATACTGATATTCTGGATCACTAAACAAGCTGAAACGTATCAACCATTGTCACACATCTACTATGACATATTCAAAATGAATGCACATCAACATACAAATAAGGGGGGGGGAGGTGACAAGACTTTCAGACCTTACTGTACATTAACGTAATGTCCTATTTCTATATATACAACATTTCATTATCATCAGTATGTTCAATGAATAGTAAATAAAATGGTATAATATTTCAATCAAATTATATTTTAAGTGCACCTTGTACAAAATAATTTACCATTGTCATTACAAGATGAGAGACAAATTATTACGAGGGAGCGAATTTTGGTGACCTAAATGTTAGTATTGCAACGTAATATAGTTCAAGAACAACAGATATTGTCTCTATCTCAGGTAGAATCCTCATTGTTACTGGGTAGGCCTACTTTGTTACGGTCTGATGAAAATCTATTTTGAAATCTATTCACAAATTCTTTGGCAATGAATGTAAACAAAAGGAAAACAGTACCTTCACCGCAGATAAAATCTGTGAAATACTGTGTGTTCACCAACGTATCAAAGCAGCATAAACCAGGCACTTACCTGAGGAACAACTAATGATATAGGCATACCAGTGTACTCACTCACTGTTTATCAAAATCTGTCTCCTAATTATTACCTAGGCTATTCATTTTCCTCGTCTAGATTTTGTAAGTACCTGAAATTAATATTGAATTGTTGAACAAACGGTATAATTCTTTAATAATGTTAAAACCTGAGAAATTGTTACACAGAATATAGCAATTATTTTATTTCTACCAGTACGGAGTGGTAAATGCAAGATACCATACATATATGAAGATTCTTATGAAATACTGTTCTATATTTTTCTGTTCCATAAAATTATCCATGTCTTCTTCAGCATTCCTTTTTTGCTGTGAAGTGTGGAAGTTCAACTATTTTCTAAACTCACTTCTACCTTAGAGGAAGTGTATCACTTCCAGTAAAGTCTTAACCCGAAGTCTTTTGTGTTAGTACTAAATATACCTACTAAATTTTGTTAGGCCTACTGTTATTAGTTATTATTATTATTATTATTATTATTATTATTATTATTATTATTATTATTATTATTATTTACAAATGGCTTTTAGAGAACCCGGAGGTTCATTCCGCCCTTACATAACCTCGACATCGATCCCTATCCTGAGCAATATTAATCCAGTCCCTAGCATATCCAACCTCCCTCAAATATATTTTAATATTATCCTCCCATCTATGGCAGGGCTTCCCCAAAGGTCTTTATCCCTCAGATCTTACAACTAACACAGTAACATTCCATATTCATTTCTGGATTCACCCATACATGCTACATGCTCTGCACATTTCAAATATCTGGATTTATTTGTTGTAGGACCCATGTTTATTAGACATTATCTTCTTGTTTTGATGCATACTATCACCTCCTAAAATAATGGATACTCCTTTTTTAACACCCTATAGATATAATTATATGTATTATAATGTGTATTCAGACTGAAAAAAGATTCTTACAAAAAATGAGCTATTGAATGATGTAATACTAGATGAATACAAGGATTTTTTTTTTCGCACTTTGTGGAGAAATTTCCATTAGCCCCACGAATTGCATTCTAGTACTAACCATACTTAAACAATCTCATGCTCTTCATGTTATCGATTATTTTCAGGTGTATTCGATGTGACGACAATTTACAGATATGACAGACTGGGAGAGGATTTTGAGGACGTTGCTGGTAAGTAACTGAAATTCTAGCAATAATGCATATCGAATATTTATGAAAAGCTTAGATCTATAAGTATAACCATTATTTCCTAATGAATTTGTTGCTTTCTAATACGAAAATAATCTCGTCAGTTCTTCCTCCTAGAAGTCGATGCAAATTCCTATATGTAGTTTAATATTTACTACACTCCTCTGTCAATATAGGAGAAAGTCAGTGTTCACCCACTTATGTCTGATAAATGAATAAAAAATAAATAAATATTACTTTAAACTCTCCAGCAGTATCCTTAATATGAGCACCGTTTTCTAGGCGTAGAAATATATTTACGTTATCAAAAATTCTTAGGCATTAATGTTTTGTGACATGATGCCTTACCGGTATGCAAAGGCTTGGATTCTCGTCACAACAGACCACGTTGTACTGTTTTTTGTTTCTTTTTTAGACTTAAACACATTCTATTAAATCGATGGAGCAGTGTATTCTAATTTCAACAGAGTTACATAATTTAATTTAATACACAACCTTTCGTTATAAAAACAACTTTAAACAGTATACATGTTAGTGGTAAGTCGTATTTTACATTAGTACAGAGTCTTCTGTATATGACGCCACAGAACACACAGTAGCGATGCCTTACACAGTCTGTCTGTCTTACGTGCTGAAGTCCAAGGCCGTTTATCGGACGTTGCTTGCATGCATGCAGTTCACCTCAACCTGTTAAGCTGTGCAAGGTATTGTGGTTTTTTTTATTGTTTTGAGAATGGTGTATAGCATACTGCTGTGAGTCTTATTTAAGCTATGTAAATAGTGAAAGAAAATATCCGACAAATAATTTATAAAATTTCACAAGAAGAAATTAGTCGCGTATTTCAGAATATTTGGATATGTCAAAAATGTATTCCATCAGAAGAACACTTTTAACATCTCTTGTGATACAGGTAAGATGTACTTGTATTCATTTTTAAGTTGTTTATGAACATTTTCCCCGTTAAACAGATTTTAGAAATTAAAGTTACTATCAAAGAAATGGCGGCACTGGTGTAGCTCAGACGGCTAAGGCGCTTGTCTGCCGATCCAGAGTTGCGCTTGGGAGCGGGTTCGATTCCCACTTGGCCTGATTACCTGGTTGGGTTTTTTCCGAGGTTTTCCTCATCTCGCTAAATACCATCTCGCGATCACCAATTTCATCGACGCTAAATAACCTCGTAGTTGATACAGCGTCGTTAAATAAATAAGTAAAAAAAAAAAAAAAAGAAACGGCGGCTGATTTCGCGTTAACTGTGAGGCATATAACAAATAAAGCCATTAAACTTGTGGAATGAGGGTAGCTCATATTAAAGGAACTTGTATTTTAAATCTTTGTTTCTCACAAGCTAACAGATGACTACAATATATCGGAAAGAAACATGCCAGCTGACATTAACGATGTAAACACGTTTGACAAGTGATATCACTATCGGCTTTTTAAGCTTACTATCAAACATCACATTTCAAATTACTTTTTAAAAGTCTAATGCAATAAGTAGGGGAAAAAACAAGAAACTTAGGACTTTTTGTATAGGCTACAAAGTGACTACTTTTCAGTAAAGTGGTAAATCGTCATTCTGTGATTTGACTTTCCATGTAGGCTACAGTACGGTAATAACTGCTATATTTGACTGTCAGAATTAAGTATAGTCGATTTAATAAAATGCATTTGAGTCTAAAGAAAGCAGCAAAACAGTACAACGTTGCCTGTTGTGACGAGAATTCAAGCTTCTGCATACTGCTAAGGCATCATGTCACAAACACATACATGTCTGAATATTTCTGACAAAGTAAATATTTTATTCAGCGCTTTGAAAATGGTGCAAATATTAAGTATATAGTTGCAGAGAGTAAGTTATTTACTTATTTTTGTTTGTTTGTTCAGGCGATACAATCAATGATGATATACAGAACATAAATACTCAACTCATTTTTTCAACAGTTAACTGATATCGAGTGTGAGAGTGCTTATTTCAGGCAGGATTCAGCAACTGCCCATACAGCAGCCGAAACATTGAATTTGATAAGCGAAATATTCGAGGACAGGGTTATTAGTAGAGGATTATGGCCCTCTAGGTACCCCGATTTGTCAGCCTACGATTTTTATTTATGGAGAAACCTAAAAAATAAAGTATGCAAAGACAATCCGCACACAATCCGTGAGTTAAAAGACAGTATTGTATGAGAAATCGAGAGAATTACAGAAGACGAACTTGCACATGTAAATGCCAATTTCCTTCGGAGATGTTAGGAATGTGTTGCCGCAGAGGGACATCATTTTGAAAATCTTCCGTAGTCAAGGTTCGTAAACAATATGAATACTGTAATTTTAATAGCCGATTCTATGTACTGTAGCAGACCCAGTTCACCGGGAATGACAAGCACTGATGCCGGGCCTGCTTGCTATCGAGTGCTGTAGAGAATGTCATAGACTGCTTTGTATTTATTTATTCATTTATGTAGGCCTACTTATTTATTTACATATTTATTTACCTATCCCTCTGTCCGACCGCCTGTTTATCTGTCTGTCCATCCATTTACCTACCTACCTAGCTATCTATTTCCTATTTTATTTATTTATTTATCTCTTTATTTGTTTATTCATTTCTTCATTGATTCATTCACTGATTCATTCATTCATTCTTCATCTATGCATTCATCCATGTATTTATAATTCGATCTATTGGTTGATTCATTCATGCATTCATTCATTCATTAGTTTATTTACTTATTCATTCATCAATCAATCCATTCATCCATCTATTAATGCATCGATCCATCCATCGATAGATTCATTGATTTATTAATTGAATGATTAATTAATTCGTTATTTGATTGGTTAAATCATTCTTGATTGATTGATTAATTAATGCATTCATTGATTAGATTCATTCATTTGGTAATTGATTTAGTCAATGATTCATGTTGGATTGATTCATTCATCTATTCAGTGATTCATTCATTCATTCTCTGATTCATTAATACATTCAGTGATTGATTCATTGATTGATTCATTTATTCTTTCATTTATTGGTTGATTGTTTCATTCTTTCATTCATCTGTTCATTGATTGAGTCTACTGCTGTGGAGTAATGGTTAGCACTTGCAACGAACTGTCCTGGGTTCAGATCCTGGTTGAGGCAAATTAACCGATTGGTTTTTCTGAAGTTTTCCATCAACCCATTAATGCTGGGTGACATTGGGCGCTGGGCCCTAGACTCATTTTGCTGACATTATCACCTTCATCTCACTCACAGTCAGATGCTAGATAAACATCGGAGTTGATAAAGCGTCGGAAAATAAACCAATTTAAAAACGTCATTGATTGATTCATTCTTTTATTCATTCACTCATTCATTCATCCATTGATTGATTGATTGTTTCATTCATTTTTCTAACCTTTATTGATTTCTCTCTTCATTTATTTCTTGAGCCATTTTCTATTTACCTATTTATTTTGTTTTGTCATTTATTTATTTATTTATATATTTGTTGTTTGTTTACTTTATTTATTTATTTTTTATTTCTTCTTAGTTAATTGCTTACTTTTTTTTTTACATATTTACGTTTTTCTTTACATACTTATTTAGGCCTACTTACTTATTTACGTATTACTCATTTACTTACTTCCTTATTTGCTTATTTATACATTTTCAATATTTATTTATTTATTTGTTTCTTTCTTTGTTTGTTTATGTATGTAGTTATTTATTTATCTATTTACCTACCAATTTATATATTTATCTATGTACTTAACTGTCTATTTATCTATCTATTTGTCTATACACAGAGAGAGGCAGCGAAAAGTTACCGCACTATGCAGGGGATGTCGGGAAAGATATTGCTCACAATAGTCACGATCCATTCCTTGACTCACCGGTAAGCTGTAGCAGTGCGGGTGGGCATTCATTTTCATTATGGTAGGCCTATATTATTGGTTAAGAGGTACTTAATGAATGAAGTTGAAAATTGATACCTTTCATCAAAGTAGCTGTTGAAATGATGTTCAGCATTCTTGATAAAAACTTTGCATCATGTTAAAAAATTCCAAAACACTTGTACCTCCGCCTCCGAAATTTCAGATATCACTTGTCTGATTCCATTCATTAAACGAAAATAGCTTTGTCCGTCATAATTAAAAGTGATGGATCGACAATACTATCATGGACAGATTGCAGCATTCACCGACAGAAATTTACGATAAGGAGAGACGTTGTCGAAACATAAACTCTACTCATACGATTTCTTCAGTATTTACTTTTCAATTATGAAAATAAGTTGTTGTACAGTGTATTTCAATTATGGTTTAAAATACGTCTCTTTCAACACAGTTCATTAGTTAACACAACAGGATCCAGCTACCCGCGTAAATTTGTTGGTGGATGCTGCAATCTGCGCATGATGGTATTGTCTATCCTTCTCTTTTAATTATGGTGGACGAAGATTTCCGTTTAATGAAGGAAATCAGACCAGTAATATCTGAAATTTCAGAGGCGGAGATGCAATGAGTGTTTCAGAACACGATGCATTTTTTATCGAGAACACTGGACATAATTTCCAACAGCTGCTTTGATGAAAGATAAGATCTACATCAGTTTTCAGCTTCATTCTTTCATTAATTCATTCATTCATTCATTCATTTATTGATTCATTCCTGCATTCATTCACTAGGTAGGCCTAAGTCTTAATTAATAATTTAAGCCTATCGTAATGAAACAATGCCCGCCTGCACTGCTACAGCTTACTGGTGAGCCGAGCAATGGATTGAGGACCCTGCATAGTGAGGTAACTTTTCGCTCTCTCTCACTGTATTTGTCTTTCTATTTGTCTATCTAGTATTTGTCTATCTATTTCTGTATTTATCTGCCTGCCTGTCCGTCTGTACTTTACTCTAGAATATGCCATTAGGAAAGTCCAGGCTAACAGAGAGAGTTTGGAATTGATCAGGTTACATCAGCTGCTTGTTTATGTGGATGATGTGAATATGTTACAAGAAAATCCACAAACTATTAGGGAAAACTCGGAAATTTTACTTGAAGCAAGTAAAGAGATAGGTTTGGAAGTAAATCCCGAAAAGACAAAGTATATGATTATGTCTCGTGACCAGAACATTATACAAGTACGGAATGGAAATATAAGAATCGGAAATTTATCCTTTGAAGAGGTGGATCAATTCAAATATCTTGGAGCAACAGTAACAAATATAAATGACACTCGAGAGGAAATTAAACCCAGAATAAATATATGCCTCTTATTATTCAGCTGAGAAGCTTTTGTCATCCAGTCTGCTGTCAAAAAAGCTGAAAATTTGAATTTATAAAACAGTTATATTACCGGTTGTTCTTTATGGTTGTGAATCTTGAACCCTCACTTTTAGAGAGGAACAGAGGTTAATAGTGTTTGAGAATAAGATGCTTAGGAAAATATTTGAGGCTAAGAGGGATGAAGTTACAGGAGAATGGAGAAAGTTACACAACACAGAACTGCACGCATTGTATTCCTTCCCTGACATAAATAAGAACATTAAATCCAGACGTTTGAGATGGGCAGGGCATGTAGCACATATGGGCGAATCCAGAAATGCATATAGAGTGTTAGTTGGGATGCCAGAGAGCAAAAAAGACCTTTAAGGAGGCGTAGATGGTAGTATAATATAAACATGGATTTGAGGGAGGTGGGATATGATTTTGATGGTAGAAACTGGATTAATCTTGCTCAGGATAGGGATTGATGGCGGGCTTATGTGAGGGCGGCAATGAACCTCCAGGTTCCTTAAAAGCCATAAGTAAGTAAATCTGTATATATGTTTGTCTGCCTGTATGTCTGTCAGTCTGTATATCTATCCATTTATTTATGTCTTTATCTGTCTATTTATCTATCTATTTATCTATCTTTTTATCTATCCATTTATCTATTTATTTATTTATTTACCTACTAATTTATTTAATTATTAATTTATTCAGTTACCGGTATTTATTTAGTTATGTATATATATATATATATATATATATATATATATATATATATAGTTATGAAAGTTGCATATTTACTTGTATACGTATTTATTTACTTAAGTGATGTGGTAATCTATATGTGCAGTTTGAAGAAAAGTTTCGACATAGCACTTTAATATTTATTTTGTCATTATTATTATAATGTGAGCTACATTGTTAACATTCATAATAAGTTATATATTTAATTTTTCAGATAGATTTGCAGAATTTCGAAACTTTGAGGCAAACTATGATTACCAGCATTCAATGGACTGGTCTTTCTCTAATTGGGTTCTAACAGACAACTCAGAGACTTTCATTTCCACGCCAGGGGAAGGTGAGTCTCAACTACTTCTGTTACAGTTAATTCCTATAATCTGTCCAG
The DNA here is from genome assembly GCF_040183065.1 of Periplaneta americana. NCBI lineage: Eukaryota > Metazoa > Arthropoda > Insecta > Blattodea > Blattidae > Periplaneta > Periplaneta americana. The sequence continues at coordinate 44,779,076 of NC_091129.1, forward strand.
TATTATGATATGATTGTCATCAAAACGTAGCCTATTCAAGTAATGATGGACCTTCACATTTTCGTATAGAGGTACTTTGCATAAATATTACACTTTGATAATAACTTTAAAGCATATACCTATTACTGTTGTCCTGCCCCTCCTGCCTCATGTCTGCATTTAGGTAGTTGCCTTAACTATAGCTTAACTATTACACACCATCTATATTAGATCTCCTCTAATATTGATATTATACACTATAACATGAAATGTTTGTCCCATCATTAGTAACTGCATTAGGTCTTGTAAAATTCCAATTATCTTCGATCTTCTATTAGCATCTGCGTCATCATAGTGACACACACTAAATCTTGCTTAACCACGATTCATTTAGAAAATAGATGGCACAAAATTACAACATAATCAATTTTACTTCCCCTTCACAGTACTTGACTACACAGATCTAATATCACTGTCACTGGCAGACATTTTTACACACTTATGACTTTCTAACAGTCAATGAAGTTTTCACCACAAAAATAATCACAGTCCTAATGCTGATAACAGAGTAGGCCTACCACTATCAGCCTTAGAATCATCAATTTATTACGTCCTTTAATAGTGACCGCACCATCATATTAACATACTTAATACCACTATTCCAATAATTTAATTTTAACTCGCTTCCTTATAATAGAACATTTCCGGCCCTATTTTTCAGCAAGTATAACCTATCACACTTCAATTATTTATTATTCTCTTAAGGCCAGCAGCATACTGCATCGGACATTCTATCTTGGATAGGACGGTTTGTCTTGGACCTTTCATGAGACGATGATTACACTCATTGTTGTGACATGAGGCTGCAGTGTACTGTATCGGACTGAAGTCTCGGGACGAATGTCCGATGTAGTATGCTGCAACTTCATAGAAATACGTGTAATCATCGTCAAACAGAATGGTTCAAGACAAAACCGTTCTGTCCAAGACAGAATGTCCAATGCAGTATGCTGCAGCCTTATAGAAATACGTGTAATCACAATCACATAGAACGGTCCGAGACAAAACCGTTCTGTCTGAGACAGAATGTCCAATGAAGTATGCTGCAGCCTCATAGAAATACGTGTAATCACCATCACATAAAATGGTCTGAGAGAAAATAGTTCTGTCCAAGACAGAATGTCTGATGCAGTATGCTGCAGTCTCATAGAAATATGTGTAATCATTGTCACATAGAACAGTCTGAGACAAAACCGTCCTGTCCGATGCAGTATGCTGCAGCCTCATAGAAATACGTGTAATCACTGTCACATAGAATGGTCCAAGACAAAACTGTTCTGTCTGAGACAGAATGTCCGATGCAGTATGCTGCAGCCTCATAGAAATACACGTAATCACCGTCACATAGAATGGTCTGAGAGAAAATCGTTCTGTCCAAGACAGAATGTCCGATGCAGTATGCTGCAGCCTCATAGTAATGCATGTAATCATCATCACATCGGACAGTCTGAGACAAAACTGTTCTACCCCAGACAGAATGTCCAATGCAGTATGATGCCAGCCTAAGGGGAGACGTCTGGCCAAATGCACTGTTATATTAAATTGATCACAGATCACAGTTATTGAGCTAATGATTTGAAATTTCGCATAGTTATTTAAAGAAAATTCATGTATTTTGGAACTTAATTGCAATAATTATGACCTTCTGCGGAAAATACCCTGTGCCTAGCAAAATATGTTTAGATTAAAAAATATTAGAAAGAGTAAATTATTTTACATATCTCGGATACACATTTTCTTTCTTCGATGAAGTAGACATTTCACAGAAAATTTCTAAATATACCAAAACAATGGGCATAATTAACAACATTATGAAACCTTCCCTAGTACAAAGGCATACTAGAATTCCCCTATACAAGACCTTGCCGAGACCTGTACTTTGTTACGGCAGTGAGGCATGGACATTGAGGGAGAAAGATGAAAGCAGAATAACTGCTAATGAAATTAAATTTATGAGATATACAGCGGGATATACGAAATGGAATCACAAATGCAATGAAGATGTAATGGAAGAATTACAACAAGAACCTGTAATTAATCACGTAAAACATTATCAGAACAACTGGATAAATCATCTGCATCGCATGCATAGAGGTAGAATCCCAAAAGTCACTATCGTCCAAACGGGAAGTGATCTCTCGGTCATCCAAAGAAGCACTGGATTGAACATTTAACTGTGAGATCGTAACAGGCCATATGGCCTAATACTTGAAGGGAAGAAGAAGAAGAAGAAGAAGAAGAAGAGGAAGAGGAAGAAGAAGAAGAAGAAGAAGAAGAAGAAGAAGAAGAAGAAGAAGAAGAAGAAGAAGAAGAAGAATTGCAATATGACAGAATTACAAGAAGTTCAGTTATAAACCTAACCTGACAGTAGATAAGGGAAATTTCTCACGAGTTCATAACCTATTAGAGATAAAGACCTAAAATTTTGCACACATTTGCCCTATATTATATCTAATAAATATCTTAGATATGATTTTAAGTCATTTAGTTTTTATACAAATTTTAAATAAGATACTATTGAAAATATTTACTATAAAATATTATTATTTTATTCAAGTAAAGTACTTTAAATTGACACACAAAAACAATCTATCAGAAGGAAAATTTGTATTATGTAATAATAGAGAGGTGTGCAAAATTTTGTTACTAATCTTTATCTCAAATAGTTTTTTAAAAAACGTTCCTTAATTGTAAGAAATTGTAACTTTCAGAAAGTGAAGCGTAAAATTTAGGATTTTAAAGAAGAGTTGTGTAAAACCATGGCATTATTTACTTCCTTATGAAATTTCGAAATAAAATTTTGGCAATATAATCTTTAAATGTCAGACAATAAAATTAAATTTAAATTTAAAAATCGAATTTTTTACCATTTTCACCTTTGGCCTTCATCTCCCCTTAATACTATTTAGACACTGATAACATACTATATACCTGTCATTGTTTAATAAGCTTCTGATTCTTTTTTAATAGTGTAATGTTATATGGGAGTCACATATGAGGCAATGGCAGTGCCATTGATAAGATATTAATCCTGCAGAAGAAAGTTATTTGTATTATTACTGGTATTTCCTACAGTGTCCATTATAGACCTCTATTTGTTAAGGAGGATATTTTTGATAGTCATTAGCCTTTGTGGGTGAATATTCTGAGATGGTCAAATATGAATAACAAAACTGGAAAAAATATATTAGATTAAATTGTGTATTTTTTTTTCTCACATTGGGTGCATTTGTTCCTATTATTTAAGGTCCTGGTATCAGTTGAGCTTAAAAAAAAAAAAATTATGTGAGATTTTCTAATTTAAAAAAAAGCCAAGGGACCGTTGTTACCAAATGGAGACAGTAGTTACATAATATATAAAGAAATGAAAATTTGTAAAAAAAATAATAAATATATCTAATTATTATTCTGTAAATCAGAATAAAAACCTAGGTGAAGGATAACCATTTTATACTAAAATTTCACACTACACTTCTAATGGAACTGATAAGGTTTCCTTAATGACTGTTCTCAATTCTTTAGCTTCTTTCTTAATTTCCTTTGTCTCTTTTTAAGCCACTTTTGATATGTTACTACATCCTCATATTTTTCTTGTTCTACTTCGATTACTAATTTACTGAGGCACTGTTTGCAAGAGTTCTATATACAATCTATATTTTCAGGATCATATGTGACTAACGTGACAAGATCAACTGGATTTGCACAAAAGTTTGAAATTTGAATGCAAAATGCATGCACAAATGTTGCGATCTACTATCTTGAAATGTACAATATAAAAAGGTCGGAGTTTACAAAATGACCCATATGACAAATTGTAGTGATACCCTATCACAAATTTTTTGTGCAAATTCTTCATAGTGTCCAGGAGGTATCATTTCTGTCATTTTATTTTATTTTCTGTTTTTCTTTCTTTCTTTCCTGCACAGAGACGACTATTACAATCTTCTTCTATGAACTCTTGTACGAGCTCTCTGATATTTACAGGTAGTTTGTAACTTTTCTTTTGTGTCGGCCTACAATTTTCCTGTACAGTTTGTATGACACATGCGTGAGTGCATCGTGATGAAACCATATTTATTTAGTTTGGGAGGAGTTACAATACTTGTAAATTTTCTTCACTCTTTGGTATCAACCTCTGCGGTCTTCAGGTGGCGAACTGGGATTTCACTGTAAATTAGTTCCCTTTTAACTGTTTTTGGCAACTTTTTCCTATCAATGTTAATTTTTTCAGCTTCCCAATTTTTTCTGGTGTTGTCAATGACTGTTTTTCTTGACGAGATAATCGTTTTTTCAGCTTTTCAATTTTTTGTAGGCCTCTTTTAGTTTGGTATCCAAATCTTTTACCTTTCTGTATGCCTTGGTCCTGGCCAGTGCCTTTTTCTTTCTGCCTACATTCCTTTGCCTTGATGATCCAAGCTGTAAGCTTATGTTGTGGACTGATGGAATCTACATTATCAGGGTATTATGTCTTAAATATCTTTCCTTTACAGCCCATTGTTTTAAGTTTCTTCTAAACTTCTGTACTCCAGATTTCACTTGTCATCGAACATTTCTTTTTTCACAATCAGTCATAACTGCTATTTTCTTTCTTTTTTTTATATTCTTTGTCATACCGGTAGTCTCTTTTTTTCTGCAACTTCTTCAGTCATATTTGCCCTCTGCCTACGTATCTTCTCCCTTTCATCATTAGACTTTTTTTTCTTCTCTACAAACAATCACATTAAATCGTCACCTGAATGCAAGAACTAGGTAACTTGATTTTTCATATTTTGTGACATTGCCTATTTACTTATTTATTGCACTAAGGAATATGTCTCGTTTTCTTTTACCTATTTGTTATATTGGAAAATAGATGTTGCTGGTATCGTTCGATCAGTTACCTTGATCCTGGATTACATTTTGTACGATTTTTGCTATGCTATAAAAGAGGTAACTAAAAAACGCAAATTTCGAGTTACCTAGTTCTTGCATTCACGCGACGAAATAATATTCGAGTTTACTTTATATACCAGTATTTAATAATTGTATGGTAAATGAAACGCCAGTCCCACAAGAAGAAACAACGATCCCAAAATGAAGGGACCGATGTTACAGGGACCGTTGTTACAAATTAGTATAATTTCCGCACTAGTTATGGCAAAATAAATGGTTAAAAATATATGGAGGTTAGATTTTCTAGTCGACAAACATTATAATGTTTTGCATATACTGCGAAAGTTTTATATATACAAATTATATTTAATGCCACCTGGGACCAGTGTTTCCAATAGAAAACATAACATTCAGTCATCAGTGATGATTTTTGTATTTTTCAATAAAATAAATTACGACAATGGACAAAAAGTTTTTTAACTGGCGCCATGTTGATCTCTCACCACTACCAACCGTTAAAATTTACCACATGAAGCAAAATTGTCTTTTGTTGTAGCTCTTTTATTTCGAGGGACCGACATTTTTGGGGACAAACGTTACATTAAAGTTGTGTCCTTTTAGAATTAAATAAACAACAATTCCTGTCTTTCATAAGTATTTTAACTATTTATTTTTATAACCTTCACCGAGGAAATAAAATCAAATCGATATTCTGAAAAAAATTTAGACAAAGTAAAATGTAGTTGGGGACATAGGGACTGTAGTTACATTTTGACGTTTGGACGTTATTTTTTAAGTATAAATTTTAAAATTAATCCTTTTATACTTTGTTTCTAACTAAAACATGTTAGAGTTAGTTAATTAAATGCAACATTTTCAAGAAAGTCCTTAAATCAGCTGGGACATACATTTACCCATTTCAGAATATTCACCCTTATATATTTCAGTATATATATGAAAGTTAAAAAGAATTTAAATCAATACCATGTGAAATCCAATGTGCATCATTATTTCACTAGGTTTAATTATCAGTTGCATGTGCCCGCAGCTAGATTAAATGTAACTACAAGATGGTTTAAAACTGAAGCTCACAATTTAAATCTGAATAGATTTGAAGCTGCACTCAAACAGTGGCTTGTAAACAATCCATTTTATAGTCTAAATGATTTTTTTAATATAAATATATATTTTAATCTCTCTTTTAGTGTGTTTGTATATATTATTCATTTTAAACTTTTACTGACATTGTTTGTAGCATCTAAGGACTGCAATAAAGATTGATTGATTGCAAAGTACTCTAAACCAATCGGATAATTAAGAACGTTATGTTATTTACAGTATGTCTCTAAAATCATCACTATTTTCTTATCCTTTTATCTTTAAAACTTAATAAAACGATCATCCTTCTTTTCAGTTTTTTCTTTAATTATATTGTTCAATTCCTTCATAAAGTCATTTCTCCTAAGCGATACCTGCTCTAGTAAACCAGCTCAATCGAAGGTCCTGGATTCTGGCAACTTTCCTCTGGTGTCACAGATTCTGGTAGCCCTAGTTCCGTTTTCCTCTGGTGTCCATTTTCTTCGCGGCTACATACAGTATTTTGTCTGGGTGCATGTAATATTTAAATTACCACCACTAACTGACTGAGTCGTAACATTACAACTAGGCTAAGTAGCTTAAGCGCAAATGACTCGTATTATTCTGTGCAGCTAGAAATCCGCGCCCTTCATGAACTAAGTCGCATTAAAAGAGGCAAAATGTAATCATGATCTGTATATATTTAATATTTGCATTTTTAAACATAAGAACATCTCTGATTGAGGTTTTGACTGATATGTAGGCATACATCTGTTATCGGGCAGTAGGCCTACATCTTACTTGTCAATATGTGTCAGAAGAAGAACAATTGTTAGATAGCCTACATCTCAAGTCTGATTAGTGAAACGTGGTACTAGTAGTACTAGACAGTAACGTATGTAATGGAGGGGGAAAGGAACTGGACACGCTACCCCATTATCTCCTGGTTTAGTTGCCTCACGAGTGATGCCTTATTGGTGTCACTTATGAGGTTCCAACCTGTCTTCAGACAGCTGACTAAACAACAACGTAAGAATTGTACATGTTCTTTATTCTAGCTGTAAATCACCTGTAAGGATATTATGGAATAAATAAACCTGTCTGTCTGTTTGTCTGTTGGTCAGTCAGGCTATCCGTCTACCTGCCTGCCTGCTTGCCTGCCTAATCTACCCGATCTGTCTTTGATCTGTCTATCTGATCTGTGTCTGACCTATCAGCGTAATCTGTCTTTCTGACACTGTCTGTCTGATTTTTCTGTCTGACACTGTCTGTCTAACCCATCTTCCTGTCTGATTTGTCTGTCCAATACTGTCTGTCTGTCATTATGTGTCTTATACTGTCTGTTTGACTCTGTTTGACACTCTCTGACTATGTGACTCTGACACTGTCTGCCTGTCTGATAATGTCCATCTAACTGACACTGTCTACTGAAATCGAAAAGCAGAAATAATTCTGCAGATAAAGATTTCTCTTAGGAAATTATTTTTCCTTTGATATGATGTACAACATTTCATTTATCAATTTGTTCTACAGAATATGAAAAGTCACGGAGTAAATAGTGTAATTTAATTTGAAATATATCTGTGATGTTGATTTCAAATGAAGGCCTGTTATATTTTACTGAAAATTATTACATTTCATGTGCACTGTTCTTGGGTAAATGTGGATGAAATCTATCTAGCCTAGGCCTGATAGTTTGAGAGAAATTACCACGCACTGGCATCCATATCTGAATCCACTTTTCGATATCAGTTATTCTGAAAATGTGTAGGTTAGATTAAACTCCGTTTCTGTTCTTTTTCATAAAAGATCAGGGTAAGCTGTATCGGAGAGACAGCTGCTAGTTTTATGCGTGATTATGTCGCTGATAGAATTGTTGTTAAGGTAAACATCAGCAGTGACAATCTACTTTCTAGATAACCTGAAAGCCCAGTACATTTTCACTGCGTTGGGACTTGGAATAGCCATCTTGCATGCATTGAGAATAAAACATGTTGCTTACTATAGTAACCATCATGCGCTATCATTTTCTTCTCATTGCTTATACGCCTTCTCCCATTGCGCTGCATATATCTCGACATTGCGAATTTTCTCTCTTCACTAATTTCACTCGCGAATTTTTCCAATTTAACTTGTCGACTGCTGATTGTTGCTCAATTAATACTGTAGCCTGTTTTGTTACGAATCATTTAACACCACTTAGAACATTTCATCGCTTTGCATTCTCAAGTTACATTGCCTCAACTGCTGCATGACCCGCCAATTCGTGTGTCAACTTCCCCTTTTCCCATGTATTGATAAATGACGTCACCTGCTCCAACTCATGGCTACGTTGGATACATTTATCCTTCGTCTGTTGATCGCCGTTTACTTCGATGTTAAGGTAAATTTTAGCAGTTACATCTTCACTGTGCTGGAATTTCTGGCACATGTAAACATGTTGCTTGCTATAGTAACCATTGTGCTCTATCGTTTGCTACCTGTTGCTTATACACCCATTTCCATTTGCGCTGCATGTGCTTTGACATTGTGAATTTTCTCTCTCCACTTAGGCTATCTCGCGAAATTTCCAATTTAATTACTTGTCGACTGTTGATTTCTGCTTAATTGAGATTGTAACCTAGTTTGTTATGAATCGTTTGATACGACTGTGAATGTTCTATCGCTTTGCATTCTCGGCTGCTGCGTGACCCACCGGTTCGTGCTTCATTTTACTCTTCCCGCGTCATCCATCACATTGGATACATTGATCCTTCATCTGTCGATTGCCTTTTACTTCATTGGAATATGTCGTGTAGTTTAGAAATTAATTATTGTAGAGGCGACAGATTTCACCTGAAAATGTAGCCTAACCATACCCTAGTACTGAACCAAACTGATATATATATTCATGTAAAAAAATACCTTACGAGAATGTTATGTAAGTTAGGAATTGTCCTATTCCAACAATTGAACAGTCTCTTGTATTGGGTTTATGATTATTGATGAGTAACACACTTGTTCACAGGTCGTCACACAGTAAACATAAAAGATGAGAAGATTTCTCCTATGTTTCCTCTTCTCTCAGTATCACCACGGTACTCTCCGTCAATTGTTATCTCTCTCAAAAAGTATGACAAAGAAAATACACTGTTACTCTACCTTTCGCCTGACAACGAAACGAGATTCTCTGATATTAATATCATTAAGATGCCCAGATATTATGATCATTCTGCACACTTATATGAATGTATAAAATACAAGTATCTAGAGGAGCCCATCTCAGGCGAAACAAGGAAGTGTGGAGAACTAACTACAGACTCTGTAAGTATTTGGTATTAAATTGTTCAATATTTGTAGATATTAAATCCGACATTACAAAATATCATCTCCTTGGTAACTTATGCCATCAAATACTATACAAAAGTCATTATTTCGGAACTATAATTAATTTCAATTGGATGGATGGATGAATGGATGGATGGATGGATGGTTGGATGGATGGATGGATAGGTGAATGGATGATTGAATTGATATGTGGTTGGATAATTGAATTGATATATGGATGGATGATGGAAGTGATCGATGGAAGGATGATTGAATAAATAAATTGATTGATTGATTGATTGATTGATTGATTGATTCTGAATAGGTAAACGAACTGGTGGTTGGTGAATGAATTGATAGATTCATGGAATTATGGATCAATGAATTGATGGGTGCATGGATGGATGGATGGATGGATGGATGGATGGATGAACTGATTGATACATCAAATGATGGATCAACGAACTGATGAGTACATAGACATATGAGTGAATGAATGAGTAGACATACTCATGGATAGATGAACGAAATGAGAATGAATGAATGAATGAATTAATTAATTAATTGACACATGGACAGAATGGTGGATGAACGAAGTGGTGTATGAATGGATGGATGGATGGATGGCGGGGTTGGTTGGTTGGTTGGTCGGTAGGAATGAACAGTTTTATTGTATACTTTGGAAAATCAACTGAAGAACAAAATAAATTGCTACACAAACTGTTCTATATTGCACTGTACTGGGATTTTATTTGAGTGCATGTCATGTTTCAGGAGTCTTCTCAGTATCCATTTGATCATATTCTTGTGCAAGGACAAGAGATCACTCTAATCAATCAACAAAAGCATGTACTTACCAATATCAGAAGGAACATTCGTAGTGATGTAAAGTATGTGGGATTGAGATCAAAAGAGTTCGAGTTTGATATTTGGACACGTAAGTTGTTTGCCTGATATATTAACCTAAATATATTAACATTCATTGTAACACAGGTATGCCACCTACTTATTGATGGCAACAGTGCAGAACATTCACGCTAAGATGAGTGCTGGCATGCTACAACTGTGTACTGAAAGTTACCTGTATAGTTTATATAATGAGATCAAGTATAGAAAAGGAAGGAGGACAATTTCTATACCTTTTTGTATAAATTATGCGAGTGAAACATTTTGTAACACTTTGTTACCATGAGGAGAGAGGTTTGGTTTTTCTGTAGTATCGGCTGTTTTGAGAATTTCCATATCCACGCAGGTGGAGACAGACCTCTCTGAAAATAAATTAAGGGCTGAGTCTATCTCTCCGTAATGAATATGGATCAAGATCCACTTGCAAAACCTGCACCTAGAAACTGGATCGCATGGTCTTAATTAATGCATCACTGTAGTATCACTGTTCAGTTATATCTAGAATCGAATGAACAACATGGTTTATTTTGTCTCTAAGTGTTCCACATATTCTCAGCCTTATAGGTGAAGTCGCCTATTATGGAAGAACCACCCTAGATGCAGAACCACACATAATTTAGGAAGTTGATGATTTGGAGTGACTAGAAATCTTTTCGGGGTATTTAGTTCCTCATTAGTAAATACAGAACTTCTTACTCGGATTATCAGTTAGCCTACATTTGATTCATCACAGTTGAAAATAAATTTATTTTTGGTACTCCACGAATTGTTTTTTCCAAATTTCTCAAGTAACTTTTTACAATGCAAGGAGTCACACTCACACCAGATCTAGCGATGTAGGACCAGAAATGTTAGTTGCTAATCATTTCTCCATTATGATTTTGTTTTTTTTTCAGCAAGCTTCTTTAGCCATACTTCCCCAGGCAAATCATTTTTATATTTTGGGCTTTTTACAAACATTCGCAAGTGTGTGAAAGTGAGTGGGTAACCCCAGTCCGCACTTTTCAGAATAGGCCGACTTGGAATAAAATTATAGCTGCCTCTTTTTCAGAGAAAACAGGTTGTCTACCAGTTTTTTTATTCTTCCACGATAGTTATTGTTAGGCTAAGTGTGTTGTATGATATATTGTATTTCTTCACTGTTTTTCACAAATATAGTCCATTATTTATTTATTTATTTATTCATTCATTCATTCATTCTGGTAGAGATAAGGCTATCAGGTCTTCTCTTCCCCTCTTTCAGGGGTCTTTCCCTCTACCAGGGAGGAGGCATTATATATTTGTTACTGAGTAAAATTATCGTTATTCCTATTCACAGGTGTTCTTTTATATATTCTACCATTATTAAAATGGTTCAGTTCATGAAAGTTATCAGCCTCACCCTAGGTTACATTTAAGTAGCCCACACAATTTAGGTTGATGACGGAAACTTCAATGTTTGTAATCAGTTGCACAAAAGATGAATAAGAACATGTGTTACTTCACTAAAGAAAAATATTTCTAGTAATTGTCCGGAGTCTTAAAAATATACCTACAATAAAAAATGAAGAAATTAAACGTTTAGCTCTTTCCTGCCGCTGCATTGGCTATAACTTCCAACCAACAATAGTTTAAAACAGCCGTTCTCAACCTGGTGCTCCTTTAATGACATCTGGTGCTCTCGTCATGCGAGTAAAAATGTGTTTGTGAGCACAAGCGCTCATGAGATCTTTTTTTCAATTCAAACTTTGTTGTAGGGTTACAGCTGGAACAAATAGCGTTCCTAGCCATCCATTATACTATTTTAGAGACCTAATAGGCCTTCTCGTATGCCATGGTGTATAACCCCTTTCAATTCAGTGTGGACTTAGAAAAATCAAGATTATTCAAGAGAATAATATGGATTCTCGTGAGGAACTTCAATTGATAGATCTCCAGTCCTCCTTAACATTCATATATTTGTTTTAAAAGGAGAATTCCTTAGCCTATGGCAGTCCAGAAGATACAAATGACTCCAAATAATGTGGAGTGTTTATTTCAAATGCCTGGTTATATTAGGGACAACCAACCATGTGTAAAAACTTTCTTACTTAAGAAGTACTTCAAGAACAAAGCATGATCACGATCACAGTAGACTGTGATCACAATTATCTAATTCACATCTGCAGGACTCTTTCTCCTTGGATATCATTAAAATTTTGAGTGACATTCAAATTCAAGGATATCATTTGTCCTGGTGAGTGTTCTAAAATTTTATTTGCTTATTCACTTACCAATATTTCATTTATGTATTCAGATAGCTCTATTAAACCTGTTCAATTTCATGGTGCTTGCTCACTTAGTATCACGTATGGGTGGTACTCACAATCCTCAAGAGGTTGAGAACCCTGGTTCAAAATATAAGCACATTGTTGTGTAGTCAATATAGCTAGACACCATGTGGGAGAGAATTCTCTCTAAAATACTAGACATTCGAAAAGTAATGGTAACATAGTTATTGTTTCACACTAAATTTATTTAGGTTACTTTCGACATTACATAGGCTACTTCAAATATAGTCTCCTGTCATGTCAACAATACTTTGCATCGACCTGGTTGGCGAGTTGGTATAGTGCTGGCCTTCTATGCCCAAGGTTGCAGGTTCGATCCTGGGCCAGGTCGATGGCATTTAAGTGTGCTTAAATGCGACAGGCTCATGTCAGTAGATTTATTGGCATGTGAAAGAACTCCTGCGGGACAAAATTACGGCACATCCAGCGACGCTGATATAACCTCTGCAGTTGCGAGCGTCGTTAAATAAAATATAACATTTAACAATACTTTGCCAAGATGGTGGACTCTGTCTGCAGCAGCATTTCTGGATATCTCTCTCGCTGATCAATCTAAAGCCCCTCAGATGCCAGTTCTTGATTGAAAGCGAATTCCTCGCTTCCACTCAACTTGCTATAGTTCAGTATGGAAGGACTTCTCTCCCACAGGCTTCTTGTAATGCCCTAAAGCATTGAATTGGACGTTTTTCTCTTGCAACTTGGATTTTTATGAAGCACCTTTGTTCGTACCTTTAGGGCTGTATTATTTACTACAAATCAGAAACAGCCATTGTATTTACAAAATATGGCTACTTTGAGACTTTCACTATTGCAAATTTATGAAACAGCGCTGATCTATTACATAGTACAAGATTTCAATGGTCACTGCTATGAGCATTCATTTACAGCATTGTTGCTATTACTTATTGAATGCCCTAGGATTATGGGAAATATGGGCGAAAACGTACAAAATGATCATGTGATCAATCTCACCCCACTCTGCATATACTTTTATTGACATTTAAAGTTGCATTTAATTTTATTTGCTGTGTATAATTTTCTCTGTACTACTATGATTTGAATATTGGTTATTCAATTCTCTGTCTTCATTTCGATTAAATTTTTGTAGATTGGTATTTATGTTGAGAAAGCAGCATTTTTTTTAATAAACCAGGGTAACAGAAATGTTAAATACAGCTCTAGCATTATACTGCACCATAGAATGAGGATACTTGCTACAAATGTGTGTTTCAACAAGATGTTACACAAAACTGGAAATAGTTTTAAAAAAAGTCTATATGCCCAAAGTTTGGTCTATATCAGTAGAATAATATTTATTTATTTATTTATTTAATCCACTCAAAAATGTAATTATAGAGTAGAGAAAAGTGAAAATAACAGTAGTAATACATATAATAATGGTAATTTAATATTACTCAACAAAAGATATCAAGCATATATTACATGTAAATCTCGGTAAACAAAAACAAAAGTATTTACAGTATAAAGAAAACTTAGATTATATTAAAGTAATAGAGCAAGTGATGAAATGCAAATAACTAGTCACAGATTAATAACAATAATACAATAAGTCATGAGGGACCTACGTTAAGTCAGCAATATTAAGAGAATTAGGAGTGAGTTAGTAATGATAATTGATATGAAATATGAATTTAAATACTATTATAGTCACAATCATGCCATGGTATGAAAGAAAAATTACATAACCTCATACCACGGCATGATTGTGACTATAATAGTATTTAAATTCATTAATATGTCACATCAACGGACGTATATACGTCATCAAAACATCGTAAGATGAAGATTATATTTGATATGAAATAATTTAAGAAAGAAGACCAAAAATACAATATGCAAACCAGTTAAGACCTATTTATTAGCAAAATACTTATGGAGTGTTTTGAAAGCTATCAGTATTTATTTCTTTCAAGAGTGTGGCTCTATCCTGAAAGATGTCAATATTGCTCAGTTTATTATAGAAGGAACAGATTCTAAGAAGTGGAAAGTACTTATAGTAACATGTCCTAGCATAGTTTATATTAAATGTTTTACTGGTCCTACAGTTCTCTCTTGGTACATGTATTGCTATCCTAGACAGTAGATGACTATTTACAGAACTTGTTAATAAATTATGGAGGTATTTTGTATCAATATTATTTCTTCTGTGTTGCAAACTTTCAAAATTAAAGAGAGACAAAAGAGATGAGTACGAAATACTATTTTCATTATTCCAGGAGGGATAGTAACCAAATGATTTAAGAAACAAAAATCTAATGAATCTTTTTTGAACACTCTCAATTTTGTTAATGTATTTAATTTGATAGGGGTTCCATACAGTACTACATATTCAAGTTTTGATCTAACTAATGAAAAAAATGGAATTTTTAAACTGTCTTGAGAAGAGAATTTTGTGGTATTCTATAGATAAATCCTAGAAGTTTCAGAGACTGAGACACAAGTTCAAGTATATGGCTGGAAAAATCCATATTATAAGTGAATCGTATGCCTAAATCTTTTACCGTGTCAGTCATTTCCAGTAATTCCCCACCCATTGAGTATCTGTAAGTAAAATAAGTTTTTTTCCTAGTATATATCATATAATGACATTTATTTAAGTTGAAATACAGTTCATTCTTCAGTGACCACTTGTATAACTCATTTAGATCTCTCTTAAGCAAGTAACAGTCGTTAGGTGTAGGACAAGATTTAATAATTTTGACATCATCAGCATACATTAAACATAGTGAATTTGATATCGAGTTTGGTAGGTCATTTATAAATAATAAAAATAAAAGTGGACCCAGATTTGATCCTTGAGGGACCCCCGATGTCACTGTAAATTCTTCAGATCGACATTTGTTGAAGACAACAAACTGTTTGCGGTTTAATAGGTAATTTATAAATAGATTTATAAGAGAATTACTAAGCCCGTATTTGGAAAGCTTCTTTAACAATATACAGTGATCAACAGTATCAAATGCTTTTTTGAAGTCTGTGTAGATTACATTAACTGGATTACCTATGTCCATATTTTCAGTGACATAATCACAAAACTATACTAAATTGGATAAAGTTGATCTACCAGTAACGAAACCATGTTGTTTGTCGTCAAATGAAAACGAGAAATTGGCTGCCAACAATTAGGTTATGGGGGAAAGTTTTGGAGTTGATACTACTGGTTGAGAGAAGTATTGTCCGAGGTTGGCCAACCTGCATGTGCAGGGAGTGATGTGCAGCAGCAAGACGAAGATGACATTCACAGTAATGGGAGCGTCCAAGTTCTTCCAGCATAGTGTGATGCAATTTTTAGCCATTGAAGGCGTTTCACCAATTGAAATTCATTTCCGTATGAAGAAGGTGTACGTGGACAAGTGTATGAGTAGACAAAATGATACCAACAAGGGCGAACATCACTAGAGGACTACCCGCACCCTAGCCAGTCCCACACAGTCTTCATAGAAGAAGACAATCTCATCTGGACAGATCGGAGGTGTACAATGGACGAAGTAGCTCAGAATCTGAATATCAGTCATGGATCTGTATACTCAATAATCCACGACCAATTGAAGTACCGTAAAGTGTGCGCAAAGTGGGTGCCAAAGTGTCTCACAGGTGAGCAGAAACAACACGGAATGGGACTGAGTTTGCAAGATCTGATGCATTATGAACAGGAGGGGAAGGCTTTTTTGTAACGTATTGTGACAATGGATGAAACATGGTGCAAGCATAACGAACTGCAGAGCAAGCAACACAACATACAGTGGAAGCACAACACATCACCACGCCCAAAAAAGTTAAGAAATTTCAAAACCGCAGGCAAATTGATGCTCGTGCTGTTCTTTGATTCAGAGGGTCCATTACTCTGCCAGTTCATGGAGAGGGGAGAATCTGACACCTCCACTTGATACTCTGAAGTCCTTCCTACTGAATTGCGTAGTGCCATCAAAATAAGTGATCTAGATAGACATTTGTGTGAAGGTGTCATTTTGTTACATGACATGCACGACCACACACAGCTCAGCACACATGGACACCATTCGGAACCTGCACTGGGAGGTGCTCGAACATTCCCCTTACAGCCCAGACTTGTCACCTTGCGACTTCCAGATTTTTGGCAAGCTGAAAAGTGATGTAGGAGGGCGCCGGTTTACGATGGATGGTGACGTGATTGAGACAGTGCAGCAATGATGCCACTAGCAGCCAAAAGACTTTTATGAACAAGGTATCAAAAATCTGGTGAGCAGGTGGGATAAGTGCCTAAACACTGGCAGAGATTATTTTGAGAAATAAAATTCCTCTGTGGAGAAAAAATTATTTCTCGTTTTTATTTGACTGACCCTCGTAGAATTTGCAAAGTGCAACTGGAACGTTTTTGTGTTTTCTTGGCATCCTAATGTAAAAGAAGAAATTGTTTTGCAAATTAACGTAAGCTTCTTAAAATTAATAATACTTCCATATTACAACCTGCATTATTATGGTAAAACTCTGAATGAAAGCTGTTTTTGTTACTTTTTAAATGCTAAGAAAGTGGGTGTGGCAGTGTTGCAAGCTACCTCATCAGGAGCAGTAATCCATAAAATTGTAAATTTACAAAAAATGGTAGCATATTATTTTAACACAACTATAGACAAATTCCTTTATATTATATTTAAGCCATAATTACCTGATAAATGCTCTCCAGGTCCACCCTTAAGTATACACAGCAGAAGTTTATCGTATTTTGATTTTCGCCACTTCACAACAACAACAATAACTTTTAAGTTTACAAATTATCTCATAAAAATCAGAATTGCTTCCTAAAACATGTTTGAGATAGAACACACTCTGCTAAACAAATGACAAATGAAAAAGTTAAGGTTGAAAGTAATAAATCTTGACAAACATAACATATATTACATCTTATACGTTATTTCATGTCATAACATATTATCACACATATCAAAATGAAAGATAACATAGTGTAACATTGTGCAACTTAACATTCTTCAAGAAGTGTTTATTAAGAAATACTCCGCCATTCTCTTAAATTTGAAGAAACAGTGATATATTTTCTTTTCTTACAGCTGTTCATAAATGGTCACTCGCAAAATCTCGTGGAGTGATTGAAAGCGATAAATTATATCACCGCTTCATCAGATCTGTATGTATATCAGTCCTGTATTACTTGCAGCCTAACAGTGACGCTACACTTCGTGCATACTTAGTGTCGGGGGATGGGAGTGAACTGTTACTAGGCAGTGCAAGAGCACCAACGAGAAACGTGGTAAGAGTTCACTGTACAGGTAGGCTATATAAACAATAATAAGTAGGGACTGGATTTATAGGTTTCTACCTTTTTTTCCTTACTTCTAACAAGCAAACGTTCTGATGAGGGCAGATAAAAAAACTTAAATTTTTTTCTTCCACCATGTTAATATTGTCAAAAGAAGTGCTTATACAAATTTTGGCCACTTGACCGCAATTACGAGGTTGTTCAGAAAGTGATTTTCCCTGGGGCCGTTTATAGAAAAAAGCACAATTGCATAGAAATATTTATTGAAACAGATACAGCAATTGTTGCGGTATTTGTCAACATATCCCCCACTGGAAGTGAGACATATTTGTCATACCATAGGATCAATTTTTGTGTAGTAGAAGTCAGTCGCCTCAGATCGGAACCAGTGTTTGACTGCGTCTGGACCTCTCTCTGTCAATCCCATGATATGAGAAATATCTCAATTCCAATGGAAAATATGTTGAAAAATAGCTCAACAATTGCTGTGTCCATTCCAATAAATTTGTCCATGTAATTGTGTTTTTTTTTTCTGTTAGTGGCCCCTGGCGAACTTATTTTTTTACAGCCGTTGTAATTGCGGTCAAGTGGCCAAAATTTGTATAAGCACTTCTTTTCACATTATTAACATGGTGGAAGGAAAAAATTAACTTTTTTTGTTTGCTCCCATCAGAACGTTTGCTTTGTAAGCTCACAATTTCTTATAATTGTTCGGATCATGGTCATTAGAGTTAAATATATAAACTCTGTTAAACTTAAAAAAATATAAATTGAACTTTAAGAACTAAAAAAAAAACCTAAATCATAAGTAATATGTATTTTTCTATATTTAGGTACTGCGTTTTATGTAACTATGTTTAGAAATTTCAATATATCTTATAATTTTTCCATGTTGAATCTTTCGTAGACTACTTTTAACACTTGAATATAAATAATTGATTAAATGGCGATCTTACTCGTGTTAATTATGTATTACAGATACACTAAAATACACCCTAATCAAATTCTCAACACATAGATCAATTTCAGAATACACACACTATTTGACAGAACTCTTCATCACACGAACACACCCATACAACAGGCAGTGAAGTTGAGATGGCGCCGAGACACAGAAGGCTCTGAGGATGGTGTCAAGTAACACCGAAACGGCTGTAAGCCGCACATGCTTACATAATTAACACGAGTAAGATCCCCATTCAATCAATTATTTATAATTTTTATTCTCATCTCACTGAAGAAAGTGACAATCTACAGCCTTCACGCCTTCAGTCTTTTGTTGTTTTGAATAAAATTGTTAACAGGGAATTCCTTCTTTCTTTGTATAGCAGGCCTTCTTTCAGAGACTTCATCCTTTCATGCTGATTGCAAATATAACATACCAGTAGAAGGGTATGAAATGACTAAACTTTCTCTTGAGGTGAATGAACTGTGAAAAAGTCGTATCAATGAAATTCATGAAGTATTCGGGCATATTCGCTGATAGAACACTCTGCTCTTGTGTGTGCAGGTACAAGTTATGAATTTTTCTGAGATCTCTGTGCAGTTTCTTATTCTGGTGCTTCTGGTGTTCTTTACCACTGAGGGAAAAATTATCTATTGTCAAGCCTGCCAGAAGCAAGTGTCAATTTTTTATGCACAATATAACAATTAATGTTGCAGATAAATAAGTACCACACGTATACTCTAGAACTTTTAGGGGGAGAAATAATATAAAACAATTATTGATTGATCTAAAAGAGGGGTTGGAAAACAATGGTGGATTGTTAATGTTTAGGTGAGGGGTTTGGACTTTTTCCATTGCTGGTTGTCACAATCAAAAAATTAAGACACAACGTTTCGAAGGGTGGTTCTCCCTTCGTCTTCAGGTAGAAGGAAGTAGGGAAGAGAAAAAACCTATTGTTAGGATCGTTACGTACAGCTATTCTGTATGACTGATCGTCAATTCCTGGCTTCGGTGGAGATTATAATTAAGAAAGACCCGAAGTCATTTACAGTATGTTGGCACTAAAACCAAACGGGATAAAGAAGATGGGTGTGAAGTGGCTAAAAAATTGATGTAAGACACACAAGAGGAGGGGGTGGGGAACTGAAAAAATGAACAAGTGTTATGATACTGCGATAAAAAATAATAGAAAGATAAAAAGTAAAAAAAAAAACTAGTAACAAATGACAAGATAAAAACTACTACTGCCACCTAGCGGTAGCAGACACTACTACTAATTACTAAGCTGCAACACTAGGTTGCGTTGTCTAATGGTGGTGGAGATGACCCCAGGTGGTCTACGTGGTGTGGGTGACAGCATTCTTCCTCTTGTATTGAATATTTCTGATGTCTTGTTCAACTATGGGTAACCAAATATCCGGAAGAATTAGACTAGGTTGACTAATGGCATTGTCCGAGAAACTCGTATGAGCGGCTTCCTTGTATTTCCTCTGAGTCAGAGAACGCTCAGTTTGTAGGTCTGAAGTATTTTCCCACTTTATTTTGTGTCCGGATTCAAAGCTGTGTTGTACTATTCTTGATTTATCTATTAAGCATTGTTTGAAGTTGTACTTGTGCTCCTTAATTCTTGTGGACAGAGGTCTGCTCGTTTCACCTATATAAACGCGACCGCATTCACACGGAATGTTATAAATGCAGTCTCTGGTATCCATGTAATTAGGTTTGGGTTTGTTGTTGGACAGGATTCGGCTGAGTGTACTCTCTGATTTGAAGACCGTTCTGATGTTATATTTCTTGGAGATTTTCTTGGATTTTTCGGAGGTGCCTCTTACATATGGGATAACTATGGTACTCAGGGGGTCAGGGGGGGGGATTGCTCTTGTTTTCTTGGTTGTGACTTATGGCCTTTTTGATGAATTCGTGGGGATAACCATTCGTTACAAAAGTGTTAGTGTTAATTATAATCCCCACCGAAGCCAGGAATCGACGATCAGTCATACAGAATAGCTATATGTAACGATCCCAACAATAGGTTTTTCTCTTCCCTACTTCCTTCCACCTGAAGACGAAGGGAGAACCACCCTTCGAAACGTTGTGTCTTAATTTTTTGATTGTGACAACCAGCAATGGAAAAAGTCCAAACCCCTCACCTAAACATTAACAATTATTGATTGTTGACCAGCTATTAAATTAGTAGTCTTAAAAATTCTAAAGATCTTATGTTTAAGTCCATTCATGCATTTCAGATTGTCATTATTTTTTTATATTTTTTTCATTTTGCGAACTTTACTTTTTATGTGAATACAAAGTGACAATAAATTTCAAAATACAAGTATGAAATTCAAATTTTTTGTTCGTGCTACTACTACTACTTCTGAGCATTAAAATTCATACTACAAAACAAGTCACTAAATAGGAACCTCAGACTCCAAGCACTCACCACCTGTATCTTTCCAGTTCTTTTGTACGGCTGCCAAACGTGGGCCCTTACAGCTAGACAGAAAAACACCCTAGCAGTATGCCAAAGGGGAATGGAGAGGAAAATACTCGGCATATCTTTGAAGGACAGGATTAACAACAAGAGGTTGCAAGAAATCACATCCTCCAAGAACATAGTTCATGAAGCGGCAAGGATAAAATGGAGATGATAAGGTTGCAGGGGAATAGATGGGCGCAAATAACAACTACTTAGGACCCTTACCAAGGAAAGAGAAGACCGGGAAGGCCGAGAGTCAGATGGGCTGACTCCTGCAGGCAACAGATCGGAACACACTGGAGCAGAGTAGCACAATGTAGGAGAGGATGGAAGGAGCTAGGAAGACAGCTAGTTGAGTAGAGACAATGCATCCCAAGGACAAAGTGATACATATCCTAATATGTCAATTTAGTGTGAATTAAACGTAGACCAATGAGTAGGAACTGAAATCACCTGAATGACAAAGCCTAAATATTCTAATGTGATAACTAAAGTGCAGAACAGACTAACAGCAATGAGTACAATCCTAAATGACAAAAGTGTTGAATATCTTAGTTATAATTCAGTGACAAGGTGTTAATATTTAGTCATAATTGTCGATGTGTAGTACACAACTCCGCCCACGTGGACTAGCTCGACATGTGAGCAAAATGGAGCCAGAGCTTTCCCTCTTGCAGGAGGCCTTAGCCCTTTTAAGGGACACTAATAGGCTATTTCATTTCATTCATTCATTGACTACTACTACCACTACTACACTCAGGGATTATGTGCTGTAATTTGTACGAGGTATCGGTTTTGATTGCTGAAAGAATTCTATTTCTGGCTAGTTTGTAAAATAATAAAAATAGTTTGCCTCTTCCACTCCTAGACCACTACTAAAGTTATTTTTTGTCATGTGCAGGTGAAATGTGAACAGAAGTCTCACTTGCTGCAGCATAAAAAAAAAATCACCAGTTCACGTCAGTAGTGTCAGCAAAATGAAAAACAAAACTCAGCAACTGTTCGTTACTTCTGTTATTGGCAACAAACAAGATAATTTGAATAGTCGTTTATGTGGGGTACTAGTTACTGCCACTGTACTGTGGAACGCCCTGAATTGTAAGATTTTGAAGTTATTTTTAGAGGGCATTAGTGGCAAGAAGATACCTGATGAATTCACACTTAGAAAAAAACTACTTAGACAAAATCCACAGAAAGAAAATTGAAGAAATTAAGAACGACATAAGTGAAAACTGCATTTGGATCTCAGTAGTAGATGAAACGACTGATAGCTATGACCGGTTTACATTCAATGTTGTTTTGAGGAAGCTACATGGCACAGAGCCAGGAAAACCTCACTTAATTTTGTGCAAAATGTTGCAAAAAACAAACCATAGCAACATAACTTGCACTGATAAAGATGCACTGCAGATGTTATGGTGTAAAAAGGAGCAGGATAACAAATTCTTACTTTTAATAAAAGACAGTGCTGCATATATGCTTAAGGTAGGGTAAGTACTTAAATCTTCATTTTCAAACATGTTTCATGTCATGTGTCTAGCACATGGTCTCCACCATGTGGCGGTAGAGATTGGGGACAATTTTCAGATGTTAATGCACTCATTTGAAAAAAATTTTTATGAAAAGCCCTCTCCAGATTGAGAAATTTAGAGAAATGTTGTCAGAAGCCACTACCACCAGAGCCAGGGCTTACACAATGGGGAACATGGTTGTCTGGTGCTCAGTATTATGTGCAGCAAGTGAATGAAATAAAGGAACTTGTGAACTCTTCAACGTCGAGGACTCGGCATCTATTCCTAAAGCAAAATCAGTATTTAACAGTAGAAACATCTATAGCTCCCTTTCTTTCCTGAAAGCACATTTCAGTGACCTTCCACATCTATTGAGTACTTAGAATCTTCTTCATTACAACTAGAAGATACAACTGGTGTAATTGATTTGCTTCTAAAGAAGTGAGTACCAGGACCTGCAGATGAAGCTGTCATAATGAAACTGAAGAAAGTACTGCAGAGGAATCCAGGGTTTGAAAGAATGAAAAATGTGTACTCCATTCTTCAGGGGAAAGTGTTAATTGTCAGTTATCTTGGAAACCTGCTGTAGTGATAGCAATGAATTTTGCATCTATGACATCATTTGCGATCGAAAGAAATTTTCGCCCTTCAAATGTGTTTTGATAGACAATAGGAAAAATTTCACTACTGAGAATCTTGGAAAGTATTTGGTAGTATATACTATAATCAAGAAGGGTACTAATGAAACTTAGTTTTTCCCCCCACTCTCTTTATTTTCTTTCTTAAGATTTATTGGTAAATTTTTAATTAAGTGTGTCCCAACAAGAACGGCAGATTTAATAATGTGAATAAATGTAACAAAACAGATAACAGTGTCATCAACACAATGACACAATGTTCCAACATGTCTTGTTGTTGTTGTTGTTGTTGTTGTCGTTGTCGTTGTTGTTGTCAGTGTCATCGGCGGCGGCGCTGTTATCTGTTTTTGTTGTATTTACCTATTCCCATTATTAAATGTTGCGTTCTTGTTGGGACACCCTTTATAACTTCTTTCCAAAGTTTGAAGATGTACCTTTTATACACTCAAAACAGACATTTCTGTAGTTACCTGAATGCAAATTGAAATTATAATATATAAAATGTTAGGTTTAATAATAGTTAAATTTATTGAACCACACATGTTAAAGGGAGAGAAACAAAAATTGCAAATTTGTAAATATTAATAAAATTTAAAATCGTATATATATAAGAACTTTCTTGTGTTAAAAGTTGTGTAATCAAGATGTGTAAAATTTAAAAGATTAATTTTGTGGTACATTTTACCTTATTTGAATATTTGTTGTTTAAAATTGAATATAAGCATACATTTTTAACAACCAGGCAGTTTTGCAACAGCTTTCATGGATTGGACAAAAAACCTAAAAAAAATAAACTAAGTTATTTTACCTATTCTAACCCTTCGTTACTCGCGTTAAATTTCGTAACGCCAGTACTCACCTGGATTACAATGGTAATCCACATTTGTTTTTGTTTGCAGACATGGTTTAAACATTGCAATTAGATTTAAATGTTAAGAAATATATTGTTTTCAGTTATTACAGTAATGAGAATGGATATGTTACGCATAACGGAACGTATTAAATATAAATATTAATAATGAAACGTATTATAGTACACAAATTGCATTCAAGTGACATGTTTACATAATGTTTCCACACTGGACGTGTCTATGAGTCATAATTTATTGTTGCACCATAGTTATGAGTTAGTTCACTATCATCATAATTAATAGGTTATCTAGAATTGTTGCTCATTCGCTGTTTGAAGGTCACCTGATCTCTTGATGTAAACTCTCCCACAGGAAACGCAAGTTCACTACTGCTGACCTTTGTTACGTCATATTTGATAACTAAATACCTCACTCAGGGGTGTAGCAATGAAAAAATTCAGGGATGTAACAATCATTCACACTTCACATATAATATTTTACAGATGTTTTTGCAGTTCAGATTTAACACACATGATAGCCTAATCTAAATCTGATTCAATTATCTAAGTAGGCCTACGCATTTCTTCCATACAGTTCAAACAAATTACATGTTTAGTAAGTCAAAGAAAATAGAGGCCAGCGTCGTGAATTTCTGCTTACATCATAGGCTGAGCATAACTGTTCCAGGACATTCACAGCACATTTAGTTCTATTATAAAATGATATTAATTCATGTTTCTAGCTGCCTCCCGTTTCCTCATCCATTGCCTTATCATAATGCATGGTTGATAATGCTAACAGTGTTTTTTTTTCTTTGGTACATACGAAATAATTGTGCAGCGTTCATTGAATCCAAACAATGTACTGTTAACTTGCCTGTCTTAGTAGTTGTGAAATGAGGAGGGATTTCTCTTTTGTTTTCTTTCTATGTTCCTACAAGTGTAATTTTGTCATTTTCTAGAAGATCTAAACACAGAGGTATGCTCATGAAACAGTTATCGGTGGTCACATTTCTTCCTGTCCCTTTGATGGGATGAACCAGCCTCTTCACCACTGCATGTGCACTGTTACTTCGGTGAAATGGACAGTCTGGTTGAATACCAGCATAAATTTCCAAGTTATGAGTGTAATATTTTTTTCACATCCACCTTAGCAAAAATTTTGATCCAACATTTTGTTGGTTTAGTAGGTATATGCTCTTCATGGGACATCGTCCTCTGAATGCAACCAACTGCTCGTCTATAGTTACATATTCGCTTGGACTACAGCACTTTTGTGAGTTCTGAACAAATAACTCTAATACTTCACGTATAGCAGCCAATTCATAAATTTCTTTCCTTTCCTTTTGTCATAAATGTTATCAAAGAGTAGACATCGTAACAAAATTTAGAATCTATTGTAGGTCATTGTCAGGTAAATTGACTCTATTCCTGTGCCATTTTTATCCCATAGTTCTCTTACGTTCAGTCTTCGCGATTTCAAGGCGCCAGCAAAATACAAAATACCCAAGAGTGCCTCAATTTCTACGTCATTTGTTAATTTGCAATCTCTGTCACGTCCGTAATTACGCTTCACTTTTTCAATACAAATATTAGTACCCTTACAATTACATTGATTATTGTCTGATCAATAAAGCAGTCAAAACTCTCTGTGTGGGTCCGCGCAATTCTTGCAGCCCTTTTAGGGCTCGATAAATGAATCACTATATTTTGTGCTCGTCTTCTCCCTCGTTGAGCTACTGGTTCTTCCTGCCAAATTGTCATCTTTTTTCTACCCGTATAGCAGTTTCCATCATTTATAGACATTAGTCCTTCATCATCACCACCACCATCATCATCATCATCATCATCATCATCATCATCGTCTTGTTCTGAATTAGAATCGTGAACTTCATTCTAAAGATCTCCCCTGTTGCTTTCATCATCACTTTCATTTTCAATGCCATCATCCATATCTTCATCCAGCCATTTGCAAATGTTGTTTGTAGTTTCCGTACCCATTGGAGCAAACTGCGAAGAGGATGGAACGATGTCACACATATTTTTTCTTAAACTTACTGCATTGCATCACTTATAACCATATTAAAAACTATTTCACTTACCTGAACAAAAAACTGACGTCAGTACTCGCGTGGATTACAATGGTAATCCACTCGGAAAAATTGTGCATCACTTTATAAAACTTCGTATAACTTTCCAAAGGGTTGCGGCAAATACGTCTAAACACCAGTAAAGCCTCACTTAGACTGTGACGAGAAATTGCATTGACGCTCAACTACGCAGTGCTGCAGGCAGTGACGTAATAGAGGATTAAATATCAGTGGATTACTATTGTAATCCACGCGAGTACTGAAGGGCTAATAACCTGAACTTGCTGAAAACCTAAAAATCCGGCTCTTAATGATAAGTAATAGGCTTACATCATGCGCACAATTTTTAGGTTTATACATTGTGTCATGATAGATGAAGAAATGTCTTTAGGGGTCCATGAAACTAATGGTAGCCAATAATAATTTTTATTTTCTCATTATCAGCATAATCAATTTTGGTATTTTCATGGAAATATGCGTTTACAGCATCAGCATTCCTTATATGAGAAAAGTCGTTTTGAGCATGCCAATTTTCTGCACGCAGCAATTTCTCCAAAATTATTTGACGAATTTTGTTCATATTCGTATACAGTGTCTCAGTAGGAATGCAAAAACCTAGACAAACATAGACAAATAAGCAAATATAGGTAAATAAACATATATTATACAATTACAATATGATATGATGTACTTTAAAACATTTATACAAGAACGAAAATAAAAATTTTAAAAACCAAGATAAAAATTAAAATACCCTATTTTATTACAAATTATTATAATTTATGCTTTATTTCGACTGAATAAACTCATAAAGTTAAATATGAACAAAATTTGTCCAAGAATTTAGGAGAAATCTCTACACATAAATAAATAGATATACAAATTACATGCTGAAAACTTGTATTTCAGTATCACAATAATTTCTCTTTATACGTCGTAAAATAAAAAATTAAAAGACAGGGAAGTATTTCAGTGAAAATCTCATATTTTTCCTTTTCCCCGCAGCATAGAGTGAGAACGTAAAAGCTGAACTTACCACCTTGACTTCCACTGTTCCTATCTCTATTTATTTGTCTATTGTTTCTATGTCGTGCATTTCTTTTTCATACAATGAGCTATGTATTTTTGGTGATTCTTGTTTGTGATCTTCTGATACCACCATTCATGCTATTCTACCAGTAGGTATTTCATTCCTTATGTGAAATATGTTTTTTTCTGGAATTATAAAGCATATTCCTTTGTTTATGATTTTTCAGTCTAATCCCTGGACAACTCATAGATTCATAAGAGAACTGAACTCATATTACAAGTCAGCAAAAATCAGAATTGTCTCAGAGAAAAGTGCTTCTGCAGATGTGTTTGTTAAGAGGATAACTGGGTGCAGAAATCCAGGTACAGGTAAGGCATTTATATATCTTAAGATGCAATTCTATAATTAAATTACATGTCGAATATTTTTGTTATTAATATCACTGCTCTGAAATGAAGGTGCATTTATATTTCCCACAGACAATGTAAACGTCACTACCATAAACAGGAATGGTTCAGTTGAAGTTTATGCCAGAACTAATGCTTTAGGATTGCCTCTTCTTTCACCAGATGGCACTGCATTGTGTGAGTATTTCTGCTATGCAAGAGAAAAGATTTACAAGGCTTTTGCTGGATAGCAGTTTAAAAAATGTCAACTATCTTATTGTTACCAGAAACAGACTTTATTAGTTTCTCGACCACTAAAACACACTTTGCGTGTACACTCCAAGTATTTGAAGCTGTCCACTTAAATAAAAGACAACATAAGAATGGAAATTGCAGCAATTTCAGAAAATGAACTAATGCATGTTAATGAAAATTTTCTTAAAAGGTGTGAGAGATGTGTGGTGGCACAAGGATATCATTTCTAACATCTACCTAGGTGGTTATTGTAATTTCCATGAGCAATCTATGCACTTGACTTAAGGAGCTATGAATATCTGACTCTGGTGGCAAATAATATGCTTCTAGCCACCACGCGTGGTTGCACACTCATGGATGAATGTCTATTTGAAGTCTCTGTAGTAGTCTAGAAATATACTTAAGAGGTAGACAAATACTGTTTAGACTTAGGTTTTTGTGCCATTTTGCGTCCTAATTTCCTTTAGCTATGTTTAATAGCTACATTAATCAGTATTATGTTATTTAAATACCTTTCTTTCCTCATTTTTAATTTCTTTTACGCATCTGATGTCTATCCTTTTGCTACCTAACATCCGTTGTCTAATGGTAACACTTACAGTCTTTCTTAAGGAGTTATATTTTCGTTTTATGATTGATGTTTACTTTGGAATTAACAGTTGACTGTCACATTCTGTTTAGATTTGGATGATGTCGACCCCAAGCCATGCACAATGCAGTCAGAAAACTGTGAGTGGTATCGTAGTAACTCCACCACAGTGCCTGGCAGCATGTCGCCTCGCGAGAAAAAAAGTAAGTAGGCTTTATTTATTATATCTTACTATTAAATTAATGCTAAAATTCAAATGCTGTTCTCATTATTCAGGGTGTCTTAGGTTTAATATTTATGAATTGAACACATTCTCGTCTCATTCTTCTGGGTGGGCCAAATCACCATACCCCTACACAAGATGGCTAGATTTTGAAAATAAAAAAACCGGGAAATCTTTATGTGATAATACATTTCCAATGAAGTTAGCCATACAAATTAAATTCAGTTACCATTACTCTAATTCCTATGCTACGAAAAAAAAAAGTACCTCTCAAGGACAGGAACAGTTTTCAAATATCTGTGATTGGAGGAATCAGTCATTACAGAGATGAATCTAGCTGCTTCTAGCTCCTTCATAATGCAGTGGCTTTCATTGCAAAATGGGCAAGTATGTTCACTGAAATCTTTTCACATTTAGTGCGACTGCAGATAAAGCTGTTTCTATTGAAAACTTCCTAATAATGAAAGAAGTGCAGTATATCGAACGAAAACTGCAGTTATGTTTGATGGAGTTATAAGTACAAGAGCCTTCTGCTGCAAATTTTAATTACTTTTTCCCACGACTGTTGGTTTGGAAAACAGTGGCGGCTCTTCAGAGTAGGCAGGGTAGGCTTAACATACCCAACACATTTGGAAAAAAGCTTAAAAGTGTGTATTTATTAAGCATATTAATAATAAAATCAAATTAATAAACATTATTTCCCGAGTATTAAATTTATTAAGATAAGATATGTTCTCTTGTCTAGCACCTTCAAAACTTTAGTTTAATAACACTGTAGTGAGATTTTTGGAGAATTGGTTGAATGTTGCTCATTACTGGCAGAGCGACTTTTCTGAAAAGAATACACTGTACCGGGCAGATCACAATGCGTCAGAGGGTAGACAGTTGTGAAGTTAGCCAACCTTCCGCATTGTAACCAGAGTCACCATTTTTGGTGTGTGAAATTAGTAATGGGAACGTTGAGAGCGAGTGTCTTATCTTTGCCACAGTCTGTGGGCGAGAAAGCTAACTACAGTGATTGGCAGATTGCTGACGTGATTTCTGTTTAGGAGGTGGTACCACTCTCAGCTGAAGTGGCAATGTACTCAAGGACACACCCCAGAAACGCAAAGTGCGAGTATCTTGTCTTTGCCGCAGTCAGTGAGCAATAAGACTGACAACTGTGATTGGCAGATTGCTGACATGACGTGTATTTGGGTGGTACCATTCTCAGCTGCACTGGCAACAAATGCTCACTGGCTGGGTTTTTACTCAAGAACACATGCCAGAAATGTTGGTGCTGGCTGTACTCCAAATCTGGTCCTGGAGTGAGCATTAAGAAAGATCACTATTCTAAATAAATTTCTATTTGAAAGTTTCACAAGTTGTAACATAGCCTGTTACGAGTACAATAATAATTAGCACAATGTTTTAGAAGATATGATTTTTATTTAAGTACGTACTCATATTTTGTACATTTGGTGATTTAAAGTTAATACACAGTGACAACAATACTATGTTGTTCATTTTCGCGTCCTAATGATATTGAAAAGAGAACTTATTTTGAACAGTGGGCGACCCACACCTGTATTAAACTAAATTATTCATGGTATGATGACCGTCTTTAAGTGGTACAAAAGAAAAAGGATCGACACATATATCCACTCTACAAATGAAGGTTAGATATTCTTATGCTCAGCAATCCTCAAGCTCCTGCATTAATGGCTGATACTGCAAGCGAATATTTATATCAAAGTTTTTGTTAACATATAGAATGGAGAGTAAGCAGAACATTGTGGTTTGTGAGGCGGTTGATAATCACTATATGTACTATTATATCATTGTATTTTGTAAATTTTGCCTATCCTGAAAATCTGACTATGAGCCACCACTGTTGAAAAAAAGACGTCATTTTGTTTGAAGATGATGGTAAAGTTACGTCTTTATGCTTCTTTTTTGAGATATTTATTTGGAGATATTTAAGAGAGATAATAGCCAAACAAAATATTGTAATAGGCTTAGTCAAACATAAAAAACACCCATAAAAAATAATAATTAAAATACATGATCTAACTCACTAGCCATTTCAAACTCATTAATATTATAAAATGCTTTGGTCACAAGCCAATTTTTCAATAATCTCTTAAATTTATTAATACTACAGGATGCTGCACTCGGGGAAAGTAGATTAAAAAGCTTAATTCCAACAACTCTTTAACAATTTTGAACTTTTACTAATCTAGTGTATTCATAGTCAACATGATTTCCTTCTCTAGTGTTATGCTTATGTACATCACCTCTCAAATTGAATGTATTATAATTCTCTCTAACAAACAACAAACTGTAAAAAATGTAAAGACAAGGTAAGTCGTTATTTTCACCTCTTGAAAATACCTTATACAGGAGGCTGTTTGCTTATTCCCGTTATACATCTTACAGCCTTTTTCTGCCATAAGAAAACCTATTTTCTCCCAATTGAATTTTCCCATAATAGAATCTCATATGTTAACTCAGAATGATAAAACACAAAATATGCATGCAATACTAAATTGGTGTGTACTTAATTTCAGTTTTCTAATCAGATACAACATTCTTGATAACCTAATAATCACCTTATTAGTATAAATGTCCCAATTCAATTTACTATTTAAATATATTCCTAATAATTTTACACTTTTAACAGGTCCGCTGAGTTAGCTCTGTGGTAGTGTGTCTGCCTCGAGACTAGCCGGCCTGGGTTCGATTCCCGGCAGGGTCAGAAATTTTCTTGTAAAACTTCTAATCACTAAATTGTGCACCAATATGCCTGGGTTAAATTCCAAATCACTCCACAGTTCATATGAAGAGAAGGCATATGTCACTGTTGCTAGTGATTCGTCCATTGGATGGAGACATTAAGCCTGGCGGCCTCCTTGGTGCTATTCAACAGAAGTAGGCTATGTGCTAGCACCGAGTTTCCCCTTCTCCCTTCCTCACCCATTCCCTACACTACACTTACACGAACACTTAACATACACTCACCCTAGTACGTGACATAACTCTTCACAGATACACATCATGCATAACATGGCCTGCCGAAGTGGTGTGCAATTTGAAAATGGGTCACAGTCCTGCCATCTATCCACAGTATGCAGAACCCGTATCACGCAAAGTGAAGTGAGTAGGCATTAGACACACACACACATTAATATTACATAGACTAAATATTAATTCTTCTGCCTTATTTTCATTTATAGAGTCGACCTGGTTGGCGAGTAGGTAAAGCGCTGGCCTTCTATGCCCAAGGTTGCGGGTTCGATCCCGGGCCAGGTCGATGGCATTTAAGTGTGCTTAAATGCGACAGGCTCATGTCAGTAGATTTACTGGCATGTAAAAGAACTCCTGCGGGACAAAATTCCGGCACATCCGGCAACGCTGATATAACCTCTGCAGTTGCGAGCGTCGTTAAATAAAACATAACATTTTTTTTTCATTTATAGTTAATCTATCAGAATCAAACCAACTTGCACATTAGTTATTACTTTTTCATTAAATTTTTCAAGAGTATTTATAGATTTACTTGTAGTTAAAAAAAGTGTCATCAGCATACAAAACGCTCTTATCCAGCATGTAATTTGAAAAAAAAAAGAATGGGCCAAGTATTGATCCTTGAGGGATACCATTAAATACATTAAGCAAGTTAGAAATTTGATTGTCCACTTTAACACATTGTAACCTATTAGAAAGATATGATTTAATAATTGAAAATGCAATATCACTTATTCCATAATATTTTAATTTCACAACAAGAATGTCTTGAAACACAATGTCAAACATTTTAGATAAGTGAACAAAGGAAGCAGCAGTATTTTTTTTCCATCAAAACCATTAAGTATGAAAGAAACAATATTTTCCACAGTTATAACAGTTGATAAACCTTCTCTAAAACTATATTCAGAATTAGAAAATAAATTATTATGTTCAAAATGGAAATTCAGTTGCTGAAAGATTAATTTTTCAACAGTTTTAGATATAATAGGAATAAGTGAGATCGGCCTGTAATTATCAGGCTGTATTGTATCACCCTTTTTAAATACAGGTTCAAGTTCAAGTTCAAGTTCAACCCAAACCCATAAAGTCCCCTCAGGGCATGGGCCTCTTCCTAGGAAGGTGGCTGGTTAAGCAATCCTGGTTTGCCATGCCGGGAGGGATCCTTCTTTAAGCCGTAACACTTTTGCACGTGTTCTTTTGGTTTCTCCCTTGCTGCTGTCTGGTCCTCCGCAATGCACTCTTCTGTGTGTTGTCTCATTGAGGGATTAGTTTCTCCCTTGCCGCTCTCTAGTCCTTTGTGAAAAAAAATTTGAGCAAACGAAAGTACTTAAAAAACTCAAATATTAGTAATTGATTAAATGGCGATCTTACTCGTGTTAATTATGTAAGCATGTACGGCTTACAGGGGTTTCGGTGCTTCTTCACACCATCCTCAGAGCCTACTAGATCTCGGCGTCATCTCAAACTTCGCTGCCTGTTGTGTGGGTGCATTCGATTGTTGAAAAATGTTGAAATGTGGTGTCAAATAGTGTGTGTGTTCTGAAATTGACCTGTGTGTTGAGAATTTGATCAGGGTGTGTTTTAATGTGTCTGTATATTTCATATTGTTCTAGTGTGTTGAGTTTTTGGTTTTTGGGTTGTATGTGTAGAATTTCCATGTCTGTATTTATGTTACCTATTGTGTGTGTGGTTAGCATTAGTTATGTGTTCGGCATATGTAGATGTATTGTGTCCTCTGGTTATTGCTTTAATGTGTTCTTTGTGTCGAGTTTGGAATGACCTTCAACCACAACGAAACCATTCTATTGGAAAAAGGATTAAAACATAACATACCACACAACAACACAGGACCAAAACAAAAAACACAGACAATCATCAACACGGAAACAGCAATACAAAACACAAAAACAGAACACAAAGAATACATCAGACAAGACATCATAAGACACATAAACAAAATACACGAACCCAACACAAACAAAAGAGAACATATAACAATAAAAACACTAAAAGCAAAACAACAACAATATAACCTCATTTTCACCAAAGCAGACAAAGGCAATTGTACAGTAATACTACACAAACAAGACCTACACAACAAAATAGAAACATACTTTAAACAAAACGACATCACAGAACTTGAAAAAGATCAAACCACACAATACCACAACACAATAAAAAACACAATCAACAAAAGCAAACACGTAATACCGTACAACATGAAACAACAACTCAAACCTATCAAACGAGCAGCACCTAAACTCAATGCACTACCCAAGATACATAAAGAAAAAACATACCAATCAGACCTCTAATCAACTACAAACAGGCACCAACACACAAACTAGCCACACACATGGACAAAATCATCAGAAACAACATAAAATTCAGAAAATAGACAACAATAAAAAACACTATAGACCTAGTCAACAAAACAAAACAACATATTCCACACAGTGCAACACTAGCATCTTTCGATATCACTAACTTTTACACTAACATACCGATACAAGACACATTACATATACTAAAACAAATGCTCATAGACAACAACACACCACAAGAATACATCGAAGAAATCATCCAAATCACAGACATCATAACAAAGCAAAATTATTTCACACACAACAACAATTACTACACCCAAACAGAAGGATTGCCAATGGGATCACCCATATCTAGCATACTAACAGAGATATTTTTACACAACACAGAACAAACATACATACTCAACAATGAACACAACATAATATACTGGCACAGATACGTAGACGACATACTCATACTATACAAAGGAAACAAACGACAAATACACAAACTACACCAATACATAAACAAAATACACCCAAAACTCCAATACACACTGGAACTCGAAAACAATAACTCCATAAATTTTCTAGACATCACCATAACAAAAGTTAACAAACACACCTTCAAAATATACAGAAAACCAACCACCACCACCATCACACACATACACAGCACATCTAATCACCCCACACAACACAAACATGCTGCATTCAGGACAATGGTACACAGATTACTCAACATACCCATGAGCCAACAACACTACAACGAAGAAGTGAACACAATCAAATACATAGCACAAGAAAATGGTTACAACCCAAACATAATAGACAACATCATAAGGAAGACAAAACAAAAACTCAACAAACACAAAAACACACAAAACACAACACAGACACAAGAACACAAGAAATAAATACAACCACACAGACATATACAAACTCACATGCAATAGTTGCAACAGTTTCTACATTGGACAGACAGGCAGATCATTCCAAACTCGATACAAAGAACAGATTAAAGCAATAAAAAGAGGACACAATACATCTACATATGCCGAACACATAACTAATGCTAACCACACATACAATAGGTACTGTAACATAAATACAGACATGGAAATCCTACACATACAACCCAAAAACCAAAAACTCAACACACTAGAACAATATGAAATATACAGACACACTTAAACACACCCTGATCAAATTCTCAACACACAGATCAATTTCAGAACACACACACTACTTGACACCACATTTCAACACTTTTCAACAATTGAACGCACCCACACAACAGGCAGTGAAGTTCGAGATGACGTCGAGATCTAGTAGGCTCTGAGGATGGTGTGAAGAAGCACCGA
This sequence comes from Periplaneta americana, assembly GCF_040183065.1. Lineage (NCBI taxonomy): Eukaryota > Metazoa > Arthropoda > Insecta > Blattodea > Blattidae > Periplaneta > Periplaneta americana. The sequence goes on from NC_091129.1 coordinate 44,814,533, forward strand.
AACAGTTGTAAGCCGCACATGCTTACACAATTAACACGAGTAAGATCGCCATTTAATCAATTATTTATATTCAAGTGTTAAAAGTAGTGTACGAAAGATTCAACATGGATTATCAAATATTAGACTGGAACATGATTTTGAATATGAAGTAAGATGCAGGAGAAGAATATTGATTCCTTTTATGAAGGCTGCAAGGAAAAATGGTCATTTCACTAGATTATACGGAGACAAATTAAAGATAAATGGGGAGATGTTTGATGTGGAATTCTGTTTGGAAAATTTGAACCATACAGTGATAGGGACAATGAAAGAGGCGAAGGAACATTATAGTGAAACATACGATGGGAGAACTATTTGAAAAATTAGAAAGTGGAGAGGTCATCACACAGGAAAGAATAGCAAGCGATGGAATGAATCAGTCAGCAAGTCACATTAACCAGGAAGAGAGGCCAGTGACTAGAGTCATGCATAGTGCAGCAACAGCAGCAGACGAGGATATCAACAAGCGATTAATGAAGAAACAAGAAGCTTGCACTAAAATAATGATGTACGACATCAGGCAGACAGGGGAGAAGAGAAGGACGACATACAGGAGCTGAGAACGGCAAAAAGAGTGCAGTGAATCCAGCTGGAAGAACAATAATGGGTCAGCAATTACAAAAGGAATAAAGAGATGAAGAAGTCAAGATTCTACAAGAACTGGAAAGGATGAAGTAACATTAGCGACACCAAATAGAGGTTATGTCAGCGGGAAGAAGTAAGGGACAGAAAAGTTATAACTTAAGAGGTTGGTGCATGAGTGACAAGACATAGGAAAGTGATAAAGTGAAAATAGTATGCATGAGTGACAAAAGTTAGGAAAGTGAAAAGAGTGATAGTGACAGAAAAGACGGTAAGGCAAGGGAATAATAGTGAAAAAGGATAAGATACAAGTAATAACCAGAGAGTGATAATAAGTAAGTAGTGATGTAAATATAATAAAGAAAATAGGAATGGAAATGTAATGAAACTGTAGAAACTACTTCGTCTGAAAATATATAGAGTAGATTAATGGGAATGGGATTAATAGTGAACGTTAGTGATTCAAGTGAATAAGTTAAGAACTATGAAAGAGTTCAACTAATGTAAACAATGTTGGGAACAAGTAATAAGAGGTTGAGAGAAGTGATTGTTTATTTAAATGAGATTAGTTAGAATAAGATAGCTAACTAGGAAAGGGAAGGGTAAATGGGAAAAGAAGGGAGGGAAACAGAAATGAATGACGTGATAGAAAAGTGATCAGGGTCATTTATAATAGCCAGATGTTTAAAAAAGCGTAAGCAGAAAATTATGTATCCAAGGGAGTAATGGCACTGTATCCAGAAATGTGAAGGGCCATCACGACCAATGTAAGCTGGTGGAATAAATATATCATATCATAAAAAAAAATTGTGTAACCATCAATATCTTTAAGGTCAAGATTAGGATCTCCAAATATAAATATATTATAGTGTTTAAACCTTAAAAGAAAAGTAATTATCCTTCCATATTTTGAGTGTATAAAGATATATCAGAATCTGGTGTTCAATAAACAGTTACCACATTTATATTTAAAGAATTAAGAATAAAAGCAGAAGCCTCAAAGATCTTCTCAATACAAAACTAACTTTTATCAATTAAATTAAATGTAAGTTTATTATTCTTAATGAATGTACGAGTAAAGTTAGACCTTCAGAAATGACTAGGAAGTTGATAACCATCTGGAACATATAAATATATCTCATTATTATTTAATCAATGTTCATTCACACATAATACATCACAGTTCACTGAATAAATAAATAAAATCAGCTTGTCAAGTTTACATTTAATTGACTAGATGTTTATAAAAACATATATAAGAAATGACACATTCATTATAACTAGTAAACGCATGTTGGAAATATAAGTAGAAGATTTATTTAAAATGTCCTGAATATAACCGCTTTTAAGATCAGTTATAACTAGACATCGGATTTTTAGGCACTAAAAATTGCAGTTTTAGGCGCCTAAAATAAGCTCAAAATTTGTAAAATTAGGCTCTGTTTTAATGAAAATAGGCATTTTAGGCACATCAAGGTATCATACTTATTTCTTTCACTAAAATTTTTAGTTATACACTAAAATACGCACAAAAAAGTATGTTTAAACATTAAAAAAGAATATTATATTATATTTATAAACAGAGCTGCACAAATTTAATATATTGAAACTAATGAAATAATGATTATTGATATCAAGATTACTCATTTTAAGTTATTGAAATTCAGTTCCATGCTCAGACTTTATTATAATTATCTGCACAGTACACCACCAGAATTTTTTCTAAATTCTCCACAGTTAACCTTTGCCTTTTGTCACTGAGAATCATTTTGAAAGCAGAAAAACTTCTTTCAACCGAAACTGATGTGAGAGGCGCAAATTTTAAATTAGGTACAATAGAAACATCAATACTTACTGGAACATTTACACTTTCCCCCGATATCACTCTTGATACTTTTTCCAACAATGAAAATCCTACATTCTTATTTAATACGTTGTCCCACTTATTTTTAACTTTTTTCCCAGTTTCGCCCAAAGCAGAATGTATGTTCACTTGAGCTTCCTTTACTATTGCTATTTGGCTACAAAGAGATTGTTTTTCACGTTCTAATTGTTCAATGCTTGCAGGCATGAAAGAAAAGTTTTATGTTATGTAGGCAATATCGTTTTTCACTCGTGAGTCATTCAGACAATCTTTCACTGCTTTCACACGCGCTGCACTATCAGTTTCAGGTAATTTATCAATAACTGTGACCACTTCTTTAAAATACTTAGAATAATACACCACTGACTGAATCCAGGTTCCCCATCGTGTAACAACCGGCTGAGATGGGAGTGGGATATCTGGAAAGTTCTCTCTGAATATTGAAATCCTGGATGGGGCTTTACAAAAACATTTTTTTGTGTTAGAAATAAACGAATTGACAAGAGGAAATTCATTCCGGATTGTTTCAGAAACCCTGTGAAGGCCATGTGTTAGACAGGTTACATGCGTGAGGTTAGGATAAAATGTTTTAAGAAGTGGAGCTGCAGCAACCATGTATGAGGCAGCATCAGTACAAAACAACAGAACTTTAGAATCGTCTATATTACCTGAGTATAAAGACTGTAGGCCTTTATTTACAAAATAAGCAATGGCTTGGCTATTCACTTTCGAAAGTTCCTTAACACATACGAGGTGTGGAATCGAAGGTCCATCAGGACTAAGTTTTCCTACTACCATATTTGCTATATACCTATTCATAGGATCTGAGGTTTCATTCACAGAGACCCATATGTAAGAATCACCTATATCCTCCCGAATGGAAGCTAAAGTTTCATTGTATATTCTGTCTAAGTAATTTTTTCTTAGGGTCGACTCAGATGGGATATTTTGTTTGCAGTATTTTTGTAAAAACTGTCTTAAAACCGGATTTTCAATTGCATTCCAGGGAATGTTAGCAGCAACAAACGCTCTGGTTAAACCAGCATAGAAATTGCTGCTGAGATTGGATGAAGTAGGCTGTGTTAGTAAAGTTTGTTGCAGTTGATTTTTCTGCTGAGCTTTAGCCTTATGAGCCGCTCCTTGCACATGCTGCTTTAGGTGGCACTTCTTTCCTTGCGAAATCTAAAAATGTAAAGTAAACTGAATTAAAATAAAATCCTAATTGTTGTATTGCCGTATTTCTATCACAAAGTTAGTGGGTTCGAACAATCAAAATTTTAATGACCTGCAAATACTTTAACTATCGGAATTTAAAAGGTTAAAGTGTAGTGGTCTTAAAAAGAATTATACCTCAGGATAGCTCAGTCAATGTATAAATATTATAGGCCTACTCATTAAAATTAATAGAATTTATATATTTCAACTATTGTTACATACCTGTTTGCTACAAATCTTGCAGAATATTATTTTTCCATCATAAGTGAATTCTGAATATTCTGTTAGCCATTGCCGGATCAATGTAGATTTTGCACTTATATTTTTCGGCATTATCGCGTTAAACTTCACAGGAAAACGTCCTACCGCTCAGAACTTCTCAACACAAATAAGGTGAGGGAAAGAGCAACTGTTAACGAGCATTCAAATGAACCGTTGTTATTGAGATTCAATTGGACAAAAATACAAAGTTCCACTTATTGTTGCATTTCCTGGTAGTGTTAACACTAGGAGGGCCATTCTTTTAAATATTTTGTAACGGTTTACCCTACTAATTCGCAGTTTTACGACTTTTCATAAATATTTCAAAAACACTCTTTCTCCAAAAATTGTGATTTTATGACACTCTGAAGGGCAGTACAGCTAATCGGTTTCAGACCGAAAACAGTCATTTTTATAGTATAGTATAATCTCTGAATCGGTAGCAGCACATGTTGTGATTGTTGCCTGCTTCAAAACTAAGGTTGGTTCTTTGTCGGCATTTATGCCTCCAAACATGTTAAATTCGGTGAAATCTATTGCGAGTGTCGTGAGATTCAAAACATTTTGTTTCCTTTATCAATGGTTTCATGGCCGATGTGAAGCAAACTTTCCACTTTTTAAATGCCTTAAATTTCGCAGTGAATGCATGTATAAATTATAAAAAGTAAGAGTAAAATGCGAAACTTTACAGTGAGTTAGGCATTTTTAGGCGAATATTAACAAATTAGGCTCTAATAACCGTTTTAGGGCATTTTAGGGCACTATAAAACTCTTTGAATACCTTTCAATTTCCATGAAACACAAATATTAATAATTATTTTTACTTTTCTCCTAAAGAAACAAAATAGGCATTTGCCCTAGAATCCGATGTCTGGTTATAACCAACATTTATCATGTTTGAAACATCGAGGCGGGCTGTGCTCTTGGTTAATCCCCTGCAATTGTCTGACGTTGATGAAAAAATCGATGTACACAAGCTTTTGTTGATGTGGTCATTGGTATCTGCTCTTCCACCATGTGATATTGAAAATGTCGAGTTACACAGTGTACACTCAATTTTTTCTTCCTACTTTAATTTCTAATAGTGGAAAATTTTGTTGAAATGTATCATTCAATTCGCACTTTTTTGACAAGTTAATGAAAACTCATAGTTATTATTTTCACAAATATAGGCCTACTGTAAATAAGAAGCACATACTACCAAAACAAAGCACCAAATAACCAGACCCAAAACTACCTGTTTGTAGATTTCATTGTTTACATTCTCATCAATATGATTGTTTGAAATAAGACAGCCAACACATTTAAGTTGAAATGTGATTATATTAATTTAATCTTGGTCGTATTAATCAAGATGGCGTTGATTTTTTGGAGGAAATTGGTATAGATGTAATTTCGACGCAATGTAGCTACTCTTATAATGAGCGAGTGATCGGTTTTGAAAACCAGAACATTTTTGCGTAGGCTACTAGTTGAATTTCCCCATAGGAGAATCTCATATCTTAACTGTGAATGATATAATGCAAAATATGCATGCAATACGGTACTAAATAAGGCAAATGTCAGGTAATCTATGGCGAATCCTCGACCTCATCTCGCTATCACAATTTCCATCGACACTAAATAACCTCGTAGTTCGTAGTTGATACAGCGTCATTAAGTAACCAAGTAAAAAAAATGAAAAAATAAAAGAAGAAAGCACTTTAAAATTATAGATTTCCTCTTTTTGATGTCACCATCTATACTCGCATATGACTATCAACAGCACTGCTATACTCATTTATAATCACAGAGATTTTCTGTGAACACTCTGTATTTTACAAATATAGCAAGTAGGTAATGATGTTTTGTGTACTTTATATTTCTAGGTGAATCAGAAAAAACAAAGAGCATAAGAATGCATAATGAAGTTGGATCAAATGAAATATTTGTGGGGGCATTGAACTTCATTTTCAGTCCCTCTGAAAATAATGGACAACTAAATATATATTTAATGCCTCACAATGAATCTTTAAGTTCAGTCACTCTCTACTACATTTCAATACATGACACAGGATATGGGACAAGTAGACTCTGGAAGTGCAGCGACAATAATGGGCAGCATATTCAAATATCAAGCAGTGGTGTGTACCGTTACTGTCAAGAAGTCCAAACTGGGGTGAGTTTCAAGTATTGCTTTTTTGTATTTAATATTAGGTATATTTTTATGTCTAAGTGGCAATCAAATTCTGCTGATAAGAACAGCATTTCATAGTGACAATATTGAATAGATGTCTGGGTCACGTTCTGTTCAACAAGGCAATCAAAAACCGATATCAAGCTCTCACTCATTTCGATTGCAGTCCTAGAATATGCATAGTGATGTATCATCCAGTAGTCTAATCTCTGTGATAATATGAGCCTCAATGAGTAACAGCGGATTTCACACTAAGATGACTGGAAGTAAAGACATATCTCGAGGAATTTCTTGATCTTTATAATTTAACTAGAATTTTATTGGATTGGAATGGTTTGGTCTTTGTTTCTTGTTACCTAGTAATTTATTATCAGAATGTTGAATCTCAAAGAATCTGAAACCTACATTCATTTATAGTTTTCTGCCCAAGGATAGGTCTTTCACTGCAAACCCAGCATTCTCTAATCTTTCCTATTTTCTGCCTTCCTTTTAGTCTCCGTGTACAATTCATATATCTCAATGTCGTCTACCATCCGATATCTTCTTCTGCCCCAAACTTTTCTCCCATTCACCATTCCTTCCAGTTAGTGCTAATCAGCGGAGCGAATTCAACTCGTGAAGGAATCAGAGATTACGAATAAAGCTTTCCTCTGGTGACCTCCAGTACTATCGTAGATGGTAGACTGGATATACGGAGGGATGCAGAGATTTGGAGGGAAGCGACAATCAAAGGACGGAGTTTTCAAGGATGACCAGCTGACAGGACGGCGGTAGTTGTCAGTGGGATAAAATGGCACTGAAGCGAGTATCAAACACAAGGAAATTCTTTCATTTAGTTTAAAGTAGCAGAATTTTATCAAGGGAGGGGTTATTATTAAAATTGTTTACAAATTATATTAATTGATATTTTAAATTTTGTGTATTATTATTATTATTATTATTATTATTATTCGTTCGGCTTCTAGTCGTCATGAAGAGCAGTCGACTTTTTGTGTAGCTCTGCTGTTTTCACAGTGTTCAGTTATTACTACATTCGTCTATGTCCTCATTTAAGGCGCTTAGCTAACTCCGTAAAATGCCGGCTAGCAAAGATACGTGTTCAAAATGTAATGCTGCTTTCTTCGGCAGACAAAAATTCCTGAAGTGTGCTGGGCCTTGTGGCCTAAGATTTCATCTGGACTGCTTAAATTTGAGTGAAGTTGAATACGATTTTTTCATGAAGGGAGGCATTTCTTCCTTTAAGTGTGCTAAGTGTATCAGTGCTGCGAAGGCTGTTCATGGTGATAACACTCCTGTGAAACCCACCAATAAGGCTAAAAAAAAGATCATCTCGCCTACTAGAGAAATGGATCTACCTAATCTACAAAGTGCAGAATCTCTTTCTGTTCAAGTCGAGACGGTGAGGCTCAACAGTGTGTCTATTCTAGATACTTTTAACACTTATTCTTGAACATGTGAAAAATCTGGAAAAAGAAATGGGTGAGTTAAAGAGTGAGAATACTGCCCTCAAATTACAAATGGCTGAGATTATGGTAAAAAATTCCTGTCCTTGTAAGCATGATCAAATTGTCTCTAAATTGGGTCAACAGTCGACTGTTAACTCTGTTACGAAATCCTTCAGCAGTGTTTTGTCTGACACTGTAAAATCTCGCAATCATGCGAAGTCAGCACCAAGTACTTCATTTCCTTTTACTCAACATAACAGTAATGAGGTAACCTCTGCTGTCGTACGCTCAGATGATAGCACTGTTGCGTTATCAAATAACGTTGACTCTGATGGTTTTCAAACGGTAACCCATAAAAAATTTAAGAAACGAGATCCTAAAGTTGGCACTCTAACTAATAGCAACTTAGAAATGGCTCCAGAGAGAATCAGAACCAAATCCCTTTTTGTTTCTAGATTTAGTCCTAATGTGAACGAGAATAATATTAAGGATTCATTCTTTAATCAACTTAAATTAAGGTCTCTCTTAATAACCAAATTGAAAACTCTTTTCACATCTCAGTTGATGAGAGGGATTTCGAGTTAATTAATAATTCTGATGTTTGGCCTGCTGGATGCCTCATTGCACCCTTTTTTGGTAAACTTAAACCTGAGCAGCATTTTGCTCCACCAGGTACTTCTGTTGATTCTAGGGTTAATGCCTCTTAATATTATTCTCTAATTCTCAATGTACAGTTCTAATAATCATCTTGAGATATTTTACCAAAATGTTCGTGGTCTTAATACAAAAATTGATGAAATTTTTCAAAATGTAGTAAGTAATAATGATATCATTATCTGTCTTACTGAAACATGGTTATCGGAATCAGTATTAAATACAAATTTATTCCCTAACAAATATACTGTGTTTCGTGCAGACAGAACCTACGAGGACACCAATAAAAAAAGAGGTGGGGGTGTCCTAACAGCGATTAACAACCAGTTACCTCTTACGTGTCGGCGATATGATTTAGAAATTATTAATGAATGTGTTTGGATTGAAATTAAAACGGCTGACGGTATTAATTTATTAATTGGAAATCATTACTTCCCACCTGATTTCGGTCATAATCACTTAAAATCTTACCTCAATTTTCTTGACAAAAACCTTGATACTTATAATTTTAGAATAGTAGTTATTGGCGATTTCAATTGTCCTGGCGTGGATTGGTCAACTGGTTTTAATCTTAATGATACTCATTACTATTCTAAAATTAAGTCCGGTGATTTATATTCCTCGTCTTGCCTTCTGGGATTAAACCAAATTAATTTGACTGTTTCAAGTAAAAATCTACTTGATCTTGTCTTTACTAATATCATTAACAGTACAGTAGAACTAGCCAATCATTCTCTAGTTTTGGAGGACTTTTATCATCCATCTATCTCCATTAATCTTGAAGTATATTTGCCGCTACCTGATCACTGCCCATCTAGTACCTTCATGAATTATTCTCAAGGTGATTACTTGAAACTCTATTCCACTCTATACAATCATGATTGGAATTCCATATATCAGACTACTGATGTTAACGTTGCTACTAACTTGTTATCTCAAATTATGAACAATGCTATATCTCTAGCTGTTCCTGTCACCTTCGTAAAAAAATCGCACTATCCTAAATGGTTTTCAAATAGCTTGCGTATACTTATTAAGAAAAAGAACAAAGCACATAGAAATTTTAAGAAATTCAAAACTGATCATCATTATCAAATTTTTTCCAATTACAGAAAACAAGTTAAAGCTATGATTAAATATGATAAATTTAAATGGTTACAATCCATTGATGAAAATTTGAAGAATGAACCCAAGAAATTTTGGAAATATGTAGAATCTTTTCGAAAATCCAATAATTACCCCACCGAATTATTAATAAATGGGGTTCACATTACTGATCAGAAAGAAATTGCTAATGCATTTGCTAATCAATTTAAATCGATTCAAAAACATCCTAATTCTAATCTCTGTTTGTTGGATTATAATTCTACTGACTTCTTATCCTTACCTAAAATTACAGTTGATGACGTTTCATTAGCCATAAAAAAGCTTAAACCTAATAAATCCAAGGGCACTGATGGCATTCCTAATTTTATTATTAAGGGATGTTCTAATATTCTAATACCTGTTTTAACTTTTATATTTAATTTAAGTTTATTAACCGGTACATACCCTATGCTTTGGAAAGAAGCATCCATTATTCCTATCTTTAAGAATGGTAAAAAAAATGTTGTTTCCAATTATAGACCTATTTCAATATTAAACAGTTTCTCAAAAATTTTTGAAAAAATAATCCACAAACATGTTTCATTTTATGTTAAGAATAAAATTAATTCAGCCCAACATGGTTTTACTGAAGGTAAATCAACAACTACAAACTTAGTATCCTACCTTAAGCTTGTTATGCCTGTTGTTGAAACGCAAGGTCAAATTGACTCAATTTATATCGATTTTAGCAAAGCGTTTGATGTTGTACCTCACAATATTTTGATAAATAAATTAGAAAACTTTGGTCTCTCTTCTAACTACGTGAGCTGGTTTGAAAACTATTTAACTAATAGACAATATTGTGTTCGTCTAGGTGATTCTCTCTCAGACCCATTTAATTGTTTATGTGGAGTTCCCCAAGGATCTACATTGGGCCCTCTATTATTTTTATTATTTATAGATGACATATGTAAAAGAATAAGTTCAAACTACCTGTTATTTGCTGATGATCTCAAAATATTTCGCTCAATAAATAGTCCTGCCGATTGCCAAACTCTTCAAAATGATATTAACTCTATCGAACTTTGGTCTGACAATAATGGAATGAAAATTAATGAAACAAAAACTTTTGTCATTTCGTACTCACGAAAAACTACTTCCATAAAATTTAATTATTCTCTTAACAACGTCTGTATTATTAGGAAAAATTCTATTAAAGATCTTGGTGTATTACTCAATTCTAAATTACACTTTCACGATCATGTTCAATATATTTATAATCATTCAATAAGGATGCTTGGTTTTATAAGATCTATAACTTATTCTTTTTCTACTCCAGAGTCACTATTAATTCTATACTTTACTTTGGTTCGATCTAAACTTGAATATGCATCTATAGCCTGGAATTCCATTACTTCAACTGATTCGGTTAAATTGGAAAATATTCAAAGAAAATTTATTTCCTTATGTGCTTTTCGATTTATACCCAATTCCTCTGACTTTAACTATGAGATTACCTGTAAATATTTTAACTGTTGTAGCCTTTATTCTAGACGTCAAAACCTTTATTATCAATTTCTTTGCAAAGTTATCAAGGGTGATATTGATTGTGAGTCTATCATAAACAACATCAGCCTTCGTATTCCTAAAAAAGGTTTAAGATTTCAAAAAAAAATTTATAACAGAAATTAAAAATCACTTTCTCCAGTCTGTAGATGCATAAAATATGCCAATTTTCAGGGGCAAAATTTAGATCCTTTTAAGGTATAGTTTCGTTTTGATTATTAGTATTTACTGTTCTTGTTATCAATTTTATTTATGTATGTTTTTGTTTATTTAAGATATTATTGATTTGTTTTTGCACCTTTGTATCTTCTGTTTGTGTATTGTGCTGAACTATAATTGGCCTCTGGCTGTTGTTCAGCACACAAATATTAATAATAAATAAATAAATGAATAAATAAATAAATTATTATTAATTGTATCACTGTGCTGGACTTTTATTGTCCAGCACGTAAATATCAATAAATAAATAAATAAATTAATTAATTAATTAATAACAATTATATTATTATTATTATTTTACGCTATATTTATTAATATACTATGTACTAATAGAACATATTCATGAATATTATGTAAAAGTGATTTCCAGAGTTAAAGGTATCGAAATTCTTTGTTCATAAATGAATAAAATCAGCAGTAAAAAAGGTCGAATTTATCAGTGACAGGTTACCGGTATTGTGTTTGGTACTTAATGGTATATGGTGCGATATTGTAGTTATAAATGCTCACGCACCTACAGAAGAAAAAGATGACTATTTAAAGGATAGGCTCTATGAGGAATTGAAACACACTTTTGATCAGTTATCTAGATATCACATGAAAATTTTATTGGACAGTTTCAATGCTAATGTAAGATGGGAGGATATTTTTAAACCAACTATTAGAAAAGAGAGCCTACACGTGATTAGTAATGATAATGGCGTTATGTTAGTCAACTTTGACACATCAAATATTTAATTGTCAAAAGTACAACATTCCCCCATAAGAATATATATAAATATACTTGGACTTCTCCAGATGGATTGACACACAACCAAATAGATCACATCTTGATAGATAAACGAAGACATACTAGTATAGTAGACATTCGAATCTTCAGGGGGGCAAACTATAATTCTGACCATTATTTGGTAATTGGACAATTAAGAGAAAGACTATCAGTAGCCAAGTGAGTAGAACAATAAGGTATTATTAAGAGATTCAATATTCCAAAATTAAAAGGCGAGGAAACTAAGCAACATTATCAGGTCGAAATTTCAAATAGGTTTGCCGCTTTGCGAAGTTCCGATAAAGTTGAGGAAGAATTGAATGTTAATAGTGTGTGGGAAAATATCCGAGATAATATCAAAATTGCAGCTGAGCAGAGCATAGGTTATTATGAAACTAAGAAAAGGAAACCGTGGTTTGATGAAGATTGTTGCACGGTAGTAGAAAGAAGGAAACAGGCAAAATTGAAGTTCTTAAAGAATTCCAGTTGGGGCGAAAAAAGATATATATTTCAATGAAAGACGTGTAGCAAGTCATACACTTAGGAATAAAAAGAGAGATTACTTGAAGAAAAACTCAATGAGGTAGAAACAAGTATTAAGAATAAAAACATTAGAGATTTATATAAAGGCATAAAGGAATTTAAGAATGGATATCAGGCAAGGGCCAAGGTCAAAGTCGAGGATGAGAATGGTGACTTGCTTGCAGATTCTCATTCAATCCTAAACAAATAGAAAAACTATTTTAGGCAACTAGTAAATGTACATAGGCCAAATAGAAATGACCAGGACGAAATTCAAGAACATCCGAGACTGTTATGAGTGGTTCGAGAACGTGTGATTTAATAAATAAAAGGGCGAGTGAGTAAGTTAGTTTAGTTTGTCAGCTGTGAGAGAGCTAGCAGTGAACTTGAGTAGGTCCGCAATTGTGGCAGCGTTCAGGCGAGTGCGGCATATCCGGAAGTCTTGGGTTCGAAGTGCAATGAACTGTATCTGAAAGTCTTCGGTTCGAAGTGCAGTAAACTGTATCTGGAAGGCTTGGGGTTCGACGTACCGTGAACTCGAGTGAGTGAGCTAGAAGAACCAACCAAGGCAAACGAACTGTGAACTGAGAACTGACAGTTTTGTTTTGTACATAGTGTTTTGGAATTAGGAGTACATTGTTGTTCTTCTCAATAATACACGTGAATTGTCATTGTCGTTCGGTGGAGTGCAACAACGACTACTGTGTTGCTGTGTTGAGTGGAATACACATTGTTGACAGGTGTGTTAGAAATAAAAGTCACATTATTGTTGAATAAAAGTTACAATATAATTAATTACAGATCAAAGGACGTGTAAGTTAATTTGTTATATTTTGGTTTGTGTTTAATTTCAGTCTCTCGGTTCTTCTTACTGGAGAGACAACAATGAATACAACTTCACAATGAGTTACAGAAACGGTCAAATCAAGTTGCTCCTGCACAAGGACACGTCAACAAGTGAAATATTTAATTGGTTGGACAGCGAACCTATACCAATACGATATTATAGCCTTGGCATGTATGGGATGTCTGGCAGTGTAACAGTTCCTAATCTACAGAATGGTACGTGGTGTATATTATTCTTTACTTTTTCATTTCCTCATCTGTGTATTTATGTTTAATTACAGTATATACATTAGTTACCGATACCAGTAGTTAATATAAAGCAGTAAATAATAAAATATATTATTATTAATAATGTACCAGTAGTTTATTATTTACTGATTTGTTATTTGTTTGGTATTAAATTATTATGTTCTCTATTTATGCATATATTTATTTACTGACTAGCCGTACCCGTGCGCTCCGCTGCACCTGTTAGAAATAAATATAAGGTAATTACATAATTAAAATAGGACATTTGATCCAGGGAAGATTCGTGTTTGATAGAAGGATAAATCGTTTAATATGTTACTTAATTTAAATTGTATTTAAATAATTAAAATGCGATCATTTTGGTCCAGAGACCACTCATTTGGAGCAATGACAATTCCTTTAACATGTTTCTTAATTTTTATTACATGCAACCATACTTTAATGAAGACTGACATATCATTTAGATTTAATGTGTATACTTTATTTTACTTGCTATATGTTTCCATTGAATTATGATAATAACTTAAAATCCCTTGTTTTCTACGTATTCAGTAAATGGCACTTGGGCCACTAACTTAAATAACTTAAATTATATTATATTATATTATATTATATTATATTATATTATATTATATTATATTATTTAAAAAATGTGTTGATAATTGATGTACACCGATAAGTAAGTTTTTAATTTGTTATGGGGGCTCTTGAATCTCGGGAGGAACAAATTTTATTTTACAACAGCGCAACATAATCTGCTTGGCTTCATTACCCAATTTTTTTGCATTGCATTTAATGCATATGTATTTTAACACGATTCAAGTGAGCATAGTTAAAATTTGGATTATAAAATAATGGAATGCTAAGCTAACATATTATTATGGCATACTAAATCAATACACTCTTGTGGTTCGTCAATTCTCCGAAATAAACATTATTTTAAGAAATACAGGAGACGAATACACAGAATAACCTATCAAGTTGTTTGTGCATAAGAAGCTATTTTAATCTTACCTGTCCTCAATTCACTCCGAAGTTACTGTAATAACATTATAGCATTATATCCATCTAGAGAAACTACACTTTCCAATGGTGAAATAATAATTAATTATACAAATCGGTTAATTTAACTTCCAATATTACTTCATACAAACTCAGAAACATTCTCTGTAGGCTATCTTTCATAGCTTTCGATTGTTGCTGTCCAAGGCCCCTTATAGACGAAGTCATTTGTTTTTTAATTCATTACACAGCCTTAGATGGCAGTTATTTTAATTTTAAAACTCATTTATCTCATTAAATATCAGTCGTATCAAAATTTTTCAAGGAATAAAACTTATCGCAAATTATTTTTAAAGAAACTTTTGTTATCTAACACTTTTCACAAAAATCAATAATAAGCGAGATATTTCGATTTATTAAATTCAGGCCCCCTTATAACCCCCTTTTAAATAATGTATTTTGAATGCCATATAGCCTAAAATCTAAGTTACAGCGAACTTAATTTATATTCCAATTTTCATCGAAATCCGTTCAGCCATTATCGCGTGAAAAGGTAACAAACATACAGACAGACAGACAGACTTACAAACAAAAATTTCAAAAAAGCTATTTTCGGTTTCAGGGTGGTTAATTATATGTGTTAGGACCAATTATTTTGGGAAAATCGAAAATTACCAGAAAAATTATATAGATTAGTTACATAATTTGTATTATTGATTTCACTATTTATGTATCAGTATCTGTTTATATGTTTAGGCTCCTACTTGCTTGTTTTATTTAATTATTTATAAATTGGTAGGTACATATTTCACTGTATATCTTTAGTGTTGGTTGAAGTCAGTGTTATAATTAAGACACTATAGAGGATTCCATGTTAAGAAAAAGCATTAGGCATATGGGGCTATTCCATCAAATGACCAGTTGTCATAGAAATGCCTAGCTACCACATAGCTTCTACAGTGTACTAAGCAAGGCCCATAAAACCAATATTTTTTTCTTAACGTGGAATCCTCTGTACCCACTTCCAATCTAATGGTCACCATCGCTCAAGATATACCATGAATAGTATAAGCAGGGATAGACAAAACTCGAAAATGCTCAGGCGCCACACCCTTTTTTCGTAAGCCAACAGGTTTTATCCATACATGTAATGAGGAAACCATTCAAGCTAAGATAAAGATACATTTACTAAAATATATTAAGCAATGTTATAATTAATTAATGAAACAAATTACACACTCGAACTTCTTCCAATAACCGCTTTTGTTAATATAAAAAACTCAGGCAAATATAAAAATATTTAGACATCATGGCAACCTGGCGCTTAGGATTTGCCTATTCCTGAGTAATAGGCACTCTTTCCTATTTCAGGGTCTTAAATCTCTGCCCACATTACAACCAAAGCTCCTTTGTTCAGAGAGAAAATAATCTTAAATGTTAGATAGAAATTCTTTATGAGATCCAGGCTGTAACTCGTTAATGTTACAATAATTTACTGAAAGTTAGGACATTTTTAAGCCATTGAAATTTTTTAAAAGAAATTTTTACATAAAACGAAACACATTATCAAGAAAATTATGCATATTTGCACGTTCTGCAAAAAATTTATATTGTGAATGATATTGTTATTTTTAGTTTATTTTCTTGAACATTTATTCAAAATACATATATTAGTACATAGATACTGGTATAGGAAATAATTTGAAGTATCGGGTATGTTTTACAAAAACATCCATAGTATATTAATAGGGGAGTCCACCAGTCGAATCATGAAAGCCAGTGAGATGGATAGGGTAAAACATGTCTCAAAAACTGCGTTCTGACGGCCATTTTATGCACATAACTCCATGAGGTCTGAACTGTTTCGACGTTTGAAGTTTCGATTGATGAAGCACGATGAGTTTGACTAAATAAAGACGAAAAAATGACTCGGGATAAATTGAACCCTCAACTTCGAAAAAGTAGTCGTGAAAATGTGTCAACTTTCAAAATGCCTCGAAATTAAAACATTGATACGTGGAGACGAACACAAGAGAAGAGAAGGGCATCCCAAGACTAATCAAACAAGCCCGAGACTACTGCTGTGGAGTAGAAAAAATGACAGTGTACTCAAACTCCGTAGACTCTGTGGCTGTAGAACAGTGAGACATGTCACCACAGCCATCTAGGCCTACATCAGCTCAAGCAGTGAATCCGGGTACTGTTAGTCTGTAAGCACGCTGTGTACTCTGTGAACCATTCCTTCATTCATTAACTTATTTGGAACATTTCTATCGCAAATTTCACCCAGAACTGTCCTTGCTGATGAACATAATTCTGTGTTTATAAACTCTCCACCTTACCTCAATAGTGATACACTGCTTTTTTTTCCTTGCATTCTTTAAGTAGTTACTGTCTAAACTTCCTATGTACAATAATAATAATAATAATAATAATAATAATAATAATAATAGAATTAATAATAATAATAATAATAATAATAATAATACACTACCGGTACCATTTGTATCATTCAATTTATTAGAAAAGAAGAGAGAGAGATTAAAGTAGGTGTGACAATGCAGCACGAGTAGGCTATTCAATACAGATGGCTGTTAAGTCATTCATGCAAACTGAGGACAATAACAATGGGTATTATAAAATTGTGATTGTTTTCTTACTGGTAATAACATTTTAGAATGTGAAATAATTCATGATTTTGTAATTGATTAACTAAAAATTAATTTAGGGAACTCATCCCTCCTGATTATGAAGTTAGAAGTGCAGGGGAGACGGAAGGGTTAGTAGAACCCTGACCAAGCAATTGAAAATACTGTCATCTTTCATCTTGTAGAAGTGAACAGTTTACAAACAAAACAGAATCACAGAACGTTGGTACTGATTTAAAAGGCTATGATTTCTTACTGTCTCAAGAACACTGTCAATATATCAAGCAGTAATTCTCTACAGTATTATTGTAGGCCTATATAGCAACAAAGTACACTTAACTATGCACAGAGTAAAAATTTTGATTGCAGGAATAAATCTACGAAATAAGACGCAATATCAAAAATAGCTTTCATTTGTCACAGTTTTGAATGGATGTTGTTGAAACAACCAGAATGAAACAAATGATAATAATTAATTAATCATTCCATTCAGTTCAACTGTAAAAAACATGGGAGTTCATTTTGAATCTAACCTTCCATGGGACACGCATATCAAACACACATGCAAGAAAGTATTTTCCACTCTTCACTCGTTAAAAAGATTGTACCACTATCCAGCTAAATTAAAGCAGACGCTTGTACAGACTCTTATTATGCCTCATTTCGATTATTGTCACGCTTTATTCAGTGATCTCAGGGTGGACTTATCCCAGAAACTGCAACGTGTTCATAATGCATGTGTTCGTTTCATTTGTAATGTCCGCTACTACAATCACATTTCGCCTTCTTTCGATAAATTATTGTGGCTCAGGTTAAATGAGAGGAGAAAGTTGCATTTCCTTTCTCTCTTATACCGAATTTTGCACACCTCTGCTCCCTCTTACTTATCTGTCCGATTCCACAGTCTTTCTCGGTATTATAACTTAAATACTCGGTCACAATATGACAACACGCTAGAAATACCACTCCACACATCATCTCTTTATTCTTCATCTTTCACTGTTGCTACTTCTCGTCACTGGAATTCTCTGCCGCCTGAAGTCAAGGGCTGCCGAACTTTAATTTCTTTTAAATGTAAATTAGAAAAATATCTTATGATGAGTTGCCAGACCTTAAGCGTTGGAAATATTTAATGGAATGTGTTCCACTGTATTTATTTTTATTTCATTTATTTTTTTTTTTTGTTTCTTATTTTTATTGTGTAATAATGTAAATCGTGTTCATTTATCACTTAACGCCAATATGTATCCCATTGTGTTGTTTTTTTTATTATCAATCTTTTTTTTTGTGTACATTTTATTCAATTGTCGGTTTCTGGTTTATCTAATTATGTAAATCCTACTTAATTGTAATCTAATACTAATATGTATAGTAATGTGTTTATTTTTATTTTTACTGTGTACGTTATTTTTATTGAATTATCGGCTTCTGTTTTTATGTGATTCGTATTTGATTCTAACAACATTAATATGTATTCCACTATGTTTATTTTTATTTTAAGAGGTAAATTTTTATGTAACTACCTCTTTTGATCGTATTATGTACCTAAATTGTATCAGTATGTAATTATTTAATTCCAATCCAGTTTTATGTTCAACTATGCAAGCAAATTTTAATCCTGGTTGAGTGTAAGAGAAGGCCTTACGGCCTTAACTCTGCCAGATTAAATAAAGCCATTATTATTATTATTATTATTATTATTATTATTATTATTATTATTAATCTCGTTGTTTCATCAGTGGGATAAAGTTTTAATTTTATGTAAACCTTATTAGGCAAATTTTCAGGACCTTAACAGTGATCGGACTTTTGAATAATCCTATAGACCTACATTATTATCTGGGACCTATTCCATCATTAAACTTTGCAAATTCACAACATTTCACTTTTCAGCTTTTGAAAAGTGAAAAGTCTTTCTGTTCCTCTATACATTAAAGATTGCTTTGCACTTTTCATTTCATTCTGCAAAGACTTTGTATATCCATAATTGCAACTCCATGCTGTTGAGCTCCATTTCATAGCCAATAAAGACATATAAGTAATAAATTGTTCTTTAGATAAAAGAGATCTACTTCTTCCTGTTTTTGGTCTTTGAATAGGCCCAATTCTTTCAACAATAAAACTGCTTGAGTTGTAATTATTCAAAAACATTTGCAGAATTAAGACAAACTTAGGTTATAGAAATTTGTCCTGTTTTTTATATACGGTACTCTTTTTTTGTGGGTTCTTCGTCACTTGAATCACGTAATAGTAAATTTTCTCTTCTTATCATATTTCTTCTCTAAATTACTTTGAATCAAAAGCAAAAAATATAATTACTGAACATAACGAATTTAATCTTAATGGCAAAGAGATTTGGTTCTTTGCAAAAATCCCATTCACTTTTCAACATTTGATTTCGTACTTTTCAAAATTATTGTAATGGTGAAACAAAAGTAATAATATATTTGGAAAGTTTCCTCTACTTTTTAATACTTTTGCGAACCAGTTTTGGAAAGTGATAGTGAAACAGAAACTGCAATGAAAAGTGCAAACGGAAAAGTAGAAAGTTGAGAAATTTAATGGTGAATAGGCCCTTGGTTAACTTTATTTTGTATTTTATCATGCTATGCCTCGTTATATAAATGTTACCTAATAAAATTTTCCTTTATAATTTTACTTTTATAGAACTCCTCATCCTCGATGATATGGATAGTATCACAAGTTATCCTTTCATGCCACATGGGAGCATGGTCTGTGTGTCTGTTTCTTACTACGAGAATTATTACTCAAACGAAGATTCCTTCAGCCTACAAATGATGCAGTCTGGAGAGGAAAAATTTGATTTACGGCTCATTAATTCAGTAGACATGGTAAGTTATGCCCATGGTCGGATTACATAAATAAACTTGATGTTTTTCTTTTTCAGTCTTCATCTTTTCTATCTATTAGTCTCTCTTGAGGGGTGGGGCACGGGCTGGGGACTGTCCTCACACTTAACTTACTGTCTGGCCAGCAGCTCGACACCTCTGAGAGCTGGGGAAGTAAGGGGTAGATTATCAGTCCCGTTAGCTGGGGTAGGGATGACTGTAGTATTCGTGCAAAAACACTTGTCTCAACCATGGTGGAAAAGGTCTCAACCAGTAGGCCAGCGTGCTATATAGCGATAGTGTGGTTCTTAGTGTGTGTATTTTCATTTTCTCTTTTCTCTTCTTGTGTTTATTTGTGATTGTGACTTGTTATAAATAGAATAGTAAGCTATATTGAAAGGGTGTAGGGGAGAGTCGGGTAGTATCGGACATCGGGTAGTATCGGACAGAGCGTTTCTTTCATCTACCACCATATGGTAGTACCTGAATGACATGGTTACGTTTCTCTATGCGACATCACAGAAACGTAACCATGTCAATCAGGTACTATCATCGTGTGGTAGATGAAAGAAACTCACTGTCCGATATTACCCGATGTCCGATACTACCCGACTCTCCCCTAATGTTAAAATGCCGCCAGAAAAGAAGCGTAAAGTGATCCATTCCGAAGGCCGCGAAATTATCAGTTCCGTTATTAAGCAGTACGATGAAGAAGCTAGGAATAATGCTCTTTCATTTCCTATAAATCAGGCAACAAAAAGGCAGCATTATATCGCAATAAATCGGAAACTACAATTAAAAATATACGTAAAGAGAATAAATTACGAGAAATAAATTCTCCTAATGAACCTCTGTCTACTCCAGGAAAGAAACGCAAAACTAGACCACCTCATACGACAATGCAAGTAGATGACTTCGATCAATGTGTCATTCGCAGGATTGTACACGACATCTACTTAAAAGAGAAGAAAGTTCCAACCGTGCCGAAACTGCTGCCCATTATTCGACAGAAATACACTTTCCATGAGGTAAATTATCTCTCCAAACTCTTATGAAGAGGATGGGATTAAGTGGAAAAAATGTCGAAGTCAACGGAAAGTGTTAATAGAGAGACCTGATATTCTGAGTTGGCGGCATGAATATTTAGTTCAAATTCGGGGCTATAGGAAAGTTGGCCGTGAGCTGGTTTACTTGGACGAAAGTTGGATCGACAGTAACTTGACTTTCAGGAAATGTTGGCAAGATGATAGTGACATAGGCATTCATATGGACGTAAATGCCAAAAACAGATTAATCGTTGTTCATGCGGGCAGTAGCAACGGTTTCATTCAAAATGCCGAATTGATTTATAAGGCAGGTACGTCTACTGGTGACTATCATGGTCAAATGAACCATGTTAATTTCGAGAAGTGGGTTACAGAAAAACTAATTCCAAATCTCCCTTCCCAAGCTGTAGTGATTATGGATAACGCCCCATATCACAGTGTGCAAATTGACAAAGTTCCATCACGGTGTGCTGTGAAACAGGATATTATAACATGGCTGCAGAAAAAAAATGTGCACTGTGACTTATCCATGCTGAAGGAAGACCTTTACAAATTAGTTCTTGCAAACAACCCAGCGCAGAAATCCTATAAAATAGACACCATGCTTGCTTCACATGGTCATACTGTATTGCGACTACCCCCTTACATATGTGAACTTAGTGCAATTGAACTCATTTGGGCACAAATGAAGTGCATAGTGCGAGAAAATAATGTTACAGGCGACCTGTCGTTACAGGCGCTGAATAATATTGCAAAATATGCAATAGCATCCATAACGAAAGACGACTGGAAACGCTGCTGTGACCACGTGAAGAAACTGGAGGACTCATACTGGGAAGCAGATGGAAGACTACCTGATGTTATCGACAGCATTATCATTTCTGGAAACGGTTTCAGCACTGATAGTGATATTGAGAATAACTGTGATGCAAGTGACGATCAGACTTCTTCACATCTGCGCATGTCGGACCTATCGGATCTAGCAACACCACTTTCGCCATGAGCAATATAATGTGAGTAATATTTTCTATTTAGGTAGTAGCACGCATGTTTCACCTCAACAAACCTCTGTCCTTGTCTTACTAGCAGGCAGTCGCCGCATTCCAGCCAGGGATGCTGAGCTGGTGGCTACACAGTAGACCACTTCATTGGGCCCATCGTACTACCCAGAATGTAATGGTGTGCATGCCCTAAGTCCCCCTGTACTGCAGATTCACCTGTGGTCCATCTCCAAACTCCCCTACAGCCTTCAGAATCCTTTTACCTTTTTGCATTACCACGGTCCCTTAATCCTGATCCCACGAGCTACTTTGAGCCCAGGGAAGAATCCATGTTACATAGCACTACCACCAGCAACTAATGACGCAAGTGGACTTTTCAGCATTCATGCACTTGCCCTAGTTTTCTCTTAACAGATGACGATGGAGAAATGATTGGATCCTGGCAGGAGATAATAAGCAAGGCAAATACTTCAGTCATGCAGCTGACAGTGAGCTGTATTAGAGTTTATGGTGTAAACTTGAACCCACATGGTTTTCTGTATCAAGTGTCAAATCTGGACGGTTGGTGGTTGTGTTCTTTTTCAATTACAAATCTTACACTGGAGGAACTGGTTTCACAAACCTGGTTTTCATTTCTTAAATTACACTATTAAAACTAGTTTTGAGAAATTTCTTCAACCATAGTCTCATTTTTTGAATTGCAATCTTGCAGACTATTTATTTAAAATAGAGTGTCACCATAACTTCTAAATGGTAATCTGTTGATCAAGAGAGTTTAGTTCAATGACGAATTCTATTATCTTCTAAAGAATATAGTGTTCTCTCAATGCTATATTACATTGATATTTTATAACAATTCTAAGTTAGGTACTACTGCTGTTTAACACTTTTTTTTTTTTACTAATTGTGGGTACTTGACTAGCTTTTACACATATGAAGCCAATTAGGTACCCAATTTACTGGTAGAGTCATTGCCCAGGATGCACCATAGGAGGCAGATTATGTACATCTGTGATGAGACGAGATGAGATTTTTTGGGATGGCACAGGGGAACCAGAGTTCATAGAGAAAATCTCTGTTTTACGTGGACCCAGGGCTTGCTGGAGATCGAACCCATGTCCACAGGATTATGAGTCCAGCACTCTAGCCACTAGACTGCCATGGCATAGGCGGAGTTACGGGGTTGCACGGCCCCCCCCAAACTTGTCTGACCTCTTTTCTTTTATTAATGTTAGAAAATATTGAATTCAAAAGATCTTTTATGCTCGACCACGCCGAAATGTAGTAATTATACACCTGGTAGCAGTCCTTTAATGCATGTCATTAAAATACACCTATTCATTAAAGTTCAGGTTTTCGATTATTCTCGGATATGCAATCGAAAGACAACTAGCAAAACGTCACTCAGGCTGGAAGTCCAATACTGTCGCAGAAGGTTATGTTCTGTTACTATAATAATTAGCATTAATTGTAAATAATATTCAAATAAATTCAATTTGTCATCTCGTTTTTCAATGTCGAATTCAATTTCAAGGTTATATCAAGTTTAACGTTTATCTTACTCTCTAGGTTATATCAAGGTCGTCGACATTCGTTACCCAGAAAAAATC
The DNA here is from genome assembly GCF_040183065.1 of Periplaneta americana. NCBI lineage: Eukaryota > Metazoa > Arthropoda > Insecta > Blattodea > Blattidae > Periplaneta > Periplaneta americana. Next base: position 44,838,182 of record NC_091129.1, read on the forward strand.
AATACTTTCGCGTCTGCGCACATCTCACAATTTACGACATTGCACAAGGTCAGTTCTCTCCCCAGTCACAAAGAATAACATGAATACTTATGAATAATTTCAAGTTAGAAATATGGTCGAGGATAAAAAGTCGTATGAAACTTGCTCGTATGAAAATTATGAAACTCGCTTGCGCTCATTTCATAAACATCCTCGCGTCTTAATTACTATCATTATAGGCTCGTTGCATAATGTACTATTTTGCTTTTGTTTATGGTTAAGTTTCTGTGCTTAAATTATGAATTAATGTCTTCAGATCATGTGTCTGGACTATAATATCTATTTTAAATTCGTGAATGTATAAGAATTCCTATACCTCATTTGAGGAATGGAAGCACACAGACTGTACTCATGTGTTAGAAGTCTGCAGGTGTTCAGGCCGCCAATTGGAGATATATGAATAACATACTGCACAACAATGAAGAAAAACGAAACTTAAAGACGAGATTAATAAAATAATTAGAATTTACATTTCTTATATCTTCAGGAAGGTAAGCTTCATATAAAAAAGTTTCTTTTAGCACTGTTACGTAGTTTTATTGATGTATGCATGTATTTCTGTACGAGAGAGAAAAAGAGGGAGATTGTTTTAAGTTATGCCTTATTATAATTTGTAGTAGACATACAGTTCAAGTCTTATAGAACTCGGCCCGAAACATTGTGAATATGGATGTAATAGTGTAAGAAACATGCCCCCAGAAAATACCTTTATTAAATGATCATATTCCGATAAACTGTACCACGGTCAAGTTATAACAGGGGGAGGAGGTAAATGATGTCACCCATAACCCCGTTAAATGGGGATTCTATGGTGTTGCTTTGCCCCCCCCCCCTCCCAAGGAAACTGTTCTCTCTCCGCCTATGCGCCATGACAGAAATTTGTTAAGACCTTTATCACAATCACATGCAGTATTGCTGTAGTTAATTTTAATTATTACTTACCAGTTTGAGTTTTTGTTAAGTGTTTCTGTTCTTCAGCAGTTGCTTCTAATTCTCTTTCCTTTCGATAGAAGGGAGTACACAGGGATGTGCCGGATGGGCTCACTTGAGTCCTTTGTTAAATAATAAAATTATTTATATTTGCTCTGTACCCTTTGTTAAAATTGCTCGTGAGGAAAAATCATAAAATAAAGACACTTTCCTAATTTAACCATCTCCTATTCAACATTCTGCTAAAGTAATCAATTGAAAATGTAGAAATTTAGCGAGCTGCTTGTTGGAGACTTCGAGATTTCGTGGGGGATAATAGGGAAAAACAATGCTCCTTTGATATTATCTATAGCCAAAGCCAACAAAATCGCGAATTCTATCAGTATGGAAGCTGAAAGAGGCTCGAGTGTAATGTATGACATTGCCACTTGTGAAAGAAGTAAGCTGGTGATATGGTATTTCGGTGAGATGAGGCCGAGGATTCCCTCAAAGTTTACCTGACATGCTGCTTATGGTTGGGAAAAACCCAACCAGGTAACCAGCCAAAGCATGAGTTGAATCCACGCCAAAGCAACTCTGGATCAGCAGGCAAACTCGCTATCGCCTGAGCTATGTTGGTGGCTTATGCAGTCCTAATATAGTACCTATTATTAATGTAATTTTTATGTCTGAAACGTTCTTTACTTGCAATGCATTAAGTTAATTTTAGTATCATTAATTGGCATTTACATTTCTGTGTTATTTGTGCATTTAACAGGGCGATGGAATGGCAACAGCTGTTTATGCTGCACAACTAGAAGATGAAGAATATCCTATTTCTATCCAGTTGACGGCAAATGTAAGAAACGAAGGCAGTGTACTTGTGATATACCGAATAGCAGGATGCAACATTGAAGGTAACTTCTCAAACATTTTGTATGGTTTTTATGGTTGTGGACTATATAAATGATAGCTTTTGTTTTTAGAAATGATTACAGTACAAATCTTCTTTTATAGATTCCGCACTTATGCCTTTTTCACGCTTATTAGTTTATTCTTATGTTCTTTAAAAATTCCTATACTGTCATTTGGAATATACATTTCTTTTTACATTTCTATGATCACATTTTAAATCCTGGGAGCTATGAAAAGTCACTTATACATTCTAAATCGAAATTAGATTTTCAGTGAAAATTTTAAGATGCAAAAATATAGCACCTGTTTATTGTTATAATGTGGCCTGTTTTGAAATTCGTGGACATTTCAAAGCTGTCTATGCTTGTCCCAGCACGTGATAGCTTCAGTAACCAGTTATGTGCTAGTTGGAAAATCCATTCTGAGAGGAGAGAGAAGTATGTGAGTGAACTTCAACCTCGACAGTTTTTTTTTATGCTTTCCAATTCTAAAAACCTTACAGCTTATGTTTAACTCAGAATTACATACCGTCATTTTAAAAGGACAGTTTCGTTTCATGGCATGGCAAAATTTACTTAGCTTTCAAAAGTATCTTCATTATTCTTGTAGGGTACATGAATTTGGTACTTGTGCTGCATGCTTATTTTCCGCAGGTAGTACTTGGTGCCTAGTAAGGTAAAGATAAAGGTATCCCCGTAACATGAAGGCACTCAAGGGGCATGGAGGTAGAGCCCAATGCTTTCCATGACCTCGGCACTAGAATGAGGTGGTGTGGTTGGCACCACGCTCTGACTGCCTTTTACCCCCCGGGAAAGAGCCGGTACTCAATTTTATAGGAGGCTGAGTGAACCTCAGGGCCATTCTGAAAGTTTGGCAACGACAAAAAATCCTATCACCACCTGGGATTGAACCCCGGACCTTCCCGTCCGTAGCCAGCTGCTCTACCAACTGAGCTACCCGGCCGCCATATATATATATTACATATACACATACGAATCATCCACTTGAAAATTGGTCCACCAAGATAATATCTTGTCCCAACACCAGGGACTCGTCATCTGTGGAGGTTAGTGAGGCCTGTTGTGGTGCACTACTGCCTGTAGGTTTGGATGGGGAGGGTCCAGGTAAAATAAACAGTGGTACGACATACCTGGATGTTGATGGGGCAGATAGATGCAATGCAGTATGAGAACTATTTTGTTAATTTTGTGAACGCATTACTATACTCATTTATTTTGCAATTTGGCATTTATTACAATATACAGTAAGATAATATACCGAGAACTTGATAATTGGTCAATTCATTGCAGATTTATGTCACATTATTCTTCCGTTTGCACATAAAATTTGGCATTCAGTGAAATATTTCGGCATATCTGCATTCAGTGAACAGTAATTCTGGGAATAAAGCCCAGAGACTTCTATCTCGTATCCTACATAAATGGTAATGCGGCATTGTACTGAAAGATTTTGAATAATGATTACATATGAACACTTTGCTAAAATATTTAACATTTAGAAGAAAAAATGTAAAAGAATGAGCCGTTCAAGATCATCTGCTGCATTAGGAATTTTCAAAATTGTTGATGACTGTGTATGCTGTCATTATGTTAAGTTGCGAAAAGGAGAAGTTAAGTCCTGATCAAGATTGAAGATTTCAGTAGGAGGAGCAAGGGGTAAACTGAAGAAAAATGGGCGAAGTTTTTTTTTATTGGTTGAACTTGAATATCAGTGTGTAACTGTTTGTTTCTTACGAAACAAAGTGCATTAACAGCTGATCATAAAAATTTGTTTTGAAAAATTTGCAATTTATGTAGATGACAACGTGCTGCACCATCCCAAACTGGGCACTCATATGTGATCATAGGTCTATTAATGTCTTGAAAAGCAGAAATTTTTATGTCTGTCTGTACAGTTTATCTTTTGTTAATTAGGAATCGTACTTCACAGGAATGCTGTTTGGCTTTTTGTAATATTAGTTCAATATGGTGTTTCCAAAGTAATTTAATATCTAAATGTATACCTAGATATTTTAATGGTTCATTATGCGAGAGGAAGGTAGAACAATATTGTTGAACGAAAGCTGTGGATCATTGGGATATTTTCGCAATGTAAACATTTTGACTTGACACTTCAGAGGATTAAAAGCTAGTTTCCATTGTTGTGACCATTTGTCTATACCGCACCGAATACAACTATCCTAATACCTTTCTAGAGTGAAAATATTTCGACAATATACAACCTGATCGAAGAGAAGATTACTGATTGGTTTTTTATTTGGACTTCTTTCACTGTGAAATGTGATGACTGTGATCAGTCATTAGTGAATTGGTACTTCTGGTATAGTGAAGTTCGAGCTACCTCTTCACGAGATTGTCGATAATGGCTTTCATTTGTGATGGAAAGTGAAATTTGTTTTGAAACTAATGTTGACGAATTTTAAAGGATACCTACATGCTTTTCATATATCTGTACAATGAAAATTCTTTGATTAATGTAAGATGGCTGTTGTGGCATATGAAAAATTAAAAAAAAAAAAAAATGCCTTGAATGAGACTGCCGTACATTTGGTTCTAATGATCGCAGCTTTTTAATTTTTTTTGCGCTGAATAAGGAAACTTCCAGCTGTTGAATTAACCTAGAATGGTCTCCATCGACTTAATTGTAAGCTAGAAGTTAATTTTTTAAATTTTAAAATATTTCTTAGATTATTATTACATCGCAGATCATTGCTGCACTTCATTCATTTTCTATACTTATGATGGTAATGAAATTTCAAGCACTTATTGTCTTATTGTCAAAGTACACTAAAGTAAAACCATGCAATACCATTTTAATATGTCCATTATGTTTGTACTAGAACTCAAATGAATATTCGTTGTTAAAAATTACTTTTTGTTTTCTCATCTAGGGAAATGAACATAAATCATATATTTTTCGAGATATGTTAACATAACTGCATCATTAAGGCTATCGTACAGGTATTAACATGTCCTGAAAAGTTCATAATCATAAGTTAAATTAGTTTCTGAAAAAATGTACCAATGGAATGAATCTAAAAATATCTTTAAAATAAAAAATAATAATAATTTCCAGCTTTTAATGCAGTAGATAACAACCATTCTAGGTTCATTCAAAAGCCAAATGTTCCCTTATTCGACAGAAAACATTTCAAAAGTCACCATCATTAGAACCAAACCTAGAGCAATCTGATTTTACTCACTTTTTTTTTTTTTAATTTTCCATACACCATAGCAAACATCTGCCCTTAAAGATGAGGACCATCTTTACTGGCACTAGAAAACTGTATCAATAAACATTCTGATTTCAACAGCAGATTTCAACAGGTTGTACTTTTGAGTATTAACATTGTACAGAGTTGATTGATGTCTGTAGCTGCAGTTATTATGAAATAATGTGGAAATCACAGAGATTGAATACCGGTATGTTGAGAAATTAGAGTACAAAATTTCCCTATCTTCAGTAACTTGTAATGTTGAATATTTGTTCACAGATAACGGAGAACTACATGTTATATCATCTTCAAGAGACGTGATAGATATTGTGTCATATGGTTATGATACACTTGTTCTCCGAAATGCAGATAACCCACAAGGTAAGCAAGCACAAATAATTTCTTCTCAATAATATTTCACCAATATCGTGGTTATTTTCGTGGTGCTTGTCGTGGTCGATGTTGGGATCTTTATTGTGGTCCCTGTCTTTGTTATTGTCGTGGTTCTATAGTGGTCCTTGTCAATCTCGTAGTTCTTATCGCAATCCTGTTCCTTGTGATTCTTATCATGGCCCATTGTTGTGGTCCCTTTCATGATCATTCTCGTGGTGCTCGTCGTGGCCCATGTCATGATCCTCAATGTGGTCTTTGTCTTTGTCCTTATCGTTGTTCTTGTCTTTGTCCTTGTTGTGATCCTTGTCATTCTCATAGTTATTGCAATCATTGTCCTTGTGATCTCTATCACAGTCCTCCTTGTGATAACTGTCGTGGTCTTCATAGTGATCCCTATCAAAGTGCTTTTCGTGGACCATATCACCATCTTTATCGTGGTCCTTGTCTTTGCTTTGTCCTTGTCGTGGTCCTTGTTATCTTTGATGCAGTCCTTATCGCGATTCTTTCGTGAAATTTTTCGGTTTCTTTTTACGGTTCTTTCATAGTTATCATAGTCGTGTCGGGCCCTTGGCATGATCCTTATTGTGGTACTTATCACTCTTTATGTCGTGGTCCTTATCGTGATCGTTGTCTTTATCGCAGCCATTAGAGCGGTCTTTGTTGTTTTCTCCATGGTCCTTATCATAATGCTTGTTGCCATTGTAATGTTATTAATTTATTGTTACACTTGTTGTCCTTGTCATGGTCTTTATAGTGGTATTTCTGGTTTTGTCTTAGTCCTTATCTTGTTAAATTTCGAAGTCCTTATTGTGGTTCTTACCGTGATCCTTCTTTTGTTTGTCGCTGTCCATATCGCGATCCTTATCATGATCTTTGTCGTGGTATTAATCATGGTCCATATCTGTGATCCTTATCGTGGCCCATGTTGGAGTCCTTATCGTGATCTTTGTCATGGTGCTTGTCACGGTTCATGCCGTGATCCTTCTCTTCATCCTTGTGATCCTTATCGTGGTCGATGTTGTGATCCTTATTGTCGTCCTTGACATGATTCTTATCGTGGTCTATATTGAGGTCTTATTGTGATTTTATTTTGAAGCTTGTCATATTTCTTGTCGTGATCCTTACTGTGGTTTCTGTCATAGCCCTTATTGTGCTTCTTGTCGTGGTTCATGTTGTGATCCTTATTGTTTTATTTACTGTGGTTCATTTCGCGATCCTTATTGTGGTCCTTGTGTTAATATTTTTGTCCTTTTCATGGTCCTTATGAAGGTCGTTGATATCTTTGTTGTGATCCTTACAGTTGTCCTTGCTGTTTTTCTGATAGTCCTTTCTGTGGTTCTGGTCCTTTGTCGTAACCCTTATTGTGGTCCATGTTATGGTATTTACCGTAATCCTTGTCGTGGTGTTTGTCGTGTTTCTTGTCGTAGTATATTATCGTGGTCCTGATCTTTGCCCTTATCGTGGTCCATGTTCCCTTTCTAATAGTTCTTTTCGTGGTTCTGGTCCTTGTAATCCTTATCGTGGTTCATGTCGTGGTATTTATCACAATCCTTGTTGTGGTGTTTGTCGTGTTTCTTGTAATATGTTATCGTGGTTCTGATCTTTGACCTTGTCGTGGTCCTTACAATGTTACTTGTTGTCTTTTCCGTGTGTCTACATTTGTCATTTCAAAATTAATATTGTTCTCTCTCTTTGGCAAATGATATATTTCAAACCGTCATAAAAGGTAAATGATCAAGGACGTAAAAAGAGACCTACATCAGAATTAGACAGACAACTGGTAACATTTTGCACCGGTGTGTACTTTGGAGTGAGATGAAAATAGGCCTGCGCATGCATGACTAATTGTCTTCCTGGCTACGTCGATATCACGTGAACTGCGTTGTAGAACTTTAACTTTCGACGACCCAGAGTCATCTCATTCTTTTTTAGAGGAACTGTACATAGTAATAGTACTGCCTGCTTGAACGCATTCACACATTCGCTGGCTGCTTATACTGCCTTCTCATAAGACTATACAAACAATGCTTTCAGTGAAATAGCTTATTTCCAAATTCCAACTGTAGGTGCAGCACCAAATATACCTTACTGAACTCTGAATAAGAAATGGGAAATAGTATTCGTTGTTGGTGAAAATGGTTTACACTTTTCAGCCTGATTTAAATGATATAAGCATGAAGTACCATAGTTTTGTGTTCATGTCTTTAACAGAACAAAAGCAATTTAAAGATCATGTGTACATTTTTAGCTATTTCCTGGAAAAATATCTTTGGAAAGGTAAATTTCAATTCTATTCTGTTTGATAAAAAGGTAAAGGTAGCCCGTTCACATGCCATGAAGACACTTGAGGGAGGAGGGACATGGAGGAAGAGCTCGACACTAGAATAAGATGGTGTGGTCGGCACCACACTCCGACTGCCTTTTAACCCCAGGAAAGACCCAGTGCTCAATTTGATAGGAAGCTGAGTGAACCTCAGGGCCATTCTGGAAGTTTGGCAACAAGAAAATCCCGTTACTACCCAGAATCGAACCCCAGATCTTCCAGTCTATAGCCAGCTGCTCTACCAACTGAACTATCCAGCCGTCTTATTCTGTTTGGACATCAAAGAATTAATTTTTATTGTGAGAGTAGAAGAAATTCTGCTAGAAAATATCTTTTTGTTATGGTCAAATAATATGGAATTATGTATGAAACGTGGTGACGTGAAATTCTTTGTGCTTGTCTGTTGTGTAATTTCAGCACTCGATTATGGCTTGAGCTGAGAATCTTTTCACTCGTACAAAACTATTCCATACTAGCTGTACCCGTGTGCTCTGCTGCACTTGTTAGAAATAAATATAAAGTAATAACATAATTAAAATAGGACATCTGGTCCAGGGAACATTCGTGTTTGATAGAAGGATATCAGAAATCATTTTTAAAGAAACTTTTGTTATGTAACATTTTTCACAAAAATCAATAATAAGCGAGATATTTTGGTTTATTTAATTCAGGCTCCCTTATAACCTCCCTTTTAAATAAAGTATTTTGAATGCCATATAGTCTAAAATATAACTTATAACGAACTTAATTTATATTCCAATTTTCATCGAAATTCGTTCAGCCATTATCGCATGAAAAGGTAACAAACATTCAGACAGACAGACAGAGAGACATACAATCAAAAATTTCAAAAAAGCTATTTTCAGTCTCAAGATGAATAATTACATGTTAACACCAATTGTTAATTCTCTGAGATGAAAATGAATGTGTTCATTTTAAGAAATACAGGAAATGAATATACAGAATAGCCTATCATGTTTTCTATGCATAAGAAGCTATTTTAATCTTACCTGTCCTGGATTCACTCAGAAGTTACTGTAATAACATTATAGCATTATGTCCATCTAAGGAAACTACACTTTCCAATGGTGAAATAATAATTAATTATACAAATCGGTTAATTTAGCTTCCGATAGTACTTCATACAAACACAGAAACATTCTCTGTAGGTTATGTTTAATAGCTTTCGATTGTTGTTGTCCAAGGCCCCTTATAGACGAAGTCATTTTTTTTATTTCATTACAGAGACTTAGATGGCATTGTTATCTTAATTTTAAAACTCATTTATCTCATTAAATATCAGTCCTATCAAAATTTTATATAGAATAAAACTTATCGGAAATCATTTTTAAAGAAACTTTTGTTATATAAAATTTTTCATAAAATTAATAATAAGGGAGATATTTCAAATTATTTAATTCAAGCCCCCCTTATAACCCCCCTTTTAAATAAAGTATTTTGAATGTCATATAGCCTAAAATCTAAGTTACAACGAACTTAACTTATATTCCAATTTTCATATAAATCGATTCAGCCATTATCGCGTGAAAAGGTAACAAACATCCAGACAGACAGACAGACATACAAACAAAAATTTCGAAAAAGCGATTTTCGGTTTCAGGATGTTTAATTATACATGTTAGGACCGATTATTTTTGGAAAAGCGAAAATTACCAGAAACATTTCGGCTACAGATTTATTATTAGTATAGATTACACACAGAGTACATAAATAACTATTATGGGACAAGAAATTGTATAGAGTTAAGCATTATTTTTGTCATTATGACATCCAAAAAGAACTTAGTTGAGGATATTAAATTAACATTCTTAGGCATAGTAATTTAATGTTGGCAAACATATGGGAACATCTAATTCTCATGCTTTTATGTATATTACAGAACATCTGGAGTGTATGAATGGTGGCATATTTGACATTGGACGTGGAGGCTGTGAATGTCCACCTGGATTTACTGGACCAACCTGTGAAAATGGTAAACATCTTATGAGTCACCATGCGTATAAACAGTGCAATGAAAAAAAGGCACATACAGTAGACTTTTTACACTTTATCTGTGCACTCAGCCGATGTCAGAGCAGTGTGAAGTTGTCTCGTTATAACTCACTACAATAATATCAGTCCAAAGAGGCATACTTATCATAACATTGCCTTAAAAATATTTAAACTTAAAGAGAAAATAATAAAAATAATGAAACAAGTTCCTATATACATTCCAAGCAAAGAAATTCTTTCAAGAATTAAATATTTTACCACTCCCCTGCATCTACATTCTACAAACAGTTTGCTTCAGTCATAAAAATCTTGACTATTTTAAAAGGAACTCTGAAATTCATGACCATAACACTAGGGCTGCGAAAATTTGTATATAAACTGCCATATTATTACCAAAAATTTTAACAGTACTTCTCATACAGGAATTTATTATATAACAAGATACCTGGCGATATTAAAAATTTAAATTATGAATGTTTCAGAACCAGAGGTAAAACTATTTTGCTTCAGTCCATGCTTTTCAAAATTACTGATTTTTTTTTACATTAAACCAATAAAACTGAATACCTACCTTTATTACCTGTTGCACATTATTCTTTACCCTTACAATATTAATAATAAATATACAGAATAATTAAGATAAAGTCTCTTGGTTCTTAAAGGATCAATTGCTGTCCTCAGAAATCACCTTAGATGATAACTTTGTTCATGTAATCTCATTATGTATCTTTGTTTTATTATTTTAATCCTTGTTATTTATTCTATTGTTTAGATGATGTCTTTGTGAACTGAAATTTATTACATAGCTTGTTATTTATTGTACCTTTTAGTAGTTTTACTGTTTCTTTGAACGTAATTTTCAATTCTATTAATTTATTAATTGTACATTAAAATTGTCTTTGTATGTATGCGTGTGCGTGTGAGTTTTCTTTTACCTAACGACGAACCTATAATCAGTAATATATTTTACAGGAAATAAATACAAATAGAAATACAAACACATTATGCAATTTTAGATAAAATAGCAAGTAATCCTTCTAATGCATGCTTACAAAGAGCCTAGGTCTATAATTCCCAGCAATCTGGAATCAAAGTAGTTTTTAAAAATGTTAGGTTCCATGAAATAAAAATTTTACTTCAAAATTGGCAATAGAAAAAATTTTAATCAAAATAAAAAAGCAGCAGCATACCACAGGCTTGCCTTGTGTAACCTGCATAATAAATAACAAAAATAATTACATGCAAGAATAGAGAAATATGCATCACCATTATTTGATGTTGTGATCACGATTGGGAATGTGTTCAGGTTGTGGAGCAAACAGATTTGGGTTTGATTGTGGCGGTGAGTGTTCCGTGACCAACAGGGGCTGCAAGGGAATGACGCTCTGTCGACCTAAGTTGGGCTGCAGCTGTGCACCTGGCCTGAAGGGGATACTTTGCGATATTGGTGAGTGAATCAGCATCAGAATTCGTTTACTTGAACATGTCCTAATGTTAACTCAAAGTATCATTTAACAGATATTAGGATTCAGTACTACTCTGAGATGTGTGATTGTTAAAGTTTTCTATATATAATTTGCTTCCTCCTGTCCTTTTATTTTATTTTTGGTCTATTTTTTCTTCTTCTTCTTCCTGTCACATATTAAACTTGGTGGCCTGTTACAGTCTCATTCCATTGTTTCAGCGGACAGCTCAAAGATCTTGTTCCTAAAGGGCAGTAATTTAGTACCTGGCGTGGTATCCTTGTTCTAGGCATCCTGAGTATATGAGATTTCCATTTCTGTCTATAATTTTGAATTTTCTCTAAAATTGGATCGATTTTAGTTCTTTCAAAATATCCCAATTTTTCTTCTTGTCTAAAAACTTAATTTCATTGACAGTGATTCGGTGTTCATCACATTTACTTATGGTCCAAGCTTCACTTCCATACCACCTACTTACGATCAGAGAGACGTATCTACAATTTTCACATTTTTTTAACTGACACAACTGTAAGAAACCAGAAATTGAAGTCTATCTGAGGATCAGACAAATGTATCTGTATCACAATTCCAAGTCACACAGAGATTGTGTGCACTCGATGTGGGTCTCTGGCGTTTCGTCAGCCCACGCGAGTTGTGTGGATATAAAAGGAAAGGTTGAGACGGTGTCGGGTGGAGTTCCTGGGTAGCTCAGTTGGCAGAGCGCTGGTACATTCAACCAGAGGTCTCGGGATCGATACCCGGCCCCGGAACAATTTTTCCCTTGAAATTATTCGTATCTGTATCTTAACTGGTTCGAATTTTAGGTGCTAACGTATCTACATTTGATGAATAATAGCACAGATCAGACAAACATAAGAGCTTATCCGTCTTGGATTCTAAAAAAGCAATGCCAATATTTGAAATGTATCAGTGCTTACGTTTCTCTGATCCTAGATAAATAGTTATAGTTCGCGTCATTCCTCTTAAACGTATCGACTATTACCCATGTTCTTTCTCAGCAATGCATTAATTTAAATTATGATTTGTATCGAGAAGAGTGTCATGCAGAAGGGAGGGTAGCAGAAAAATTATGGTTCTATCAGTAAATATTCAAAACAGAATTCAATCTGAAATTTCATAGGCCTCGAAACGATAGGTGTGATAAGTGTTTAAAATTTGCAAGAAAAAAAGGGCGTCGGTTTGGAAAGGGAATATCACATTTAAAAAAAAAGAAATGCCGAGAGACTTAAAAATGTTCAGAAGGAAAAGGCAAAGAAAGGTGAAAGTATGTTAATTGAATTCGACTGACTAGGGAGCTGTGCTTTGCTGTCCAAAAATAAATTCAAAGGCAATATTCTGCAGAGGAGATTATCTGTTTATAATCTTACTGCTCTAATGTAGAGGTAAACAAAGCATATTGCTATATGTGGGACGAAACAATCGGAAAAAGGGACTCGATAGATGTGGCTTCATGTGTATGGAATTTCCTAAAAATCACGGAGGAGGGAAATGAGTAACCTTATTTTCCGTCATATGTGGGGGCCAGAATACGAATGTGAACTTCAGTATTATGTGTTTACATGCAGTGAATGTAATGGATATTCCTATAATTAACCAGTGTTTCTTCGATCCCTGACATTCACGTGTGGAAGTGGACTCTGTCCATGCGAACATAGAAAGAAGAAGTAAACATGTGATGATTTCGATTCTACTGGATGATATACTATTGTGAGAATGAGATCAGACAACCATATGGTAGTAAAGATGGATAACACTCACTTTTTAGATTTCAGCCAACTCCATAAGAAGATGATAAGCAATAAGGAAAATGCAGAAAATGGTGATACTGTAACGTGGTTGAAGATGGTTTAGACAAAATACCGGAAAAAGTTCCTTGCACGATATTCTACTAATATTCCTACAATGGCGCATTCCAGGTTCTACGAACCAAGAAAACAGCTGGTCTACGAAGGTTATCAGAGTCTGAAAGCGATATTATTCTTTGCCCCACTTATGATGGCCCCCTCTGCATAAGCAGAGAAAAGAAAAAAGATTTCCTAGATTTGTGTCGTAAGGGATGAACCTCTTAGGTATCATGCATTCTACCAAGGTCTTATTACTTCTGACCTCGTGGGGGATGAGTCAGTGGAGGATAACTAGGAGTAAAATACACAATCAGTTTTATTTTAGTTTTCATTACAGATTTATTAAATTAATTGGAAGTATTATTATTCCGATATTAATTTATTAGTTTCTCAGTGAAGTATGTAATATTCATTTAACTATATTCTGTACTTTAGTAATGCTTATTTTTTAAGTTTGGGTGAGGTATCAATGAATGAACGATGTAGTAGAGCCTAAATAATATTAACAAATAATTTTATTTAGTTGAACATTCTGTACTATGTTAGATTCAAAACCTATAATACCATTTACCTCATAATTTATATTCACAAGTTCAAAGACCTGTAGATTATTAACGTTTAGGAAAACAACTCAAGGACTTTCATTATTGTATTGTATAAAAACCAACTGTATTGGAGAGGAAAGTCTTTGTTACTGTATTTCAGTCTCTGAATCTCACAGACTCATGTTTATACAATTCATGACCAACAGCTGCAGTGAAATTAGATCTCTACACTGCGTTCCATAATGTCTGACAGGAGACGTAAACATTGTCGGCAGAGGTAGGAGGTGACGCAACCAACGGCAGAGGTCACAGTCCAAAGCTGATCTTGACATTGGGTGGACAGAATGCTTCAGACCGCCCACCTTCAAGATAAGCGTGGGATGTGATCTCTGCCATTGGTTGTTAAGCAATTATCCGCCTTCCTACCTATGCTGACAGTGTTCAAGTCTCTTGTCAGACATTACAGAACGCATTATGATGTTACTTAATACTGTAATGTCCTTGTTTGATTGCCGTAAGTTGAACTGCAATTTTGAATTTGTTAAGAATCAGACAAACGTATCTACATACATTAATTAAAATAATAGTTTATTACAACTTATTAAGTGGCATAGGAATAAGATTATCAAGTCATAACATCATAACATTAAGTGTAATGAAGATTTACAGCAGAATATTCGATGGAAAAATATTGCAAAGTATCCAAATTCTAAGAGTCAGTGGCGTATACTGGTTAAAGGGTTTGGGCTACCACTGACCCTATTATTACACAAAATATATCTAACAATTACTTTAATTTTAATTACTATGGTAAAACTAATAATACAAAATTATTACATTATGTTATATTATAAACTTTTTCTTTTGTAATTTCTTTGGGCTACTGCCGGTAGCCCGGGTAGTCCGCAAAATACGCCCCTGCTAAGAGCAAACCATTTATCTCAAAACTATGATTTTGTAGATACGTCTCTCTGATCCTAAGTAGGCGATACATGAGAACAGGTCTAGCCAATAGTTTATAGGTTTTAATTCTAGTATGTTTTTGGACAAGAGAAGGTTTGAAAATGCTATTAATGGTATTCATTGCATAATTAAAGTAATTACATTTTGTAGAAATATATTTTTCTTGTTCATAACTCAAATGATAACCCAAATATTTAAACATGTGATTGTTCTACAGGTTTATTATAAAGGAAAATTGTGCTGCGGAGATGATTTTTTCTGATGAATCCCACTACTTTAGTCTTATTAACTGAAATTTCCATCTATTTTATTAACTGAATTTCTAGGATTCAGAGAATGATGCAAACAACAACGAAACTAGTCAATCAGGTAACAACACCAAAATTATGAAGTTAACACAGTGAAGTCGTTATTTATTTAATTCAAATAACTTAACAGTTCATCAATAATTATACAAGTGTTAAAAAGTGTATTCAAGAATGAAGACATAATAATAGTTCATATTCACTATATTTTGTATAACTATAACAGTAGGCCTCACGATACCTCCATTCTAGTTGTATGATCGTCCACCTCTGCTTCGGCATGTAGCTGTGAGGCCAGCAGCCAACTGGTAGGTCTTGGCCCTTCATGGGCTGTAGCGCCAGGGATTATTATAACAGTAGGTCTATTAATATTTTAAAATTAATGACTAATTAGCATTTAGTAATGTCATATTTAAAACAAAAAAACTAATGAAAGCTCTATTTCTTTAATTGACTCCATTTTTCTATGTTTCCTTTTACATAAACTGCCTCTGTTGTTACATAAGATTTGAATTTTTTTTTTTTTTTGGCAGTCTGTTTCACCTCCCCAGTATAGTATAAATTTCCCTTGGGGGATAAAGGTTTGAATTCCACACTGCAGAGAATGTGCAAAGAGAATAGCATTCTCCTGGCCCTTTCTAAAATCTCTCTCATTCCATCTTTAGGACATAGGGCGAATCCGGACTCGTCAATGAACAGGACATTAGACCACTTATCTCGTGTCCAATTGGC
The DNA here is from genome assembly GCF_040183065.1 of Periplaneta americana. NCBI lineage: Eukaryota > Metazoa > Arthropoda > Insecta > Blattodea > Blattidae > Periplaneta > Periplaneta americana. The sequence continues at coordinate 44,853,882 of NC_091129.1, forward strand.
GTGCTGATGTGCAAATTCAATAGTGCTGCTACAACAAAGGTCCTGTAGTAAACTTCATGAGTGCAGATGTGATTCTGCACACACCTTCTAATCGTCCACGCACTCATTTTTACTTGGTGGACTTGTCAGAGTCGAATTTGAACCTGGGCAGCGTTGTAAGTCAATTCTTAAGCACCTGCAACCTTATGAACCTTTCATCCTGGGTTGAGGCCCTACTTGGACCAGATGTTGCCTTCTGGTAAATGAACTTGTATCTCTGAATCGTCTCACAGCTTTGTTAATGCTAGTACAATTGCTGCTTCAAGCCTTCCGACAATATAGTAATAAGATCTTCCTTCTTCAGTAAGTGCCTTGCAGAATATTTAGGCTTAACAGGATGTTATTAGCATTGAAACCAACTCTCAACTGAATCAGAGGATGGACAGAACATGTCCCTTTTCCTTAGTAAACTCCAGAAACATAATGCACTCTTTTAGGAAGGAGGTAAGTTGTAAATGTTTACACAGATGTATCGCTGGCAATGGCAATAATTTCACTCACGTCAAATATACAATACCAAGGATCTGATACTTACAGTTGAAGGGTGTTTTAAAATTCGCTGTTTCAAAAACCGTCAGTAAAATCATAAAACCATAAAAATATGTTACAAAGATAGACTTCACTTTTCCACATTTAATACAGAATTGCTTACTTTTCCAAGTTTTTTACATTTGTTTGCACCTCAGTGTAGTTTCCACTCCAATGATTGCTAATCCTCAGAATTAAATTCATTATGACTCTAAGTTACATTATGCTAAGTTCGTGTAGATGGCTTTCACTTAAATTTCAGATTTAACATATTTGAATGTTGAATTATATTAAGTTTCTGCTTGAAATTGATCTTATTACTATATTAAAGGTTACCTCTGTCTTAAATTAAATAGGCTTATGTGGAACAGATTTTCACTTCAGAGATTAACTCATTCGTAGGTCAACTTAAGTTAATGTAAATTACAGCCTATGTTGAACTTCAGTGTTATACCCATTCTTAAATTTACTTCAGTTTATGTATATGCTTCCACTTCATCCTATAGCTACAACACTTCAGGGTTTAATTCACTCTTAGTTCTACTTCAGTTGGACCACATTCTGCAGAAAGGAACCAACTCACAAACAAATTTAATGTCTCAGTAATTAACTATTTCCAAGGATCCATATTTTGAACAAAGATACTTCGTACAATACGCTTTTGGTTAAAGCATGAAGTTGTTGTTGTTTTCTAATGCCAGGCATTTGACAATAAAGTCCAATATTTTTCAAAGATATTATCATGACTAGCCACTGAAGCACAGATTTTGAGGTGTTCCGAATCCATTTCTTGGTCTGAGTTGCACAATGGACAGTTAGGGGACTGATATATTCCAATTCTATGCAGGTGTTTGGCCAAACAATCATGGCCTGTTGCCAATCTAAATGCAGCTACAGACGATTTTCGTGGTAAATCGGGAATTAACTGTGGATTTTGATGCAGAGAGTTCCATTTTTTCCCTTGGGATTGAGTTATCAAATTTTGTTTGTTGAAGTCTAAGTATGTAGATTTAATAAATCTCTTCACAGAGTAATACGTAGATTTAGTAACAGATCTGTACGTAGCAGTGCTGCCCTTCTTTGCTAAAGCATCCGCATTCTCGTTTCCCAGGATTCCACAATGGGAAGCATGAAGTATGTAGTTATATTTGTCAATTTATCACTTACATTTAACTTTAAAGTACCGTACATTTTCCTCAGTTCAAGCATCATGTGGTTTGGTTCATTTGTGCAAAATGTGGTCCAGTTAATGTAAATAACTGGACAGAAAACCTGAATTTATTGAAACATGACAGAGATAAAGCAAGAACCAAAGCAGAACATAGCAAAACACCAGAAGATACTCAAGATTGGAGGAAGAAGACTGCCATTCTTAAAAAAGCAATCATAACAGCAAAAAAACATCAGTTTCAATAAATTTATTGAAAATATGAATTACAGAACCGATAGCTCTAAAACATATAAATTTCTGAAGAATATTTCCAATACACAGGAAAATACTAGCCAACCTATTATTCATAATAACAAACACTAACAGATAGTAGAGATATAGCAAACGCATTTAATAAACACTACTCAAACTCTCACAGATTACATCTCAATATCAAAAAAACTGACAAATTTATCAAGAGAAAATTACATAAAAATAATAAAAACAATATTACCAGTACAAAACCTGAAATATTTCATCAAAATTTTACTTCCAAAGAATTAACTCTAGCTATACAAAATTTAAAAACCAAGAAATCTCCTGGCCCCGACAACATTCATTCCGAATTTTTTAAACATCTGGGGGAAAAAGCCAAGTCTGTACTTTTATCCATTTTCAATTTATCATGGAACATCTCAATTCCTGCAGCTTGGAAAAAAGCAATCATTGTACCAATTCAAAAAAAAGGGAAACCTGCTCATGATGTTAATAGTTATCGACCAATAGCACTATTATGCATGATAGCAAAAACCATGGAGTCCATGATCTCCAACAGATTAACTTGGTATTTAGAATCCCAAAATCTTTTATCACCAAGACAAGCCGGTTTTCGACAACTACACTCTACCAATGAACAAGTCATACGCCTCGGCCAAGAAATAAAAGACAGTTTTAACAAGAAAGAAGATACCTTGGCAATATTTATTGACTTTCAGTTAGCATATGACTCTGTTTGGAGAAATAAATTATTACTAAAACTCCAGAAATTAGGTATCTCCAGCAATATGTTCAGATGGATATCAGAATTCCTTAGTCAACGATTCATTGCCACTAAATTCAATAACTCACTTTCTAGTTACAGACAAACATATCGAGGTCTACCTCAGGGCGCTGTCCTCAGCACAACTTTATTCAATATTTATATAAATGACTTACCCTCCCTCCTAGAGCAATCAAACATGAAAACAGCATTATTTGCAGATGATATAGTTTTGTGGACTTCTGGATCTTACAGACATAGAGACAAAATTCAAAATTCTGCTCTTAAAGCTCTAAATCAACTACATGAATGGAATACATCAAATTTGATGACACTCAATTTAAGCAAAAGTAACTACCAAATATTTTCACTTGGTAAAAAAGAAAGAGAATTCAATATCCAATACAATGGCCAACACCTTCCTAGGACTTATGAATCCAAATATCTTGGAGTTATTTTCGATAGTAAGTTAACATGGAGCAATCATTTGAAATACATTTCTGAAAAAGCTCGTAAAAGATTCTCCCTTCTAAAAAGACTAGCAGGAAAGAAATGGGGATGCTCTAGGAATACTTTGAACACTACATACAAAATGTTTATACAGCCAGTGCTGACATACTGCGGAGAAATTTTAATTACTTCACCTTTAATAAACGACATAGAATATGTTCAAAACCAAGCTCTCAGACTCATTACTGGTGGAATCAAAACAACGCCAATAGATTCTATGAAATTCCTCACTAATATTAACAGCATCAAAATGACAATAGAAGAAAAAGCACTGATTCAATATGAAAAACTTATCAGATTACCAGGTAACAATTGGCATTCATACAGTCCTCTTTGTAGATTGACAACTAAAAAAAGTTTCATATCCATGGTTCAAGAATTAAAACAGAAAATCAATATCCCGAATTTAAAAGAAAACTTACAAATTAAACCAAACCCTTTAACTCTATTAAATATAGAATATAACCTAAATTTAACAGAAGAAATACTGAAATCAGAAGTAAACACTGAAACAATTGTCTTTAGAGACAATTAATATTAGGTACCCTTCACAAAACTGGCCTCATTTATACACCGACGGATCCTTGATCTCCAGAGAACAAGGTGCCGGTGTAGGTGTTACGTGCTGTCTCTTCTCACTTTATAGATCTCTTGGATATGGAACAACTAGTTTTGATGGTGAAATCATTGCAATAAGTGAATGTCTCAGGAATCTTCTATGTCACATCAATAAATTTAGGAATGCAGTTATATTGTCAGACTCCAAAGCAGCTATTCTATCAATCGTCTCTAAACACACACCTTCACCTCAAACAGCAGAAATAGCTAAAATGCTCTCTCAATTATTATCACTCAATAAAAGAATTGTATTCCAATGGATACCATCCCATTGTGGAATCCTGGGAAACGAGAATGCGGATGCTTTAGCAAAGAAGGGCAGCACTGCTACTTACAGACCTGTTACTAAATCTACGTATAACTCTGTGAAGAGATTTATTAAATCTACATACTTAGACTTCAACAAACAAAATTTGATAACTCAATCCCAAGGGAAAAAATGGAACTCTCTGCATCAAAATCCACAGTTAATTCCCGATTTACCACGAAAATCGTCTGTAGCTGCATTTAGATTGGCAACAGGCCATGATTGTTTGGCCAAACACCTGCATAGAATTGGAATATATCAGTCCCCTAACTGTCCATTGTGCAACTCAAACCAAGAAATGGATTCGGAACGCCTCAAAATCTGTGCTTCAGTGGCTAGTCATGAATTTCAATTTATAAATTATGTTTTATTTAACGACGCTCGCAACTGCAGAGGTTATATCAGCGTCGCCGGATGTGCCGGAATTTTGTCCCGCAGGAGTTCTTTTACATGCCAGTAAATCTACTGACATGAGCCTGTCGCATTTAAGCACACTTAAATGCCATCGACCTGGCCCAGGATCGAACCCGCAACCTCGGGCATAGAAGGCCAGCGCTATACTAGCTCGCCAACCAGGTCGACTCTAGTCATGATAATATCTTTGAAAAATATTGGACTTTATTGTCAAATGCCTGGCATTAGAAAACAACAACAACAACTTTCACCTCAGAAACATATCATACTTAGGTCTGTTTAAGCTAATTAAAAGGTTTTCTTCAATTTACTTAAGTTTACAGATTTATATGGCTTCCACTCAGTGGCGGTTCGTGAACTTGTGGATTGGGAGAGCTGTAGTAGATTTCGGTACATACAAATTTCACTTCTTGATACCATTACTAATAAGTATAGGACAAAAATAAATGCACTACATATCGAAAAACCAAAACTTCCTGGGAGATGTCTGTGGGACCATTTGCTAATCTCTAAGAAAAACTAATACCATCAATTTCAGTCTGAATTTCAGATTGGCAGACACTCAACTTACAATCTACCAGTTCATTCTGAATTGTCTTAGAATAACCTTAAACAGTGACATGTTCCAAATGATTTTTGAGAGGCTCGTTTAGATTACTCAAGAACTGAAGCAACCCACGAAACACATCAGGGTTCTTCGAATCGTTTTTTCATCATGTCCCCTAAGGGGAAGTTCATATTGGCCATAAAATTTGATACAATCAATATTTTTTTTTAAATAATTTCACGATTTTTTCTCACTTCTTGATTATGTTTGAGAATGTTTGTTCTGTTCGTTTCACTTAATTGCACAGCAGTATGAGTTGCGTAACATAGCCAATGAAACAACATTTTTCAGGTAAGACTGCGAAGATTCGTGCATTTTGCTTTTTAGGGGCAAATGTCCTAAATCTGTCACACCACTCCTAGTCCATGCAGCATCACCACCGAAGAGGAGGCAAGGAAAACAAAATACAGATTTTTTTTTGTTCACATCCATGTAACCACAAATGCTTAGCGTTAATTTCATTGTTATACTTCCTTACATATATGCACTATTTCGGCTGGATGAAGCTTAAGTAAGATTTAAGTTGGGTAACGGACAACCCTTTAATTTCACTTCATTACATCAATATTCCCCGCAAGGGAAAGTTGAGAAAAATAAAATTAATATTCTGTAATTCACACACACTAATGCTTGCAAATTTGCACTGGTTAAGTTACGGTATTAAGACGTCAAACCAAAGCAACACTCAGATATACTGATGGTCAACAATTTTCTAAAACTGGAAAAGAAGTCTCTTTCATATTTTACATTCTATATCAAAAGGATTCTACTCGTGCAATCATTTTGAGTTAAGGCAAATATTAGGTTCTGCTGGAGGCTGGATATATATGTAATAATAAGGCAAAAGAGAATATTAATTTCGTTATATTAACTCGATAAGATTCTACAACAATAAGTATGTGAAAAGAAAATAAAAATTTTGTCATTACGTTTCAAGGGAATAGAGAATCCATTTGACGCAGCATTACAATAGCAGTGTGGGAGGAGAGGAAAGTTCCCTTGTGGCCTGGCTCTGCAAGCCACTGCAGCAGCAGTTTCCCTCTGCTTCCCTTCACCTCTCTACTCCCTGACCATGCAAGACACACTCTCTATGAGCTGACCATCCTGCAGATCCCAGGACGACTTTGAATGCAGTGTCAATTCCAATACAGTCGACGTGCAAAAAGATTATGCATAAGATAATAGTACATATTCCCGGCCAGATGAAATATAAAGCAATTTACCAATAAAAGCTGTAACAATTCTTCTACAAATTAAAATAAATATTATTTTTATTTTCCTGTCAAAGCAGGGAGTGCTGCAGCTCCGCAGCTCTTATGGACGAGCTGCCCCTGCTTCCACTTCAGCCTATGCTGAACTTCAGAAATATACGGTATTCATTGTTAGTTTACTAGAGTTCGTGTAAATGGCTTTCAGTTTATTTTATGTTCAAGTTATGAGTTAATCCTTTATATTATTTTGTGTTATATTTACAAATGTTTTTTCGCCAGACTGTGGTCCTGGAGAGTACGGAGCAGGATGCAAGCAAAAGTGTGGAAATTGCATCGAAGGTCCTTGTGACCCTTACACAGGTCGCTGTCCTTCTGGCTGTGAGGACGGATTCTACCCGCCACTTTGCCAACAAAGTGAGTATTTATTAATGGAATTGACTGTCAGAGAATCAAGCACAGAAGTTTAATGGTTATCCCACTTGCCTTATATTTGGAAGATCTTGTTCGATCCCAGTACCAGCTTGGGTTTTTGTAGTTATCCAAGCCTTTCCAGACGAATTCTAGGTTAGTGTCTGTCACAAAGTATCACAGTCCACTTCCTTTCCAATCCTAAAACCCGTCATTATTACATAATTCCATATGTCATTTACCTATCTTCCACAAGAGATCTACCATCTGCATGGGGAGCATCGCAATATACTTTGCTTCCTCCAGTTTAGAGGCAAGAGAGGCTGTAACATCATAGAGCACGAGTTAAAGCTACTAATACGTGGAATCTTCCTTGTGAGCTGCTTTTAATTGTTAAATAACCATAAACCACATTGAAATTTTTGATATTAATGCATGAACTCTGTTCTTCGACTTCGTAATTTACTCAGTCTCAGCGTGTTTAACAATGGCTAAGGGGGACATCATATTAACCATATGTTAATCTCATACTGATTGGGTTATTGTTCACCACCACCACCATCACTGCTTGAGTCGCTTAAGAAACTTTTTGTCCCAGCAACTAAAATTTACCCTAGTACAAAGCATAGTAATGCTGCACAGCGATTATTGTGACGTTCTGTTAAGTGACCTAAGTTCTGACCTGTCAGACAAACTACAACGAGTTCAGAATATGTGCGTTAGATACATGTGCAACATCTGGCGATATGATCACATATCAACATCCTTCTCAAGCCTTTCGTGGTTCTAACTCGAACGAATTCTTTCGAATTCTGCACACTCCAACACCAAATTACCTTTCGTCTATTTCCCTTATCAATACTCTAATTACGACGTAAATACCAGATCACTTATCTATCATACGCTAAGTATATCTCTTCATAGAACATCTTGTTACTCTTCTTTTACAGTCTCCACCTCGCAACAATGGATTACGGGCTGCAAGACAATAAACACTTTTAAAAATAACTTATAGCATAACTTCCTTAACAATTCATTCTAATTATACTGACTTTAACAATCACTGACTACATGGTAATTTCGTTCTTCAGACATGCATCTTTCTTCTGATTGAGATTCTGACTAATATGTACATCTAGTATCAGACAGTACATCACACTTGATGATGTGTGTCAGTGGAAGAACAGTTGTTTGTATGCATCTGAAGTCTGACTAGTGTAATATGTAGCTAGTCGGCGATGTATGCAATAGAGGAGGAAAGGAACTGGCCACCCTACCCCCATTATCTCCTGCTCTAGTTGCCTAGTTGCCTTGGTATCACTTGCGAGGTTCAGACCTGTCTTCGAACAGTTGACTAAACAACAACAAACAAGACATGCATCCTGATAGTGCTGTATTTTCACAATTGTCTCACAATAATTTCCTTCTATTACTTACTTACAAATGGTTTTTAGAAACCCAGAGGTTCATTGCTGCCCTCACATAAGCCTGCCATCGGTTTCTATCCTGAGCAAGATTCATCCAGTCCCTAGCATCATAGTCCAACTCCCTCAAATCCATTTTAATATTATCCTCCCATCTTCGTTTCAACCTCCTCAAAGGTCTCTTTCCCTCCAGCCTCCCAACTAACACTTTCTATGCATTTCTGGATACACTGATACGTGCTACATGCCCTGCTCATCTCAAACGTTTGGATTTAATTTTCCTAATTATGTTAGGTAAAATCTCTTCCTGTTGTGTAACATTTTTTGAAATATATTAGCATTGTATGTATATAAGTTTAATTTTGCTACTCAGTTTGTATCTCATTGTTTAATTAATAATTCATAGCATTTGACTGTTTAATTCATAAGTAACTCTTGTATATACTTAAATTTTAACCAACTCAATTTATTGTGTTCTTTGTAGCTTGTAAGGTCATTTGTTTGTATGTATGTATAAGGTATATATATATATATCTCGACCATAACTCTACCATTATATGGAAAGCATCTGTAATTCAAAATTTCACTGGATAAAGAACTGACTACAATGAATGCGATTCTTTCTGGTATATCAACTGTATGTTAGCTATCTTGTTAACACTATATCATGATGTTCGATTAGGAGGAAATGTAGTCTATATACTCCAGGAGAGAATCGAAAGTCAAAAATTAAAAATACCGGTAACTTGAAGTTTCACATTAGCTGTGTCAGTGAATGAGCAGTTTGCATGTCTGTCAGGTGATCCTGAGTATACGAAATGGTGATGGATTTTTAATGCTAAGGAAAATACTCGGTATGGGTTTCTTTGGAAGAGAAATAAAACTGTTGTTTTTGTTTTCAAATGACTGGAGCTGGGTCCTCGTGCTTCCCAATAGAGTTCTGCTAGATCTTTTCGGTCTTTCTCCCCTGGGTGCAATAATCAGAGAAATAAAACTGGAAGAACCCTGTTGTTGTACATTGGTGTATGTTTACCTAGTAGCTGCTCCATTTCATAAATTGACTTCTAGACACTTGGATGAATGACATGAAGTCAATACTGCACACGCCAATGGATTAAAATAATAAAAAAAAAAAATTCCAGACTGGCGAAGTTCAAGATCTTAATCAACCAAATGTGGAGAGAGATGTGTGTATCTATGTCTGTGTGTGTACATGCGCGCATGCGCGTGTTTTTTTTACTAATGATGCTAAAGGTAAAGTCAACCCCATGACAGGCCAAATCAGCCAGAGGGTGGCAAGGGGTTAAGGCTTCCACCTTTATAGACAATATGGCATTTAATGGCAGTACGAAACTAATAATATTATGTACCCTATTTAGATCATATGTACACATACTTATATACACATTGAAACATAAATTATTGTATATTAAATCGATGGCTTATTTTGTTATTGTTTTGCAGTACACATTATACCAGTGTCTGAATTACCTTATCCTATATTTGTATTTTATTACTGTCTTAATTGAAGGTCATAATTTAAAATGCATCCTTTCTGCCTGTCCCTACATTTACGAACAAGACATGAAAAATAAAAAAAATATTACATTTATCGGTTAATTAAGATACAGCATCAAAGACCAAGTATTCACGTTTGTTAACTCATCTTCACATAGTTTACTTTGTGTTTAATATGCTCACAGATTACACGCACTTGCGAGTCGCCCCAGACATCGAAAAAGTGAACTTCAACATGCTGAAGGTGAAGTTCAGCACAGATCAGGACAGTTTGAAGGGCCGAGGAACTCCACGATTCTATCAACTTCAGATCAGGGTTAGTAGATATTCCTGTTTCGCTTTTATATTTCATGAAGGAGGAATTATTCTTGACTGCATACTTAATTCGTAACATAGCATTTGCAAAATATATATATATATATATATATATATATATATATATATATATATATATATATATGTGCAGTAAGACTAATTATGTCCTCCACCATGACTATCAAGGAAAGGAGATTCTTTTCGACCACTGATTTCGATAGTTCTTTTTTGGATGGAGGATTTTTTATGCTAATGCTGCGCATATTAGTGTACTGGTATAGACATTTGCGCATTGCCTAAATTTTTGGAGATTATACTGAATTCTGTTCTGAGGTTGGGGTGCCCATTAGGTCGGATTCTGTTCGCCGTGTACGATGGAATGACAAGGGTATGAATGTAAGCAGAATGTATGAAGATAAAGATAATAATGACGGCAAAACGAGCAAATGAAAGTATTCATTTGTTCTTAATGGGTTGAGGGAAAATCCTGGAAAAATCTCATTGAGAATTGTAGGGGATGTTTTTCCAGATTATATTTTTCAGTTTTTCTAGAGCAAGTGGATTGTTATTTGCGCATTTTACTTTTAGAATTTCCAGCGATAAAAGTCACAGTGGGTTAGGTTGAAGAATTTAGAAAGCCACTAATGTTAATAAAACTGTATCGTTGGATACTCTGTGAAGTTCGTTCATAGAATAGTGGGCTGTATGTGCTGTCACAGAATCCTGTTAAAAAGGGAGCATGCATTTACCTTCTTGATTGGACATATAATTTTTATAAATAACAAAAATTCATTTCTGAGAACCGTTTTGAAGAGAATTATTTATAAAGTTTCATTTGGCATTCCATGTTATTAATTAAGATAGTTGAATTTGATTTAGAGTAAATCATCATCTTGTATTATTTTTCATTACCATCATCATCATTCATTCACTCATTCATTCATTGTATTATTTTTCATTACCATCATCATCATTCATTCACTCTCATTCATATGCGGGGACTAAGAGGAAGGCAGAAAATAGGAAAGATTGGAGAATACTGGGTTTGCAATGTAAGACGTGCCTTGGGCAGAGAATTATGGATGAATTCATTCATTCATTCATTCGTTTGTTCTTTCGTTCATTCGTTCGTCATTTTAATAGATCTGGTTTGGGCCCAACAATTAATAGTCATTTCAAGGGTATTTGACTCTGTCTATAACCTTTTAGTAGACCTATATACGGTATTCTCTTATTGTAGGGATTATCTTCAATTATCTTAATGTTACTGTTTTAATAATAAAAATAAAGTATCATGTGCATCATTGCTGAGTGAATTGACTCGTATATACTGAATTTTAAGAAAAATCCATGCTAGAGTTCAGGAATAACTGCAGTAGGCCTACAGAGAACGAACATATAACCAAAGACAATCCTGTTGAGAGAGAGGGGGAGGGAAAGGGGAGGGGAGGAGACGGGGAGGGAGAGGGAGAGAGAGAGGGGGGGGTTGTAAGCCAAGCACATGCTGTGGACACATTGGCAAGGAGACTTCTGAATCTGTACCATATTCTAGAAATTGAAATACAGTTCTGTTGGGGAGGACCCCAGTGAGAGCACAACCAGGTAGTTGGCTGAGGAGGGAGTCAGGCCCCCGAGACTGATTGGCGAGCAGGTGCGCTACCAACTGAAATACGACGGTGGATTTTTATATTCTATTTTTACTTTTATATTGTATTTTATATATTATATTATACCTTGATTACTATCCTTGTATTGTTTCTAATTTATTTTGTATGCACTGTAATATGTCTTGGTATTTTATTTGTATTCTATAAGTATTATAGCTGAACTGCACTCGAGCACGAGCTTTGCTCTTTCGGGTATGTTAATTTTATAAATCATCTTTATAATCGAGAGGAAATAAATTATATTATATTTTTTAGTTCATTGTATCAAATTATATGTTTTGTAGGAACCACATGAGATATGGAAGGAACTGCAACCACGCTTGTTGCCTTCAAATGAAAGTATTGAAACAGAAATCAAAGGGCTTCAGCCAGGGACAGTGTACCAAGTCCGGGCAGTGTTCATAGACAAGGATGGCAACAGTTACCAGGGACCGGAAGTGCCCACAGTAAATGTCACTACGAAATGTGTGGGTAAGTGCTACAGTGAGCATCTCTTCTTTCTTTTCGTCTTGTTTCTTTTTCCTCTTTTCTTCCCTGATCTTTCTTTCGTTTTCTCCCTTTTTCTCGTCTCTTTCTTCAGTTACTTTTCTCAGTCTTCCTCCTTTTATGAGCAGTTTCTCATTTTTCTATCAGCATTAGACAACACTTGATGACATACCGGTAACAAACTAATGATTTTTCTGGTTAGTCACATGTCAATCCAAACATCTTGTTAAAGTTATCGATCGTCAAAATCTACCTTCTTTTAATTGTATATATAGTATATGTAGCGTATGCAAGGGTGTATTTCAGGCCTGATGGGACCTGGCTGTGCCAGGGTGCTATTTTTCGAGGCTGGGTGGCACCAGAACACTTTTATGATTTTCATATTGTCAAATTTTGCATTTATTAAAAGTCATACTTTGCAATTTTACAGTGAAGTCTACTCTTCAGACCTAACAACAATAAGCTCTTTAACTTTGCTATCAGGAAGTCGCTTCAATTTTGTTTACTATATAATATAAACCAACTGTTTCTGTTTAAACAGAATGGCCCAGTAGCTTATACTTCGAAATCGCAGAGCCAGGTCGCTTTTTCTTTACAAATACACCACTGTACATATGTATGTATGTATGTATGTATGTATGTATGTATGTATGTATGTATGTATGTAACGGTCAGCACATCTGGCCGCAAAATCAGGTGGCCCGGGTTCGAATCCTGATCGCGGCAAGTTACCTGGTTGAGTCTTTTTCCGGGGTTTTCCCTCAACCCAATATGAGCAAATGCTGGGTAACTCTCGGTGCTGGACCCTGGATGCATTTCACCGGCATTATCACCTTCATTTCACTCAGATGCTAAATAACCTGAGATGTTGATACAATGTCGTAAAATAACCCAATAAAATAAAAATATATATCAGGGTTGGCCAACTTAATACCTCTTGGGAGCCGACCAGATCATGCCTTATGTTTAGTTTTATCCATGTGGAAAGAAAAATAAAAGCTATAATACATACACTAAACTAAAATCAGAAATCAGATGCCTAGAAATTTGTCATTACTCACCACAAAATAGTAATAGAAAAAATTCTAACTCTATAAGCAGAAATAAGCACAAAAAATCTTCTGAAAAATAGTTTTTATGCTCGACCATGCCGAAATGTAGTAATTATACACCTGGTAGTAGCCCTTTAATGCACCTCATTAAAGTACACCTATTCATTATAGTTTTTCAATTCTAAATCAATTTCCAGGTTATATTAAGATTAATGTTCATGTTATTCTCTAGATTATATCAAGGTCAATGACATTCATTCCTCGGAAAAAATCAACACTTTTGTGTCTGCGCACATCTCACAATTTAGGTCAGTTCCGCTCCTCACTTAGATAACCATAACATGAATATTTATGAATAATTTCAAGTTAGAAATATGGTCGAGCATAAAAAGTCGTATGAAACTTGCCTATAATGGTAATTAAGACGCTCGTATGAAAATTATGAAACTCGCTTGTACTTGTTGCATAATGTACTATTATGATCCTTTCTTAAATAACTGAAATCCTTCTAAATCTAAATCCTTGTACACACTCTGTTCAATGCTTACATTGTGGTTTCTGAATATGGAAAATCAATTTTTTTAAACCCAATTCGAGTTGTGAGGTTTCCGCTCGAAGAATATGTGATAATACAGCAAGTGTCAGGTAGTCTACTGCGAATCCTGGACCTTAGCTCTCTAAATAAAATTTTGCTATCGCCATTTTCATCGACACTGTAGTAGATACAGCATAGTTAAATAACCAATTAAAAATAAAATGCTAGAACTTGAAAACATACTAAACACTGTAATTTGTGGTCCTTCTTCTATACCTATAAAAAAAAAATCATCTGGTAAGATGTTAAAAAACAGTAAATATTCCATCCTCCAATCCCCTGGAAGCCAACTTTCCATGAGCATGGTGTTATAAATCCTTCCTACTTAACACTTTGGCCTTTTGTTTAGTTAGAATTGTAGGGGGCTGATTTTGCTCTTGCCTGGAACTTCAAAACAAGTCCAATGTTATTACAAGAAGAGTTGATGAACCTTTTAAAAGAGAATATCCAACACAGTGAGAACGTATACAGTCTACTGAAAAACAATATAAACTTGTGAATAGAGGTGAGTGTGACAGCATTTTGTCGTCACAGCTCTGAACTGTGACAGCTTCGGAAAAATCGCTGTGATAGAATAACGATTTTGTCACAGTGTGATTTTTGTGTTCGGATGGTTCTTGGTGATTGCAAATGTTGTAACATCCTGGCATTCATAGAGTCAATCGGGGTATTCCCTCAACCCAATATGAGCAAATGCAGGGTAACTTTCGGTGTTGGACCTCGGACTCATTTCACCGGCATCATCACCTTCATCTCATTCAGACGCTAAATAACCTAAGATGTTGATAAAGCGTCGTAAAATAACCTACTAAAAAAAATAGTCAATCATTGAAGATGATGGCAGGCAGTACATGCCAGTTTCAAAAAGTAATGTCATCAGTCGTAATGTAGAAGTTTCTTGTTGCTGCAAGTCTTAGCTTGTCTGGTTTCTTCAATTCGTGGTCATTTTACAAAATTAAGAAATGATCTTTGCAAGGGAAATGTATATTGGAACAAAACCAGAATGAATCCGAATTTTACGGTCAAAAGACATAGTACAGCCCGCAATGTACCGAACACAAATCTTTGTTTTGAGACCCAAACCATTAATTTTAACTGGTGACTAGTGATTTGTTTGGTGTTTTCTTTCACACTGTATTCCATAACATTCGATTACTTGAGATTTATAGAACTCAGTAATGAGTCTTGTATATATATATATATATATATATATATATATATACTTTTTTTTTTCAGACAAACTGTTACAATTTATTTTCCTTCTTTTTTTCTCAGTTCCTAAAGAAATAGACTACAACCTTCAAGCAGTGTCTAAAACTGAGGAACAGTTTCAAATAACTTGGGCTGTAAGTATTCTCATAGCATTAATGTTCATCATAGTCGTTGTAGTCATCAATGTCATCATTATCTCCATTGTCATCTTCTTATCATCATCATCATATTATTATTATTATTATTATTATTATTATTATTATTATTATTATTATTATTATAAAGGGAATATCTTTCAACTGTCCCAGAGAGTTGCCGCTTCCCGTTCCCAGGCGACCTTGAGATTAACACGCTGATGACGCAGTTCCCAGTTTGCAGTCTCAGTGCTAGACTAGCTGCCATACGGGTTGGATGCATACTCCAATGCTCTGTAGTTTCTGAGTTGTGCTTAATTATTTGTGTGAAGTATTTAGTTCCAATGCCATTTTCATTACGTGAGCATGTGTATATTTATAATACTTACATAAAATATAGAAAATCTTGTGCAAAAACACGACGCAAGTTCCGACAGAAATTTCCAAACAGACCCGTACCTTGTGTAAAAACAATAAAAACCTAGTTAAAAATATCAAAGAATCAGAATCAATCAGTGCTGCTGATCTTGTGGAAGTTAATAATAATTTTATAGGAAGGTGTCAGCAATGTGTAGCAGTCAACAGGGGACATTTTGAGCATAAAATATGAGCTTGCCTGCCAGGCGAACAGCGCAAGCTTGCATAGCAGGAGACAGTCGCTCTGCGGCCGCGACTGGGAAATTCCAACTCTCCAGAACAGTTAAAAGATATTCTCTGTACATTATTGAAATGAGTATAATTGCAAAATTGATACTGTGTCAATAATAATAATATACATACATTGTCGAAATATAGCATTTTCAGTTTTGTTGCAAGTACAGATTTGCGATAATGAGTAATTACTATGAAATAATAAATTATAGTATTACGAAGAGCATGACTTGAAGCAAATCGTTACTGATACATTGTTTTGAGGTTTTTAGTAAAGTGATAAATTATATTATTTTCCGTTTAGTTCAATAATAATAATAATAATAATAATAATAATAATAATAATAATAATAATAATAACAGTAACAATAACAATAACAACAACAACAATAACATAATAATTAATAATAATAATTTCAATTGACCAATTTCGATATAGCGAGTTTTTCCTGTAGGTTACTGCTAAGTTTGCTTACACCATTGGCTTCTTATTACTAAAAATGCACACATGCCGATCTCAGTTTAGAATCTGTAAATTTTTTCTGATCAGCGAGAAACTCACAAAAAGTGACACAGTTATATAAAGTTGTAACAAGTGATAAGAAGCAGAGAAATCCACAGGGAAACCATGATCAAAACATATACTTCCTCAGGTTCATTTTTATAAAATCTGTAATATCTTGTATCCATGGACTTTTCCCACCATTTTCATTTCATAGTGTGATGTAATTACTATTGTTTATCTGATGTGTTTTGACAGTACGATTCCGAAAGTGCCATGTATTGCAAGCTGATTCACACTAATGTAGAGATGAAGATGGACAGGAGATGGTTCCCAATGTACAAAGGAAAGGAGATGAACTTCACTATGACTAAATTGCGACCAGGAAAACTATATGAAGTGCGTGTACGAGCCTTTACTTCAGGAGGCCCTGCCCCATTCTCGAAGACACTTTCAGTTTCTACTAAATACAAAGGTAGGAACTGTATTATTGTTTAGCGAATACTGGGTTTATGGTAGTCGAATGTGTCTATTGAGTGTAAGTGTATGTTTCATACCCATAGCAAGGTTTACTCTGAGTTCGTGGAATTAGCATGGCATACAGATAGACTAGATCCATCAAATGTTTATATTTTCTCCATTTGTACGACAAACATTTGTTTCTAGCAATGACATGCTGTGAATATTTATTTTATTTTCTCTATAATTCTTTACAGCAAGTTTCAATCTTAAATTACAAAGTATTTTCTTATAAATAACTGAAATACCATTTAAGTTTACTTTCAGAGAAACAGATTACAAATCAGGTGGAAAAAAATATATTGTAAATTCATAGCAGAAAAGCAAATATCGATAAGTTTTAATAATTAATAAAAATATTGACGGTATTAACCAAAAGTTAGTTAGTTTGGGTCAGGTCGGGTCAACTCAAGTTGGGTTGAGTTGAGGCTATCTGGGATATCGATATTAATCATTTTCACAACATAATGGCTACTAAATTACGGTATCATTCTTTTGTTTATCACCATCAAGTTGGCTGCTCTCCAATAGATGCTGTTCATTTAAAGCTGCATTTTGATTGATCCCTGTTCAATGGACAGTAATTGTCCTTAATTACAGTAGTTTCACTCTGAAGAGTTGTTCTGTGAGACAGTCATGGCCAACCAATATTCGAAATTGAGCTACATCTATTTCTCTTGGTTTTGTTACAAGACGTTTGTGTCTGTTTATGTATTTATATTGTTTCCCTCAATTTTTTGTTAGATTTTATTATAATCGTGTTCAAGTTTTTTATAAGTTTTAGTTTTGAGGGAAGATATAATTCAAAGTTTGGTTTTATTTTGACTCCAGAATTTTTTATGCTAAAGTATTAGCAACAAACTGATACAGTTATCTTATTTGTTATATGGTTTCGGTTGCTGATGTATTATAGTTATTTTTATGTTGGGTCTGTAACAGGGTTGTCAGATGCTCTCATCAAGAATCCAGGATAGATGACGATACTGCATACCTTAACTTGACTACATATTTGAATTAATTAAATTTGGAATACAAATGATTTTATTCTTTTTATGTATTTCAACTATTTATACAAAACCTAAACTTTTAAGATTGTTATATTTTTCATAGATTATGAAATTTCCTTTGAATTATTAATAAAGTCTGAAAAAATAATATCATATTACAGCCTGACCTATACAGAAAAAATGCATGATACAGTGTTTAAATCCTATTAATAATAAACCAGCTTCCAAAGAGAGTAAAAAATAAAGATACACTGTATAAACCTAATACAGTACATACTATAGTATTATCATTTTTATTTCAATACAACCCGATAGGTGCCAGGCAGCATTGATGACGACATTGAATGTAGGTTGGACAGGGTCTTGAAGAAAAGAATAAGGAATTTTAAAAATAATTTTATAGAAATTAGCAAAAAATTTATTTCTCGAATGTATATGTATATATATATTTTTTTTTCTCTTTTTTTTTTACATTACGGAACAAATATAACTTCATCCAGGGCACAGGAAGGTACTTCTGCATCATATTACACCAAGTATTTGTGTTTTAGGAGTTTTTTTAGATTTAAAATATTTATATCGATTTTGTTCCAAAACTTCATAAGACATTCAATCATTTTGTCTCAGAACTTCATATATGAAGAATGGCCATTTTGAATCAAAACTTCATACATTTTTATTTATCTAGATGACCAAAATGCTCGGTTTCTTCTAAAACAATGGTGGGCAAAATGAACGCAACCCAAAAGACAGGATTTAAAAGTCATCTATATACTGTGGGAAAGGTGCAGTGACGGATTTACACACAGTTGCGCTATTACACTACTACCTATCATCTGTAATTAGAAGAGTTCATTCACGTGATATTTATTTAATAATTTTTCAAAGCAATTTCTTCGAAATTGAGATTTATATCTGTGCATGCTATTTTCAGTTACGTAAAGAGATGAGCATCGTTTATGCGGGATCTATGGCTGGACTTTATAAATTTTATTTAAAAAAACGGCTGATTGCACTGGTAGGCTGATGAATACATACTCATTATTTTTTAAGCAAACTGTCTAAGCAGGGGATATGTAGTACTGGACTTCTTTTAAAAAATGTTAACCCCCAGCAGACCTTCACATTCTACTTTAAAGAAGCTATCATTCTGCAAATCTAGTAGGCCTATCTCTAACTGCAATTCTGGGATAATATTTTCAATTTCAACATGAAAAGGAGTGACAAAAATATTGAAATTTTTCTCCATCCTTTGAAAATCACTGAATCTGTGTTCTTTGAACTTGTATAATAAGTGATCTTTTTTAAGGATGTACTTATTTAAGTTAGCATCCTGAATATTTGTAACTGATCCTAAACATGAGAAATGAAAGAACTGCCTTTCTTGTAAGTGTGATTTCAACAACTGTAGTTTTGCTATAAATTATTTGACAATATCAAACATGTTAACAATATTTTTTCCGCGGCCTTGCAGGCGGAGATTGAGTTGATTTACATGTTCATAGATGTCAGTGAGAAATGCCAAATATCTGATCCAGTCGTCTTTTTTCAGTTCATCAATAACTATGTTTGTCTGAAAAAAGAAAAAACGTCTAAATAGTAAATTTACATTTACTGTGAAGAAATTGGGTTATTGTTATTACCATTAAAATAAATAAAAGAATCTACCTTTTCCTTCATGAAATCATAAATTATTTCTCACAGACTGAAGAAACGCTGAAGTATTTTGTCTTGACTCAGCCACCTAACCTCTATATAATACATAAGGTCTTCATAATCTCCAGAAATGTCTTTCAGCAAGTTTTTAAATTGACAGTGTTTTAATGAATTTGATTTTATCTTATTCACTGTATTTATCACTGTACCGGTATCCATAATATGATTCATATCAATAGTTTTTGCACATAAGGCTTCCTGGTGTATAATGCAATGAAATGTGATTAGTTACTCATTACGTCTAATTTCTTTTAGAAATGACATCAATCTGCCAACAAAACCCCTTTTTTCTCCCAATCATAGTAGGTGCACCATCAATAGCAATCCACACGATTTTCTGCCATTGTAATTTTTTTTTTTGTCTCAATGGATAAGCGAAGAGCATTAAAAATATCCTCGTTCGTTGTTTTTTCTTTTAAAGGTATTAGATCTAATAAAAACTCATGCGTGGAAATTTCTTAATCTACACCACGAATGAATATTGCTAATTGAGGAATGTCACAGATATCAGGGCCAGGGAGAACGCAACAAATTTCTCACATATTCCTTGAACTTTTTTTCAAGATGAACAGCAATAGTTTCAATTTTTCTTGCAACAGAATGCCTCGGCAGTCTGATGTTTTGAAATTCTTCTTTATATTCCGGACACACTACTTCTGCTACTTCAGTCATGCAATTCTTTAGCAATTCCCCGTTGCTAAAAAGGTTTTAATGCACGAGCTAATTCCCAAGTAACGATATAACTGGCAGTACATAATTTATGTTTTTGGTTCGTTTGTTCTTCTGAACTTCTAATGACGTTTGCTTATAGTTCTTTTAGTTGGTTAACACGTTCTACACGTTTAAACATAGCATACAGTTTCATGTCAGTACTTCGAATATACACAAGTATACTGTAGAGTGCAGTAGAGTACAGTATGTGAATATTTGAAATGAGAACCTGTATCAAAGCATTGTTTTCTAATAAATGTAAGAATTATGTTGTAACAACATTACCATTAATGCAAAGAAATGAAAACATAACATACTTTCGTTTTGTGCTCAAGGTGTTGTTTGAAATAATGCCTTTTTATACATGTAATATGAAACCCCTGCATAACTTTACAACAGAGTAGACATCTTGCATGATCTCCCATAAAAATAACAAAATATTTCTGTTCCCAATCTTTTTGGAAACGTCACTTATATCCTCTAAATTCAGATGCTTCTGCGAAAGACATTGTATCACTAATGAAGCTCCGAAGTACAGCAATCCAGTATAATTCGCCACATAAACTCACAGTATTTTCGTAGGTTGGAGGTAGGGGAAGGTAGGGGGTAAGGTTGATGCTTCGCTGAGGTCTGACGTCACTGCGGTAATGCCGCAGGCATGCCCACCTTTGTTCTAAGAAATCATACACTCATATTTCATGCTGATGCCAGCACAGAAACTGTACAATATCAGCATATTATTCAACTTATCTGGTATTTTTCCTTTAATTTCAAGGTGAATTTATACTTCTTTCTTGAAATCTAAATTGGAAACTTTGCTTCCTAGCGGCAAAACTCAAAGATGTTGATGCACTACTGAAAATTATTTCTGTGATGAGTGACGTGAAAATGTAGCTCCAAAGTTCTACAAGGACATTATTGATGTTGAAATTGACTTTATTAAAGAAAGTGTTGTGGAAAGTGATCTTGATGAATATGGAGATCAAAATGATCTTGACTTGAGGGTGTGATATAATAACAGAAGTTTCAACTACACATATTTTCATTAACACCTAATTTAAAATATTAAAGAATCTTAGCCTTCATGACTATTAATTGTAAGAGTAAAAAAATATTATTTTAGGTTTGGATTAAATAATACAACTATAATTTTGTTTTAGTCATTATTTATGATTGACTCAATTTTCTTTGATGTTTTATGTTGAAACTAAACTTCACATCAGCAAACAATTTCATATCAAAATTTGATACATTCGGTCTTTTGCATCAAAACTTGATACATGCATATTTCAGTGTGTTATTGCTTTAAAGAATATTAGAAAATAATGAACTTTTTTTTCTCAACTTGCTCTTATTAGCCTAACAATTGCAGTTTGGTAAAACACTTTGAGTTTTTCTTCCTTCCCGAAAAATGTTATCAGATGAGTGAAGTTTTGGAATTCACCACCTCCGTTCTTCTTTTTGTATATAATTCTTAAATGTGATTTGGGGTTTTAATCGTTGTGTACTGTCAGGAATGTGGAACCATTTATTTCTGTGTGCATTACATTTCAGCATTTGTCCCAATAGGCTATTGTTGTTTTAATTGAGAAATTGAAATTGTCTGTTAAGTTGTGCATTGCAGTAAAGTGTTGTTTTAATAGCTCCTGTCATAATAAAATTCTAATAAATTCTTAAGCTGATTATTTACTGTATAGATATTATCTCATCTTTATATAGCAAATTAGATTTTATATAGGTACCAGTACAGAGTGGACGAAGCAAAACGCCAAGCCCAACACAAATAAAGACTTGTATGTGAACACATGAGAAAAATCGTTAGAAATATCTTAGTATTTAAATTGTAAATTCACAAAAGCTGCAGCCATAATTTGATATCATTTTTACAGCGTTACAACAGGTAATTTAAGAATATTCTGAGATGTGAGACGTAACTTTTAGATGGATAGATCTTTGCTCACAATTATGTACTATGTGAAAAAAAAAAAAAATCCTTAAATTTGCATATAGTGTACAGTACACATTTCAGACACAGTATACGTTTTGTTAGAAAGATGAAATTTTGTACAGATTTTCAGAAAGAACCCAAGTACGTTTAAAGTAGACTATTATGATATTGATGTAATAATTTCAAGTATTTTTACAGAAATTATGAATTTTGATTAAAGTGAGTTTTGATAATCAAATGAAAAAAATTTGTTCAACATAGAAACACTATTATAACAGCCTATGGCTAGAGATGATCATTTTCCATGTAGTATGTAATGGAAAGTAAAGAAAAAACTACACACATGAAAGTTATAATAAAAAATAATCCTAAAGGAGAATTCCCATTGGAGTAACTCTCAACCGCAACTGTATCGAAATTGAGTTGTAGTTGCAGCTTGATTGCGTTGAAGATTCATGTCTTTTGGCACCAGAGCAACTTTGACTTTAGTCACTACAATTTCGGTATCATTTTTAGCCTGTGAACAGGCCATTTTGTATATACAAGCAGCAACTGTAAACTTGTGACTTCTTGCAAACCTGAATTGGAATCATCATAAACATAGATGGATAGATCTTTGCTCACAATTATGTGCTATGCTCGACCATAAGAGTAGGACTATCACAGTTTGGCCGAAATTGGCCTAAACATTTTCGGATTCTGCCATGTAGGTGACAAACAAAACATAAACATTGCAAAAATTTAACATAGCTGATGGTTTTTTTTTATTTCAGCTCCAGGAGATGTGTCCAGTTTACAAGTAGTGTCTGCGAAAAGCAGAGAACTGGAGTTAAAATGGGAAAAACCACTTGATTCGGCAGGAGAAATTCAGCAATATAAAGTTTCATATGAGGTAATTCTTACTCTTTTCTAATTTAAATATGTCAGTTAAGAATGCTTGCAGAAAAATCTAGTCTATAATTCTGAGGTGTTTGGGTAAAGGGAGATAAGTCATAAAAATGAGTTTGAAAAAAATGAAAATTAAACTCCGAACCATTATTGCAAATAATTTTCTGCACAGATAAAGCACAACAACTGGTAGTATTCTTTGAGTTTTGCACACTCATTTGTATAATTTAACTTGTGTGTTCATCTGGGGAACAAAATTCCACCTGCACAAAAAAATGACATCCCCCCTTTACCCAAACACCACAGAATTAGTATTGCAATTTATAGGAGTTTTAAGCATTAGGTAAAAAATTATGAACTAAAATATACAAAATGAAATCTTGTACATACAGAGAAAAACGTCACTGTGCACCTAACCCACTGACAATTCACAATGCAGTAATGCATGCTCAGAACTGACTGAAATCCTTTCATTGTGACATTATTGTAATTGCGTGAATACGTCTTTGTGTTTTGTCTTGACAGTATATCCAGTTATATGTAGATAATGCTCGTAGCTTATTTACTTGTATGTACCAGTAGATTATACAATACTCGGCACATGGTAACATGTGTACACTTTAGCATGTACCTACATTATCCAGCAGATCTCTTGAACTAGGTAATATACTAAAAACCTCGAAGAAAGACGTATTGACTTAGAGAGAGAGAGAGAGGGAGGGGGAGGGGAGGAGGAGAGGGAGGGGGAGAGAGATTTTAGAAACAACTTACTTAAAAAGACGTGTACAAAACTATGAAATAATTCTTAAATTTCAATGGGAAACATACAGCATAGGTATATTTTTTAAATAAATTTCACAGCCCATAATCGAAGATGAAAATTACGGTACATAATTTATTCAGAATACATATAATATTTTTAGTTGGTTATTTAACGATGCTGTATCAACTAATAAGTTATTTAGCTTTGATGAGATTGGTGATACCGAGATGGTATTTGGCGAAATGAAGCCGAGGATTCGCCTACCTGGCATTCACCTTACGGTTGGGGAAAACCTCAGAAGAAAACCAATCAGTCCAAGGGGGGATCGAACCCGCGCCTAAGTGCAACTTCAGACTGGCAGGCAAGCGCCTTAACCAACTGAGCCACACCAGTGGCTTAATACATATAAAAGCTATGTATATGTGATGTCATAGGACTGCATAACTAGAACATGACCAACTATAACCTGGCTGCGGTACAAGCTATACTCGCTGTCTGATTGCTTTTAAATTTAATTTCATCTATTGTATTCCATAGATCTTACATCAGCATTGAAGCTTTAAGATGTGGAACAAGTCGAGATTTTACAAGATTACAAAGAAAAGGATAGAAATGGAAGAAAAGTTATTCCTCCATGCAATATTTCGATTCAATTAATAAAAGTGGGAAAAGGCAGTTAATTAAATAGAGACAACAAAAATCTATGAAAATGTTGGAAAGGTCTTTTATTACAAATTAAGGACAGTCGAGTACGGTACCTAGAATGCCAAAGAATACAGATCTGGACATCCTAGTTGTTTTATCAACTGTCCGAAGACAGGTCTGAAGCTCACAAGTGACCCACTTATGAGACAACTAGGACAGGAGATAATGGGGTAGGGTGGCCAGTTTCTTTCCCCCTTTATTGCATACATTGCCGATTAGCTACATATTACACTAATCAGACTTCAGAGACATCCTAGAAGACGTTGGAATGATGGTGATATTGATGATGATGATGATGATGATGATGATGATGATGATGATGATGATGATGATGATGATGATGATGATGATGATGACTTTGACTATGCACGATGGTGACTTATTTTCACTATGACTATGATAATTATGATGATGTCAATGATTATGATATGATTGACTATGATGATTTTGATGACTGATTATGCTTATTTTGACTATGTCGATGACAGATGATGACGACTGTGTGACTAGGATAAGGCAATGAGTATGATGATGATTGTGACTAGGATGACGACTATGATGACTGTGATAATGACAATTACTACAATGATGACGATTATTTTGACTAAAATGGTGACTGTGACGATCATGATGTTGAATATGGTGATGGCAGTGACTATGATGATAATGACTTTGATGATGATGACTGACTGATGAGTGTGGCAATGACTATTATGAAGATGATGACTGATTAGGCCTACTATGAACATTGGCAATGATGACTGATGATGACATGACTGATGATGTTTACTGTGACTATGATGATGATGATGATGACTGTGATTATGACTACGACTATGACTATATGATTGACTATGACTATGACTATTACTGTGGTGACTACAGCTACATGACTATGACCTGTGACTACATGACTCTTTGTCTATGATTATGACGACAATGGAAACGAAAATAGCTACAAAGAAGACAAAATTGAAAGCTTCTGTTCATGACCCATCCTTCTGTTGCTGTTGCAGTGCCAGAAGCTGCTTGCCTGTAGTAAGGAGGACTGCAGTAACTCTGCAGGACAGGTGGAGGTTAAGACGACCTCTGTTATCTTACGCAGCCTATTACCACATGCACAATATTCAATCAGTGTAGAAGCATTGGCTGCATCCTGGGGCTCAGACTCATATGTACTGGCTGTCACTGACATGGCAGGTAGGACAATCCTGTGGTAATTACTGTATTACATTCTCCAGCCTCACATGCTTATTACAATGTTGTTGTTGTCTAGTGCCTTGCATTTGGCAATGAAGCCATTAGCAGTCGTACTTTCCAATACTTTTGAACTGTACTTTCTTCTGATCTTAATGCTTCACAGGTCTTCAAGTGGTCTTCATTCATTTCTGCTGGATCGTTACACAGGACACATATGGGTGAAGCTGAGATACCTATTCTGTAGAGATGACTTGCTAGACAGTCATGATTTGTCAATAGTCTGAAGGCTGCAACTGCTGTTTTCCTTGGTCTCTGGGGGATTATATCTGGGTTGGAAAGTAGTGTAATCCATTTTTTGTCTTTAGCATTTGATTCTATTTCTTGTAGGTATGAATGAGAAAATTTTGTAGTGATCAAGCGTTTTATTGAGGAATATGAGAAATTAAATTTAAATTTTTGTTTTATTGTTGTGCCTTTCTTGGCAAGTGTATCTGCGGTTTCATTCCCCATGACTCCACAGTGTGCTGGAATCCATTGGAGTCGGATAATCTTATTAACTTTTTGGAATTGTGTTAACATTTTGTAGCATTCTCTTATTTTTGTCGACTTCTTTGTAGCATTTGAACATATTCCCTGAATTGCAGCTTTAGAATCTGAAAGAATTACTGTCTTGTTATATTTATTTAAGGGAAGATTTAATAATTGTCGGAGAGCAATGTGTATAGCCTCTATTTCACCATCATAATTTGTTGTGTCTCTGCCAACAGAATGATAAAAGGAAAAATGTGTAATGTAACTCCAGCTCCAGTAAGGTTTTCTGTGGTTGATCCATCAGTATATATGTGTAGCCATTCTTCTGTAGGGTATCTAGTATTGATCGTTTCCAGTGCTAGAAGTTTTTGTATTTCTTTTGGTGTGTCTGATTCACTTATTTCCTCCGTTAATTCCAAACTGAAGGTAGGTTGCAATAATTCCAATGGACTTTCTCTTATAAGTAAATTTTCTCTTGTGTTAGGAGTGCTCAATTTGGATTTAATCTGTGTTACCTTTTCTAGGAAACTACTATGAGTTTTAAGGATTGAAGAAGGGAGGTTCTTTTCTGTCCATTTAGAGTTTGGCAGTCGTAACATTTTCTCATGTTGGAGCAGTGCTTGTTCTTCTATTTTTGTTGTTATTGATGGGATCCGTGTTAAGGCACGCATGGCATCAACAGGTGTGGATTTAACTGCTCCAGTGATTAGGCGAAGAGCCTGATTTTGTATTTGTTCAAGTTTATTGATGTTAGCATTTGCTGCTGTTATTAAAGCTTCAGAACAGTACAAGAGGTTTGGTTTAATATACATTTTGTATGTTGTATTAAGGACTCTCCTTGAGCAGCCTCATTTAGCACCGGCTAACCTTTTCAGGATTTGCAGTTTATTACAATGTTAAACAGATCACTTGTTGAGATTTTTTCTCTCCAAATTTTTTTCATCTTTGGAGCATTTTTTTTTTTTTTTACTTTCTTAATTGATTTAACATGTAGGAAGGCTAATTAAATCGTGATTTCATAGTTCTGATTTACCTGAATATAAGGTGAAACACAAGAGTTGATTAACCTCACAAAATCTCGATGTGAAACGTGAAATTCGAACATGTGTGGGTGTTGTTTGCAGCACCTGAAGTGGCCCCTGCTCCCAGCCCTGCCTCGCCCAGCACCGTGCGCACCAACACAAGCATTACCGTGCAGTGGGACCCACCCCACAGCTGTCAGCAGCTTAACGGTTACCTGTATGAGTACAGATACGAGCTGCTGATACCAAACGACACCTCTCACGTGCAGGAAGGCTTGACACGCCTCACCACGGCCAGCTTCAGGAACCTCACTCCTCACACAGAGTACACGGTCAAGGTGTTCGCAGTGACGCCAGGAGGGTGGAACCCCACTCAACCCCTCGTCATTACGACCAGGACGAGGGCAACAGGTGCGTAGCAGCAGTCACTTCAACCGAGCACCAGTTATTTGATAGAGGGAGAGAATGAAAGGAGGAGGAGGGGAAAAATGGAATATTATCATGATATATCATTTTAGGTTTCCGTTGTTGTGAAAAAGATTTTGGGTTTTGCAATAGTATAGTATTTATTAGCTGTCATTATATTAAAAGCTATTGACATTGTCAAAATAAAAGTCTAAAGTTATTGTACTAAAATATTATATTACATACACCACTAAAAATAAAACAAATACGCCTTAGAATTTACAATCGAGAGTGAACATTATCAAAAGTAGGCCTAAATGGTCTAGATGAAAATTAGAACACACTGATCCCAAATAATATTTGGTACTGTTTACATACAGTAAGACAAGAATTAACTTAGTAACAATTTATGAAAAACTCCTCATGTAACTAAATAATAAAAAAAATGAAAGAAAGGAACCTAAAAAACTTGTAGAGCTTGGTTTTCTAATTCAAAATATTCTTTCACAGAATAGAACAGGTTTCTAAGAAGTCACGTTTTCACTTTTTCAATAGTGTCTGACGTAATTTCACCTTCATGTTTGCATCGTTCAACACCTCGAAGATAGTTTTGTCTGCTAAGCTTGAAGTGGTCCAGCCTAAAGCTGCTTTAGGGCTGCCAGACGTCCTCTTTTTCCCCGGACATGTCTTCTTTTAGGCTTGGTTCTTTTGTCTGAGTTCTTTTTTCAACTGTGTCCTCTTTTTTTAAAGTAAAACCTAATTGTCATAATTTCACCTCATTTTTATTATGGTATAGTTGAAAACTAGTTGAAAGGCTTAATCATAAGTTAATGTAAAAGAATTGTTATGTAAACAAGAAAAAAGGATACCAACAAATCGGACATGTTTAGAGATTCAGTTTCTAGAATGTACGTGACATACCGTATATACAGTATTTAGAAATGTGGCTTAAACCTTTAGAGGAGTTTAGGTGCTTCAAATACATGGGGCTCACAGAATCTCTATCTTGGGATAATGTTGAAACTTGTATAAAGTATCTTTGTGAAAAGTAAGTAAGTGTGTGTGTGTGTGTGTGTGTGTGTGTGTGTGTGTGTGCGTGCGTGCGATGCCAAAGCTTTTAGTCAATTTTGTAATTTGAAAGAATTTGTAAACAGTAAAGTTGATTGTGATAATTTCAGCAAATTGCCCTCTCATAAAAAATGGGTGGAATATTTTAAACATAATGAAAATATGGAGATTCATTCAGAATTGCTAATAATTGCACAGTATTTCTTTGCTATCCTATCTCATAATGGTAATGTACAAAGAATATTTTCATTAATGCAAGCACAATGGACAAATGTTAGGAATAGTTTGTCTGTAGAGACAGTGAAAACAATTCTGACTGTGAAATGCAATCTTAAGCATTATTTATGTGGAGATTTCCATGCTTACTTAATTTCTAGACCAGATTTGTTGAGGAAAATAAGTTCGAACCATAAATATCAGTAATGACAGATATTAATTGTGGGGGGGAAAAAAAAAAAGATCAAATACTCATACCGGTATAGTTCTTAAGAATAAGATATTGCATTATGTATAAGTTTTTTTTTTTAAACATAAAGTTTCTGTACAGACATGACTATGTGTCCTCTTTTCTTCAAATTGAGATCTGGCAGCCTTACTTGTACACAATCAAATTTTTCTTCCAATTCAATATTTTACAAGAAAACTTATCAAAGATTGATCAATATTTGAAAAAGATTTGTCAAAGACTGTTTTATATTGCTAAAGAGTTGACAAAATTTTAAAACATGTAGTATTTGCACAGGATCAGGTTAAAATCTTCTTCATTAAAAATTGTATGTCTTTGGTAGGTATTTAACTTATGATATCTGCTTTGCAATTTCGTCATATACATTATTTTTCTTAATTTTGTTGCGGTATTTTCACAGAACCCATAGTGTACAGGCATGGGTTTAATTCATATAATTGAATTGACTCTCAGACATCTTTTCTCAGCCAGGACGCCATGTTTTTTTGTAGTTCAGAGTACCGGTAATCAAAACATAATTGGTCCACTTGTTTGGAATAGACTAGTGTTAACAATAGTTGTTTGTGGTAGCTAAATACAAGTGGTTTAATTGTCTTCAGTGACAGACAGAGAGAGAGAGAGAAAGTAAAACAGAGAGAAAGTATACGAAGAAGACAAAAGGAAGTTCTCTTGCACTCAAACCATAATTGATCCATTGTGTATAGTGTATACAACCCTCAGTAGGAAGGGATAAGATGAGTGAAGTACCTATGGATGGATTCTTGGCACTGGAGATACCACACAGATGGTTCAGACTTCCATAAAGATGACCAGATATCGACTTTTCCTGAATTTCGCTGTTATTTCTAGCATGGATCCTCCTCTTTGTTTACGTCTTAAGCTGGCCGCTTTGTTGCACATTCAATATACTTCTTGCTGCCTAGCAGGACAGTGTATCTGTTTACTAAACGTGGCAACAGTGGAAGTGCATAACGTTATCAGCGGCCAATGACCAGATGTTCATGTGTAAATGTAGCAGAGCTGCAACATGATTGGCTTTCGGAAATGACAGCGACCCAGCTTATAGAGATGCTTGCCGTCTGATGATTCACCAGGAACATTCCTCTATACCAGTGAGACTACTCACAAACTGTCATTCCCACCTGATGCCATTGCTTGGGGGAAAAAAAAAAAAAAACCTAACTATAGTGAGGGTCGCATAAGAACAGTTCCTAAACAGCAAATATTGCCGTCTTGTCAGTGTCGCCAACTGTTACCAGATATCACACCATCCTACATACTAAATGACTTATTTACTTACCGTACTTTATGTTGGAAGGTTATTCTAAATAATTCAATACTTTGTAACATATTTTTATAGGCAAACTATACGGGAAAGGGATCAGCATGTCAAGTATTTTGTCTGGCAATACGAAATTCATTGGTTTGACTAAACAATTGACTCACGAGACCTAACCTAAAAATGTATTTTGTTTGACCACATGACTATAGTCTTGAATTGTAACCACAACGCAACATATAAAATAACTATTATGTATTAATATTAATACTGATATTAATTAATTATTAATATGTTCAAATTTCACTAGCTTCCAGTAACCAGCTCAGAAATCTAGTACAATTTTAATTTCATGGAACTCCAGTACCGACAAATATTGTTGATATTTTCTCAGCTGCCAACATACCAGTTACAAAATCACCACCATTTGTAGTATTTGTCAGTATCGAAATTCGAAACGAAGTTGGCAAAAGAAAATTCAACCTGCAAACTAGAAAATCACCACAATCCACTAGCATATGTAGTAATGGGGGAAAAATGGTTAGGTTTCATCCTTAGGGTATGAAGTAAGCTGATCCGGACTATATACTGGGAAATTTACTGAAGATTATTATTTTTTTGGTCCTACAGAATATATCTGTTAAGGTAACAATTAATATTAGAGGAAGAGAGGAATTCGATCCGGTGCTGTGTATTGGACTTCGGCGTAGCTCGAAGGTGAGAGCGCTTGGTACATAGAACCAAGGACCCGGGTTCGATCCCGAGTGCCGGAGCGAATTTTTCTCCTCTAATATTAATTCTTTCTATAACAGATATATTCTGTAGGACCAAAAAAATAATAATCTTAGTAAATTCTTCTAGTGCATATTACTGTAGAATCCCGGCCACCAAGTCACTCAACTGAGTGCGCTCCTTGTATAATGGCAGTTGACTTAATAAATATGTCAATATACATGCTCAATTTGGAGTCAGGCCACAAAAGGAAAAACTCTGGAGAAGGGGAGTTCGATCCAGTGCTGTGGATTGGACTTCGGCGTAGCTTAATGGTGAGAGCACTTGGTACGTAGAACCAAGGACCCGGGTTCGATCCCCAGCACTGGAGTGAATTTTTCTCCTCTAATATTAATTAATACTTGGAAATATATAAGGTTGTGATTGACATGGCATGGGTAAACTCACATGTGTGGAGACTCGGTATTATCTTGCCTAATAGCAATTCATGACCCCTGTCGATGTAAGGGCTCAAGAAGTGTTACTGGGCAAGATAATGCCAAGCCCCAACATTTTTGAGTTCACCCATGCAGTGTCAATACAATCTTATATATTTCCCAGCATAGTTCAGCTGTTAACAGTAATCAAGAATAACAATGATTGCTAGGAGAAGGAAAACGTAACTAGTCCAGCTGTGTAATTAATCGAGCTTTTAGCAGTAATCAAGGATAACAGTGGTTGCTATACCCAAGCTGTTGTAACTATGCACTTGACAGTTGCTATTTGCGTTGGCAACCCTTCCCATGGAAAGTTTAGAAAATGCTGCAAGGTAAACTTTTGAACCAATCAGAACGTAGCATTTTCTATCAGCTGCTGCTGCTGCTATTACTCGGAGAGCTGTGTTGTGTGTTGTTACTATCACGTGCGTAATTTGTGTGTTAGTGTTATAAATTATTTGTAGTGCTGTTGTGAAATGTTTGAAAAAAAACTTCTTTCGGAGGATAACTCACAGAGTGAGATCCTTTGTGTAAAAGACGTACATTAAATTGTCACGCATCAGAATTGATGCGAAGGACTCGTCAGCTGTTACTAGTGGTCATTGTGGCAACGTCGCATCTCTTGCTACCAACATTATGCAAAGCTGTGAGTGCATAGTTACAACAACTTGGGTATAGTCCAGCTGTGTAATTAATTCAGCTGTTTACAGTGATCAAGGATAACAATAGTTGCTTGGAGAAGGATTATAATAACTAGACTTTACAGCAATAATGGATTATAACAAAAGTTGTTTGTAAAAGCTGTAGTGATGTTTGTAGTGCTGAAAAAAATAACATTTATTTGGAATAGCTAAGTAAAGAACAGTTGTTTGAAAATGTCTAGCATAACAGATTCAATTGTTTTGAGTGTCAAAACATTACAATACCGGTAATTTGAAATGCCATATTTTCTCGAATACTCCTCGCCCTCAAATAAACCACGCACCCCACTTTTGAAGGGGGGGGAGGAAATCAAAACAAACACAAATTACAAAAATAAAGCTTTCAGCAAATGTATTCATGACAAATTAAAATTTATTAAACACAAATACAGCTCAGTTAACAATAAATTTTATCCTGGAATAGCATCTTCCAGTCTCTGGTGCAGTTTCCACTGACGAGGTTCATCCAGGAAGTAAGTTCCAATAGCTGATAAAGAAAACAAAAACATAAATAAGAAAGAAATATTTATTGCACTATTTACACAGATTCACTGGCTACTTCTCAACATAGTCACCACCGTTATTGAGGCATTTATCATACCAGTGCACCATCATTTGTATGTCCGTGTCATAGGAGTCTGCGCCAATGTCTGGAGCCATGAAGTCACTGCCGTCTGTATCTCAGCATCGTTATGGAAACATTTTCCTACCAGAAAGCACTTCATGAGACAGAAGAGATGAAAGTCACTTGGCGCGAGGTCAGGGCTGTAGGGTGGATGGTCGAAGATCTCCCATTCAAACTCAAGCAACAGATTTCTTGTGGCGTTGGCTGTATGGGATCGTGCAAAAGCGTAATGCCTCTTGTCAGCTTTCCACGTTTCTTGTTTTGGATCACACTCCTCAGATTTCGCAATGTTTGACAATACCAATTTGCCCCTCACAGGTGAACCACTACACCTTCAATGCATGGATTGTTGTTTTGTTTCTGGTTTGGCATGCGACACCCATGTTTCATCCCCAGTGACAACATTGTCGAGAAACTCGTCACCTTACTCTGCTTACCGCTGGAGGAATGTCAATGCTGCGGTCAGATGTTTCATTTTGTGTTCATCTGTCAGCTGCTTTAGCACCCATCTTGTACACACTTTCCGAAAACCAAGTCACTTGGAGACGATTTCGTGCAGCAGTGAGCGGGACATCTGAGGGAATTGACCAGAGAATTCCGAAATTGTAAAGTGCTTGCCGTACACTTTCCATCAGCCCTGGCATCACCAGGGACGATCAGCCACTATGATCTTCGTTGTGCTCATTGATTCGACCTTCAGTGAATTGCCTGCAACATCATCTGATCATACTGTCGCTCATAATGTAGAGTCCATACACATTGCACAATTGGCGGTGGATCTCTGCTGGAAATTGCTTCTGAGAGTGCAGAAATCAAATAACTGCACAAATCTCGCAGCTGACGGGAGCCATTTTCTCTTAGCGCTGTGCAAGACTGAAACTGCATTGCATTATTCCCACATACCTCCTCTCTACTGCTATGCATGTGCATTCCTGTCCAACTAGTCATGCCATCTCTGGAGTGATTGGAATTTACTTCCTGGATTAACCTCTTACATCAAATTTACGGACTGTAACATGATTTCCATGTTCCTCCGCATCCTTGATAATTTTAAGTTTTTCATTGCAAGTAAAGGGCCGCAATCTTATACCTTTAGTGGTACTCATTTCAGAATTGAAAATATAAGATGCTCAAAATAGATACTGGTACCTATCATACTTGAACGTGAGTCTGACACATGTAGCCCTACTTCTAATCCAAACAGCATTTAACAATGTTAACAGTTGAAATGCCTACCAGGGAAAATAATGGTATATGCTACCACCTTAGGAGTAGCGGGGAAGGAAAATCAGGCAGTGTTGCCAACTTCATTTCGAATAAACCGCGCATCCGTATTTTTTACTTGTATATTTCAGAAGAAAAATGTGAGCGGTGTACTCGAGAAAATACGATATTGTCATTCGTCCATTAGTGTGTATATGTATTAATTAATTTATAATTTTTTAAATTTAATTTTAGAGATTTAAAGGCAGAAGACGACATCACATGTCTGCTACTATTAACACTGCTAATTAGTATTTACTTTTTCCTTAGCCATTAGACAGTGACAGTTGCTTGAAGTAGTCAGAAATACTGCAGATTTTCCATAGCTACCATTTTGCAACATTTATTGCTGTCAGAAATATTCCATACTTATGTTACAGTTGAACTGCAAGAACTATTTCTCAGATTCGTCAGACAAACGTTTTATCATTGAAGGAAATATATTTTACAAAAATGAATGCAAAATTAGATGTTTGAGATGTATATCGAAAGTAACATAAAAGCTGTCATTCTTGGAAGAGTATCTACACTCTTCTGTGTTTAAAGACAATACTTTTAAGGAGACTGATTGACTTTGTTTATATGTGAAGGAGATTTGATTAATAAAAATTTCCAAACTTTTTACAAATGACATGCAAATGTATATAATTTTTCTTTTGAACAATAAATAGCTCTATGTTGTTCAGGCTAGTTTTGTACGTATTGCTGTTGTAACAATAATATTTTTACTATCTTGTCTTGATTCTTTGTAATTTGTTATTTTTCAAACTTCGACTGGCCAGACTAATTGAAGGCCTTCCTCGAATAAGGGTGTAACCAACAAATCTATAATACACATTGCAGGATAAAGGAAAATAATTTCAGGGGCATATTTCATCAGGCCTATATTTACTACCAGAACCAGGATAGTTTATTCAGCTATTGGATGCATTAATTTATTGTTATAAATGAATGCTTCAATATTACTTTTTCCACTGAAGTCACATATTTCATTAATTTGATGTTACATTCTTTTTCGACGGAGGTCTTCAATTGTGATTGAAAACAATAACTCGAGGGTGTAGGAATGGAAAGATCTCATTATTGGTGAAATTGTGATGTTAATTAATAATTTTTTTAATCATTTGTTTAAGATGAAATAAATTTCACTCTAATGAATAACATAGTCTATTTGTCTTTCAGTTCCTGGCCCTGTAGAAAAATTGGAAATATATAAGCGAGATCGACGCACATTAGGAATCCGCTGGGCTGCTCCAAAGGAATTGTATGGCACTCTGCAGTCCTTTACAGTCTCTTATAGAGCTCCAGGGCAGCAAGTCGTGAGGTCCGTGCTGAAGCCAACCTGGTGCGTGGCGTGGCCAAAGCTCTATTGCCACACTTTTAAATCCCTACGATCAGACACAGAATACACTGTTGCGGTAAGTTTACCCCAAAGTGCATAACTGTGAAAACAAAATTTTATTCGAATTAGGATTCACGTTCCATCGCCTAAGTCAGACTTTATTATTATTATTATTATTATTATTATTATTATTATTATTATTATTAATATTATTATTATTATTATTAATATTATTATTATTATTATTATTATTATTATTATCATAGATATTATTATTATTATTATTATTATTATTATTATTATTATTATTATTATTATTATTAATTTGTGCTACTTTTTATATGAAGTATAAATAGATAAGTAGATAGTACAGTTGCTGAAAAAATCAGTTTCGGGATTTTCACGGAAATCTCGTTTTCAGCATTCCTGACCACAAACTGTTGGACAGATGTTCTCCATATTCAGAATCTGAGTCATTTCAATCAATAAATGATTCACATGAAATATAACGAATTTTCTGAAAGTTAGAATATGTGACTCAAATCAAAATATCTTCTTAGATACCTACATTACTCTTTGTAAACGATCAGGTTATCATTACGAACTTATCAGGTGATTTATAGCGAGCTATATATAATTTGGAACTAACTGGACCTACTTTTGAGTTTAATATATTCAATTATAATACGAAAGTGATAGCATTATTAGGAAAAGAGCCAATTATTATCTGAGAATACATTAATTGAACGAGAAAATTTATTAATTTACTTGGTTATAATATGACGTAATATATTAGGTACTAATGATGATATATATAATAATGATAATCTGGGGAAATTCCACAGATAGTAACAGTATATTTCTATTACAAAAAAGAGCAATGAGAAGAATAGTAGGTGCCAAATCTAGAAAATCGCGTAGGACTATTTAAAAAAAAACTACAAATAATGCCCATGGCTTGTCAGTATATCTTTTCATTAATAATCTTCCTCGTATGTAATCGTGAAAACTTTGTAACTAATTCAACAGATCATAGCATAAATACACGTAAAAAAATTACTTTCATACTCCATCGGCAAGTCTATCTTGCTATCAAAAAGGAGTGCGTTATATGGCAGTAAACATTTTAAATAGCCTCCCTATCAATATCATCATCATCATCATCATCCTTCACGAATTAGGCCTCTGTAGACCTGTTTCGGCCCCATCTAGCAGTCTTCTTAACGGTCTATCCTTATACTGCTTGTTTGAGGCTTGAAAGTAATGTAGTTTTCCCTAAGATAGGTTACTAGCCTTATCGTTAGGTAGTCCAGTAGTGGGGCTGCCACTTTTAGCCTCTGGACAGGCTTGTAATGCAGCATTTCCTCTGCATTTGATGAAACAGTTATACCGCTGTGACTCGGTCGCCATTTCCTCGTTGGTAGAAACAGGGTGGACCACGGGAAGGTGAGGATGGCATTTGGATAGGAGAGGCTGTATGTTTCGCGTCACTATCCCTTCTTCACCCCCCCTATCAATATAAAAAATGAAACTCAAAACATAAAATTATTTAGGGCCAAATTAAAGAAGTACCTAATTTCTCACGCCTTCTGAATTCATGTGAATTCATGACATTCAAAAACACTTCATGAAATTGATACTAAAACTTTGTGTTGTACTAGTAAACTATATTGTAAATCTCGTCTGCATATATTTCATCTAGACTGTGACTATAAATTAAGATTTTATAATAGTATTAAGTTTTTTGACTTGTTCCATATTCTATCTGTAAGCAATGTATGAATACCATGGAATGTTAATAAATACAATACAATACAACGACGTTATGTGAATAAAAATTTATTTTTTCTTCTTCTTCACTTCATGGTATAGTCAGAAATTGCCTGTTCCGGCTTCAAAGATCTCTCCACGTCTTTCTTGGTCATCATCTTGAGGTCTCTATTCTGCTACTTGCTTAGGGAGACTATCCATTTCCATATGTGAAGTCCAGTTTCGTGTCCTTCTCATAGGTTTTGAGAAAATATTTTTTATAAATTATCAAATGTAACATTGTCGAGATAAAGTAAACCGAAATTCCTTAACTTTATACCTTGTATGTTCAGTAAAAAAAAAAAAAAATGTTTGATGAGCATTCTCTTTACAATCCACCAAATTAACTTATTTAAAAAAAAAAAAACGTTTTAATATTCTCTTAAGATTTGAAATGTTGAAATGTTTGAGTTTTCTCATAAGACTTGAAATTGAAAACTTATTTAACAAAAAAAAAGTTTGAGTGTTCTCTTAATACTTTAAACATCGGCAATCCATCAAATTGAAAACTTATTTAACAAGATAACGAATTTAAAGTTATTTCTTGTGTCAGCAATATACTACAGAGAGGACCATCTAAAATTTGTAAACACTTTGACCTGTCATAGCATGGGCAAATGCTGGAAGAATCTGTGCTGCTGGCAGGGGGGTGGGGCAGGAACACAGTGGTCAGCTAGGAGTAAGTGGTCGAGATGTTAGAGTATTGAAGAAAGTGCATGTACGGTGTCCACCACTGTGGAATAACTGTTAGCCCATCTGACCATGAAGCGAGCAGGCCTGGATTCAAATCCTGGTTAGGACAAGTTACCTGATTGAGGTTTTTTTCCAGGATTTTTCCCTCAACCAATTGAAGCAGAATTGCTGGGTAGCTTCCGGCATTGGACCTCGGACTCATTTCGCCATCATTAATTCACATTTCATCATCACCTATACTATACATACCAGGTTCAGTTCACAGTGCGGCGTGCTGTACTTGTACAGAAGCATGGCCAATTGGTTACCCAATCTTTCACAGAATAGGAGTGGTAAGCACAATAAGCCAGGTTCCTCCTCCATACAAGAGAAAAAAAATGCTCAATGAAAAAAGTAAATGCTTAGGATTTAGGATATAATATGCACTTCAAAAAGTAAATAAGTAACTATTAGATTGATGTATAAGTTCGTAGTGTTTTTGTTCGTCATAACTGTTATTTTCGACAGTAAGTTAACATGGAACAACCATTTGAAATATATTTCTGAAAAAGCTCGTAAAAGATTCTCCCTTCTGAAAAGACTAGCAGGAAAGAAATGGGGTTGCTCTAGAAATACTTTGAACACTACATACAAAATGTTTATACAGCCAGTGCTGACGTACTGCGGAGAAATTTTAATTACTTCACCTTTCATAAACGAAATAGAACATGTTCAAAACCAAGCTCTCAGGCTCATCACTGGTGGAATCAAAACAACTCCAATAGATTCTATGAGATTCCTTACTAATATTAACAGCATCAAAATGATAATAGAAGAAAAAGCACTGATTCAATATGAAAAACTTATCAGATTACCAGGAAACAACTGGCATTCATACAGTCCTCTCCGTAGATTAAAAACTAAAAAAAGTTTCATATCCATGGTTCAAGAATTAAAACAGAAAATAAACGTCCCGAATTTAAAAGAAAACTTACAAATTAAATCAAACCCTTTAACACTATTAAATATAGAGTATAATCTAAATTTAACAGAAGAAATACTGAAATCAGAAGTAAACACTGAAATAATGAAACAATTGTCTTTAGAGACAATATTAGATACCCTCCACAAAACTGGCTTCATTTATACATCGACGGATCCTTGATCTCCAGAGAACAAGGTGCCGGTGCAGGTGTTACGTGCTGTCTCTTCTCACTTTATAGATCTCTTGGATATGGAACAACAAGTTTTAATGGAGAAATCATTGCAATAAGTGAAAGTCTCAGGAATCTTCTATGCCACATCAATAAATTTAAGAATGCAGTTGTATTGTCAGACTCCAAAGCAGCTATTCTATCAATAGTCTCTAAACACACACATTCATCTCAAACAGCAGAAATAACTAAAATGCTGTCTCAATGAATATCCCTCAATAAAAGAATTGTATTCCAATGGATACCATCCCATTGTGGCATCCTGGGAAACGAGAATGCGGATGCTTTAGCAAAGAAGGGCAGCACTGCTACTTACAGACCTGTTACTAAATCTACGTATTCCTCTGTAAAAAGATTTATTAAATCTACATACTTAGACTTCAACAAACAAAATTTGATAACACAATCTCAAGGGAAAAAATGGAACTCTCTGCATCATAATCCACAGTTGATTCCCGATTTACCATGCAAATCGTCTGTAGCTGCATTTAGATTAGCAACAGGCCATGACTGTTTGGCCAAGTATCTGTATAGAATTGGAATATATCAGTCTCCTAACTGTCCATTGTGCAACTCAAATCAAGAAATGGATTCAGAACATCTCAAAATCTGTGCGTCAGTGGCTAACCATGACAATATCTTTGAAAAATATTGGAGTGCAAGGGGTCAAGTGACTTTATTGTTAAATGCCTGGCATTAGAAAACAACAACATTGTTTATCATCTGTCATTTGTTATTTGGAGTGTTGTGCTTGGAAATACACTTGAATATTGCAGATTTGAAGAAAATGTGTGCTATCTGAGGGCTAAAGAATAATATGAAGTGTCAAGTGGAAAAAAACGAACACTTCCGACATATTCCTCTGTTTGAGTTTAATAGAGGAACAAAGGCAGCAGAGGTAGCTCGAAACATTTGTGCCATGTGCGGGGGAAGAATGTCATTGGAGAAAGGACTGCAAGAAAATGGTGCTGTCGTTTTAACACAAAAAACACTGTACAAAAGTAAGTGCATATCCACAGACGATGATGATATGCATCTGGTGGGATAAAGAAGGTGTCATGTACTACAAATTTATTCCCAGGAATATAACCATAACTGCTGACATTTATTGTCAACAACTCAGACCCCTTGCAGCTGGAATTGAAGAAAAACGACTGGGAGACTGCATCAAATGC
The DNA here is from genome assembly GCF_040183065.1 of Periplaneta americana. Lineage (NCBI taxonomy): Eukaryota > Metazoa > Arthropoda > Insecta > Blattodea > Blattidae > Periplaneta > Periplaneta americana. The sequence goes on from NC_091129.1 coordinate 44,894,506, forward strand.
TGCTGCTACAGAATAATCCAAGCCAGCACTTCATTAACATGACGAAAGCAGCTATCCAGTAGTTTGGTAGGGAGGTGTTTCCACATCCCCCATATTCTCCCTATCTTCCACTCTCAGGTCCACACCTGTGGAGTAATGGTTAGCGCGTCTGGCCGCGAAACCAGGTGGCCCGGGTTCGATTCCCGGTCAGGGCAAGTTATCTGGTTGAGGTTTTTTCCGGGGTTTTCCCTCAACCCAATACGAGCAAATGCTGGGTAACTTTCGGTGCTGAACCCTGGATTCATTTCACTGGCATTATCACCTTCATCTCATTCAGACGCTAAATAACCTAAGATGTTGATAAAGCATCGTAAAATAACCTACTAAAATAAAAGAAAATTTAAAAATCCACTCTCAGATTTCCGCCTTTTCCACTCTCTATTCACCATTCTTCAAGGGAAATCCTTTGATAACGAAGATGCTTTATAAACTTCACTTGATGACTTCAACTCCAAACCAGCAGGTTTCTTCACAAAACTACCCCAGTGTTGGTGGAGAGTCATAGATAATGTAGAAGGATATATTATTGAATATTTTCTCTTTTCTATTCACCTCGAATAAAACCTTTTGTCACAGCGAAAAAACGCTACGAACTTTTGCATCAACCCAGTAATGTTGAAAATTATGAAGTTCCTGTGTTAACCGATATGAAAATTTCTTCAGGCTTAACTCCATTTTTGTCCAAATATCTTAAAGTTTCTCGTCGTGACACATCGGTTAAAAATACTCTTCTTTCGGTTTAAAACAGACCCAGTTTCTTGCCACTTCTTAAACAAATGTTACTTATTTTTTTAAGGTACCCTAGCATCAGGGAAATAATGTCGAAATTTGCGTGCACTTATTTCATGTGCTTGCTTTTTTAAAATAGAAACTCTGGATAAGGAACACTCTTTGTTCAGTAGTACCGGTATATTATCGCCGCACTCTCATGGTTAACATTCGGCAGGTCTTTGAGTGGCCTTGTGCATAACATTCGGCAGGTCTTTGAAATTTAATTGCATTATTGTTTTCAATTTCTTATGTTGCCGCTCCAATCACTCGCCTCAATTTCAATATTGCAACCAATAAACTGCTTCCATTATTAAATGACACCTATTTGTCTAATCCACGTGGACTAAAACCGAGGTTGCAATGTCTTGAGCTGAGGACGAACATTAAGGTACCGGTATGTGATTAAAAATTATTATTAAGAGTTAAGAATGTCAACGTACTCGTATATGAAGTAATAATAATAATAATAATAATAATAATAATAATAGTTATTTAACAATATAACAAACTAGTGCTTATTCTTATCAAGGAAGTAGACGTGACAATGTGACGCTTAGAGTGAAACCTACAGAGCAACAATCGGTCGGCAAAATTATGTTTTAAAAGCACACCGCACGATATTGTATGATGCCGACATGTTAACCATGAGAGCGCGGCGATAATACCTCACCATGCTAATTTGTTTCCAACAAGAAGTCAGCTATGCAGCTCAAAAAACCAATCTTCTTTTTCAATACTACAGTCGACAGACTGTGCCCTTGTATATACTGGAAAGCAATTTCGACCAAACAACTGCCGCATTCCATCACTCCTGTAATGGCCAGGCAGCACAAGTTTTCCCAGCACGCATCCATCCTGCAACTGGTCAAAGTGCCAGCAAATTTTAAACGGTCCTCTCTGTATTTTCCACGAGAATCTCTCTGGAGTTGAACTCCTTTGATAGTGTAGTCTTGTAGTGTAGCAGTAACACTCTGGCTAATATGCTGGAGATATGAGTTTGACGAAAATGCTATGTCCATATGTATAGAGTTAGAGATAGGTGACTTAATGCATTTCCGTCAAAATGGAATAATACGTACAAAATATACAGCACTTCATCATATTTGATTAATTATAGCTGACTGATAAATGGAAGAAAATATATATGTATTAAATCCTTACACTTTAGTCTGCTGTGTGTAAATATCTTGATATTCTCTCTTTTAGGTACAAGGAAGAAACGATGAAGTAGATGAAGATGGCGAACCAACTGAACTCAAAGGCATCACTAAAGAAAGTGGTAAGACGTCATTTTAAGATATAACCTTGTTATCTGCTTCTAGGGCCTATTAATTTGTTCAATTATAGTCCTTATTCCCTCTGTTTAAGAAGTGATGCGTCACTTGCTACAGTTCTTCCCCACTCCTAAAAAATTGAAGTAGTGTTTTCCCATACGATATTTTTTTTAGTTCTTCCAGAATATGTGGATTATTTTTGTACACTCTGCCTTTCAGAGTTCCCCAGAGATGTAAGTCACATGGGATTAGGGGTCCACACCTGTGGAGTAACGGTCAGCGCGTCTGGCCGCGAAACCAGGTGGCCCGGGTTCGAATCCCGGTCGGGACAAGTTACCTGGTTGAGGTTTTTTCCGGGGTTTTCCCTCAACCCAATACGAGCAAATGCTGGGTAACTTTCAGTGCTGGACTCGGACTCATTTCACAGGCATTATCACCTTCATTTCATTCAGACGCTAAATAACCTAGATGTTGATACAGCGTCGTAAAATAACCCAATAAAATAAAATATACAAGGGATCAGGTTGGGTGATCGAGATGAAACCAAGAGATAAGGGTTAATTTCATCATCATGACCTCCATTTAAAATTCACTCACAAAACGCATTCCTAATACTGGGGGGGGGGGGTCCAGGAAATAACGACCGTTCGCGCATACCTGCAGCGCAGCTGAATCCCCTTCCTTGTTTGAAGGTCAACTGGCTTCCTTAACATGTGTTCTCATAATGTTGTGAGTACTGGTTGCAACAAGTCGCCATTGTGCATTTTGTGTTACTTCAAAATGAACGACATGATTGATAATCCCGCCAACTGTGTGGTGAGGAGTGTGATTCGATTTTTGAATGCCCGACATTTGAAACCTGCAGAAATTTACCGGCAATTGAAAGAAGTGTATGGTGATACTGTAATGAATGAAAAAAATGTGAGAAAATGGTGCGAAATGTTCAACAATGGGCGAACAAATGTCCACGATGAAACTCGACCCGGACGCCCATCACTCATCACAGAAGACCTGAAGACTAAAGTGAACGACAGAATCTTGCAAGACAGGCGCACATCACTCGACGAATTGCATATTGCCTTTCCTGACATTTCTCGTTCTTTGCTTGGTGAAATTGTGTCGCAACATCTTGGCTACCACAAAATCTGTGCACGATGGGTTCCACGGCAACTGAGTTACCAACACAAAACTCAGAGAATGGCCTCAGCATTGACATTCTTGATGCGATATCGCACAGATGGAGACGCCTTTCTTGATCAAATTGTGACTGGTGATGAGACCTGGGTGTCTCACAACACTCCAGAGACCAAGGGCCAATCACGTCAGTGGCATCATCCCTCATCACCCAAGAAACCGAGAAAATTCAAACAGACTCTCTCAACACAAAAAGTCATGGCTACTGTCTTTTGGGATCGCAAAGGTGTTCTTTTGCTGGATTTCATGCCAAAAGGCACTACGATCAATGCAAATCGTTATTGTGAAACTTTAAGAAAACTACGGCGAGCCATCCAAAACAAGAGGCGAGGAATGCTTTCGAGAGGAGTTGTGCTTCTTCACGACAACGCCCACCCGCACACTGCTGCTTCAACTCGAGAATTGCTGGATCAATTCGGTTGGGAAATCTTTGATCATCCGCCCTATAGTCCAGACCTTGCTCCTAGTGATTTTCACCTTTTCACTAAGCTGAAAGACCTTCTGGGTGGTACGCGTTTTGGAAGTGATGAAGAGTTGAAGAAGACAGTGAACACCTGGCTTAATGAACTGGTGGCAGAGGAGTATAACACGGGAATTCTAAAGCTAGTGAACAGATACGACAAATGTTTAAATGTAGGTGGTGATTATGTTGAGAAGTAAAGGAAGCTTCAGTTATGTAACAGACTTTGTTTTTTCAAATAAATATATATTTTTTTAATTATTACAACAAAACGGTCGTTATTTCCTGGATCCCCCTCGTAATTATAGAATTACTGTGTCGTAGTGCTTGTCACTAACTTTGTAAAACATTTTTGTTTCATTGTGAAGAATAGGTAGAATGGAAAAAAATTCGAACCCAGGTTTTCAGCTCTATGTCCTGATGCTTTATCCACTAGCCACATTGGATTCAAACTCTGATGCCGGATCGAATCCGTCTCAGTTTAAGTTCTATCTCTCTGTTTCTCTTTGGTGGACTACCCTCATGTACTGTGTCACAGAATGTGTGTCCAACACTGTACAGTAGTGGCAAAAAAAAAAAAAACCGGACCGACCCTTGTAGCTCATTTCAGAGCCGTGTTCACTCCAGAGCACGATAGACTTGGTAACTAAGACTTTCGTGGTTCGAATCCTGCCTGGGAAAGGAACTTTTTTTTTTTGTTCCTTATTCAAATTTATTCCCAATACTTTTCGATTGCAGCGATATTTTACTACTTAATTAACTTATTATTCCCAGAACATGAATTTTACCAGCTTATTTTCTAATGGCTTTCGAAATGGGCTATGTCAGCAGTCGAAACTACAAAAATTTCGATAGATTACTCGCTATCTTGTGAATGCAGGTGTGGCATGCACAGTGGCTCATTTCGGGGAGTTTGGTTATTCTGCCGGTTCGGTTTTTTTGCCATTACTGTACAGAGGTGCACTGATTACGAGTAACTAAGTGGCCAGGGTCCGCTGGAACAAGGCACTGTCTTGAATCACGAAGTGATTACTTATGCTTATCATATTACAGTTATGTACCGAAGTACATATGATATTTCCGTGCAGGAATTCTGCATTACCATATGATGAATGTTATGTTTTATTTAACGACGCTCGTAACTGCTGAGGTTATATCAACGTCGCCGGATGTGCCGGAATTTTGTCCCGCAGGAGTTCTTTTACATGCCAGTAAATCTACTTATATGAGCCTGTCGCATTTAAGCACACTTAAATGCCATCGACCTGGCCTGGGATCGAACATATTATGGTGAAGAATGGGTAGAACAGAGAATGGAGATGTTCTTCGGTACATCATAGTAATATGATAAGCATAAATAATCACTTTATGATTCAAGATGGTGCCTTGTTCTGTCGGACCCTGACCACTTCATCACTCATAATGAGTGCACGTCTGTACATAGTGTTGGACATTGTGCCACTGTCACATATTCTGTGACACAGAGGCCACTAAAGGGGAACAGAGAGGTAGAACTTAAACTTAGAAGAATTCGATCCGGCATCAAAGTTTGAATCCAATGTGGCTTAGTGAATAAAGCGTCAGCATGTAGAGCTGAAAACCCGAGTTCGAATCCCGGTGCCGGACAAAATTTTTCTCTGTTCTACCCATTCTTCATCATTCATACATTCTTAAGTTAAATGCCATGGAACTACTCTGCAGCACATTTAAGGATCACCTTCAAATTTATACAGATGGATCTCTAAATCCTAATAATGGGACATCAGGAGCAGGGTATATTCCAAAATATCAAGAAATTTATTTCATACCATGTTCACCCTCCTCCAGTCTTGACACTCAATTGCTAGCTATTGATGCTGCTCTTCAGTGTGTTACTCAAATTTCTGGAAAATCTATTTGCATACTTACCGACTCCAAGGGGGCTATATTTAATATAATTAAATATGTACCAAACCTATATGCACATAGAATTATTCCAGTTCAGAAACAACTACGTAAACTAAAAGAACTCCAAAAGGAAATAACATTTCAATGGATACCTAGTCATTGTGGTATACCTGGAAACGAGAAAGTCGATAATATTGCAAAACAGGCAAAATATTTGCAACCAAGACCTCTTCAAGTGATATCTCTATCCAGTGCTTTTGCTTCAGTAAAGTCTCATTTTATAAACCTATAGATCAACAATTGGCTCTCTTCTGACAAAGGAAAAATTTTACGGTCTGTACAAAAGAAACAAATGACCTGCAAATGTAAAAAAACTTGCCCAGACATGTTCAAACATTTTTAACAAGAGCCACAACAGGTCACATTGTCACTCAATTGTACCTACACCGATTTCACATTTCTGATAATCCTACTTGTCTGTGATGCAATAATCATGATGAAGATCTGGAACACATTCTTCTATACTGTCCATCCATAAACCACAAAAGAAGTAAATTAAAATCATCAGTACCAGTTACAGAAGACACAGCCCTGCAGTATATATTGACTACACCCCAACTCTGGCTGCTAGCAACAGGCATCTATAACGAACACCGATCAAAATACCCCGCATTTCTCGTCAAAAACAACAACTGAATAGACTACAGTGGACTATAGTGGACTTTATGTTGCCAGCAAACAGCTGGATACATTAAGAAGATTGATTGATTGATTGATTGATTGATTGATCATATGGTAAAGCAGTATTCCTGCATGGAAATATCATATATACTTTGGTACATCATTGTAATTTTTGTTTCGGCTAGTAACAGTATTTTTTGTAAATTCCAGCTCCTCTTGCACCATCATTTGTGCGAGTAGTCTCCCAGAAACAGACGAGTCTGACATTGGAGTGGGGAATGCCTGACTTGCTGAATGGCAAACTCAGGTCGTTTCTCGTCAATGTGGAGGAGACAGACTCCTTCAATGCCACCAGTTGCTGCCAGGACTTTCCGATACTGCAAGAGCCTGTGCGAGCCGAGCAGCCCAGTTATCGCATCCAGGTAATTTCAAGTAGTACAACTGGTGTACTGTCTGAGCGCCAGCTCTGAAACTGAGGGAGGAATGAGGCGTGGAACTCATAAGGGGAGATGATGTAAGACTGTACTATATTAGGTTAAAAGTATACAATGCCGCAGGAATGCGGTGTGGAAGTGATATAAGTGGGTATTGAGAGTTAATGTTTGTACTATGGTGGAAACACCCACACACATTCTGACCATGCTGAGTCACTCCCCACTTCCTCATACCAAACAGTTTCAGACTGGCACACAGAGAGTACCATGTTGCTGTATGCAGGTATGTTCCCATGCCGTCTAATCTAAATGGTGTGCAAATACTCTGATGAAAGTACCAGTATGTTAATTTTTGACTCACTGCAATATTGTTCCATGAGAAGCTGAGCAAGCATAATTTCAATACAACCGTACATAATTACATACATACATACATACATACATACATACATACATACATACATACATACATGCATACATCACGTATGCACAAAATAAACATAGGCACTGACTTTATAAAGTATTTGGGTGTCCCCAAATCTCCGTCTAAATTTGGAAAATATGAGTATGAAATGAAATGGAAAGATCAAACATTAGAACAAGTAAATAGTTATAAGTATTTAGGAACAATAATAAATGACGATGGCAAACTAGACGAAGAAATAAACAATCGAATTAGAAAAGCAAATAAAGTTTATTATAATCTAAATAATACAATTGGAAAGAGAGAAGTAAACAAGAAAACAAAAATGCAGATTTATAAAACAGTATATTTACCTGTACTCCTATATGGTGCTGAGACTTGGACAATGATGGATAGGCATCAGGGGAGAATGCTAGTCACGAAAGTTAGGCTTGCTCTTTTATTCATAGGGGAAGATGGGAGGATATAATAATTCATAATTAATCAAAATAATCAGATCGACATAAATAATTTATTTTATAATTACGAAATCATTATGAGTCATGGATTATATTCGCTTATCAGATGTAGAAGTTTGATATAATATAACAAACATGGCCAACAAAACAGTTTATTTAGTTTTTTCGACCCTGCCAACCAATGCACATTGTTGTATTGAGCTGCACTGAACGAGCGCACATATTCTCTATAATGTCTATCTTCTCTTGAATAGTCCTTCGGGAAAATGGATTTAATAATAAGGTTTCAATGACGCACAATTCCGAACTCATTGCAAGAATTAATAATACATGCAGCAGCTAACATATGCATTCCACTCATACAATTACATTACACTCGCAATTCATAGCACATTCCCGCTGCCAATACTGGTCTGTATAACGTTAAATAGCCGTTGGTGTAGCTCTCGGACCAGAGCTTCAAACAACACACAACAGAAGCATGCGCCTAGGATGGACAAAGAAGGAAGGCACTTGCGCGCGCATCATATTCTCGCTATTTCTACGTCTTTCCTGTAGCTCCAAGAAACGAGCAAGCATTGCGATAATTGTGGTGTGCAACCTGCGGATGGTTATGCTTATACAGTATTCCAAAAATCAAAATAAATTTTAATGTGCGTAACGCAATTTTGAGAAATACACATTCTACGAAAATATGGGGCTTGTGCAGCAAGCATAGCATGCCCTGAGAAATCACCCCTTATAAGCATAAAAGTAGGGTGACGGCATCAGAAATGAAATATCTGAGAAAAATAGTTGGGAAAACTAAGAGAGATAGAGTTAGAAATATAAATATTAGAAATGAACTACAGCAGGCACCAGTGGTAGAACAAATTGAAAGGAAACAACTGAATTGGTTTGGACATCTGGTTAGAATGGGAAATGAGAGGAAAGTGAAATAAGTATTCGAATCAAGAGTAGAAGGTAAAAGGAGGAGGGGTAGACCAAGAATAGAATGGGAACAATACGTTAATGATGTGGTGAGGAGAAGAGGGAAGGAAATCCGGGAAATAAGAAGATTGACATTGGACTGGGAGAGATATAAGAAATGGGTGGAGGACCCGATGCTGCAAGGCACAAGGGATAGATGAAGAAGACGAAGAAGAAGAAGAAGAAGAAGAAGAAGAGTATGAAATGGATCATTCATTGAAGGAGGAACAGATGTTAAGGGTGTTCGAGAATAAGATGCTTAGGAAAATATCTAAGGCTAAGAGGGATGAAGTTACAGGATAATGGAGAAGGTGACACAATGCAGCACTGCACGCATCATATTCTTCACCTGACATAATTAGGAACATTAAATCCAGACATTTGAGATGGGCAGGGTATGTAGCACGTATAGGTGAATTCAGAAATGCATATGAAGTGTTAGTTGGAAGATCTGAGGGAAAAGACCTTTGGAAAGGCAGAGTTGTAGGTGAGAGGATAATATTAAAATAGAATTGAGGGAAGTGGGGTATGATGCTAGGGACTGAATTAACCTTGTTCAGGATAGGGACCGATGGAGGGCTTATGTGAGGGGTCTCTAAACGCCATTTGTAACTGAGGAGAAATGTTAGATGAGACAAAAATGTAGTAGAGATACAATTCAACAAATATTTTAAAACTGTATTAATCTGCGTGAAAATAAAACGCATCTTGGGACAAAAGTCGTCTAGGGTATGGAAAAGAAGTGTACTGAGAAATTCTGGTGTGTCCTGTTTCTAAAATCATTGATATATCTCAGGTTTCAGATTTGAACCCTGCATCCACCTATGCAATCAGTGTGACGGCAAAGACAGTGTCTCTGGGCCCTGCAGTGAGTATCACGACCCACACACAGCCGCCTGTGCCCTCCATGGACGGGTTGATCGAAGTCCAGGGTGACTTACAAGCCATGTCCTTTGGCCCAAAGGCCATACTACAGCCAACCATGGAGAACCAGGAACTGATACGGTGAGCATCACAACTAATTCTATATTTATAAAGGCAGATGCATGATAGTTTTCAAACTTTTTCCGGGTTGAGAGGCCATGGTCTATTAGTTGGTTTTATACCAGACGTTTCGTCTGCAACTGCGGCAGACATCTTCAGTGGAATGGTATCCGAGGTCGCAAGACTCTTCTCGGCGTACCTGAGGCAACTGATCCTGTGGCTGGTTGTGCGGGCGTATTTATAGTGCGGCTCGCGGGCCGAGGCCTGTTGTCGCTGCGGTCAGCGCCGCTTTGTTCGCTGCTCCCGTTCTGGGTTCCGTCCTTTTGTTGTAGTGGCTTCTTATCTGTTCTGTTTAGGACCGGGTACCAACACTTGTTTAGCTTTACGCCTTCTTCCTTGCGATTAAAGTTGTTGTTATGTTTATGTATTTCGATCGCTTCTCTATGTAGGCGGGGGAAGAAGTGCGTCGTCGTGCTCAAGATGTCCGTGTCCTTGAATCTTATGTTGTGATCGCCCTCTTGATAGGCATGTGCTGCCACTGCCGATTTGGATGACCTCAGCATGTTCCGGATTTGCTTGGTCGGCAGGAAGGTCGTTTCCACTTCATGACGCTTCAGCACCCTGCTGATACGGTCCGTCACATTTCTTAAGTAGGGTAGGAAGACCGTGCCCTTCTTAGTCGCTCGTTCCTGTGACCGCATCGACGGTGTTACTCTGGGGCGCATGGCTCTCTTTATCTCTTTATCATGCTGAGGTCATCCAAGGACAAACGAGATAAGCTGCTGTCCGCCGGAGTTTACAGGATTCCGTGTTCGTGTGGGAAGGTCTACATCGGTACTACACAGCGGAGCGTCAGGACGAGACTGACAGGACAGATCGACAAATCGGCAGTGGCAGCACATGCCTATCAAGAGGGCGATCACAACATAAGATTCAAGGACACGGACATCTTGAGCACGACGACGCACTTCTTCCCCCGCCTACATAGAGAAGCGATCGAAATACATAAACATAACAACAACTTTAACCGCAAGGAAGAAGGCGTAAAGCTAAACAAGTGTTGGTACCCGGTCCTAAACAGAACAGATAAGAAGCCACTACAACAAAAGGACGGAACCCAGAACGGGAGCAGCGAACAAAGCGGCGCGGACCGAGCGACAACAGGCCTCGGCCCGCGAGCCACACTATAAATACGCCCGCACAACCAGCCACAGGATCAGTTGCCTCAGGTACGCCGAGAAGAGTCTTGCGACCTCGGATACCATTCCACTGAAGATGTCTGCCGCAGTTGCAGACGAAACGTCTGTATAAAACCAACTCATAGACCACGGCCTCTCAGCCCGGAAAATGAATCTACATCTATAGACTCCGGCTGTGAAAGCCTACACTGCAAGTTTTCAAACTGTACTCATGTTCCGAAGAATTGTTGCCACTATTCACTGCATTGCCTGATCAGTAATTTCACCTTTGTCTTGATCAACATGTAGTTTTGTCATAATGTTGGCATTGTGAATATTGCACAATAGCTACAGAGCATTCGAGCCAAGATGTCCCCCACTACCATGAAAACTGGTTGGCGGGTGGGAATGATGTGAGTCCCGGCATTATGCCTCTTGCCAGTACAACAGATTCCCAAGGCTCTCAAGTCAGTATTCAGTGTGTCTCTGTTGTACGTGTTTGTGTTGCGATGTGCAAAAAAAGAGTATCGGTAATTAGAATAATAGTAGGTGCCAAATCTAGGGAATAGTGTAGGATCATTTTTAAAAACTACAAATAATGCCCATCCATAGAACTAATCTAAAATCTGCAATCCCTGTAAACTTGGACAATTCTCTCCAATATATACTAAATACACCTCATCTTTGGAATGTGGCTGCTGGAATATACAACCAGCATCGTGCTTTTTATCCATCATTTGTAAGAAGAGGAAATTCATAGTGAAACATAGTGGAACAAGTGTTGTCAGCAAATAGCTGGATACACTACGAAGATAGATAGACAAATAATGCCCATGGCTTGGAAAAAAGCAATCATTGTACCAATTCACAAAAAAGGGAAACCTGCTCATGATGTTAATAGTTATCGACCAATAGCACTATTAAGCATGATAGCAAAACCATGGAGTCCATGATCTCCAACAGATTAACTTGGTATTTAGAATCCCAAAATCTTTTATCACCAAGACAAGCCGGCTTTCGATAACTACACTCTACCAATGAACAAGTCATACGCCTCGGCCAAGAAATAAAAGACAGTTTTAACAAGAAGGAAGATACCTTGGCAATATTTATTGACTTTCAGCTAGCATATGACTCTGTTTGGAGAAATAAATTATTACTAAAACTCCAGAAATTAGGTATCTCCAGCAATATGTTCAGATGGATATCAGAATTCCTTAGTCAACGATTCATTGCCACTAAATTCAATAACTCACTTTCTAGTTACAGACAAACATATCGAGGTCTACCTCAGGGCGCTGTCCTCAGCACAACTTTATTCAATATTTATATAAATGACTTACCCTCCCTCCTAGAGGAATCAAACATGAAAACAGCACTATTTGCAGATGATATAGTTTTGTGGACTTCTGGATCTTACAGACATAGAGACAAAATTCAAAATTCTGCTCTTAAAGCTCTAAATCAACTACATGAATGGAATACATCAAATTTGATAACACTCAATTTAAGCAAAAGTAACTACCAAATATTTTCACTTGGTAAAAAAGAAAGAGAATTCAATATCCAATACAATGGCCAACACCTTCCTAGGACTTATGAATCCAAATATCTTGGAGTTATTTTCGATAGTAAGTTAACATGGAGCAACCATTTGAAATACATTTCTGAAAAAGCTCGTAAAAGATTCTCCCTTCTAAAAAGACTAGCAGGAAAGAAATGGGGATGCTCTAGGAATACTTTGAACACTACATACAAAATGTTTATACAGCCAATGCTGACATACTGCGGAGAAATTTTAATTACTTCACCTTTCATAAACGAAATAGAATATGTTCAAAACCAAGCTCTCAGACTCATTACTGGTGGAATCAAAACAACTCCAATAGATTCTATGAGATTCCTCACTAATATTAACAGCATCAAAATGACAATAGAAGAAAAAGCACTGATTCAATATGAAAAACTTATTAGATTACCGGGAAACAATTGGCATTCATACAGTCCTCTCTGTAGATTGAAAACTCAAAAAAGTTTCATATCCATTGTTCAAGAATTAAAACAGAAAATCAATATCCCGAATTTAAAAGAAAACCTACAAATTAAACCAAACCCTTTAACTCTATTGAATATAGAATATAATCTAAATTTAACAGAAGAAATACTGAAATCAGAAGTAAACACTGAAATACTAAAACAATTGTCTTTAGAGACAATTAATATTAGATACCTTCCACAAAACTGGCTTCATTTATACACTGACGGATCCTTGATCTCCAGAGAACAAGGTGCCGGTGCAGGTGTTACGTGCTGTCTCTTCTCACTTTATAGATCTCTTGGGTATGGAACAACAAGTTTCGATGGAGAAATCATTGCAATAAGTGAAAGTCTCAGGAATCTTCTATGCCACATCAATAAATTTAGGAATGCAGTTATATTGTCAGACTCCAAAGCAGCTATTCTATCAATAGTCTCTAAACACACACCTTCATCTCAAACAGCAGAAATAACTAAAATGCTCTCTCAATTAATATCACTTAATAAAAGAATTGTATTCCAATGGATACCATCCCATTGTGGAATCCTGGGAAACGAGAATGTGGATGCTTTAGCAAAGAAGGGCAGCACTGCTACTTACAAATCTGTTACTAAATCTACGTATTACTCTGTAAAAAGATTTATTAAATCTACATACTTAGACTTCAACAAACAAAATTTGATAACTCAATCCCAAGGGAAAAAATGGAACTCTCTGCATCAAAATCCACAGTTAATTCCCGATTTACCACGAAAATCGTCTGTAGCTGCATTTAGATTGGCAACAGGCCATGATTGTTTGGCCAAACACCTGCATAGAATTGGAATATATCAGTCCCCTAACTGTCCATTGTGCAACTCAAACCAAGAAATGGATTCGGAACACCTCAAAATCTGTGCTTCAGTGGCTGGTCATGATAATATCTTTGAAAAATATTGGAGTGCAAGAGGTCAAATGACTTTATTGTAAAACGCCTGGCATTAGAAAACAACAACAACATATATTTTTTCATTAATAATCTTCCTCGTATGTAATCGTGAAAACTTTGTAACTAATTCAACAGTTCATAGCATAAATACAAGTAAAAAAATGGTTTTCATATCCATCAGCAAGTCTATTGTGCTATCAAAAAGGAGTGCGTTATATGGCAGTAAAAATGTTTAATAGCCTACCTATGAATATAAAATATATCATCATTTGGAACCCAACAATATACCAATTTTAGAGCAGTTTGAATTTAAAAAACAAAAGTCAACACAGAATGCAGTCCTTAGGTTGGTGGATGAAGTACCGGTACTGAAATCCATAAATTTGAAATTATAATGTTGTGATTTAGCTAAAGCCTTTAACTGTGTAGATCATAATATTTTGATAAGAAAATTAAAGTTTACATACGGTATAAGGTTGGCTTACTTACTTACTTACTTACAAATGGCTTTTAAGGAACCCGAAGGTTCATTACCACCCTCACATAAGCCTGCCATCGGTCCCTATCCTGTGCAAGATTAATGCAGTCTCTATCATCATATCCCACCTCCCTCAAATCCATTTTAATATTATCCTCCCATCTACGTCTCGGCCTCCCTAAAGGTCTTTTTCCCTCCGGTCTCCCAACTAACACTTTATATGCATTTCTGGATTCGTCCATACGTGCTACATGCCCTGCCCATCTCAAACGTCTGGATTTAATGTTCCTAATTATGTCAGGTGAAGAATACAATGCGTGCAGTTCTGCGTTGTGTAACTTTCTCCATTCTCCTGTAACTTCATCCCGCTTAGCCCCAAATATTTTCCTAAGCACCTTATTCTTAAACACCCTTAACCTATGTTCCTCTCTCAGAGTGAGAGTCCAAGTTTCACAACCATACAGAAGAACCGGTAATATAACTGTTTTATAAATTCTAACTTTCAGATTTTTGGACAGCAGACTGGATGATAAGAGCTTCTCAACCGAATAATAACACGCATTTCCCATATTTATTCTGCGTTTAATTTCCTCCCGAGTGTCATTTATATTTGTTACTGTTGCTCCAAGATATTTGAATTTTTCCACCTCTTCGAAGGATAAAGCTCCAATTTTTATATTTCCATTTCGTACAATATTCTGGTCACGAGACTTAATCATATACTTTGTCTTAAGGTTGGCTTACATCAAACAAAAATCAACAAGTAGAAATAAATATAGGCTTATGAAATAGTTACACAGTTATTCGCTTAGAACTTAAGAATATTAAACATTGAGTTTCCCAGAGATCAATTTTAGGTCCAATCATGTTTATATTAATGAATTAGCCTCAACCATAAATTATTTACTACAGGCGGTCTTATTTGTAAATGATACAAGTGTGATAACTTTATAGCACTTCTAATACAGCATTAAAGTTAGTGAATGATTAGTTTGATGCCAATAAACTAGCACTTAATGTTGATTAAATGGAATTGCTTTGGTTTGGATTTTGATAATGACCTGAACTGAAAAACACACATAGAATAATTTCTCCTAAATTGAGCTCTGCCTGTTATGCATTAAGATCTTTGTCCTCTGTGGCTATACAAATGTCTTTAAAATAGCATATTTTGTATACTCTTATTCTGTAATTAAATACGGAATAATATTCTGGACTAAGTCATATGAAGCTAAACATATTTTAGGTTTGGAATGAATGGGGCCGTCTATTGCTTATCTTACAATGTAGTATTAATATGTTACATTTTATTGATGAACGTTTTCGGCATATTTATGCCATCATCAGATCTTAAAAGTTGTCTTTATACATGCTTAATATTATGCCACAATGGTTAATTGTAATACATAACTAACTAACAACGAAATCATAATTACACTATTTGTAAGGCGAACTTGTGATTACTGTGTCCACATTCAGCTGTTGATTGTACAATGTCATTTCATAATATGTTAAAACACAACCACTAGATGAATGGAACAGATTAAAACTTTCATCAATAAAATGTAAAATATTAATACTACATTGTAAGATAAGCAATAGACGGCCCCATTCATTCCAAACATATTGCATTTCTGCTTATCGGTTAAAACCACCAACAAAATGAAAATAAACATATTTTGTTTTACAAGTGTGCATAAAAGGACATCCTGTAAAAAGATTTTACAAATTTAGAAATCTTGACCTTATGAGTTCATTCTTCCACTGATGCTGTTTTATGTCAAAATCAAGATACTCTTAATACTAATCAGAACACAATTTTAATGTGATACTCTCTGTAGTCTCAACTGTTAAAGAAACAGTTCACTATTCGTGTACTGCGGTCTTCAATGCATTGTCGAACAATCCTAAAACTTTGAAGGGCCGAGAGAAGTAGTTTGAACAGAAGTAACAAAATTTCTTTATATCCATACCTTTTACTAATCTAATGAACTTTTTATGCTTGTAAATTAAATCAGTATACTGTATATTATTAGTTTTGCATTACATATTTTTATATAATTTTTACTTGTACAGACTTGAATGTAATTAAAATTCCCTAGGACAAGTTACGAGCATGTTGCTAGGTAGTCCAATGGTAAGACTGCTACCTTACAGCCTTTTGGACAGGCTTGTATAAGGCATTTTCTCCTTATGAGTTGGAACGGTTATATCACATGACTCGGTCCCCAGAGCCTCGTTATTGTAGACAGGTAACACCACGGGAAGGTGAGGATGGGATTAAGGTAGTAGAGGCTGTAAGTTATATTGCATTTCTACCCCGGGCTTGAAAAGAGATTCCTGAGAAGAACTACTGTTTATTCCCTGCTTGACGATAAAAGGATTGAGGACATACTCAAAGGATTAAAAATGGACTCAATTATTCAACATATAAATCAATATAGACTGAACTGAAAAGATGTTGCCGGAATGTACTATACTCGTTTGCCAAAACGAATCGTATCATACATTCCAAGAGGTCGCAGAAGCTTAGGAAGACCTAAAAAACAATGGATAGAGACTGTAACAGATCACTAGGTCTAATAAGTGGAATATTGATGATGATAATGATGATGATGATGATGATATAATTTGTTATTAAATTTGTTTCAGATATCAAAGCTATAATGTGAATTGTGATGTAAAATCGATTTACCCACTACATACATAATATGTGAGTCGAACGGATGTAGATTATTAATGCAAGAAATTATTACTGGAAAGCGAGTATACACGTAATTTTATATTTGATAATTTTGGTATGGTAAGTTATTGAAGGGGAGGTGGTTTAATAGATTTCGGTTACAATGATTGCAAGCTGATGGATCCACCACAGAGAAATACTGGAGAGCAAGAATGCTAATGGCTTCGTTGCCAAAGCCCGGCATTAGATAACAACAACAACACAACAACATGATTGCAAGCTAAGTAAGTAGGGTAACAAAAAAAATTAAGGAGACTGGATAATCTGATTGCATGGCTGTTGTGTAGGCCTATAGGCTATGTGAAATAAGTGAAGAAATTTTGCTATTACTCTACAGCTTTTGAATCTATCAATTTACAATTTTTACACCATGCACACTAGATTTGTAGGTATATTTTGGTTTTATATTATCTTTTTACTTCATATACTTCATTATATAACAATTTTTAAACCTCAAAAATATTAATCAAATTTAAGTTAACAACATGGTTATTTTAGAAACATTTTTCTCAGGGAATTACCTACTGAGGCTAGGAGAGTGAAATTTTTCATACTCCTATTTGATATGAGAATGAAGAAGCATGCCCATTTTCATATAGTTATCAAAATTATTATGGATTTTACCACCAGAAGAGAATGAAAAAAAATATTAAAGTTTTTAAAATGTTTCTATTGAACGAATATTCATAATGTGATGAAAATGACAAAAAAATATACCAACTGCATTGGAAAAATACTTGAATTTTTAGGAAGCTGTAGTGCAAAGTGTTAATAAATTTTTTTTTATAAAATCAAGTATATGAGGTAGAAAGATAGCCTAATCTAAAAACCAAAATATACCTGGAGATATTGTGTGTATATTGTAAAAATTGTAAGTTGATACTTTCAAAAGTTGAAGAGTAATATCAAAATTTCTTCACTCATACACAACAGCCATATGCTCAGATTACCCAGCCCTCTGAAATGGATAATAGTTGATAATACAGATTATCGAACCTACCTTCTTATAAATTCCACATACTGCACGTCATGCTGAATGATTTAGCACTACAGTTAAGGCTGTATTATTTTATTATTATTCCATTGTTTTCCGTATTTCTGTTATTTATATTTATGTACTTTTTTATACTGGTTGTGTGGAAGAGAGAGCTTTATGGCCTTAATTCTGCCAGTAAAAATAAATCAGTTTAGTAAAAAATAATAGTACACACTGAGTTGTGCTCAGTAAGCATTTTAATTCTTGTACTAGATTTGCAAGTACCACAACGAAGTAATTTATACAAACTGTGTCCTTCTTTAGCTGCTATACATTTTTCTACTTTTATACTCAGATATTGGATAACTGAAGCAGCTACGGGAATTATTCTTATGTGATTTACAACAGCAAAACTTCGTCATAGTAGCTTTGCTCTAATATCAAGTCTAGTTTCACATATAAAGGCCTTCAATTTAGGATTGCATGTAATTGAGAGAGGAGAAATATGGGAAGTGAGGAGGTAGAAAGTGGGTGCAAGTAGTGAGAGTGAACCGTAAAAGTTATCCAATAAAGTGAAAAAGTGATAAGCAGGCTTCTGTCCTGGGCACAGAAACGCATGAAGTTCAGAACGCATGGACCATAGTGTTGTGTTGCTCGAATGGACTGGGAGATGGAGCGCGCCATTACTTTGTGTCTCAGCATGTAAACAGTCCGTCATAGTACGGCACAAAATATATTTCACTCTGTACAGATGCAGTATATACAGTACATTCCTAGTGTAGACAATAAATGTCTACCATTAAAGTATTAACGTAAGTTGTAACCTTCAATCAGGTGTCCCTATGCCGAAGCCTGTAGCCAAGCAGCAATACACACAATGGTAATGCACATTACGGACCCACCTGTGCTATTGCAGTCACCCCACACGGGTCATGACGTCATTTATACTCCGTGTACTCTAAACCTCATACTGGTTACTCTGTGTCCCTAAGCCGAAGCCTGGTGATAAGTGAATTGAACAAGTAATAGCAAGGATATATTACAAACATTAGAACATTGGAACAATAAATGAGACAAATAATATAATACGATGATATAGGTGAGAAAGTAGAAGAATTAGTGAATACTAGTCAGAGATAAAAAGGTTTTTAAGATAAACAGAAAATTAGGGATAACAGTAATGAAAGATGCCAATGATAGTAGTAGAGATGGATGAGTAGCTGTAGAAGAGAATGTTTCTATATAAGAGAAAGGTAGACAGTATTGCATAGTATTCGGGAATGGGATTGAGGAGAGATAAAGAAGGTAAAGAGTTGAAAATACTGTACATCAAAAAGTATGGAGAAAGAAATAGACAAAAATAGGGTTTAACTTTAAGTAATTGGAAGATATGGGGAGATAAAGATGATAGGAGAAATATATTAGGATATGTGATTGAATGTAATCAAGGATAGTAGTGGACTGTATGCAGAAATGTGAGGAAAACTACTGCCTGAAAGCCGTATGATGATAATAAATATGAATATGAATTAAAGGCCTTCATGTAATCCCATAGAATTGAATTCAAACACTGAAGTGAAGTCTGACGACCTTGTTGGCCATTCTCGTGTCACCTGTAGAACTGAATGTAACATGACCTCAGCTTTACATGGTTCACTGTGTGGTTGTTGGGTCTGAACCTCACAAGTGATACGAACAAGGCACCACTTATGAGGCAACTAGGTCAGGAGATAATGGGTAGAGTGATCAGTTCCTTTCCCCCTCCATTGCATATATTGCCAATTATAGGCTGACCAGATGTCCCTGGTTTTGAGTTGCTGTCCCCGTGGAGCAAATGTCCCCATTTTTGTCCCCAGAAGCTTTGATTTTGTTTCAATAACATTTTACACAAATATTTAAATATCTTTATGGAAATGCTGCGATTCATGCACATTTCTGAACGGTCCTTAGTATGAGACAGAAGAACCAGCGAGCACAGTATGAGATATTCTGCACTCTTTGAGAAGAACATACCATCTTTTTCTTTGGTCATCTTAACATTTGCGTTGCGTGAAAGCATTAGAACTGCCACAGCGTCCATTTTGAAGTAGTTAAAAAAAATGAGGAATTTTGTGACACACCAACAGGTGAAAAGTGGTATGATGTTTTTCAACACTTCAAAAAAAAAAAAAATTCCATTCCATTTGAAAATCTTCTCAAAATAGTGTCCTTAATCATGTGTCTTCCAGGCAGTAATTCATCAGTTGAAAGAATTTTCTCCACAATGAACTCAATCTGGACTGATGAAAAGTCAAGAATGAAAGTTGAAACAGTTAAAGCTTTGTTACAAATGAAAACAAACTTTATTGTATTGTATTTATTAACATTCCATGGTATTCATACATTGCTTTACAGCTAGAATATGAAACAAGTCAAAAAACTTAATACTATTATAAAGTCTTAATTTATAGTCACAGTCTAGATGAAATATATAAACAGACGAGATTTATAATATAGTCTACTAGTACAACACATAGTTTTAGTATCAATTTCATGAAGTGTTATTGAATGTCATGAATTCACTTACAGAATAGAAGGCGTGAGAAATTAGGTACCGGTACTTCTTTAATTTGGACCTAAATAATCTTATGTTTTGACTTTCATTTTTTATATCGATAGGGAGGCTATTAAAAATTTTTACTGCCATATAACGCACTCATTTTTGATAGCACGATAGACTTGCCGATGGAGTATGAAAGTCATTTTTTTGACGTGTATTTATGGTAAGAACTGTTGAATTAGTTACAAAGCTTTCACGATTACATACGAGGAAGACTATTAATGAAAAGATATACTGACAAGCCATGGGCATTATTTGTAGTTTTTTGAAAATAGTCCTACAAGATTCCCTAGATTTGGCACCTACTATTATTCTAATTACTCTTTTTTGTAATAGAAATATACTGTTACTATCTGGAATTTCCCCAGAATATTATTCCAAACTCCAAAACTCATTACCGAGTGGAAGTATGCAAAGTATATTGTTTTTAAGGTATTGATATTTACTATCTTTTGCATAGTTCTAATAGCAAAACAAGCTGAATTTAGTTTGGGGGTAACTTCTTTACTATGATTTAATTTCTCATGTGAAGAACTTAGTGTGAAGCTGTATGGAAATGAACAGATCCTTAAAAAGACACATTCTTCAGACAAGTACTTGTAAAATGTGTATGTTAGAGTTCAGTGTGTACAATATTATGTAAAAGACTTCCATGCATGCGTCAGTACTGAAATTGAATTCTTAGTGGCTATAATTATATATAGGAGTTATGTGTGTTTATGCATTTAATTAAAAAAGTTAAGATACACTACAAATTTAGTTGTACCATTGTATCTACTGTTTGTTACATGTATTTTCTACATTTCAACGGAGAGTGACTAGGTAAGTGTTTGTGGTTTTTCTTGAAATTGCCGATGTCCCCTGCTGGACCATAATAAATCTGGTCAGCCTACGATTAGCTACATATTAAACTAATCAGACTTCAGATGTACCGGTATACAAGTTCTTCCTCTGATACATATCGTCAAGTGAGATGTAATGCCTGATAATAGATGTACATATCAGCCAGAACCTCAGTCAGAGGCATACTGTGTGGTGTAGCACGTGAAACTGCAGGAAGATTCAGTATGTTCCAGACACTAACAACTCAGGATATGGAACTAGTTAAATGAATGTAGTTTAACCAAAGCAGCATTCACTTGAATTATTTTACATTCCTCCTTAAACACTCTGTCTGTTTTTGAGTTAAATGGTTTGAAACTAAATATTTTTCAGTGGCTACTTATTGGTGGTAATCCCTCAATCGGCGGATGTGGAGGGACTGGAAACTTCCATTTGGAATGATGGGCTGTCTGAAGAAGTCAAGACTCGAGTAGCTGGACACTTCTATGTTGCAGCAGAATTCCAGCAGGTGAGAGATGTAAAAGCAAACCCTAGCATGCTGATTTGGCAATATAAAAACACTTGTGAAAGTAAATACGATTTATTTATTACGTACAATATTTACAAGTCTATAAAATAATCACAATTCTTAGCAGTTGCAAGCCTTGGTACAACACTGCATTGACCTAAAAGGGGAAATTGTGGGTTTTCCATAGTTTTTGGAGGGATTTTGAATATGATAACATTATTTCCTTGACTCCTTAGTAATTGATTCGTCCCAATTTGTCTCAGTTTCACTAGTATCCATTGTAACGAAATGCACTGAGATTTCAACTAGGCTACCAACATACATGCATACATAGTGTTCTGCCAAATGGCAGGTCTTTCACTGCAAACCCAGCATTCTCAAATTTTTCCCATTTTCTGCCTTCCTCTTAGTCCCCGCATATTTTTATTTATTTATTTAATAATAACATATACATAAAAACGTTACATTAAAATACCCCGAACACGAGCTTTGCTCTTTCGGGGACAGCTCCGTTACATAAATATACATACTTTGTAGACAAAATACTTAAGAAAAAGGTCACATGAAGATGATAATAAAATTAGTAAATAATAATACTAGTAATAACTGAGTGAAAAAAAGAGACGATGTTGAGATCGGTGGATTAATATTAAATTATTATTAGTAATATAATTAGTACAGGTCATTTTGATATAGTAACCGAGATAAGATAGTAAAAATATACTTAGGATAGAAATAAACTTGTTTTACAATACATGGTACATAATATAAATACAGGGAAGTCTGTCATATAATTTTTTAAACTCTGGATCTGAAAATTTCATTGCTTAAAGTAGTCAATTCTGGATGAAATTTTATTATCGAATTATATAGACGTAGACCATAATTTGTACTGTGTAGTAAAACAGCAGATGTGAAACATTTAGGTTCAAATAATTTAAGAATTTCATTTCGTTTTGTATTATGATCAATGTGGCTGAGCTACAAAATTCATTCTATTTTTATGATAGAATTTAATTTTAAAGAGTATTTATAAATTTGGTCAATTCTAAAAACATTCAATTCTGAATGGATCAAATTTGTTGGATAATCCAGTCGCCTTTTCAAACAAATTTTGATTATACGTTTTTGCAACATAATTAGAGGAAAAAGAGCAGTTTTTGTAATGCCTCCCCATCCAGTTATACCACATTGGATTACAGATTCAACTATAGCCAAATAAACTAAACGTAATACATGAGTAGGCAAGTAATGGCGAAGGTTTACAAATTTGTAAATTGTTTTACGGATCCTGTTACATAAAAAGGTGATTTGTCTATCCCATTTCAAGTGCTGATCAATAATAATTCCCAGGTATTTCACATCTACAGATTCTTTCAGGCAAGGGCATTTACAGGTTGTAGAGAGTTTACAAAATGAGTTGTGGATTATTAATTTTAAATGAGGAAGTGATTTCAATTTGTTCAATCCAGAGACTGTTAAAGAAAATGGCACCAAGTAGTTTTAGTTATATTTAGAGATAGCAAATTTGCATCAAGCCAGTTTTTGATCAAATTTATACCTACATTGGCATGTTTATAAGTGTCCTCCCACACAATCCACATAATTATCTTGATGTCTATCATCTGAAACCTTCTTCTACCCCGAACTCTTCTCCCGTTCACCATTCCTTCCAGTGCATTTGTCAGTAGGCAGTTTCTTCTTAGCCAGTGATCCAGCTAATTTCTTTTCCTCTTCCTGATCAGTTTCAGTATTATTCTGTCTTCACCCACTCTTTCTAGCAGAGCATCATTTATTCTCTTTGTCCATTTCACATACTCCGTTCTTCTTCATATCCACATTTCCAATGCTTCTAGTCACTTCTCTGTACTTCGTCTAATGTCTATGTTTCTGCTCCTTATAATGTCACACTCAACACAAAGCAGTTTACTAGTCTCTTTCTTAGTTCTTTTTCCAGAGGTTCGCAGAAGATGCTACTTTTTCTATCAATAGCTTCCTTTGCCATTGCTATCCTCCTTTTGACTTCTGACAATAGCTCATGTTGCTACTTATAGTACCCCCCAGTCATTTGAAGCTGTCCATTTGTTCCACTGCCTCATTTCGAATTCGCAAGTTTACCTTCTTTAGTTTTCTTCCGACATCTATGATCTTCGTTGTGTTCATCCCATACTGCTCACAGCTGTTATTTAGCTTGGTAGCATGTCCCTTAGTAGTATCTCCTCTTCTGCTATCATCACGTGATGAGAGTCATCATGCTATGTTTGCAGTTTTTCTTGGGAAAGATAAATGTGGTAGCTTCCCATTGCTCTCCGCACGCCACTCTCTCTTTCAGATCCTAAAAGATCCCAAGGGGCCCCAATGTGAAGATGAGTAGAGTGGATTTGACTAATTAGGCCCTCTGGATTTCACAAAATTCACCACATTGGTTAAATATCAGTTCTGTCAGGGTTTTTGACTCATTCAGAGTCTGGGAGATGCCAATTAGCCTTTGCTACAATGGAGTTATTTATTCAATCTAAATAAATTAATACTTCATCAGTGGCAAAAGTAATAACACATTTAAAAAGTTTTCTCTGCTTTTCCTTTTCACTCTACGAACCTGTTTTGAAAAGTGATAGTGGAACAAAAACTGCAAAGTGAAAACAAGTTGAACATTTGAATGGTGGAATAGGTCCCTGATACAGAGTGAGTTTACTTCTGTGTGTAGAATGATAGTTTCAGTGAAATGACGACTACTTGTACCCAGTGGTGTATCTCTAAATAAAAAACTCCCTGGCTCTGTGTTTTCGGTAGTACCGGTAATAGTTGTCTTTGTCATCGTGGCAGTTGCCATCATCATCACCACCACCACCACCACCACCACCACCACCACCACCATTTCCGAAGGAATTCTTATGGAATGCCGGACGAAAATACGTAGGTTCGAATCTAGATATAGAGGTTATTAGAGCTGAGGAGCAGACCTCACTATGAAATTGTTTAATTATGAATAAAATATGACTCTTTATAAATGCAAAATTTGACGATAATATGATAATCATAAAAGTGCTCTGGCTCCTCCAGGGCTAGTATCCTGGCACCTCCAGAGGCTGTCACGCCTGAAATACACCCCTGCCTGTACCTTGTCTTAAAAATATGACAGATTAGATTACTTCTGACCCTGCAGCATTCTTCTAATAGTAAGTTTTAAAACAGAAATTTAGTTTCGTTTGTGAAAAAGATCCTTATATTGTTTCATGGAATGCCATCTTCGAGCATGAGTTTTCTGTAAATAAAGAACTTTTAGTTCAGGATCTACTGCAAGAATTTCTTGTGGCCCAGAGGTGAGTATACGATGCTATTTCAAACATAGGAGGAATTGAAAAGGTCTCCACTAATAAAAATACTGTATTGTTCATGCTGTAAGGGATGCCCATTCATTTGTATGTTCAGAATCTAAATTAACAAAGTGCTAAAAAAAAAATAAAAAAACAAAAAGGCTGTTTTGGTGATGAAAAAAGATAGAAGAAAAGAAATCACGGTAGTAGAAGGAGCCCGACAGTCTTTGGTAGTTATAAAAGTGGAAATTATCCTTCTACAGCAATAAAGGTGTTGTGATGTGATGTTTTAAAAATAAATTAAATTGAATGGAACCAGTGGTGGACAGTAGATTTGAAAGTTGGGGAGGTCAAGCCGTGACTGATGAGAGGTTGTATTTTATGTATTAAAAAGTATAGGGCCTGTCATGCACCTCATTACTATTACATACTTGTGCAACAAATTCACTAGATGATCCTCTTCCTTCGCAAACCAATTAATCAGGTCACAACATATTGAACAACTGTTACTAGAAGAAACTAGAGACAAAATCGGCATTTATTTCCAAACTATAAACATATTTAATATACTGTATAAAAAAATATATCTCGTAACACAAAAGAAAAACTAACAGGAACACCGCAAACAAGAGAAAAAAAATCTGCCAACATAAAACAAAACTTTTACGCAGGGAGAGAAAACTAACAATTCATGACGCGATTTTCTAAAGCCACAAAGAAAGAAAGAAAGAAAGAAAGAGATAGAGGGAGAAAGAGAGACAGCTTGCCAATACAGCCGAACATAGCCGAAAGCAGTCGAGACTAGCGCTACACTTGTCAGCGATGAGTAGGACTTCTCCAAATTCAACTCCTCTCGTCATGTTTAAACACTCCACTAACCAGCTATCCTATTGGTTGAACTGCTGTTGTCATGGTTACTGGGGAGGAGAGTCATATAGTTGTCTCCACTGTTCGCTCTCGCATGGACACTGCAGGCTGCTAGATGTCGATTGTACACATTACAGCACTATCTGTTTTCTTTCAGTACGAATTATTTGCACTATTTATAATTAGCAGGCATCACCAACTGGATGTGGTCTGCTTGACGTAACTTACATCTTATTCGTATTGAATAGTAAAAGTAATATAAAAGGAAGAATGTCCGCCATTTGCTATAACTTGTCTAGATGATCTTACTTCAGCTGGAATTAATACTGTCATTTTGTACCCTAGCAAAATATTAGAGGAGGCACGGCCTCTCTTGCCTCCCCTGAAAATTTACCGCAGAATGGAACTTAAAAATGTTTGACAATGTAGTGATCACTTAAATGTACGTCTATTTTATGTATATTCAATTGAAAAAATAACAATATTATTTAATGGAATGATTCTTTATATTCAACTTCACTATATAAATTATAACAGCAAGGAAAAAATGATTTTGTGTATGGAAAACAGAGAAATGTTAGGGAATTTTAAAAATAGATTTGAGCGGACACAATTATTTTAAAAATAGATTTGAGTGGACACAATGTCCTAATTTATTCTACGATTATCTTTGTGTTAAGTTTTTTGTTGGAATACCCATTTACAACTGTAAGCAGTATGGAATGAAGATAAATGCAAACAAGACGAAGATCATGGATGTCGGAAGAAAAACAGAGAAGGTAAACATACGAATTCGAAATGAAGTAGTGAAACAAGTGGACAGCTTCAAACATTTGGGTTGTACTGTAAGTAGTAACATGAATTGCTGCCAGGAAGTCAAAGAAGGATAAAAATGACACAGGAAGCTTTTAATAGGAAAAGGAGCATATTCTGCAGACTGAAAAAAGAACTAAGGAAGAGACTGGTAATGTGCTGTGTGTGGAGTGTGGCATTGTATGGTGGCAGAAACATGGACATTACGATGAAGTGAAGAAAAACGACTAGAATCATTTGAAATGTGGCCTATGAAGAAGAATGAATTCTGTGAAATGAACAGACAATACGAAATGAAGCTATGCTAGAAATGCTGAAACTGATGGGAAAGAGAGAAAGGAATTGATTGGATCACTGGCTAAAAAGAAACTTACCTGCTGAAGGATACACTGGAAGGAGGGGTGAACTGGAGGAAAGTTCAGGGCAGAAGTAGATATCAGATGATAGACAACATTAAGATATATTAGTCAGATGCAAGACGAAGAGGAATGAGGCAAATAGGGAAGATTGGAGAATGCTGGGTTTGTGGTGAAAGACCTGCTCATCGGCAGAAAGCTATGAATTAATGAATGATAGAATTTGATTATATATTACGGCGACAAGGACTCTGGTAATGGCATAGAGTGCCTGTTATGTTAATAACATTCTGAATATCACTTCACAAGTTCTTTGAGGATGGCATATAAACATAAAGAAATTACTTTATGCCATCCTAGCATTATAAACTGGTTCATCATTGTCTTATTATGGCATGCGTGCATATAAAGGCAATGGCATATTTGCTATATGATGTAATACCGGAATTCTTGGATCGGGATGCATGCAGCTCGTCTGACTATCTTTTATGCATTGTGTAACAAGAAATGAAATGCAGGACAGAAGATAACATATCATTTATTTTCAGTCTTTAACAATTTTGTATCACTTTTGTAATATCACATAAAACAGTTCTGTGGTTCAGAGAAATTATATTAACAAAATAAAGCAGCATTTGTAATATAACCTGCAAGGTCGTCCATTACTCTTTACTCAATGCCCAGGTCAGGGGCAACTAATCGAACGAACATATGAAGACAATTTGTCAGCTAAGGGATCCCGAACTGAATTTCTTTTATAATTTTTTCCCTACAATTTATAATGCTAAGACGCCATAAAGTGTTGTATCCAACTCGTGGATAATCTTATTGTGACACTCGTGAAAATTGTCGCGCTCACTATCGTTCATGTGACAAACTTTCACTCATGCCATAATCATCAAGATTATCCACTTGTTGCATAAATAACTATTAAAAAATTTGTGGAAATAAAATATTGAACATGGATATATGTGTGTATAAAACAGATTAATATTTAAATGTCAATTTATTTGTGCATGATTCATTTTAGGCGGAGTTGGAGGACAATACAGAAGTGGCCGTAGGTACAGATGACGAATTGAAGAGTGGAAAATGGGGCGAAGTTAGAAACCCTCCTCTACAGGGTGGTGGAAAATACCGTCTGGGCCTGGCAGTTATCTTAGAGTACTGTGGAGTGTATGCTGTGGGATACACGAGCACAGAGCAGTTCCACATCAAGACTGGTTCATGATTATGCTGCAGCACTGAGCTGATGGTTGCTGTACCATTACGCAATTAAGGTGTCAAAATGAACCACAAAAGCTCAGAAGCGCATGTAACACCATAACTCTGTACAGGTACTCATTTGTATTACAAGTTATCCTAAAATATTATCGGAAGTTCTAAGTCATATGCAATTCAATTAGGCTTTAAGAAGCTCAAGTGTATTCTTACAAGAACTGTTCAATAAAGACATTGTGATTTTCATATTGACACACTTTCTATGGTGAATTTAAATCCGAAGTTTCATTATCAGTTTAAAACCCTTCACTTCATATTGATACGAACAGATTGTTCAGTTGCAGCATATCTTCAGTAGAGGAAAATTAATTTTGTGTGTGATGCGAGAAAGGTAATGCTGCCATGACATTCTGGAACATTTTCAAATTCACAATATCCAGTCTTGCCTAATGATCACAAAATTCGAACATACTTGTAAAGACTCTTCGGTTGAGTTCTGCTGAATAACCGAGTCTGAAATATCTAAATTAGTATCTAGATCTCACTATTTTTCAGCTCAAAAGGAGAAAAACTCTGTCCAATTTTGACTTCATTTTCAGTAATCATGGCATGCATATTATCATTATCTGCAGTTTTTATTGAGCATTATCGTCATCATAAGTGTCTTGCACTTTATTTCGAAAATAGTGAGTCTTAACACACTTGTTTTCGATATTTTTGACTCAATTCTTGATGCAAATATTGTCGATCTGATAAGGTAAGGTAAAAACCTCACTACTGAATGATGTCTACAGCTCTTGTTCATTTCCTCCAAGGTTGATGTAATAGTTACACAAGATAGACGAATATAATATTGCAGTCTATTACTGCAGTGATATTTTATTAGTGGTAACGACGATCTTCTACGAATGCCATCACTTCCCACCATTTCAGCTATTCCTCTCAGTTCTGACAGACCACTCAACATGAGTCCTGCTTTAATAGACCCTTGGGAACAAGTGAACCCCAAACCCCACTTAAATTTTGTTTCATTGGACATTTCCTATTACCATTTCTACTGCCATTTTTTTCTCTAGTGTCACAGTATCAGCAGTTTCTATCTTATTTTACCTTACCTTAGAAATATAATTTATAGTGATCACTTTCTAGTCTGAAGATTGCTCCTAAGCTGAAACTAATCAACTAGGTATTTATACACTTAGTTCAATATTAACACGTGAAGGTGATCACCATAAATTACATTTCTCAGTGATATAGTGTTAAAAGTTGTGTAATCAAGATGTATTACCCTATCTTACATTACACATTACCTTACCTTACATTACTTTACCTTACCTTACCTTACCTTAACCATTACATTACCTCTGATTGAGGTTCTGGCTGATATGTATATCTATTATCAGGCAGTACATCTCACTTGATGGTAAGTGTCAGAGGAATTGTTTATATACATCAGAAGTTTGATTAGTATAATATGTAGGACCTTACCCATTACCTTAACTCTGATTGACATTCTGGCTGATATGTATATCTATTTTCAGGCAGTACATCTCTCTTGACGATAAGTGTCAGAGGAATTATTTATATATATCAGAAGTCTGATTAGTATAATATGTTACTAGTCAGTGATGTATACAGTGGACGGAGGAAAGGAACTGGCCATCCTACCCCATTATCTCCTGGCTCAGTTGCCTCATGAATGATGCCTTATTGGTGTCACTTATGATGTTCAAACCTGTCTTATGGCAGTTGATTAAACAACAAACAACAATACATTTCCTTACCTTACCTTACATTACATTACATAATCTTATCTTACCTTACATTACATTACATTACATTACCTTACCTTACCTTACATTACCTTGTCTATCTGTATCAACGCTCCCAGAAATTAACGCTCCACATAATTTTTCTTGACCAAAACAATGTGTTAGGAACAGAAATTTGTCGGTACTAATTATATTTGAAGTTTCTTCCATATGTGTGCGAAATTTCAGCATCTTCTGAAGATAGTAAAGCTGCTACAGTAATGAAAAATGGAGTTTACCAATGATACTCGTTACAAAGAACGTGCTGTAAAAAAAATTCTTGTTGCGAAAGAAGAAATTGTAGTGAATATTCAATTGCTTGTTGTAAAGACCATGGAAGGTCTACAGTTGACAAGAGTACCATTGGTCGCTGTGCAAGAAAAGAATGGAGGCTCCAGGAAGATAATTAACAGAAGTGAATGATCTACCGAGGACTTCGCGACCAGCCATGGCATGTTGCAGATGTTGCTGTCATTCGTGAGGATCGACACATTACAAGTCGACAACTCTGGCGCTCAAGCTTTCAGTCAGCAAAGGGCGTGAGGATGCAATTATCCATGTTCTTGAATATTTAGAAATGTGCACGAGATGCGTTCTGCAAAGTCACTATCGAATTCTCAGAGAAAATTCTTTTTTTGTATCATGTATTGCAGTTGAAGGGGAGACCTTTTTGTCACGAATCGTAACAGGTGATGAAACCTGGGTCCATTACTTGAGCTGGAAATTAGAACTGCATAACTAAGGCAAGGACTGGTACAGACAAGATCCAGACCTCGGTTGTGAGGCCATAGAAGCTGATGAAGATTATGTGGAAAAATGGAGGTGTAGAAAAAAAACAATTCTTTATAATGCACTGATTAAATTTCTAACTTCTTTACTGTGTTAATATTTAGGATTTACCTTGCTTGACTAGTTTCGAAGTCTTGTCCAAAGTGCTTCATTGTCCAAAGTCTAATATAATGTGTGTAATTTTTAATTTTCTGGAATAAATATTTATACTGAGAAAAAATGTGGAGCATTACTTTCTGGGTAGAGTAATATTTTTATCTGTCTGAATGCTTGTGCTTTTCTTTCTCTTTTACTCTTCTCTGATTACTTTTATGTTTCTTGCTCTCATTCCTTCCTTCTGTTCTTTTCATTCTTTCTATAGGTGAGCCACAAGAAAAAATCATCCATCTGCTCATGCCCTAGGTCTCCCACCGGCAGGACTGGTGGGTTATGACCTTATACTCCTTGAAAATCACGTGTTAATGATTCGGCCCCCCCCTCCCCCCCATAGTACAAATGACAGCTCGGATTCCAGATCATACTGTGACTCTGATTGACAATTCGTCACTCGAGTTCTTAAGTCCAATTTTTTTAAAAATTGAGTTATTGTATCTGTGCGAGGCTTATATACATAAAGAATATAAATTTTTCATAGACGCATGAAAATGTAGTGAAGCAAAGTTTAAATTTACAATTCGTTTTAGTTCTAACTCCCAAAGTAAGAGTAATTTGAATTCTTAATGGGTGTATCTCCAAACGCCAATCATAGTACAGTATACAGTCATGTGCTTATGTAAACAAAATGGCTGCAATGGAGATGAACAAGAGTATAATGCTGGAAGAAAAGGACGCTACTATAACTTGTATTATTTTGAAGTTAACGGTGAGTTACTGAGAGTGTGTAAAAAATATATCCTAATATATTAGCCAGAAAAGGCTTTATCATAGTTTTGATAATGTAATAAATACAGAAACTAGTGTACTCATTCCCCCATCAAAGGAAAACACACTAAAAGAGGTATTACACACACTAAAAGAGGTACTGTATTGATAAAGTTCGAGAGCATATAAAGTCATTTCCAGTGATTGATTCTCATTACTGTCGAGCCTCAAGTCGTCATTATCTGGATTCAAATTTGAATATATCATGCATGTATTCATTGTACAAACAGTATTCAAGCCAACTTGTTAAAGAGAATATTTATAGAAAGGTTTTTGTACAGAGTTTAATCTCAGTTTCTTTAAGCCTAAAAAGATAGGTGTGATCATTGTGAGGCATTTAAATGTAATGTAAAACCTACCAATGATGAAGTAAAATTAACACATACCATATTTTTAGAAAAAATGATGGGAAGCAAGAAAAAGATTGGGATAAAGAGGATTTTAAGGCAGGAGATCAAACCACAGCATTAATTTGTTATGACCTAGAAAATGCCTTTGCATTACCATAAGCAAACGTGTCAAATTTTTTCTATAAAACAAAACTAAACTCTTATAATTTAACAGCTTTTTGTTTTGTGGATAGAAAAACGTACTGCTCAATTTGGAATGAATCTCAGTCTGGGAGAGCCGGGAATGATATTGTTAGTGTTCTGGGTTCAGTTCTCAACAAAATCTGTGTAAACAATCCCAAGGTTATAAAATTTAAACTTTGGTCCGACTCATGTGTTCCGCAAAATAGAAACAGTACCATGTCAACAGCCCTCTTGCACTTTTTAAGTAACAATAAGAAAATTATCAGCATAGAACAGAAGTTTTCAGAACCCGGCCATAGTCTTGTACAAGAGATTGATGCAGTGCCCAATATCATTAATAAGAAACCTTAAAGCAATTCAGACTCACAAAGTGCACCTAATTGTACATTAAATAATGACGAAAAACTTTTTTAACTATAAGATGGCTATTTCGAAAGGCATGAATTTCTCTACTATACCGGTACCTTAATGTTAAGTTAACACTGTATTGTTTACAATAAAGAAAATATTTTTGTAATCAAGTATAGGTTAAACTATAACTGTGAATTTGTTGATGTAAAGCTTTTTAAAGAAAAATCAAACAAGAACACATTTTGTGACATCTTCTGAAGGGAATAATATGAATTTAACCTTGCCCAGTATTTCACCTCGTACCAGTCACGTGAGTATTCCTTCTGCAAAAGTGAAAGATCTTATGTCAATGTATCCCTATAGCGACAGTTCATGTACAGTTTTACAAAAATGTGTTTAAAACATGTTAAAAAATAAACATTAGTAGCGTTTTGGATATACACCATTTGGTACCAGTAGTTAAAAGATTTTGACTTTTATATTGTCATAGGTTCTATCTCCAATACATTTGTTTACAATACAGCCATTATGTACGGTACCAGTGAAAATACTTGTTTAAGTGCTCAATAAATATTTCGTAACTAATATCAAATTGTTGTGTATTTGATTTTTCTGTAACTTCACTATAAACATTTTTATAGAATTCATAACCTACAATCACTGTTTTCTCAGAATCGAGTTTTGTGGAATTAGAACAGTTAAGAACTCGAGCCACGAATTATTGATTCTGTATGCAAACCCTGCATAATTATGATGGAGGAAAGCCAACAGATGTGCTTTCAGGTACGAGTCCATCATAATCATATTTTGTATGTTGTACACGTATTTCTTTTTAGTTTTCTTTTATTTCTGTTTTCATTCTGTGCATTTTCTATTTTTATTGTTTATCCTTTCTATTTATTTCTATTTTTTTCTTGCTACTCCATTGCATTTATCTTTTCTTTTTTAAAATGTTGTCCATCTGTATGTCTTCCTCTTTTCTCTATTTCTTTCATTTTTACTTCTTTATAAGTAGTTCATTCTATCCGTTCATCACCCTGTCTTTTTTTCTTTCTTTTCTTCTCTTCCCTGTTTCTTCCTATATTTCATTTCTCCTCTTTCTTCTTCATCTCATCCTTCATCTCCTTCAGTTATTGCTCTAAACATTTACATTGTGTTGTTATTTTTCAGAATTAAAGTAAGTATAATTACATTTTCATTTATTTTTAAAGATGGAAGTCTGCGATATTATTATTATTATTATTATTATTATTATTATTATTATTATTATTATTATTATTATTATTATTAACGGAGGAAGTGGGGATAGTATTGTGAGCTTGGCAGCAGTTTTGTAGGTCTACATATTTTGTTGCTATGAGCTGTAATAGTTGTTTATGCAACTAGTGGAATACGAGCATCATTACCACTAGAATGTGATTTTTACTGGTTTTATACATTTACAGAACTTCACAGATATCATTAAAAAAAAAAACTTAAATTTTTGCATATCCATGGAAAGAAGGGGGTTATTAAATGTCTATTCATTGTTCACATCAATGCAACTGCGCAGAAATTGAAAGCGCTATTAAATGCTGTGCAGTCAATGATGGAGTTAATGAAATTCGTCGATAAATTAGTTGATTGCATGCTCCTACTACTGCTGCTAGAAGCTGTTCCAAGGTAGTTTAAGCATGACCTTGGATGCGCTGTAGACGAAAATGCGTCTACTCCATAAGACTTCATATGCTGCCGCCCATGTAACCTGCGCGAGATGACAAGACCATGCTTCAACTGTGGTGAAACGGCTTCTATATATTATTGGGTTATTTTAAGACGCTGTTTCAACATCTAGGTTATTTAGCGTCTGAATAAAATGAAGGTGATAATGCCGGTGAAATGAGTCCGGAGTCCAGCACCGAAAGTTACCTAGCATTTGCTCGTATTGGGTTGAGGGAAAACCCCGGAGAAAACCTCAACCAGGTAACTTTCCCCGACCGGGATTCGAACCCGGGCCATCTGGTTTCGCGGCCAGACGCGCTGACCGTTACTCCACAGGTGTGGACAACAGCTTCTATAATTCCTACTACTTCAGCTGGAAATTAACAAATTTCATAAATTTATACCATCGAGTTTTTGTATAGTACATTGTAGAGCAGGTTTTGAATGCTCCATAAGCAACACAGTGAAATCAGACTCTGCACTTAACACAGTGGTATATTATATTTTAATTCTTACTTTCATTCTTAAATTGATACCGAAAATCTCCCTCTGGTTCGACACAGACCTCGTAGGCCCACTTCTGTTTGCCTGCTGCAATTACTCAGACGTTATTTACTTAATTACCCTGTGAATGTTTTCTTTAAATTCTTATGGAGTACGGAAGTTTGATTTGTTCTTTTTTATTATTCAGTTTATCCTATATTTAAAATTACATTCTTTTAATTCATGAAACCTAGTTTGCCAAATTCTCTTACTAAATCTGCAGACATTTCTTGCTCTTAATTCCTATAAAGACCTACTCAAATTTGCTGATGTATTACATTTTGCATTACATAATAATATAGAATAAAATTTAATACATACGACACGGCTGTCAACAAGGGCACAGGGCAAGCATTGTTTAAAGCTGTGCTGGATTCAATAACATAGTCCGATTCTATGAAACCGTCGTGAATAATGATCTGACCAGTTCCATGCAGGCTTCAATTATTTTTTTTTTTTACTTTCCTCTTTTTTTTGCATAGTATTTGCGGGCACCTTAAAACCCCGGGCCCACCTGCATTGCAGGTCCTGCAGACCATAACATTACGCCACTGACGCGCTATTATGAGGCAGTGTTATCAACTAGGAAAACAATGTTGACACAACTAAACTTTTTAAATTTATCTTTTCATTGGTGCTATTTTCATGCACCTCAGATTCATAGACGTAAATTACATGTGTTCCAAACCGGTAAGATATTTTGTAGGAACCCTCTATAATACAGGAGGCCAGATGTGCTCATGGCGGGCATATCATCCAGTGGGCTCCCGGTGGTGGGGTGAGTGCTGGAAACCTCTTGTACACGTAAACAGGCAGTACAGCGCACTAAGTTCTGCAGTAACCAAGCAGTAATGTCACTGGCGATTTGTGACATGGATACATCTACTTCCTAGTGAAACACCTGGATTGGCAGACATCCCAACTCCAGTGAAATAAATTTTTTTCAGGACAGCAAAGGAACTATATACAGTAGGCTTGCAATATAAGAAGACCTATTGAAATAAATATTTGTATAATTCAAAAACACAGGCTTAGACTCAGACTTGAGACAGGCTATTTATTTTATTTTATTTATTTATTTTTTTACAGAATGGTAGTCTATGCAAAACACAACATATCTGGTAAAAATTCGAATCCAGTAAATTTTGGATTTGGAACTCGCAATTGACATGTAACGAGTCTACGCTAATAGCAACATGCCCTTTGTATTTGGTTCTGTAAATTTAAGTACAATGCTGTAAGGAAGAATTCTACAGTACATCTACATATAGACTATACAGGGTGATTCAGGTCCTCTACAAAAAAACTCTGGGGATAGATAGAGCTCGAAATGAGGATCATCTTTCGCAAAAACAACCCATGTTCTCCGATGCCTCATATAGGAGCTGCGCGACATCAAAAAAAAAAAAAAAAAGACAGGTTTTAGTGACTTTTGCAATTAATTATGAAATGTATTATTTATTATTTCTTCAAGTACCCTTGCGGACAGGTTATAAGTATCCTGTCATTTTGCTGCCCCGTTTGAATGGAATGCTCTTTGGAACAGCTTTCGCTGCTCATGGAGGATGTACCCTTCACGATGTGAGGGTACATGTGATTCAACATAACGTCCCAACGCACTTCAACCTGGTTGTACGAGCACATCTGAACAACATCTACGGGAAGCGATAGGGAGAGCAGGATCTGTTGCGTGGCCAGCGTGGTCACCCGACTTTACGCCCTTAATCTTTCTTTTTGGGACATGTGAAGTAATACACTACTCGAATTGACACCAGAGAGGAACCGACTATGCGAGTATTCGCTTCTGTAATCAAATTCGACACAAGCTGACAATCACTGCTACGACAGTGTAATGAATGGTGTGTAATCAGGTTGAAGGTAGACACTTTGAACACCTGTAACTTGTCAGCAAAGATACTTGAAAAATAATTAATTTCATAATTGTTAATGTCACTAAAACCTGTTTTTGTTTCGATGTCACTTTGCTCCTAAACGAGGCATCAGAGAACATGGGTTGTTTTACGAAAAATGATCCTCACTGCGAGATCTATCGATCCCCAGAGTTTGTTGCAGAGGTCCTGAATCACTCTGTATATTTACTACTGTTTAATGTCAGTAAAAACAACAACATTTGAATAGGCTACATCATTCTGTAGATCGACTAATAATTTCAGGCGTTTAACACTGCTTCTCTTTGTAACTAAATAATTTTCACATACCAAACAAAGAGCATCACCTCATCTTTTACTTACATAAGAAGTCAAGAGTCCAGTCATCCTGAAACTTACTGAACAACTTATTCCTCAATGTGTAATGTACAACCCTTGTGTTCAGCAGTTAACTTGTACCTGTGTGCCTTACGTGCTCTGAGACACGTTTGCTCTCTCATTGACATCACTGGTCTAATGGGTGAGGAGCTGAAGTCGTTGTCTCCATAAAAACGAATGCAATTTCATATTCAAAATGGCATATTTTTAATTCCAAATTTTCACTACAATAGCAGCAGATTTGACAAAGTCATCTTTTACATCATAAATACGTCCAAAGCATGGACTGGTAGGCTACACAGAAATTAGAAAAAGTTTACATAAATGTAGCACATATAGGCTGTTTATTGTGGCAGAGAAATGTTTGCGTTTGTCGTATGTGAATCATTTTGAGGCCGCAGTTTGAGCAGCTTTACGTAGCCTATGAAGTTCTGGACGCCCAACTGCAGAACTATGTTGTGTGCCGTGACCAGCATGAACTGGAACAGCGCCTCCTGTAACACTAAGCATTCGAAGGAGGTTTTGAAACATCCGCTTGCATTTGTAACTGTATGAAAATGTTATAGCTATAGTCGCGACGCTATTATTCCCGGCGTGACTCCTCCTCTTTGATTACGTCTTAGGAAGTGAAGGCTCTATAAAGTCTAGGTAGGTAGTATCATTCGCCATTTTTGTTCTTTCGTTGCAGAGCTACCACACGAGGAATCTATTTGCCAGACCGTTAAACATTATCATGTCGTAGCTCCTATGATAATAAATCAAACGCACTGTAATTCAGCAAATAATTGAGCGGCAAATAACGTCCTCGTGTGCTTTCTGGGAACGCCAACGAAAGAGCCAAAATGGCGGGCGATTATATGAAGTATTTATCCAGCCTTAGAAAATGCATAACATCTTCATCAGCGAATCACAAGACGCACACGTTTAAATGTAGCCAACCTATGTACAACGTAATTGGCTGCCGGAAATTAAAGCGACGGGACTATAGGGCTCGGAAGTTGATGAAACATTATCTTTTTTCTTAGACATCACAGACAATTCAGGATGCAATATAAACTCGTTTCATTTCAACACGAACCAATATAGCCTAATTTTATTTTGCATTTTTCGATCTTTTATTGTATATTGGTCATTTTTAAGGAAATACAGTACTTTCTGTTGCATTTTTTGCCCTTTTTTGCTTTTAACGGACCTTTTTTACGTTATAGTTGTCCATATTCGGGAACCTGCCGCAGATTGCTTACGCAACTTGATTGCGTCATGCAGGAATTTTCCTTATGGTTGCATCAGCCTTGACTCCTGATCATGTGTGTTAAGTGCACCTCCCCCATTCAACGCAACAGAACAAATACCGCAGCCGCAGTACCCCCAGTCAGCATTTTATTGTACCTCACAAGTGAAGACGTACAAATGCCGAAATTTAAATAAAATAGACAAAGTTTTTTGCTACAGTTAGTGACTGAGTTTGGTGACAATGTATTTTCCACAGACGGAAGTAGATTATACATTTTATAAGTTGTGTGAAATTAAAGAAAGTGCAGATGCAGCCAGATATATGGTGAAAGCGGGCACGGCAATTAAATCATTTTACACAAAAATGATTACATAACATGCATGGCCCTTGGTCTTCACAGAGTGCATGAACTACTGCGAGTTAAGAACTTGCAAAAACGTGTAGGAAAAATTGGATAAGAAATTACACAGAAAATGAAAAAGGTATTGGAAAAGAACATTGGGTACCAGTCAATATGTAAAGTCGAGAAAGCTCTGTAAAGTGAACATTTTGACTTCAATACTTTTGATGAAGATTTTTCACCAGAGGACCTTGATCGTTTCAAGTATGCGCCCATGATGTCAATTGAAGCAAAAAAGAGTTATTATTATTATTATTATTATTATTATTATTATTATTATTATTATTATTATCATCATCATCATCACTAAAAATCTTGGTCTCTTTTAATTTTAGTGTCATATTTTCAGAAATTTAAGGTCATTTTTCTGTGATTTTTAGGTCATCAACTTCCGATGTAGTTATAGCACTTCTGAAATGTTTATTTGTAAAATGTAGCCACTACTGATAGAACTTTAATATGTAATAATGATGATATTATTATTATTATTATTATTATTATTATTATTGTTATTATTATTATTTCCATCAACATTAATTCAATCAGGAAGAACCTGTTACATTTTCGTTTTTACAGGTCTGTCTTGATACTCGTTCTAACAATTACAGTAGGCCTATATGTTATTGTCCTACAGTGTTCGAACATGAGGGACGCCACCAAGATGTCACAAAACTAATCGCAAGACATGTGCTAAAATCCGTAAGTGATTAAAACATGAAAGGGTGGGAGTGGAGGACACGACAAGCCTTCTGCAGAGCGAACATCGGCGAATATCGAACTTCCCATACCGTAGAAGTGGGTAAAGTCAATCAGTGGGTGTATAATCGATCATTTGCGATTTTTATTGAAAATTATATATTCTCTCAGTTACTTGTTAAAATTTTGTTATACTGACCTCATTGCCTGACATTGCAAATGTAAGCGAGAGGGACAACAAAAAGCCTGCGCATGCCAACAATGGGAACACTGTGTAATTACCGTTGAAGTGAAAATTGTTATTCTCAACTTTTTCTCTTAAATTAAAAAAAAAGTCTTACAAATTCTAAATTATCGTCAGCA
This sequence comes from Periplaneta americana, assembly GCF_040183065.1. Lineage (NCBI taxonomy): Eukaryota > Metazoa > Arthropoda > Insecta > Blattodea > Blattidae > Periplaneta > Periplaneta americana. The sequence continues at coordinate 44,934,555 of NC_091129.1, forward strand.
GTGAAAGGAGACAGGAAGTATACGTGAGTACTTTTTGTTGAGATTGTATCCTGAATTAATAGTTTTGCAGTTCGTAAATGTTAGTGTTGAAACTTATTATTTTAAGAAAACTTGTACCTTTGTAGGGTTAAGTCGATCATGCCATCGACCTACTCGAAGCAGATAGGACCAGCAGGAAGAATAAATTTTGTCACCGAAATACCTGTAACTAACACTTATAAACAGAAAGGTGTCATAGTATAGCTTATATTGATGGGATAGTGGGGAAAGAGAAAGACGAAATTATGGCGATTTTCTTGCGTAAAAGAAGCACTGCGAAAGGAACGTATTTTGTATACCCCTCTGTACCTGACTATGGGAACAAGTTTCTAAAGTGACATGAGGAGGGGAAGATTTCAAATAATATCCGACATAAACCTAAGCAATGTTGAATAGCATTTTAGATTATAATTGAAGTGTGTTATTTCAATGTAAATTTTGAATTCTTAAATCTTTGTTGGTATGTGAAGTATTAAAATGTGTTATTATGTTTTATAAGATGGCAGTCATAGTCACTTTTGTACAGTGGAGACATATAGGCTAGGCCTAATTGTATCGAATTGTATGATCACAGTAACAAAAGATATACTATATAAACCTATAGGCATATATTGTAGATTATTATTGTTTTCTACACCCTTATAACAAATAAAATATATGTAATACACTTAATTTGTTTTTTAAAAACATAAACAGTGATCGACTTTACTCCGAAATATTTTAAAATCGATCTTAAACTGAAAATTCAATGGTGATCGACTTTACCCCATTTAAGCAGGTAACTTCGATCACAATTAAAATTAAAAAAAAAAAAAACAGTCCTTGATAGATTGTAATTCACTTCTTGTAAAGTGCCTTCATAAGTGAAGGATATGACGACAAAATGCTATTTTCTGAGGAACTTCGCTCCATTGCATAACCTCAATATCATAAAAAAATTGCAAAATTTTGATCGACTTTACCCTCTTCTACGGTACTGGACAAACTTGAGCCGAACATAGCGCCTGTAATGCACGATACTGATACATATCTCGTGCCAAGTCGAACGCTTTGCGGCTGCATTAATTTGTTCTGGTGAAGCCAGTCACAGTGTACAAGATTATTTATTATTAAGTAAGTTTCCAGTTTCAAATGGCCATAATTTTGTCAAATTTTTAGATTCTGGAAAAATAAAGTACCAGTTCGTTCGTGAAGACATTGGAGTTCATGAAAACAAGAAGAAACAAGAAACAAAAATAAGTTAAATATGACCACCACAGTGTTGTTCAATGAGGAATAGTCGTCCTGCACCAGTTTCCTCAAATTTGTTCACCACTTACGAAATGATTTTACAGGGCCAGGGACCATTTCCCAATCCATGCAACGTTCGAAATCATCTCAATGCATTGGAATATTGTCTTTTACATTCGTAATAGCACTGAACGAGGCCAATACGAACTCGTAAATGCAAAATCATTAAAAATATATTATTACTCTTTGTATCCACAATTCTTTACACAAACGCGACACAGTTACCATAGCAACGAAATGCATATGGAAAAAAAAGCGTCATTGTATCTATATCGAACTAAGTTGTTAATATTATGTCAATGACGGAAGTAGCCCCACTCGTGACTACTTCCGTCATTGACTTCTAGCAGAATGTGGTGCCCACAAGTGGCGAGGTAACACGTTAAAGTACAGAGTATCCAACATGCCCGACTGTCCAACAGACCCTAGTTTATCCTATAGCCATTTCAGTCTGGGAACGTACTTTAGAATAATTCCGTACATTATCTTTGAAGCTATTACTCTAACTGCCAACAAGTACTTCTTTACTAACGACTTAATCTTTAAGTTGCTCTGTCCCGTGCCATGCCAATAAAATAATTATTATCCATTTTAAAACAAACTAATGACCAGTGGCGACTCGTGAACTTGTGGATTGGGAGAGCTGCAGTAGATTTCGGTACATACAAATTTCACTTCTTGATACCATTACTAATAAGTATAGGACAAAAATAAATGCACTACATATCGAAAAACCAAAACTTCCTGACTTAGTTGGGAGATGTCTGTGGGACCATTTGCTAATCCCTAAGAAAAACTAATTCCATCGATTTCAGTCTGAATTTCACATCGGAAGACATTCAACTTACAATCTACCAGTTCATTCTGAATTGTCTTAGAATAACCTTAAACAGTGGCATTTTCCAAATGATTTTTGAGAGGCTCGTTTAGATTACTCACGAACTGTAGCAACCCACGAAACACATCAGGGTTCTTCGAATCGTTTTTTCATCATGTCCCCTGAGGGGAAGTTCATATTGGCCACAAAATTTGATACAATCAATATTTTTTAAAAATAATTTCTCGATTTTTTCTCACTTCTTGATTATGTTTGAGAATGTTTGTTCTGTTCGTTTCACTTAATTGCACAGCAGTATGAGTTGCGTAACATAGCCAATGAAACAACACTTTTCAGGTGAGACTGCGAAGATTCGTGCATTTTGCTTTTTAGGGGCAAATGTCCTAAATCTGTCACACCACTCCTAGTCCATGCAGCATCACCACCGAAGAGGAGGCAAGGAAAACAAAATACAGATTTTTTTTTTGTCCACATCCACGTAACCACAAATGCTTAGCGTAAATTTCATTGTTATACTTCCTTACATATATGCACTATTTCGGCTGGATGAAGCTTAAGTAAGATTTATGTCGGGTAACGGACGACTCTTTAATTTCACTTAATTACATCAATATTCTCCGCAAGGGAAAGTTGAGAAAAATAAAATTAATATTCTGTAATTCACACACACTCATGCTTGCAAATTTGCACTGGTTAAGTTACGGTATTAAGACGTCACACCAAAGCAACACTCAGATATACTGATGGTCAACAATTTTCTAAAACTGCAAAAGAAGTCTCTTTCGTATTTTACGTGCTATATCAAAAGGATTCTACTCGTGCAATCATTTTGAGTTAAGGCAAATATTAAGTTCTGCTGGAGGCTGGATATATACGTAATAATAAGGCAAAAGAGAATATTAATTTCGTTATATTAACTCGATAAGATTCTACAACAATAAGTATGTGAAAAGAAAATAAAAATTTTGTCATTAAGTTTCAAGGGAATGGAGAATCCATTTGACACAGCATTACAATAGCGGTGTGGGAGGAGAGGAAAGATCCCTTGTGGCCTGGCTCTGCTAGCCACTGCAGCGAGATATGGGTTTTAAACAGCGGCAGTTTCCCTCTGCTTCCCTTCACCTCTCTACCCTCTGACCATGCAAGACACACTCTCTATGAGCTGACCACCCTGCAGATCCCAGGACGACTTTGAATGCTGTGTCAATTCCAATACAGGCGACGGGCAAAAAGATTATGCATAAGATAATAGTACATATTCCCGGCCAGATGAAATATAAAGCAATTTACCAATAAAAGCTGTAACAATTTTTCTAAAAATTAAAATGAATATTATTTTTATTTTCCTGTCAAAGCAGGGAATGCTGCAGCTCCGCAGCTCTTATGGACGAGCTGCCTCTGCTAATGACCATCTTAATAAGAACAATACTATAACATGTTAACCATAAAAATGATTACTTATGTACTGTACATTTTGATTCTCTCATCTATGGAGAATTCTCGACCTCAACTCGCCAAATACCATCTCGCTATAACCAGTTCCATCGACGCCAAATAACCGAGTAGTTGATACAGCGTCGTTAAATAACGAACTTAAAGAAATGACTGCTTACCGACGAGGATTATGGACATGGTGTAGATCCTTGACGCTATCCAACCGCATATCTTAGTGTAGTGGAAGCACAAATGCATGTTTCCAGGCAAGCTACACAGATTGCGCCTGAATGTCAGACAGTACCACAACACCTCCACATATGGACCTCCCTGCAAACAGTTCAGTGGGTATATTACTGAATTGGAGTACTTTAGGGGTTAACGAGTGGGACTTGGCCTCCGAAACTGCGTGAATTCCAACTCAGCTTGAACTGATCCCTTGCTTGCATCTTCTCCCAAGTTTTCCCAAACTGTGAGAGAAATATCAAGTAGTATCATGCCCGAACCTCGAACTCATCTCCTTAAAAACACAAAACACTATCTCGCTATCACTAATTCTACCGATGTTACATAACTTCATAATTGAAGCCGATTAGGTAAGAAGCCGCTGAAGAGAATTCTGATGCATTTTTTGATGCGTTAGTTGTGAAAATAATCCTCAGTGTAGAGGCTATTCCATCTAAAATCTGCCGAAATATAGAAAAAAATTGACCTTGCAATTTTTAAATACAATGAAACTTTTTTCTGTCCGTTGACAACTGTGATACAATGCTTTGTGCAAAGTTTGAGGCATCAGAACTTCATAGTGTTTAAATTAAAAATATTTAAATTTATCGTATTTTCATAAAATTAGCAACTTTAAACTGTTGTGGCTCCGAAACCCTTTCACTCAATGATCAAAATCATGGTTTATTTTGATGTTGAGAAATTAAAGTTTATATTGACATATAAACAGATTTTCTTACTTTTTATGGAAATGGAGAAATTTAGATTTTTCTTCATTAAGACGCCTTTGACCACGAAAAAATATTTTTAAAATATATGGTTAGATTCCCCATTGAAAGTAGAAATAAACACATTTTTTACTGGTGCACCGTTGATAAGAAAGTATTGAAAATATCAAATAAAGAAAATAAATAGTACGCGCGTGAAGTAACCAGCTGATTGTGAGACGGGAGCTAGCCGAGACAAGCAAGGCCAGGAGACAAACACGTGATGTTTCGTCCAGTAGCGCATAGCTGGGCTGCCTTTATCACAAATTTTCATAAACAGAGGAGTAAAATGACGCTCACGCTCGCTTATCTTCAGCTCTCGGCCAATGCGTGCGGTACTGCGCCGTTCAAGCCTAGGCGTGTGAAAATAATTTATTTAATACCCTCGAATCTTATTGCCGAGCCACTAAGCAAACAATGCCGAATCCCTCTTAATAATGCAAGGTTTTTCTCAATATTTTTTTTCATTTTTACAAATTGGCAAAAAGCCTAAAAGTAAGTAAAATCAGATTATCTGTCTCTCTGTATACAGTAAAAATAAGGATTACTTCTTAACATAACCTACCAAATGTCAGCTTCAAAATGAGCTCCAGTTCAATGTTCTGCAGTAAATGGTTCCAGAGTTCTGAGCGCTGAAAGAGGCTTGTTTTTATAAAATACGCTAAATTTGTCGCTCAACAATACGAAAACCGTTTGACTTTCGATAGTATATTTTTGAAAATGTACTCTCCTCAGCACGTTGTATAAATAGGGGAAAAAATTAGAGTATAAAAAATGCGAGGTTTTTTACTGATCGATTTCCTATGGAATAGCTTGTAGGGAGGAGCGGTTCTGCAGTTTGCAGATTGCTCCATTATATTATGATAAAATGATAAGTATAATTTTCCTGTTAAATGAGCTTCTGAAAATTTCCCGACTAGATCTGCTGGACTAGATACTAATCGATAACAACAATGATCGATAGTTCTCGATACAAATGAGAATTTCTTTGTTCGAAAAGTTGATGAACGTCGCAAAAGTTTTATAATGTTTCATTCACATGGCAGAACATTTCATAAACGCATTATTTTGCTAATTAATAGTACAAACATTTATGAAAATGAATTGTTGATAAAGATAGAGAATACTCATTGTGGACGTTCTCTAAGATTTATTAATCATATCTGCTACTGAGCGAAAAGAATGGCACATAAGAGCTTCTTCTTGACATTTTGGGATTATTATTATTATTATTATTATTATTATTATTATTATTATTATTATTATTATTATTAGAGGAGAAGGTAATAATATGGGACAATATTTTTCCACAGTCTCTAATTTGAAATCAACGAAGTTAAAAATCAGATTTTAATTGATCCCTTATAGAAAAATCATAACATGATTATGTCAAGGAGTCAGGTGTTATGTTTTAGAATGTTCTCATGCCGCATAATTGGACTTCAGGAAAATAAAGTTGCAATATGATACAAACTGCCTGCGTAAATTCTAAATTTTAAGCTTGGAATCACATACAATGCTTAAGACATGAACACTGGTAATACATTATACACAGAGCTCATATTATGAAAGTCCATGTATTGATAGTTATGTCAAAAATATGAATTTCTTCGTTTTCCATGAGTGAAGGCCATAGTTTTGTCCTCGACACCTTTCATGAAAGTTTATCAATACCTTACACACAAATTAGAAGGTTCTAAGACTCTACATAGTTTTGTCCTGAACATCTATTTTCCTCACACTAATAGTAATGTTGCAATATGGGACAACTCTGTCCCATAATACCACCACTCATACCATAGCATAAAATCTTGAATAAATTTAATTTACAATGGCATTTGATTTCCATGATGTTGGACACTACAAATCTATAGATCCTACTTTTTTACGCAGAAAGAGAATTCCTCTACATTAATTTGTTACTGCGTAACAGCCGAGAAAAGCACCCTCTGCAAAAACTTTTAACACTGGCGTAATGAACATGGCCCCCCTCTCATGCAAAACTCTCACTGGATGTACTTACTGTATCTCGTTGCAGACAAAGACTACTCGAGGAGGAAAATATGTCACTGTACGTAACAGATAGCGCCACTAATTTCAGAAAAACATCCGTGTCCCATTTTACAACCCCGTTCCATATTAGCCTACCACCTTCTCCTCTATATTTCTTACAAATCTTAGTTATACCAACCATTTTGACAGTCATGTACAAACATCCCAGCATAGTTAGTAAGAAAGCTACTGCAAACATTTCCTCATATAGGTTGATCTTGAACTTCACTCCTAGAATAAATCGTGGAACTTTCGCTACATTATTCAAACAAAAGATAGTTACAATTAAACTCAAAATTTTCTTATTTTCATTTAGTTTATTTGACCATTTAACACACTTTCTCTACCGGTACTTCAAAATAACAATCTGAATTCAAGAGATGGTTACCAGACCTTCAAGAAGTTCTGACATGCTGAGCTGTAGGATTAATGATGCCAGCATCATTGTGGTGTAACCAAGGGAAACCTAGAGAAAATCATTAATAATATGTTAGTCACTTCTCACAATTTTATAAAATACATCAACTGATAGTTTTTCCACCACTGCCACTTCAAGCTCAGTGGAAGTACGGTATCATAAGAGAGAGATGCTTGGGATAAAACAAAATGGTATCTTTTTCATTCTACAAACTATTTCACAACTTAAAGTTCACAAATAATAATAATAATAATAATAATAATAATAATAATAATAATAATAATAATAATAGTTTTATTTTCCGTGGCAGAGTTAAGGCCATCAGGCTTTCTCTTCCACTCAACCAGAATCAAATCACATAACAGAAAGATACATACCGGTATACAAATATTAACTTAATTATAGGTAGAAATTGTAGATTTTAGTGAATAAAAATAAAAATATAGCACTTTAAAAATCAAATTTAGCACGTTAGAGCACATTTAATGTTAGAATTTAGCATTTTGTAGGGTTTTGGGATGGAACGTTTTTATGGAAGGTTTGGTGATAGAACTCCTATGTCACCAATGTGTTAACAGGTGCATTTTCTAGATTTTATAGTTAAAATTCTTGAAAACAGTAAATCATGACTGGGCAGCAAGAGCGGATTCTACTCTCACGGGGAACCATATGATTTCTCTTCATCCCCTTTCTTCCCCGCTGAACATCGCGCAGCGTTGATTCAGTCACGGATGAATATTAAGCGTCCCCGTTTAGAGTTTGGATCCGCTCCCGATGCCCAGCCCTTCAGTAAATAAACAGAAAATAAAAAAGGAACATATAAAATTACAGTGAAATTGTGAACATTAAGAAAACATGCCAAAAATATACAGAGTGGTTCACGAGGATTTACCGTCACTTACCTTATTTCCGAAGACATTCTGAACAAAAAATGTCATATAAACTTGTGTCCTAATCTCAATATTTTCAGAGTTACACTAATTTGAAGTTGTTAGTAAAATACCTTTTTTTCTTTAGTTTAAGGTTAAAAAAATATTAAAAATAGAGAATGAACTATTCAGAAGTATCAGTGTTCTGAAGTTAAAAATGTGTTGTTAATTGATTTGTACAGATTTTGTTTTTTTTTATTTTTAACTAAAAATTACATCATTCTTATGAACTTATCACAAAAATTGTTACAAATCTTACGACTTTAGGATCTTGATTCTTAACAGTTTAATTATGTATCCTAAAGTACAGTCTTGAAGAATTTACAAGAGTGGCGTGATTTGTAACAATTGTTGTGATAAATGCGTAACAAAAATTTAATTTTGTACTAAAAAATCGAAAAAAAAAAAAAAATCTGCACGAAGCAGCTATGGAATTCACAACACATTTTTAGCTTCAGAATACTAGCTAATTAAAGAAATGATACTCCTGAATAGTTCATTCTTTATCTGTAATATTCTTTTACCCTTAAAACTCAAGAATAATGGTATTTTACAAACAACTTCAAATTAGTGTAACTCTGAAAATATTGAGAGTAGGACAAATGTTTATATGACATTTTTTGCTCAGGAAGTGCGTGACAGTAAATCTTCGTGAATCACTTTGTATATCCATATGGTATGATTTTATCCCTATCCATCTTGTTACTCAATCACGATCACCACTACCATATAGGCCGTACAACTTGTTTGTGAGCGAACACTGCATCTAAAGAGATCGAATAGGCAGCCAATATTCTACCACCAACACCAGACAGATTAGTTGAAAACTCGAGATAACGGTACAGATAACAACAAAAAGTGTAATAACTGATCAGGTAAGTCGTATTCCCTTTGCTATTCATATTGTAAAAGCTAACATGGAGTGGTGACCAATTCTTTGAAAAAAATAAACGAACCTGTAGACCTAATATGTGACGGGGCTTTCAGATAGCCTAGATTCTGACTTTTTTTTTTTTTTACAAAAACACAAAAATAGCTCATAAAATGTAATTTCGCTTTTATTTCGCAGAAACACACACGTTTCTCATTTTTACCCAATTTCTCATTTTGTAGAGGATTAAAAAACCTGTACTTACAATACTTTTAGGCATAAAATTACTTATTTTGACAGCATTTGGACACATTTCGCATTTATCGTGATTGCGAAGATCTACCATCTTTAATTATACGTATATAACACATAATGGTTGGTAGAGTCTCTCTAAACATCACCACATGTGATGACCACTTCAGAGTTTTTCTTCTAGTGGCTGGTGTACAGATATACAGATTGAACCGTAAGTAATGTAATTAATTTCAGGCGGTTATTCTTTGAGATATTTCAAACAAAAAAGTTAAATGCAATAATTTTGCTCGTTTTTGCTTCCTTTTTGAGAAAAAATTGTTTTATATTAAACACTTCATGGAAGTTTTGTGAAAACTATTGATTTAATGAAATGTTTCATATAGAACAATTTTTTTTTATTGAAAAGGAAACAAAAACGAGAAAAATTGTATTAAACTTTTTCGTTTGAAATGTCTCAAGCAATAAACCCTTGAAATTAATTACATTACTTACGGTTCAACCTGTATATTACGTTCGTTATTTACACTTAATATTTCCATTGCAGATTCTGTCTACTGTAAGTACGAAATAGTTATTTACATAACTCCTTAAGAAAGCCAGTTTTTACGATACGAGTGAGATGTTTAAGGACGAGCCGTCGTTATGACAACGCGTAAAATAAAAAAATATATCAATACACACAATGTAAAATGAATATAGAAACAGGGAATAATGCCACAAAACAAGGAAAAGGCTAACAATTGAGTCTTCATACTAGGTTTACCATGGTGTATTTATACAGGGACATCAATTTATTTTTAATTCAATTTTTATTGTACCTGAATTTTTTAATGTACTTCACTCCCACCCCTTCTACTAATGAAGTTCCAACTATCCTCCATACAGAATCGAGGCCGCATATAGTAAACAGCACTGAGTTAGTGAGTATAGTACGTTCCGGAAATATGTTCGCGTTTTCCAGTCACGAAAGAGTTTTCAATATTGAATCATATTTTCGCACAGGTACTGTCCGTTTGCCTACGTCGCATCCCGATTTTCCCCACCTGCTTCTGTTCGCCCCCTGTAAAAGCTGGGCTGTCTTAGGTCTTTTCTGAAAACATTAATTTCTGTTATGAATTGGACGTTTACTTAATATTATACAACTGTTTAAAATAACTTAAATAAAAGGGCCTCGTTAAGTAATTAACTGTCACGTGATTTCCCCTCTTTCTACGATCCTGCGTCATAACCACTTGGACGGACAGTAGATAGCATGTCTGAGTAATTTTATCTGTGCGGGTCGGGCAGAAGTGAAGACTGAATTTACAGTACGTAAGGTACTCTTTTATAGAGTACGTACAGAATTATTTCAACATGAGTTACTAGTACGAAGGACGAAACTGGCAATTGGAATTAGATGCAATAGTCTATAGTGCGATAATATGAACAAAAGAACTGAAGCATGTATCGAAATGAACGGCCACCATTTTCAAAAATGTGTTTAAATATCCGTATTTGATTATTTTTCAATTTAACTTCTTTCTCTATATTCTACGCTAATGTGCTGTAGACAGTATAATATACACTGCATAATGAATACGTTCGCATGGATAACTCAGTTCGTGAGTAAAAACACTTATTCTTAATACAGTACTGTATTTTGATTAAACAAAAACCTAATGAAAATGAACGAACTCAAAATCACGATATTTCCTAGTTTACGTAAATGGATGAACTACTTTCCTTCCCTCCTATACCTAGCAGAGTGATTTGTTTGTGTTTTACGCCAGTATCATCGAACTACAGTCGTGGAAGGGGGTAGAAAACTGTGTTTCCGGTTCTCTAAAGGCATAGCCAGGTTAATATTAAAAATGTTAGTAAAAATAAAATGATGTCCCTATATGTCGGTAGGCCTGGAGTCCGAGAAGTAACTATAACGTAAAGTTCCATTTTCCGTACTGGTTTGGAGTACAGAAAGAAGTAAAATTCGATATAATATGGAAACAAAAATTCAGACTTTACACATTATAATTATGTGATTACGAAAATAAAATTCTCATACTCATTTCTCAATTTTGAAAAACATTAATCTGTAAGAAGAGATTCAGAGGCATAGGAAGCTTCGAAATAATTGTAGAGAAAACCGTTTATTTTACGATTCGTCTGTTGTTACTACACACTGTGAAAATGTTTTAATTCAATCGCAGGGTTCCTCGAGGAGAAAACCTATCTTACCATTCCAGTTAAGATGACTGAGCCGTGACACATCCGCCGGTAGAATTCTGATTCTGACATTACAGTTAATAAAACAATAAATACATTATTTTCATATGTAATCACCTTTCCTATGCAAATCAATACAAGGGCAAAAATGTGTTATTTACTACATCGGTTCGTTTCCAGGTAAAACGTCAATAGTGGCATCATTGTTAGAGCAGTTTTGTTTCCTCCTGTCCAGCATTTGTTTTTCTCTTACACCATCGCTGGGCAAAGAAGGATTCGTGAATCCCTGTTATTCCTATCTTCAAACAGTATAGATATACTGTTCGTAGAGCATACCTTCCTGCCTTGGTACAGTTACCCTTAAAAGGAATGAGACGATTATTGGTCGTCGGAAGTTAAAGTTCTACAGCGCGGTTCACTCGATATCGACGTAACAATAAGTACCGTGACAAATACAACAAGAACTGTTACAAGGACCACAACAAGGACAATGACCAGAATAAGGATCACAAAGAAGATAGCTATTTAAGGCCACGATTTCACAACATAGCTCGAGTCAAAAGCCTGCTATGGGATCTACATTCTGGACTGCTGCTGTCACTAACTTGTCTCGGTAGCTCATTTAGTAGCGTGTCTGTTCCACTTACGGCTCTGGTACAATAATGTGGCATGCTATGTACTATTTTCACTAAAGATAAAGACTGTTTATATGATGGAGTACAAAAAATCAGTTTTATGCTATCCTAGCATTAAAACACGCTTTTATGACGCTATAAATGGTGCACAATTGGCCTAATTACGGCACTGGTGCCAGAAAAGGTTACCTAGCAACTAGTATTCCACGACGTCATCACCGCCTTCACAACATAATTTTAGACAACGTAACTGTAAGAAAAAGATTCAAAACAACAACAAAATCTGTGTGTCTTTCCTTTTTAATCTTCGAGATAGTGGAGCAGATGGCTGATTTCCTGGAATTTTTCAGATCAGAGAATTTTTATGGTTATCGAAAGAACTGTGTAGTCTTCTGTAGCTATTGCGAAGGAATGTGTTCACCTCCGGAAATCCTAAATCAGAATGCAGTGTGGTGTTTCGCACATACCAGGGTACGCCACTTATTAATCTAAGACACCGATTTTGGATGGTTTGTATTCTCTTAATTTGGCTGTGAGAAGCAAAATTCCAAATTGAACAAATATATAGCCAAATAGGTCTCATTAATGAAATAAATAAATAAATATATATATATATATATATATGATCCGTTTATATTGTATTGCTAGTGCTGATTTGTGTGACATGTGCTTCATCAATAGATGCGATGTCTGCATTTTTAACTAGTTCAGAAATGTGACATATGATGAATTAAATAATAACGAAAAAAAGGAAATAAAAACAATTGAGTAACAATGTCGCTCAAGATCCTAATCTCAGCCTATTAGGTTTTTTCTTGTGGGGCATTTGAAGTGGAGGGTCTACCAGAACCGACAACGAAACCTGTAAGAGTTAAAACGAAGAATTAGGGATGAGATACAATAGATCGATCGAACAATGTTGCTGAAAACATTAAACAATTTCCAAAACAGAAATAGGCCTACAATTTTTGGTAGTGAAGGGGAGCCACGTGGAACCATCTGTGACCAACTTATGTTAAACGTGACACAATTAGAGAATTTGTTAAATTGTTTTTAATGGTTTACCTTTCTTTAAATTTTATGCATTGTAGTAATATTGTAATTCTTTAATTGGTTTATTTTATAACGCGTTATCAATTTATTGTACATTATTTTTGTACTCAATGGAATGAAATTAATAGATGTCAGATGTAACTTTCAAATTTTTTAAGTAGTTCCATTTCCATAATAACTATATTCGTGGGAGGAAGCCGATATTTATGAACCATATAATAGGCCTAGCAGCATAATTTTTTCTCGGTACTTTGGTATAGCTAATTTTATTTTATTTATTAATTATCGACCTTTGTTATTTGTATTGTCAATGCCATTAGGTCAAAGTGACCACTGATGTATTTCAGGCATAATGATCTGATCTAGTGATCTGAGGTTGTTCTCCAGAAAGTATTCCAGTACCTCTTGAATTAATTCCCTGGTTCTATATTTTCCGAGGTTTTCCGCAACCGTAAGGCGAATATCAGGTAATCTGTCTCAGTTCTCAAGTGTCTAAAATGCTGCATCGCTATCACTAATTCCACCGACGCTTGAAAATTTCGCAGTTCATATAGTATCGTTGAGTAATCGAATAAAAAATGAATCGAAGTTATCATAATCCTAATTTTTGAATCCAACTTTAATGATCGTGGATATTAAGAAATAAATTCCAAATGTTTTTATTCAAAATTACAAGATTTCCTCTTTAAATGACAATTACAAAGAAAGTACCGGTAATTCATTTGTTTCACCTGTTTAAATTAAGCTAGCGGTAACACTTTTATTATCACTTCTACGTTCAAAGGCAGCATTTAGAAACGCAAGGATAAATTTTTTGTTTGTTAAAGTGTTTTATTGAAACTTCCAACATTCATAAGCAAACGGTGAACTTCTCTTATAATAATGTGTACTGTAAATTTAATTTAGTATTATGAAGTGGGTCATTGTCACTGTTTCTGATGTTGCAGTTTGCTTCACACTACATGCATAAAATGCTGACTTCCTTATTTTGTTCTACTGTATTTAGCAAAGACTGCTAATCTTCTTACATGGCTCTACATTTGTATATGGAACGCTTTTCTCCTCTATCGGGCTCTTCTAGTCTTCCCTGCCTTTAGAACTTGCCTCCTACTGCATTCCCTTACATCTTTGTTTACACCATCCCACCATCTGAATTTGGATCTGCTTGTCTGTCTGCTTCCTTGGGATTGAAGTATAAGTCTTGGTGTGTTTTATAACAAGCATTCTATTAATATGGACTAACAATTTTAGTCTATCAATTTTTATTAACGAAACAATATCTAAATTTTCCGATATAAGCATTAATTTCTAGTTATTTCTTCTCCTCCAACTATCACTGAATTTTATGACACAAACTATTTTCCTCACTTCCTTCCAAATCGGACAGCCGTTTACAAATTTATGCACCAAGATCCATGTCTAACGCTTCGTATGTTATGATAGGCCTTATAAAAGTCTTGGAGATTCTCATTTTAGAATCTATAGCAGGCCTGCACAAGGTTTGCACTCTCCGAGTCGGCTCACAGCTCGAGAGCGGAATGCAGATATTGGCTGTGCTCTGTATAAGGGTGGCCTGGAGCAAGGGGTGATCACGTACAAAATGTACACAAAAGTACTAGTACGAGTATTCATGAAATGAATTCCCGTTCAGTGTTTACAAAACCACCTTGGACTATAATTAATTAATAAAGAAATATTTATTTTACAGAAATAATAGAAAATCTATAGCTACTTAAATACACAATATCATTTTGTTATATTTTTATTTATCAGTACATCAAAACGCGGTTTTATGCTGTTGGCAGCTGAAAGGAACAGTACTGATCGTAATGAAACATCAGTTACAGATGTTCGATGTCTGTCTTTATTAAAGTTCATAATAGAAAACAGTTGCTCACAAATATAAATGTTCAGCCAAACATAACAATCATTTTCACAGTCAGCTTGTGTAGTAGTGGATATTATTGCTGAGGTTTATTCTTTTAAAACTCAACCAGACTAGCAGTATTATTCAAACGGTCTTTAGTCCTAAGACCACATTCAAGATCAATAAGTTCAAGCTGTAAATCGTGTGACACTGTTTCAACTGTTGTTGAAGGAATTTATTATGATAACTTTAAACTTCTTTTCAATTAAGACAAAATCTTGGAACCTAGAATTAAATTCAATTAGAATTTCAATTAATATTTACACATAATCGTTTAACATGGCTTCATCACGAGCAGTTTCTATCGTTGGAAAGTGAGCCATATTACCTTCCCGAAACTAACCTACGAAAAGTGTAAGTTTACGACTGAAACCCCGTAATTTATTCAACATATCAACAATGAGCTGGGCTTTTCCCTGAAGGGAGATACTTAAATTGTTGATGATTAATAAATTCTAACGTACCCTACCTCATGTAATAATGCAACTTTCAACTCCTGGATCTTTTTACTGCGATCTTCACCAACAAAACCATCGTATCTCTATGTGTGGACTAGTAATGACGCATTATACTGTATTATGTTTTCCTCTTTCAAACTTTTGTGGCAGATAAGTATTGGCTCCAGCTGCTGTGAAAAAATAAGCATTTTCCCATGCAATATTGAAATAATTTGCCTGATGACCACTTTCCGTCTTTTAGATTCCTCCATTATGTAGCCGTAGATAGGCAAAGTGAAATAGCTACTGATAATACACACTACACCAGATAACTGCGTGGATTATCCTCTACCTATAGCAGACCTACGTCATTCCGACGTACTTTTCCTGCGAGCTGTTAGACGGCTCTCCCGCTCCTAGTATAGCGGCCACGCTCAATGATCTATAGCCTACACTGATTAACTCTTTAATATGAGAAGTAATGCGTAACATGCTCTATTTGCTGCAGATATCCTATTCTTCACTTCTATTGTTGTTTGTCATGTATGCTCCAAAATGTACAATCTCATCAACTATATCAGAAGAGTAGCCTACTATGTTTAGATTTCGGTTTTGGCTTTGTCGGGATTGTTTTCTTGACGTAAAAATATTTTATTAGCGAAATTCGATTTAGAAAACCAGATATAATAGTTGGGAGAATCATCGTCCTGAGCACACGATACTCCCGTTCTGGCTGGATGATCGTTTACCTCTGCTAAGATACGTAAACATGGTATCAGCAGGCTGGTCTACCTTCGCCCTTCGTGGACTCTCACCCCACGGGTCACCTATTCCCTCCGAATTAGACGTGATTTACCTTCCCTCCACAGGAAATAATCCTACAATATAATTCCAAACTTCGGACTGTCACGGGTAGGCTGTAAGCTAGATAACCAAATTAAATCATAGGAAATACCCTTGGTGTGTTTAAAAATCATTTATTTGTTGGCCAGGATTATCTTTTTCCTGCCAGTTATCCCAAACTGAAATTCTTAAAATGCGGTAGATTTGTATGAAAGTTTTAAAATCTATTTTTCTTATTTATTGGGAAGGGCCTTGTAACGATCTTGCAGTGCAGTGATCTTACTTTCATCTAATTAATTACTTATCTTTATCAAGAAAACAACTGATTTATGATTTGTAAGTCTTTCTAGTCAGTGCTGGGTTGTTACTAGCGAAATTTATTTTATTTTGGTGTCTGCCAATATTTTATGCAACACATCTAAAAAAATACAAAAATATTGTGGTGTGCAGGACAAAAATAAGTGCTAAAGTTTGAATGTAAACTTTCACATGCGTTTGTAGTTCGAGCAGCACTGGAATTTTTTTTTTTTTTTTCATTCCAAACATTTGATGGGTGATTTCGCGAGGACTGGATCCGAGATGAATCCTTCAGTTTGACCGTTTACGCCCTATATGCGATCATTGTCTAAGTCCGACGGAAGGACCGGGTAGCATCGACGCTGATAGGCGGTCCATCCTTCCTTGGCACTGCAGGTAAAGTTCCATCATCTATTGACACAAGCCATTAGAACTTAGAGCAGCATCGGAAACCCTTACCTACTACCTCCAGAGATCACTCCAGCCTATTTTTATTATTACATAATAATTATGCTAAACGAAATGAGGAGGAAATGGAGTGTGTTGGAATGAAAGAAGGACTCGGGAGTTCCCTGAGAAAAACCCTCTGTGTCGTTTGTTTTGTCCACCAGAAATTCCACCCAGACATGACCGGGGATCGAACCCTAGCTGCCTGGATGAAAGGCCAGCGTGCTGATACTGTAACCAAAGACGCAGCATTGGTAGATTGTTTATGTTCTTAACGACACTGTATCAAATGCTAGGTTATTTAGCGTCGAAGGAATTGGTGATAGCGAGATGGCATTTGGCAAACGCCCTACCGCCTGAGCTAATACCGGTGGCTACAATAATGTTGAAGAAAGATTATCACCACTTATGTAAGTGTCTGTCTGATAGTAACAAATTATTGTTATATTTTCACAATTAGGCAACTGCGGAATAAAATGATCTACAAAACAATCTCCGACAGTAGGTCCAAATATGTTAGTCCAAACATGTCTCTGATATTTTGCAGTATCCGAGTTAGAGTCTTTGTATGTAGGTCCTAAACCTAAACTCTGTATTATCCTCCGCCATACTTGGCCAAGATGGAAAGGGCAACCCTTACGTTTGGAAAAGTCGACTTGACTTTAACTGGTTTATTTTACACGTTATAAATAATACACATACAAAGTTATAAACACGTTATCAATGATGAATAGGTGCTGTTACCGTTCGGTATCCCTTTTTCAAGGGCAGCTATCCTTTTTGGATTCTTCTCTCAATATTATTAGTATCACAATACTATCAACCTTTACCCTACAAAGTTTAATTTAGTAACTTTTGTATGTATATCGTTGACAATGTAAAATAAATCAAATAATAATAATAATAATAATAATAATAATAATAATAATAATAATAATAATAATAATAATAAATGCCACTGTCTTGAAATGTGAAATATGGACGTGGTTCACTTTTTTTTTTTTTTTTTACTCAAGAGGTCATTTGGTACCACGTAAAATTATTTTTAATATATTACACTTTAGTTACAGCTATGAATTAAAAAAATAGGGAGTGCGCATGCTCGAAATTTCCTCCTCTCTCCGCACAGATGACAAAACTATACGCCTAATTGTTGCAACACCCCTTCGCTTCGTGATTACCAGCTGATTATCAGCTGTTAAGTTTAATATTTCTAAAAGAAAAATGTAATTGAAAAATAGGGACTATTAGTAATAACGAAAACTCTTAATTGAAACAATGGCACTTAATATACCAATGTTACATGTTTGAATTTTGTACCGTATCTGATTTAATTTCACATGGAACATAATACAGTACATTATTGAACGTAAATTCTATCCTTTGAGTATTGTAATAATAATCCGTGGCGCTACAGCCCGTGAAGGACCTGTCCTAGACCGACCAGCCGGCTGCTGGCCTCACGCCCACATGCCGAAGCAGAGGTGGACGGTCATCCAACCAGAATGGAGGTATCGTGTAGTTAGCACGATGATCCCCCCAGCCGTTATAGCTGGCATTCGCAACCGGATTTCGCTACCTATCATAGCTCCCCACGTGCATCACGATGCTGGACATCGGTCCCACACACTGGCAGAAATTTCATTAGAAAATTTCTTCCTCCACGAGGACTCGAACCAGCGCGCATTCCGTAAGGCAAGTCCTAGGCAAGATGCCTTAGATCACGACGCCACGGCGCGAGACATCCTTTCAGTATTACAAGACGTATAAAAGTATAGACATTTCTAATGTCTATTTCTATACAACCAATGGCATAATCACGTTCTGTTTTTCAAAGAACATTTTCGTCATGTAAATGAATATACAGATTTTTGAAAATAAAATGTACATTTTATATTTTATATAAACTGAAACTGAATTTTCCACCGAGGCAGAAAGAACACAGGAAGTACCATTTGTGTTTACTGCTGCCGGTGTAAGTTATTCGCATTATCACAACATGTGATAAATCTATTATATTCGAGATACCTTTCAGGGAGCACTAAGAGTAATCGAATTTATAGTGTTATAGGCATAGACATAAGTCAAATATCAATTAGAACCTTTTCTGTATCGAGTCCAAGAAATTCTGCGTGGTATGTGAAGTCTGACAGCCCTGTCGTGCATGTTCGAAATCGGTTCGATCGACTGGTCAGTAATTCGACAGGAAGTCCTGTACACAGACGGACCGATATGCCAATACAATCTGCCACAGAACATGTTCGAAATCGGTTCGATCGACTGGTCAGTAATTCGACAGGAAGTCCTGTACACAGACGGACCGATATGCCAATACAATCTGCCACAGAACAGTTTCCGGAAATTCTCCAGTATTTTAGAAACAAAGCACTAGAATAAAAATTAACTGCAAATAGGCAGCAAGATATTGTGTAAGATATCATAGTGTATATTAAGAATATTCAAAGCAAAAATAAATAAATCATTAATAAAACGTATTAATTTTTTACTTACTGAGTCATTCTGCTCAATTAGTGAAAAAAAATAGTAAAATTGTCAAAAACGATTGTTACAAAGAAAACCCTTCAAACGAACGAAGTTATTTCTGGTAATTAATAAATGGAATAATAGGTACTGGTAGTGATGAATATTATTTCGTATATAATATATATCTGCAGGGCAGAAAATATAAGTATAATAAATGTCTAGTCATAGGATCCTCTTAAATTTTCTCTACGAGGAGGCCTCCCATAACAATGTACTATAATGTCAACGACTTATAAGAGTGCATGTGTTTTTGTATTGTTAAGATTTTCCTACAAAGACTCACACTTCATAACTATTGGATAACGACCTCAGCATTCCGACATACTTTCATGACCTCTAACAACAGTTTCGCAGTTGTTGCAAATTTCTATAAAAACACTGCTCGATATTCAAACTGTCCTTCTCTATTTCCCAGGGTTACTTATTGTTTTCTTGCGTGCATGTGCAAATTAGAACTAGGAAGACTATGTAGGGTATAAATATAGAATATTACTACTAGCTTCTACCTTACATTTCTGCCACAAACATCCCATATCTGAAACGAGCAATACATATGGTAGCTGCGATGAATTTGTGGATATTTACCATGGTTGGTCTCACCTTCATCGTGACAACTGAGGTAAGAATAACACTTAACTTAATAGAAACCACACAACGATATTTTTGCAGAAGGATATTTGAGAAAGTACAACAAAATTCACACATGAATTTTCTCATTTGTCACTTTGAACCTACAATTTTAAGGCGATTGTTTTGTCCTCCATATTTATCGATAAATAATTAAAAGGAAAATGGAATATGAACCTTAACGAGTATTGTATTTTAAAAATAAGTTAGATATATTGGTAACATCATAAACAATGACGCGGTATTGCCTTTTTGTATAAATATATTTAAAACTTTTGAAACGTTTGTCACTTATTTCAACAATGAATTATGGTGAAATCTCAATTTTCATATTATGGTTTACTCTAGTAATGGGCAAAGTTGTTCTTTCCTCGGAACAGTTCCGACTGTTCCGGTTCCGGAAAAATACTATGTTCCAAACAACAGTTCCGAAATAACAGTTACAACTTTACAAGTAGTCTAGAGATGAGTCGGAATCGTTTATTGACTCTCGCTCCTTTTGAGGAGTTCAAAAGAGTACCCCCCCCCCTCTTCCCCAAGCAGCTTCCACATAGCGTTGGAGTATTCATCGCTCGGACTCCTCTTAAAATACGTTATCGGCATGACATAGCGCACATGCTTCTCAATAGATGACATTCCAACGCACATTCGAATCGGTTTTGGAAACTTGCTGTGTATGCGAGCAGAAGCTTCATGTTTAGTAACTAAACAGCTGTTGAATACAAGGTCAGAATGCAACACTTATAGTTTTGGTACATAGTCATAATGACACGGTAGCCAACTCAAAAATTTAACATAACATGTAAAACGTGTAGCATGTAATTTTTGTTCTCCGTGTTAAGTAGTAAAAAAAAAAAAAAACAAAATAAAACAAATCATTAATACTTTTTACTTTTCTTAATGCTTAGTTATAATAATAATTACATTATAATTTCATAAATAATAAAAAGATTTATATATTAGCAGTAGTGAAACCTGAAACCTCCCCACTGGCTTAGCAAAATGTTAGAAACGTATCTGTACCAATGTAATAATTTAAACTTCGCATCGCACCTCGCTCTGTGTCATTAGTGTCATTAATCATGACCACACTCCAAGCATTTCAATTTCCATGCTTCCCCATCCATCCACGTGAGAGTTTCAAGTTCCAACTTGTTCCAAGTACATCATAAAGAACAACGAGAACAGTGTAGCCGGAGCTGTCATGATTCAACGGAACGGGTTTCGACTGTTCTCTGTTGACTCGGAGTCGGAACATGCCTTGCGTAACGCAGTACTGCGGGCCCGCAACAGGTGTGCAAGTGAGCAGCTCGGAGTCGGAATAGTGTTATTTCGGAACAGGAGGTTCCGACCTACTGTTCATTTTTGCAACAGTTCCGAGACCGGAACAGTTCCAAAATAACTGTTGTGTCACTTAGCAGAAGGAAAAAAACACGGTTATTATCAGTGTCTATACTTGACAATTGCAATACAAGAAACTTTAGGCTTACTTAATTATACTTCACAAAGTAGTGGTCTGTAAAGTTTAATTTATTAAAATGATTTTTATATAGTATTTGAAGAAAAAGAATATTGTAGTAATTTCGAAACAACAAAAAACGAACACAGTATTTAATTTTACGTAGTAGGTACTAATTATTTTAAATAATAGACCCTATTCTTTCATTGTTCGCCAAGCATTATTATTTATTGGGGCTATTGGTACACAAATGTTGAAGAAAATATACTCCCAATTAATTACATGCAGTAGGACATTGTGAAGTTTTTACACTGAAATAATTTCCTTGCTGTATGTCAATATAAAGTAACATTAATATTAATAAATGATATAAATAAAGCTTAGAATTTAAATTCATATATAGTTTATTTAGAAAACGTTGAGAGCAAGTATCGACAAGTTGGAAGCGTTACTGAAAGAAATTAAAAGTGTAGTTCACAAGCTATGAAGCGACTATATTCTATTTATGTCAGGTTTAAAGATTTATTAATGTAAGTATATTAGCATAATACAGTGACGTGAGACGGAAAATTTGCCATTATATATTTTTCCAGAAAATTTTTCCGACTTGCAAATAGTTGCTTTCTTCGCTCCTTACAACCTCAAAAGCCTCACACGTATTCCTCACTATATTCTCATCACTTACCAGCTTATGAAATGAAAGTCGTAAGTCGTCTAATCTTTGATGGCTGTGTTAGTACAGACTCCAAAACAACGCCAAAGTCGAGTTCGTTTTGCCGTGAGAGTACTGGTTAACTTTACTAATCTGATCTAAACTGTCACAACACTATTACCTCTACATGGGTTGATCAAAATCTTTCATTTTAAAATAATTATCGTTAGGTGAGGAAAACATTATAACATTTGTTACATGATTCATAATTTCCCTTCGTTATCTGTGAACTCACTTTATTTATCATAACTCATTCACAGACAGCCAAATCAGTACCGTTACTGAAACAAAAGTTGATATGCTGTTGCATGTCTGTATAGCCCTGTCGCGTTCCCCTCCAAGGCGATTCACTCCCTCCAGGTAGAGGAATACAAAGTGCAAATCGCACAGAGACTACTGCACAATGTGCAGGGTTTTGACATGCCTGCTCTAGACTTATGCTATAGTAGGTTTTTCACTTGATTTTTATATTGATGTTATTTAGTTTTTCGATTTTGCCGAAATGGATATCGTAATGATGCCAAATGGAATGGAAAATACGCTCTCAGTGACAGGTTACCTTAAATTTTAGTTTATTCAGGCTTCTAGTATGTCTTGAAATACTTACTTTGCCCTGGACCGTAGATAAGAAAGGTAGGCCTATGATGATAGTTTCAAATGTCATCCGTCAGGTATATAAAAAACAAAGGTATTTGGGGCGGGTAAGTTGGTTAATAGTTTTCCCAGTGATCAAATCGTATCTCTAGAGTGTGTGCTACAATTCTGAGGTTATTGTCAATAATTCAAGTATTTTTACTCTCTCATGTGAGTCGTGTAGCGGGATCGAAGTTTCACTACAATTTCTTCACACGAAGGAGAAATATGGATCTTAAAAATATAACTGTAAATACCAAGACAAAATCGTTGAGCAGTTTCAACGAACACAATTACGAGACATAATGAAGGATGAAGTCCATGGCTGTGGTTCAACTGGTAGTTTGTAACTACATATCGAAACAAACCTTTTAAATTTCTGTCAAGGAAGTGGAAAGTTATCTCTCTTACTGAGGACTCATTGTGTGTCCCTTTTTCATGGTTGCCTTGCAAATTCTCAAGTCGTGACCTTGTGTCATGTTCACCGTATACAAGGTGGAAGTAATATAACTGTGAAGATTTTAATAGCTTATTCCTTAGATAGGGTACAAGAAAAAAAATATAATACCATATCATTTCAAAATTAATACTTTCTCAGAAAAAAAAATTAACCCTAAATGTTAATATTGATTTAATCAACAAGTACGATTGTGATTTTCACACGTATCATTAGAGAATATAAAAAGGAATAAATGATTTATTCCTTTGCAGTTTTTCAATAAAGTGGGCTGTTTTCTTTGAAATTAAATAAAAAGATTAACAAATATCGTTATTTCCTGCCATTAGGAAGTCTGAAAACCCTATTGCAATGAGTAAGGGAAGGAACTCAGCTGTTCAGACCGAGCGTTTGTGTGCTTTTGTACGTGAGCTGACGACGCGCTGTTGCCAAACTACTCAGAATTTCAGTCTAATTTTCTAGTGAACCATGCACTTAATTAAAAACGCATAACAAGTGTTTTATTTATTTAAATCTTTCTAGTACTCCCTTCAACCTGTACAATAACTCCAGACGTTAAAGTTAAATGTTGATTCCGACTGTGATGATGATGATGATGATGATTATTATTATTATTATTGTGATGATGGTGGTGGTGGTTGTGATGATGGTGTTTTAATCAAAGGTGAAGGTACAAAATCTACACAAATATTGACTCTTAATACCTTTATGAAAGTACTGTCGATATAGATGGAATGAATGAGTCATGTTAGTCGAATGGGTCAAGGTCATTTGTGGTAGTTCTCGATCGATAATCATTTATTTGATCCTTAAGAGGTGGGATATTAAATGAAGCTGTGAGATTCATATCCTTAGATTAATGTTGACTCTCTTATGATTGAAAGGGCTTCAAACAAAATTACGAACAAACTCTTTCTGATCTGATCAAGTCCCTTGGTTTGTAGATAATTCTGTTTTGCGATCAGCATCTCGATTACAGTAAGTCATGGTTTTACGGGAAAATATTTCGTAAGACCTCAAAGGCTTTGAAGGACGCATCAAGAAGACAAAATATACAGCTTGAAGGAAAGCACGAAATTCAGTGTATCGTGGTCATCTAACTAAAATCATCACAATGGATTACACTATGATTTCTAAGTAGAGTGTGTAATTTTCCTATCGGGACATAATTAATTAGTCTACTCATCTCCTTTTCACTGGTTTTGGATTAATATGTATAGGCTACTGGGCTTCATAACAATCATTCGAATTCTATAAATATCCGATGATTAAATCTAAGCTTACTCCCTTCACATAAAGTAGTAATTAATAAAACGGCCGTTTTTAACGTAGCCTAGATCCTGCATATTAAAGCAAAAATAATATTTTAGGTTCAAAATAATTATGTTGTGGAGGATTTTATATTTTTATTTGCGTCTAATAATATCAACACCTTAAATAAGGGCGTAATAACTATTTTATCTACCACTGAACATAGTCCAAGAAGAATTAACATAAGTGACAACTACAATGTCATTAAATATTCTATCTTTTGCAAGAAGATTTCTACATATTTACATGAAGGAGGACGTTCAGATTTTCACACGATTAGGTTTCCTATATGACACAGAACTGCCGGATAAGATCTTTATTTAAGCTAGTTATATTAGGGCTCAGGTCGGTATGCTTGAAACATCTGGCGATATTTCCATCATTAGTAGTCCCATTTCAAAGTTCAATTCTGTCCACCAGAAGACCCAATCTTCTGAGCCGGTATTTGATTATTCTCTTCTTGGATTCTTCTGTACGTTACAAAAATGGCAAATTAGATGCCTAATGATAATAAGTATTGTGTACACGACAGTTTAGACCTATTTATATGCTCATACTTTCTAACTTATATTATTCTTCCAATCTGTTTTTAATTTTTTTATAAAGTGTTCCAACTTTTCAAGTGTTATTAAGTCAATTCGATTTTTTGTGCTTTCTTTCTTTTTTTCTCTGTATTTTTACTACTGGGATTGACTCACAGTTCTTTGTAATGTTTAATGAATTGTTCTGTAATGTTATTTGTTCTTGCCTGTAGCGTTCGTTTTGTAGGAATTTTATACTCAAACGATTATTTTCCGTGTTGCATTTCTCCATGATTCTTTGTCCATTTGGTTTACAAATTATTTTTCCGTGTTTCTTTTCTTATGTTAATCTCTCTCAGTTATTTCTGTTTTATCTTGAAGGTATACTTTAAACGCTTTCTTTGTTTTAATTTATATCTTTTTCGTTTTCACTTCAAATTTTAAGATATTTTTATTTATTTTTCAAATATCTTTCTTTGCTGTCTTATGGATTGTGTCTGTGATATTATTTCACTCTATACCTATGTCACCGTTTTCTTCTAATGAAGATGTTTGTAATTGTTACCGGCTTCTACGTAAATTATGTTAATAGCTTAGGACAGCGACACATTTTAGCTGAACATGGGATACTCAGGAGAAGATGAGCCGAAGGAATGTGACCTTCATGACTGTGTGTGCTGATTATGATAAACATCACTCAGACAACCATCCCAGAGACCAGGTTATACGGAAAATATTAGGATAATCTATTAATTATTTCAATAATGTAATTATTAATAATTAGTTAATCTAGTAAAAATCATATTAATAGCTTAACTTCTCACTTCCTAAGCATAAGAGCAATGAGTAGCAAATGATGAAGTCTTGTTAAGTCTTGGTATATAAAAATGGAATAAATTGCATATTGTTCCCATTTGTCCTTCTACAGATTCCAAGATTTTCAAATCTGCTAGAAGATTAAAGATTCATTGTTCTCGAGTTCATTCTCAATCTTTTATTCCAGATTCTTCTACACCTAATTCTATAGATGATTTTTTCTCTAAACTAAGTACCTACAAGAAAAATGTTAATGTATTACGCCGAATACCTAAAGGCGCTAGATCTTCAGCTGCCAGTCGCTTGTCAACAAATTGATTTTTGTTTATCGCACAATACTACTATCTCCTGGCATGATTTATTTCTTTTCGCATATTTAGCTCTTCGAGTTCCTGATCGTTCTGGTAATAAATCTCTAATATCTAAAACCAAAGACAATGTGACAAACTTCCCATCCAATCCTCCTCATGTCAGGAATAGATCATATAAAGGTGATTCTCCTTCTAATCACATCCGTCGTGTAGAACAGAAAGTTTCGGAAGGAGATATCCGTGGCGCTGTTCGCTTCTTATCTTCGGATATGGGAGTTGCAGATCCAACAACTGCTACATATGATGTTTTAAAATCTAAACATCCACCTCCTTCCCTGACCTTCCTGATCCTACAGCACCTCGTCTATCAGTCACCAGCGAAGACGTCTTGAAATCTCTACAGAGCTTTCCACAAGGTTCCGCGGCTGGTATCGATGGTTTACGACCTCAACACCTTAAGGATCTGGTTTCTGTATCTGCAGGTGATTCCGGTAAACGGCTTCTTTCTTCGTTAACCGACCTTTGCAATTTTCTGTTACATGGCGACTTAGATCCTGGGATTTGTCCTGTATTTTACGGAGCTTTCCTTATTGCGATCAATAAGAAGGATGGTGGCATCAGACATATTGCCATTGGGAACACTTTCCGAAGATTGGTATCCAAAATAGCTTGTATTAGTGTCAAAGAAGAAATTAGTGCATATTTTAGACCGAATCAATTTGGCTTCGGTTCACCTCAGGGCTGTGAATGTATTATTCACTCATTGCGCTCATTCATTTCCGCCAATTCTAACTCTGATAAAATCGTTCTTAAGTTAGATTTCAGAAATGCCTTCAATTGTATTGAAAGAGATACCATGTTGCAAGCTGTCAAACTTAAAATTCCACAACTTTTCCCCTATTTCTGGCAATCATACAGACACCCTTCTACTTTATTTTTTGGTTCTGATACAATTATGTCTCAATCAGGTTGCCAACAAGGGGATCCAGCTGACCCTTTACTTTTTAGTCTAACAATTCATCCCCTTATTAAAGAACTTATTAGTGAACTCAACCTTTTTTACTTAGATGATGGTTGTTTAAGTGGAGCCCCTTCAGATGTTTTGCAAGATCTTAATAAAATCATTCAATTCGGTTCAACTATAGGGTTAGAACTTAATCCTGATAAATGTGAAATTTATTTTTGTTCTAAGTTTAATCAAGCTGTTTTCTCTTCTTTTCAAAAACTTGCTCCGGGTATTTTACTAATGTCAAAATCCACTTTAACGATTCTTGGATCTCCCGTCTTTTTGGAAGCTGCCGATCACATCGCTGAAGAAAAACTAATTTCTTTGCAATATTTCATCGATCGTTTAAAACTAATACATCCTTATATTTCTTATTATCTCCTTAAAAATTGTTTTCTAATCCCTAAGATGTCTTACTTTATGCGTACTACTCCTTTATGGCTTCTTCCAACTTTCCTACATAAAGCTGATGCTCTTTTACGATCCAGTTTGGAAATGATCCTCAATATAAATTTTTACCGATACTAGTTGGACTCAAGCCTCTCTCCCAATTAAATTTGGTGGTGTGGGCATTCGGAAACTTTCTGACGTTTGTATACCTGCTTTTCTTTCTTCTGCCTTTGGAGTTTTCCGTTGCATCAAATCGCTCTTTCCTTTATACAGT
Organism: Periplaneta americana; assembly: GCF_040183065.1. NCBI lineage: Eukaryota > Metazoa > Arthropoda > Insecta > Blattodea > Blattidae > Periplaneta > Periplaneta americana. The sequence goes on from NC_091129.1 coordinate 44,962,575, forward strand.
GATGCAGCTGAAATCTGCCATGTGCGTGATGCTCTGACAAGTTGGTATACTTCTTCACAAACCACTCATCCTCCTGCCCATCCTGAATTTCAAAAACAGTGGGACGTTATCTTTTCCCAAAAAATTTTAGATACACTCCTTTTTTCTTTCACATCCGAACAAGACATTGCACGTCTCCTAGCTCTTCAAGAGAGTGAGTCTGGAGCTTGGTTACACGCATTACCTTCTCCTCACATCGGCACCCTAATAGATAGTACATCCTTTAAAATCACAATAGCTTTACGCCTTGGTTGTAAACTCTGCCAGCCACACCAATGTATTTGCGGTGGAATTGCTGATATTTACGGTTATCATGCACTTAGCTGTGCGAGGAGCAAGGGTCGCATTCCCAGACATACATCACTCAATGATATCATTAAAAGATCTCTGACTTCTTGTGGCATCCCGTCTCTTTTGGAACCACCAGGTATTAGTCGCGCAGATGGTAAACGACCCGATGGTCTTACCTTAATTCCATGGTCTAGAGGAAAATCTTTAATTTGGGACTCCACTTGCGTTGACAGTCTAGCTCCATCTCAGTTGCCGAATACCTCCAGACACGCAGCATCTGCTGCTGAATTAGCCGTGAAAAAGAAAGTCAATAAATATGCTCATCTTTTAGACAATTATATCTTTGTCCCCTTTGCTGTGAGGACCTTCGGTCCTTGGAGTCATGACGCTAAAGTTTTGGTATCTCAAATCGGCCAAATTTTGATCTCCATTACTGGTGATCGCCGTTGCACTACTTATTTGCGTCAACGCTTAAGTATTGCTATTCAACGCGGAAATGCAATGAGCGTTTTGGGTACTCTTCCAGAGTCCAGCCCTTTGGACGAACTTTTTCTCCTGTAAAATTTTTTATATCTCTATGTAAATGTTTATATTTAGTGTAATTGTAACGGTGAAAATATTGTTAATCCAATAATTTTTTATTTATTATTTTTCATAAGTGTATATTATTTTTGGGAGTGTTTTTGTAAGTAATTTTAAGAGGTTGTTATTGATATGCTGATAAATTATTTGTAATGATATTTCATTCCACATTGTTATTCAATTGTTTTTATTAGTTTTATTCACTTATTTCTATTAGCTTTTCTCTGCAATTGTTTAATCCAAAGCCTCCTCAAATTGATGTACAGAAGCATTAAAATTTCCCTTTGTTCAGTGCAGTTATAAATTATTTTCTTTAATGTTATACATAATGATTAAAATAATATCTGAATTAGCTTCAGTTGCATAAGTCACATTCGTTACTCTAACAAGGAAATATTCAAACTTAATTCATAAATCAAACTTCTGAGTATAAAGTCATTATTTTCAGACTTTAAGCTGATTCTAGATAAAATACTGTTATATAAAATTAACAAGAATCGTAGAAATATTAGACCTTGTAACAACATGTAAGACTATTCCTTCAGTGCGAGTCACATCCGTTATCACACGTATTACTGTTAAATATAGCTACATCTAGATGTGTTATAGGCCTAAGTGAATATTTGAATATAATTTTAGGTGCAGCACTCTTTTATATATTAGATGCATACTTTATTAGGTTGACTTTTATTATTTTTATAATGATAATTTGTAAAAGTATCTGTGCAAATGTCACATCCGTTACTATAGAATGGCCGTTTTGTAGTATACACTCATTTAGAAGCAAATAGTTATTTTAACAACTTTGTAAATTTAGATCATGCAGATAAACGAAGGTTTATAAATATTGCCCAGCTTTCATTTCGGTAACCTTAATTCGCAAAAGTAACTATGCATTCGGATTGTTGGACATTCGGGAAATTTGACTGGGGAAAAAGGATTCGGAAAAAGGTACACTGACTTTCAAAGATATCTGACCTACAATTTTATGATCGTGTAAGCGAACTTTCCAACTACGGGATAAGTCAAAAGCAAACATATAAAAAATTGACAAACTTTGAAAGAGTTCTTCTAATTCTCAATAGGTGGCACCATTATTGGAGCCCGATAAAAAGTGTCGGGGAAAATGATTATGTAGATTAAGCATAAATTATTTTCATAATTGACAATATCAGCGGTTTCCAGCTAAACCCAGTGTTGGTTTACAATAAATAGAGTGGAATGAAAAACTGAATTCTATAATGCGGATATATTTCTCTACTATTGGCAACAGTGACTATTATCTTCGCCATTTATTTATAGAAATAGTAACTGAAGAATCCACACTTACACAACAAATTATCGATCACTATCGATTAGTAGAGTCAGATATCTTTGAACATCAGTGTACTAGGGAAAATGACTATTCTGGATATTAGAGTCGGGAAAGGGGATTCGAGAAAACGGCCGAGAACGCTCGTAGATACAGAATATGAACAAAATGTCCAATAATTTAAGGGAAATTGATATACATAGACAGAACACTTTTTACAAGGACGAAAAATTCTAAATTATGTTTTATTTAACGACGCTCGCAACTGCCGAGGTTATATCAGCGTCGCCAGTGTACCGGAATTCTTTCTCACAAGAGTTCTTTTACATGCCAGTAAATCTACTGACATGAGCCTGTCGCATTTAAGCACACTTAAATACTGTCGACCTTGGCCGGGACCGAACCCGCAACCTCGGGCACAAAGACCAGTATTCTACCAACTACGCCACCCAGGTCTACTACAAGGAGATGAAAACATTTCAGTGAAATACTTAAGATCATTTTATGAAGCATATTATATTTTCATACTATGTATGAAGAAAAGCAAATTATTACCTCTTAAGTTTACAATGTTATGAAACTGATTCACTTGTACGGAGTGCTATCAAGGCAGATTCTACATTCGCAAGCGTGTGCAAATGAACCTCTGTGATGCATGCTGACGGGTATAACATTTCATAGCAAGCAAGAGGTTAAAATAGCAACATCATGAGTTCATGACTCATAAAGAAAACTATATCGTAGGCTCCGAAAGGCCCAAGTCTGGCGGGATGATGAATATCGGCACTGTGTGACTACACTATAGGGATGTCAGTCAAATACCCCTTACTCATTTCTGTTAGAAGCTGAGTAAAAAGTTAAGGCCATAATGTAGTCGGAAGAAATGGAAGAATAGAGAAAATATATGTCTGCATCGAAATCAAAACCGCGACCTTTCGGTTTTCAGCTTAACTTAACTGCGACGCTACCCCGCGCCCCAAAATACAATTATTATTCCTAAATTTCTACGCTGTATCATTAATGAAAGACGAAGCATGGACATTCCAAATTCAACTATTGCTTTTAGTTATTATCCCTTTTCACCAGCGTGGGAACAAACAAATCACCACCATTTTCATCATGATCTACACTAACACGATAACCACCACCCCTGCCATCATCATCATCATCATCTGTTACACATATTAGGTTAATAAAATCTGTTCCGATTTCGTATTTGATGCCGGTCCTACTAACGTTTTATTGGCCTTCCAACATTACATTATCATTTTATCTTACGAAACAATTTTCACCTTATTTTGTTCTCTTCGTTAAACATGTCCAAGCATTTATTTCTAGAGCTCAGTATACGATTAGGTAGTTAGGTTTACTTCAGACCTAACCTAACCTATCAGTTGCGTTTTCTTATCGTTTCTCGTTTAGCCCTAAAGTCAGCACTCTGTTATCACCTTCAAAACCTCACTGCTTCGTAAAACTTCAAGACCACTTTAACGTTTCTCAGCACAGTTCATTTTATGTGCCTGTTCGTTCTTGAAAGCTGCTTAATTTGGCTAACTCGCATTTGATATTTCAGACAAATAATTTAAAGATAGAAGTAACGAAAAACTGGGTGCCCGGGCTAGAGATACCCCAAAATATACACATATATCTTAACATCCATAAGGTTTATTACATGTATTTTTCCTATATTTACGGAGTAACTCGAAAAGTTTCTATATACTGTAAGCCGGTACACTTCAATATGGGCACCATGATATCGAAACTATACGCAAGCTTTTGCCAAAAGTTTACCAGTATTTCAGGCGTTACTAGCGCAACTGCTTCAACTATACACTATTTCAGATCGTCCAAACCTCAAACAGAACATCTAAAAAAAAAGTCTAATACTGTTATATCTCGGGATCTAAGCGCCAAGGCAGTTGGGCCTCTTCTTCCGATAAAATTTTCCAAAAAATTCTCATTAAAAGTGGTGGTAACTCAACAGCTCTAATGACCTTGAAAGTGTGACAAAGCAAATGTAAGAGATATTTTCTACGCTGAGTTTTACCTTGATAAATTAAAATGAATAGTTCTCGCATTACAATCTGTTATTTATGTACAGGGACATCTTTTTATTTTTACTAACATTTTTAATATTAACTTGCCTATACCTCTGGATCAACGCCGTTTGCTACCCCCTTCCACGACTGGAGTTCGATGATACTGGCGTAATATACAAACAAATCACTTTACTAGGTATAGGCGGGAAGAAAAGTAGTTCATCCATTTACGTAAACTAGGAAATATTGCGCTTTTGAGTTTGATCATTTTCATTAGGTTTTTGTTTAATCAAAATACAGTACAGGATTAACAATAAGTGCTTTTACTCACGAACTGAGCTATCCATGTGGACGAATTTATTATGCAGTGTATATTATAATGTCTACAGCACATTAGCGTACAATATAGAGAATGAAGTTAAATTGAAAAATAATCATAACATGGATATTTAAACACATTTTTGAAAATGGTGGCCGTTCATTTCGATACAGGCTTCAGTTCTAATGTGCATATTATCGCACTATAGACTATTATACCTAATTCCAATTACCAGTTTCGTCTTTCGTACTAGAAACTCATGTTGAAATAATTCTGTACCTACTCTATAAAAGAGTACTTTACGTACTGTAAATTCGATCTTCATTTCTGCCCGATCCGAAAAGATAAAATTACTCAGACATGCTATCTACTGTCCGTCCAAGTGGTTATGTCGTAGGGTCGTAGAAAGGGAAGAAATCACGTGACAGTTAATTATTTAACGAGGCCCTTTTATTTAAGTTATTTTAAACAGTTGTATAATATTACGTAGATGTTCAATTCCTAACAGAAATTAATGTTCTCAGAAAGGAGCTAAGACAGCCCAGCCACTAGCTGGCGAATAAAAGCTGGTTGGGGGAAACCGAGATACGACGTAGGCCAATGGACGACAGTACCTGTGCGAAAATGATTCAATATTGAAAGTTCTTTCGTCACTGGAAAACGCGAACATATTTTTGGAACGTACTGTTTACTATGACCGTAAGGCTACTGTGACTGTATATGCGGCCTTGGATCTGTGTGGAGGACGGCTGAACTTCATTAGTAGAAGGGGTGGGAGTGAAGTACATTGAAAAACTCAGGTGCAATAAAAATTGAAGTAAAAATAAAATGATGTCCCTGTACAAGGGAGTATATGTCTAGCCCGCACACAATTTGGAGAAATAGCACATACGTAATGTAAAAAAAGTAATTTAGGACTTTAAGCTTATAGCTACTTGGGTAAAGTAATGAATCAGATTTATTTAATAAATGACAGAATGAATGCCGGACACTTCCAAATCAACACAGCCCTGAATGACATAACAAACAACATCAAATGGCCGAAATGTCAAGGACGGGCGTTGGATGACTAAATGAATGAATGAATGAATTAATTAATTAATTAATGATTAAATAAATAAATAAAAATGAATAAATAAATAAAGGAAGAAAGGAGGGAGGAAAGAAAGAAAGAAAGAAAGAATGAAAGAAAAATTCTTCCTTATAGCCTATGCCTATGTATAATGATAGGTCCAATAGCACTAGTTTGTATGAATTTAACATATTTTTATCTCTTTTAGTTTGATTTCAGCTGAATAAACTGGTCATATTATGTATAACGACTGTTTTATACGTATGTTGGAATAAAGACTGGCAAGATCGAATAGGATGTGGAACAGAATACGTATAATTATTGTGCTGTGCTAGTTAATTACGATAAAGACAGGGAACTCGGGAGCGCGGCAAGAAAACCTGTATGAACGCTGTTCTCGTCCACTAAAGAGTCCACAAAATTGAACCTCTATGAAAATAACAACATTTTTGGCTATTCCAGGTGTTGGGTTTAGGACTGGGCAAGAAGGTCTGTGGCTGCGGTCTGTCGTCTGGAGGACTGGATGTCTGTGGCTGCCAAAATGTTGTGGTACGTATGTCAACCCTCAGAATCTCCCTCTGTTATTAGCAAAGCTCGGAAGTTGGGGACTTGCGTCTTTGAACGTGGCTAAGCGACCGGACTTCAATGTCAACAAACTCCCGCTTCCAGCACGGAGGTACTGTCAGGTCTCCTATAAAAGTGGTTCCTGGCTGGAACAACATAATGATAATATTATGATAGGTTGAAACATCTAATTTTATAGCATATATATAAATAAACATGCAAAATACATCAAATTTACAGTTCTGCTCTGTACATTTCATTACAGTGTATGACTACATGCATTCGAAGATTTTCGAACCCATAAATTCTTCGTCTGTTAGTTAAACATGATTTGAAACGAAGGAAACTTATTTCCACGTCACATGAAGTGACGGGAGTAAACTTTAATTTTTTTATTTTATTTATTTTAACTAGCTACCTAGTGAGTACAAATTGCATTTATAAAATAAAAATGTTTCTAGCCACTACCGTAAGAGTCAGGCTCGTGTACGGTGTGGTCTTAGTGAATAATATAACATAAAATTTACAAGGACAGTTTACTAAATACAATAATTAACTTAATTCAAACTAATAAGTACAACACAAGAGCAAGAATAAAGAAGAAAGGGAAAACGAGAGAAAAATACACATTTAATATAAATTGACAATCCGACAGAAGCCAGTGATATTCAATAAAAACATGAATATAGTCGATAGAAATAAAAAGTAAAAAAAGTACATTTGTTACTATTATATATCATGGATAATTTTACAAAATTCTTTTTTAAAAGTTTCAATTTTAAAAAATTTCAAATTTGGAAAATGGTTTGAAATTTTATTGTAAAGTCTTGGGCCTAAATAAAATACTGAATATTTCACTGTCACTGTTTCCTGTTCGATTTTCAGCAGATCTCGTATCTGAGAAAGATAAGTATATCCTAAATTTTTCTCGCAAATAGTTTTCAATTAGTGTATCACTACTAGGGAAGGTCCCTCTACGACTTGATCCATGGCTATGGACAAATTCTCCATCAATTTAAAGGATTGCAATGTCTTTCAATGAATGCCCGTTTCCAGCTCTAGTTTATGTGTGGTACAACTTACAAGATATAAACTCTGCATTAGAAGAAAATAATGTATCTCCTCAGAATTCCTCCATGAAATTCTGTACCTAAAATTTAAGAAATGTATTTTCAAACTTCCATAACACCCATTCGAATAACACGTATTTTCTAATTCCTCAAACAGACCGTTTACCTGTAATTGTCTTAATGTCATTGGCTTCGACGTGACACAGTTTATTCGTTCGTCTTCTTGCCATTCGATGTGACCACTTTCTTAGTACAAACGACTGTCCCTGAGCACTAGCAGCGTGAGCTTTGTGTTCGTTATGCCTGTAACCTTACTCAAGCACACGACACACAAGTCCCCAAGATCCGAGCTTTGGTTATTAGCCCTAAAAGCTTGGTTTCCAGTATTATTGTACAATTTATTAGAGTAAATATATTTATTTAGTTTATTTTTTCTGTACATTATTGTTAATGTGTAGATCGGTGTTACATAATTGCCCACGATTATTTTTAAAATAATTTTATTTTATTCTAAAATTTATATAATAATGTCATAAAAATGTCAGTTCTGTGACGTTTCAGAACTGACAGTCACAGAACTGACAGAAACCGATTTTCAATTTGTTATCCCTTAAATCTCATATTGATTACTTGGAATTTAATATGTAACATAATGTTTAATAGACTGACAATACAAAATATACTGATTTAATACAATGTTACAAAATGTGCTAATATTAAATTCATAATATTAAATACAAATATTTACACACAGAATACTTAATAAATTTTACAGAAGAAAGAGTTCGAGGCTAGATTCAGGAAAAATACCTAAAACGCTCATTGTATTTCCCAATTGAATAGCAATACTTAAGCTTTGACGCAAATAAGTAGTGGAACGGCGATCACCAGTAATGGAGATCAAAATTTGGCCGATTTGAGATACCAAAACTTTAGCGTCATGACTCCAAGGACCGAAGGTCTCTACAGCAAAGGGGATAAAGATATAATTGTCTAAAAGATGAGCATATTTATTGACTTTTTTCTTCACGGCTAATTCAGCAGCAGATGCTGCGCGTCTGGAGGCAAGTGAGATGGAGCTGTCAACGTAAGTGGAGTACCAAATTAAAGACTTTCCTCTATACCATGGAATTAAGGAGTAAATGAGATGACTGAGGATATATTACATACTTTGACTCAAATTTGAAACATTTTTATTTACGAGACAAACGGCTTTAATAAATTAATAAAATTTATTTAGATAAGCGAAGACAATGAATGTATAGGCCTACATGTAATTAATGACACTGTTACAAAAATCGTGAATGTACTGTATGTAGTTTAGTTTCGATTGCTCACAATAAAATATAGAAGTAAATCGGGTAAAAGAAAATGCGTATTAATAATCGAGAGAAGTTGACGTTGCATATCTTCATTCTTAAGAGACCTTCCTCCCGAAAGAAAAATTGTAATGAAGAAATTGGACCTACCCAATGACAATGATGGTTCTCAGTGGACGGGTAGGAAAATAAAAATAACATTAAGAGAACGAGCTTTTAGTAGGTCTACATGGAAAGCGCATACATTAAGAGGCAGAGGCGTTAAGGGTTTTTGCAGATTACCCTGAAGCAAAATTTTGTGTTAATAACAGGAAATGCTTATCAATTTCGGAATGGACCAACGCTCTGATAATGTCCTCTAACATTGTTGCGGTTCGGGCAGATTCTGGTCGATGTTTTAACACAATCTGCTGCCATAATACTGACTGTTGCGAGAATGAAACCCTTGGCCAAGTGTTGGGCTTCTGCCGTAAAGAACAACTAAGGGTAAATACTCGTCATCATAAAATAAGACTAATGCTAACTTCTGCTTTGCTAGATCAAAAATGGCATATCTACGAAGAAGTACAATGCACCTCTTGAACAGGATCCATACGAAGAGTTGATATAGTCATTCATACTGAGAAATAGCAAAGTTTTAGTTATCGATCCTACAATTCGTTTCAAAACAACATTTGAGCAGGCAAAGGAATTTGACTTTGAAAATGAAAGTACGAGTATTTATGAACCACATATTCCTGACTTGAGCGTCCGTTACGGTGTACATTGTTCCTCCTAAAAACTGGTCAGTCGTGGGACTACTTGTTGGTAGTAGGGGTAGTATATCCAAATTTACATGGGGCATATTAAAAACTTTTGATATTAAACACCAAACTGTGGAAACAATTATCATAGGCATCACCAAAGATTCCTTGAGCAATTTTAATAAACACTTTTATTTTCAATCGGAATATTTTTATTTCATACACATTTTATTTGTTGTATATATGTAGGGTAAAGTTTGGTAATACTGTGATAGTTCTTTTTGAGAATTTATTACAATTTTACTGAGCGAGAGAAGGGCCGGTTTTACGTACAGCTTGTCCACGAACATTCCCTTAATACGTTGACGCAAAAAAAACCCTATCTTCCTCTCGCTCAGTAAAATTGCAATACATTCTCAAACAGAACTATCACAGTATTACTCGTATCAGAATATTATCAACCTTTACCCTACATAATATATTTCATTATTATAATAATACAGTGTATGTGGTTAATGTTTTATGGACATGATTCAAAACGTTAAGTTTCAATAGAAGTTTTTTTTTTTTTTTTTTCAAAATGTATATATCATTTACTATCTTGAAACTCTGATATTCTTTCGTGTACACCGAGCAGTGTCGAAGTTAGATATCTTTCCCCTGAGGGGAGATTGTACTACATAGGAAGAGAAGGTGGAATCGACAGTAAGGGAAACAGTGATTCAGATCTTACCTAACAGCAGGGACTACCACATCGCTTTTGATTTAGGACTTCGCGTCCAACCATTTTGTTCATTGACTTACTATTAACAGTAGTAGATGAAGGTAACACAGATGACATCGTTTCACATATTTTAAAGTCAATTGAGATTTTTTTTTAATAAATGCAGTAGATAAACTTTCCACTAACTCCTCAATACATGTTTATTTTTAAGAAAGGTAGACAGTATCTGTTGTTTTTCCACCTTACACTTAAATATTTGTATTGCGGACACTGTATAGGCATATGCTGTAATTATTTTAGCAAACTATTTGCTAAACAAAACTAACACTGAAAACTACGCAAATAAACACATAGCACATCAGATTTCATAACTGTAGACAAGACTGAATTGTAACTCTAGACAAGACAGAAAATTCAGACTGTTTAAATTTCAACCAATCATGATCGGTCAGCAGACTCAGCTATGCGAATTGTGTAACTAACCAGCCTAGCTTTCCTAAATCCCCTACATTGGGGGGGGGGAACTTCAAGAAAAAACGGCCTGAAAAACTACATAAAGAATTTATTTCAGTTACTGAACTCATATTAAATTTAAATATAATGTTGCGTAAATTACATTTTTTAATTAAATAAAGACTGAAATTTCTGGGAGAGTGGGAGACATCCTGTTATCCAGGTGGGACATCGACCCCTTCGAACTACGCCATGAATTCATCACTGACACCCAGTATTTAAGTAATGGAAATCGCAATGTTAAGATAGGAGTGAGTTTTGTGAAAATCATTTTAGAAGTGTACAACCATTTTGGACTACATATAGATACACATATTCTCATTCTGTCGACCATTTTACAATATTTATTTCCCTTTTGTCATCTTCAGAGTTGCCCAGCAATATCACAGACATCAGAATGTGACCGATACTGAGAAGCAAGACAACTCTGGGTCAATTATGCATATCTATGCACCTACCACTAGATTAAATGAATTAATTTCCTTTTCGTAAATCACACATAAAATTAAATTAACCTCTTCCCTTACTATATATTTTACCAGTTTTGTGAAAAAAAGTGTCATATTTTTTTATTTTCGTAAAGAGGTCATTTAATATTGCAGAATCACTGTACATCACTAATTTTCTTACATACCTAAAAAATCACTATGAAATAGACATACATTCATACATGAATTATTATCCAGAGTTATCTCGTGCACCTTGATTCCAACTCTGGTAGTTGTCCCACTTTGATTTTCTCCGGAACTATTTACCAACTTATGTTTTTCTTATGGATTAATTTATGAGGTACAATACCAGTGCTGTTATCAAGGCGTTAAATGTTGCTTGTCGTGTGATATACTCGAAAGCAGGGTATTACGCACAGTGGCACATTGCATTCCGGACAGTAGTATCTGCTCTCCTATATGAGAGCGTTTTGGGAAGAATGGTGTAGCAGTCATTGAATATTTGTACCAGTACATCTGTTCTTTAGGTTTGTGAATAATGTTCTGCAGTATCACTGTGCCCAAAAATACACGTATTTCAGAGTCTGTAGTAGGCTGCCACGAATTATTTTCAGCAATCTGTGAACACTTATTAGCATGCCGAATCGTCTCCTCGAATATAATGTTGATGAGGTCATTATTAAAGAATAATTAAAAAAATTGAGAATCATCGTTATCAGAAACAATGTTAAAATTTCAGGGAATGGGGACATCGGAGGTGCAGAAGAAATGGTGCCAAATGTCTTCTATTCAAACCACTGTCGAAAAGACGCGACATCAACTGATCTGGATTTGTTTGTTGGTCTACAACTTCGTCTTCTGATACCGATGTTTCATTTCCTAAGATTCTACAGGAATATATTCCTGATCAAAAGTTTCGGAATCACAAACTTGATCCATCTTTACACAAAAGAGCATAAAAAACACTAAACACAAACAGAAACCGCCAAAACTAACTAGCATCTACTCACTACTGTGTGTGAATGCTATATGAGCATAGAATTCCACTCGCAAAGAAGAATTACAAAAAACACCACCAGATATAGCAATATCACTAACTCCTGTAGCCATCTAGTGAGGGAAAGGTTAATGAAAGAATGGAAACGTATATACTCGGGATATAATCCTTAGCAGCGAAAATGGGACTCAAACGAGTTAACTCGAGTTAATAAATTTTGACACAAGTTGGCAACCTGAGTTAACTCGGGTTAATCAGGGAAGTGGTTAATAACTTATATTATTTACAGACATCAGAATGTGGCCGATGCTGACACGCAAGACAACTCATGGGCCAATGATACATATCAATGCACCTACCACTAGATTAAAGGAATAAATTTCCTTTCCGTAAATCACACATAAAATTAAAAGAATAATTTATATTATTTACAGGTGCGACCGCCGAAAACTCACAAGCTTCTCTTACCAAGTACGAGTGAAGTGGTAAACAGCATCATCAATGGCATCCAGAAACTGAGTGCGACGACGACGACGACCACGCAAGGAACCGAGAGCAGCAGTGTAAGTTGTTGTAGGGATGCAGCTGATCTGTTTATCAGGTGATTCAATATATGCCTAATAAACACATTAAGTATTAAACTGTAGCATATCAAGGGCAATTTTATTTCCGTCCTGTACTTCCTTCCAAACATCGTCATCATTACTATATGCCAGCCTGGCTCCGATTACCGACGGCAGGAGTCTGAACTACTGAGCTCATTGCATGTTTCCTATTTGTAGCGATAGCAGCGACCTCATCTCCAATCGATAATGAGAAGTTGGTGGGTCTATACTACTACCATCACTCTTACAACCAACATTACCAACAAAAATATATTACATCACCACCAATACCACTGTTATTATTAACATGACCACCGATTACAGATTAATCATCATCAATTCAGAGAACACTACATCATCGCTACTATCACCACACAAATGACAACCAATAACGTACCGGTATTCATAAACACAACCATCACTATTACCAGCAACATGACCACCAAAACATACACATCACCACCACCGCTAGTACCATTGACATGACCACCAATAACAGATTCATTACTATACGGATTTTTATGCTCTAAAAATGAGAGTTTAGGTGCTTAAATTAGGCTCAATAGTACTAAATAGTCTGTAAAATATACCTAAAATCACAATTCATCATAAATTATCTTACTTAGAATTAATAAATATTTCTTATAAACGCTAGTTGAATATTATATATATATATATATATATATATATATATATATATATATATATATATATATATGATGTTAAAAATAACGTTTACAACGTTTCAGGGATAATAGAGGACCAATTGTCGTTTTAGAGGTGGTGTTCAAACTGCCGTCCATTGAAGGCATTGCACAACTGGTATCTTCGTACTATATAGTGACTGCAACGCTCAAAAAGGCTAGCATTGTCTCTAATAACATGTGCGGCTTCAACAACTCGAGCAACTAAGTCTTCTGCCGTATCGATCGGTGTCTCATACACAAAACGTTTCACGTCTCCCCACAAAAAGAAATCCGGTGGGGTTAGATACGGTGATCGAGGTGGCCACGGTACCGGCCCACACTTGCCAATCCAACGATCGGGGAATGTAGCATTTAGGTGGTTCCTGATACGACGATTAAAGTGTGGAGGGGCACCGTCATACTGAAACCATATTCGTACTCTGATGTTCAAGGAATATTTTCTAAAAGTTCTCGTAGGACGTCGCGTAGGAAAACAAAACAATTACCATCACGGAGACTGTTAGGCAACAGATAAGGCCCTACAAGATGGTCGTGCACAAACAGAACTAACCAGTGTGTGTTGTGACGAAAGTCAAGTCATCTATCCTTCAGGCCATCTAGCGGCAAAACGGCGCATCTGCTAAACTTTTGTCACTTAAAACAGACGTTCGTTTTTACCTCCTCTATCATCCCTGAATCGTTGTAAACGTTATTTTAACACCCTGTATAAATTAAAAATATTGTTCTTTATAAATTACCTTAAACAGTATAGAGTTAGGCCTATACTAAAATGGAATAGAAATGCACAGTTATGATGAAAACTTAAAGCATTGTTTATTCCTCAATTTTACATTAAGTTTCATTCATTTTAACCGCATGTACTTTTCATAATTTACACTCGTAATATACAACCAGTAAACTTTTCCAAAACTTCGAGAGACAATTTACACTGTTTGTCTATTAGCACAAGTTTGTAAGCAGTAAATGAACGTTCAATTTCTACTGATGTTGCGGGATAATACTTCAGTTTTGAAAATGTTTGAATCGGAAAGTCATTTTGTTACACTTCTCCGAAAAAAAAAAAAAAAAAACTTTTATTACTGCATTGAGATGGAAAAGCTCAGGGTTCTAATTGAGAACATAATCTTCATACATTATGGCGCAACGCACCACAAATACATCCCTGTAAAACAAATTAATTACAAGGATCTTTGGTAATCGTGCCATCAGTAGGCATTTTCCAAAGATTTGGCCTCTACGATCTCCAGATCTCAATCCGGCCGAATTTTGATTGCGGGCTTACATTAAACAACGAGTTTTTGAGGCACACTCAATAACCGTACAGCAACTGAAAGATACTATCTCGAAAGAAACTCTGAAAATTCCAAGACATTACCTGCGAAATATTATGCAGTGACCTAGTGTCACAGAAAGAATGGTGCATACTGAAAAAGATAATGGTGGACATAGCTATCTCCAGTTCTTATAAAATCCAAATTTCATTGTTTGCCCAACACAATGATGGTTATTGTTTCTTCTGCCTCAAATATGATAATATACTGTCACAGTGGCTCAGTGCTCGCGCACTAGGCTTATGTGTTAGGGAGTCCGGTTTCAAATCCCGGTTGAACCACCCTAAATTTATAACTTATGTTGGGCAAACCCGTGGTCAAGGCAACACAGGGGTTTTTCCGGGTACTCCGGTTTTCCTGTGACATCCAATAATTTTCCATTATCATCATCACCATCAAAATCATCATTATTCATTACTAGTATGATGTGGATCAACGCCTTTGGTATACTCTGGATTACAGGGTTGTTTCCGATCTCTGATAACGAATTTGAATGGCGTCATATGCGTCAGGAATCACATCTACAGGTGAATTGCGGCAAGAGGTGACAGACCAGTAGTGAGTGATTTCATAATCAGAGTGCACGGTGTATCACAGTAGCAATGCCCAAAAAAATCGAACCTTTTTGGGAGGGGTACATAACAACCCTTTCCGATGCCAAGTACAGTTACGTGAAAATCATAGGAGCTTGAAAAAAACGTGGTTTCGTTATTTCCAAGAAAGGCATCTTGTGTGTACCTAATAAGACTGGCAAAGCTCGGATGGGATTAATTCCAGAGTGGAAAAAGCGAGCAAATCCACCCCCGTCACAAGTCGCCGCACCCCACGAGATGATACAAATTAATTCCATTTGAGCATTACCAATCTTAATAAGTACGCAGAAGATGCCTTTCTTGTAAATAACGATACCTCGTTTATTGCAGGATTCTTTTATTTTCACTTAACTGTACTTGGCATCGGAAAGGGTCGTAATGTACCCCTCCCAAAAAGGCTCGATTTTCTTGGAAACTTCTGCTGTGAGTCGCCGTGCACTCTGACTATGAGATCACTCACTACTGTCTGTCACCTAGCGCCACAGTTCAGCTGTCGTGTGACTCCTGACGTACATGATGTCATTCAAATTCGTTATCAGAGATCGGAAACAACCCTGTATTTCTGACGAACTAAATTATCTTCCTTTTGTCGGCAGTAGTCAGATCTATGAGCCATGCTCGAATTGCCAGGGCGAATAACGGCAAATTAAGACCCTCGCATTGGACAAAAAATACTGCATGTATACATATAATTATAAATTTATTTATGTCTGAGGAAAAATATCAAGAAATGTCGACTTAATTCGAAAACAGCTGTAATGAATCAGATTTTTTTTTCTGAACAAAAATATTTGTTATCAAATCGCCAGAATTGATTGCCTTGTAATTCTTATTCTCCTATTTCTTCTTCTTCTTTAGCATAATCATCATGTCATCAATATCACCTTCTTGATGGTTGTCACCATCATATTCTTCTTCTTCTTCTTTTCTTCTTCAAGGACTGGACTTTTATTTCATTTCGTCCTCATTTCGTTACGATTTTGAACTTACATTAGACATTTACAAGCAACGTAACTTCGTGATCTTAGTGTCAGTATGGAACAAGATCACTTTTGAGTTACAGGAATTAGAATGGTTTATATAATTTAAATATTTATTACCTTTTCAGGAACTACCGACCTCTGTTGTGAATTCTATTCCTTTATCCTGCCAGAACCAAGAAATATCGAATAGCGCTGAGGATGTAGAAATTCCATATCCTTACTACTCACAGACCCAGCAAGCTTCCACATACTCCGAGTCTTACGAAAACGACGAGGAAGAAGATAGTTACTTCTACTCCAACTACAAGGTCCCTGCTGTCCCTGCAGATGCTGTGTCCCTGGCACTCGCATACGAGCTCGCCAAGCGTTCAGGAACAGCTATAAAGGAGGAAGGTTTAAATTTTGGACCTCGGACAATTCCTAGAGAAGAAGCCATTGTTAAAGTAACCAAGGAAATTCCTGAAGACCGTCTTTATAGCATCAACAAACAAATCTTCGAGCTCAAATACCCATCGGCAACGCGAGTGGTTTCACCACAAGAAGAAGCCGAAGAAGCTCTTCTTGCGGCCCAGGAGGAGGAATACGAGATGCAGATAAACGCCGGTGGCGCAACCAATTACTTGAGCTACGCAGACTTGGGCTACGTCCCAGAAACACGACAGAAGACACAAAATTTTGTTGTAGGGACCGGCAACGCATATTCTAATGAAGTCATTTCCAGCGCGGTATCGCAATCTAACAGGCCTGCTTGTTCAACAGGAGGCAGTTCATTGTACAGCACGCAGACGGTGGAGGAAGACTACACGGATGAAGAGATGGTAACGAGCAGTGAAGAAACAGAAGAGAAAATCTACCCTGTGTTCAGACTGAAGAAACCGAGCTACGGGTTCCTCAGAAAAGTCATTCCCACCAAGAACTGTGACATATGCTGAATACCATGTATGAAGACATGAAATAGACGTTCAGGAATGTTACATAATCCATTACTGTTGGAAATTGC
This sequence comes from Periplaneta americana, assembly GCF_040183065.1. Lineage (NCBI taxonomy): Eukaryota > Metazoa > Arthropoda > Insecta > Blattodea > Blattidae > Periplaneta > Periplaneta americana. The sequence goes on from NC_091129.1 coordinate 44,979,827, forward strand.
ATCAAGAGTTAAGATAGAAGATCTGGTCCTTCTTTATAAAAAATAAAGTTACAATTTAATCATTCAATTGCGTTGTGGAACATAAATATTACGTTTTCCTTTCTGCTATTAGTCACGATATAAGGATATACAGCGGTCTTTGTTCCATTACGAGTGCTTTATTAAGATATTTGTTCGTGTAATATTTTTTTGAGTGTCAAATAAGTTTAAGAAATTAGGCTGATATGCTTAGTCCTATTCTAAAACAATCTCTGTGCAAAATGAAGCAATTTATATTGACTTAATAGTAGTGAGTAATAATGATGTTTAACTTTTTTATTATTCATTTGCACAGAAAATATTTTGTTATGTCTTTTGTTTTATAACCCTTGTTGCATACTCATAATTATAACTGATAAGAAGCTAGTGTTGCTATACCCATGGTTTTATAATTTTCCTATGAAATAACATCCAGCCTACTAATGAAAGTACTGCATATGTTTTGAAACTCTGTATTTGAAAGCCAAGTCACCGTCTTAGTAAAATACAACATCAGAAGTCATATTTAAAATATTTTGTTTCTTATAGGATGGAGTTACTTTTGATGGGTTTCCTTTCAAGTACATTATTCGTGTCAATATATTTGTAGATATTATTAATTATGCAACTCATAAGTGGCTGATAATAACCTCGTTTCACAGGATAATTATATTTGGTGCTCGTCTCCAGAAAAATGTCTATAAATAGTTTTATAATGACATGAATTTCTTGGTTAAAATTATTTTTCCATTCTCTAGGACTCTTTTCTATGTAAATGTGAAGTGTTGTTATTGGAGAGATGGATTGTATAAAATTATATATAACCAAATTTGACGGAATTTGGAAGGAACTTCAAAATATGTTTTACTTAAAGAAAAGTAGTACTAGCAAGAAAAGAAAATAAGAAAAAGAAAAATATTCTCTTCAAAACTCGGAGACAATGAGATGTTGACTGCCTAAGTCAAAGATAACGAATTGAAGTCATGGCAACAAGTTCCTTCAAATATCTATGTCATTCTGATAATAATTATTATATTGTTTGTTAGAAAGGACATAACATTATGAAAGCAATTTCTACCTTAAAAGTTCATGTCAAATGAAAGTGTCTCAAATGTCGAAAAAGTTTGAGATAATTTTCAAACCCTGCATATAAAGGTTTTGTTCTTATTGATTGTTACTTTGTTTTGTTCTCTGTTATTACTGGGTTTGTAAAATTTGTTAACACTTTAATAAATATAATTTACTACAATAGCATATTGTTGTTCTTTTCTTACTGTTTACTGAAACGTAAATTGAAATTTACAGATTTTCCAAAATAAGTACGAATAGTAGAAGGTTGTCATGTTACTTTGTGTTAAGTTACTTTACGACTCTAAATTCCATATGTCATCATCCGGAGTTATTTTGTACAGTGATTTCTGTACAGCTAAATTCGCGCTCTCACAAAATAAAATATTAGTTTTAAAATTGTAGGGTTCATGTAATTTTAAGGCAAGATGAATAATAATTTTTAACTTACCTGACGGCCTTATCTCTACCAGGTTAAATAAATAAATACTAATACTAATTAAATAATATTTATTTATTATTTTCCTCACTGGAACAATATTACGCCTGTGTGGGGTAACAACACAGAAGCACAAATTTACCCATCTCGCTGGTATTCGAGATCAGCATATCCCAATTCCCAAATTCTTGTTCTTCTTACTACTTGTTCACAGAGCCGTAGCGAATAGCAGTTCGATATTTTCAGAGTCTAAGATGCTTATTTTCACGTATACTTGTATAATAATATGTTCTGGATATTGTCTGTTACGTAATTGAAAGAGAAATGTAATGGGAAAAGCTACTCGAAATCTACATTCCAGAAAATAAAACGAACAACATAAAGGCTGCGTTAGAAGCCAAAAATATTACACCAAATTTTAAGTACTCCCGACAGGTCTCTTGACGGTACCGGGTGCAGAAACTTTAGCACACGTCTTAGGATTCTGTGAACAGAAATTGCTATTGAGGAATTCTAAATATCATATATACGATCCAAAATTGCTGAAATAAGTGCTGTATAGTACAACGAGAATTGTGGATAGTTTAGTGCACAATGCTGACACGAAACAGGGCATCATTTTGGACCCAACGATACGTTTCGAATAGCATGACATCAATCGGCTGAGGTTCACCGTGAGAAGATGCTCTATGAACCTACAGTTAACAATTTCAAAGTGAAATATTCCTTAACCACATTAAGGTAGCCTATTCCGTTTGCTCGTAAGTGCTGGAGGGATTATCGTATCTTTTCTTTTCTAAGAATTTCGACAGAAATTTTCTCTGCCTACATCTCTAAGGGATGAAATTGTGGTAACTGTGTTAAAAGAGTCCTGTCACATCTTAATTAGGTCTAAATACATGGTGCCTCATTAATACACGTGTAATTTTTTCATATCCTTATGTTTGTTTCTTGTTTTATTCATTACTTATGTACTAATAAATAGATAGATAGGTAGGTAGGTAGGTAGGTAGGTAGGTAGGTAGATAGATAGATAGATAGATAGATAGATAGATAGATAGATAGATAGATAGATAGATAGATAGATAGATAGATAGATAGATAGATAGATAGATAGATAGATAGATAGATAGATAGATAGATAGATAGATAGACAGACAGACAGACAGACAGACAGACAGACAGATAGATAGATGTAGATAAATAAATAAATAAATAAACAACTGAGTGGGTGGGTGGGTGGGTGGGTAGGTAGATAGATGGATGGATGGATGGATGGACGGACGGACGGATGGACGGACAGACAGGCAGTTAAATAAGTATATATATTATAGAGTGAACAATCAGTGTGGATTATCGTTAATAACTTCTTAAATTTTAATTCTACAAAAAAGTTTTATACAAGGACATGCAGCACGTATGGGCGAATCCAGAAATGCATATAGAGTGTTAGTTGGGAGGGCGGAGGGAATAAGACCTTTGGGGAGGTCGAGAAGTAGATGGGAGGATAATATTAAAATTGATTTGAGGGAGGTGAGATATGATGGTAGGGACTGGATTAATCTTGCTCAGGATAGGGACCGATGGCGGGCTTATGTGAGGGCGGCAATGAACCTCCGGGTTCCTTAAAAACCGTAAGTAAGTAACTATAACAATTTTATTGGGCCACCTGTGCTTATCTTCTTAAATAGTTTTTTATAACATTAACGTTTTCGATACTACTTATGTATCATCATCAGATGTTAGTGCATTGTGTTGACAATATGTAATGAAAACCTAGCCACATGGTGTTTTATGAATTTAGTATTTGGTTTCATATTACTTATCGTAATGTCTAAGCCTTGTTAGAGTTAACATAGTGGTAGTCCGTTGTGATTTCTTAGCCTAGGTCAGTGTTTCTAGTTCACAATAAAATACAATGCGATGTAAAATACAATAAGATACAGTTGAAACAATTTAAAAACACTATATAAAATATAACATATAAAGTTCTATGTGAGCTTGTTGGAATGGCTGTGTTGGTCAATCGTTTATGCCGTTAAATAGGGCGGTTTCTGCTGGTCCTGATTCAAAAATCATTGTCTGGAAAACGGAGCACTTTTTGAGGTCGCTGAATTTCTGTAGTTGTCTATGCTGTGTGTTTCTTTCAGGTTATATTACCTTAATATATTTCAGCAACAACCAGTTCTGATGATGGCCAATAGCAGGCTGACACATGTTAACAAGGTAATATAAAATGTAACACAAGAAAGACAAATAATACGTTTTCCAAAATTTAGTTGTTCTTGACTTACCACATTTGTGAAGAAGCTTCCATGGACGTTCACTTATATCTTCAATTTGCTTTCCTTCTAATGTTATTTCTAGTAATTTGTCTGTGTAATTTTCCATCATTTTCATAATCATGTTCTATGATCACTTCGTCGTTTGAATCAGTTTATATAAAGCACTAACAGGTTTTCAACACACACGTCCACCTCCTAACACATCCTTCAATGTTTTTGAAAGCTAAATTTGTAGTTCCTCAACACAATTTTTTGCCCCTTTCACTTAGCCTAGGATTTTTTCCACGTCTACCCGTCTACACTCGAATGCACTGATGTAACGAATGAAATGTCACACCCCCTTTAACTCATTCAGTATTAGCAACACAAATGTAGGTCTACTAAATGACCGAATCGATTGGTGTTTTTATTATCGATTTATGTTTATATTCCTGTGCATATGTATTTATGTGTACAGCTAATCCGATCATACCATGCACAATCGGTCAACTCTACGTGACGCTCTTGGAAATGATTTTAATTCGCAAATGCAGTTCTAAGATTTTTATCGAATACAGAACTTGACAGGGTAATTTAGTTTTAATTGACCCTTTCTGATTATACTCAGGACCCTTTACATCTTTGTTTTATATTTGTCTTTTTCATTTCTGACATTTCGGATCTTTTACATCCAAACGTTTTAAAAATTTTATTGTTTTGAAATGTGCTATATATTTTGTCTGTGGTGGCCTTCGTTTTTATTATTTTTATGGCTCGTATTGATTGCTAGCAAGTGTCTGGGAACTGCTCAATTTTATGAATTTTTATAAAATCACCTTGTTGATACTGCATTTGTGTACTTCGTTTTTACCGTGACAACATCTTTTTAGTTAGTGTTCTGCTTGTGTGTCATTGTTTGTGTTTTTGTGTTATGAAGAATTTTAGATAAGGGCAAAAATAGCCATAGTAGCTCACGCCCTTTTTAAAACCCCACTATCAATCTACCATGCACAAAAGAGTGTCGGATTAGCGAGAATGCCGGATTATTGAGAGTGCTTTAAAAGTAACTAAATTTAATGTTACAACCTGCGCCAGCCATTATACTTGCACTTCTAAATCGAAACTATAATGTTCAACACGTGGCCGGCGCGTATATCCTATATATCTAGTGCACTATAAGTAGGCCTAATTCAGTATAACACATGGCACCGGTGCAAACTTCCCAGTAGAAATGGTAGTAAGTACAGTAGAAGAAAGTGGGATAATTGAGAGGCCGGATTAGCGAAAGTCTAGTGTATAAAGAAAGTGCAATATTGTTGGAAGTAGTCGAGAACACTGTTAAGAACCAATATTTTCTACAGTTTTTTTTTAGTTAACTCTAAATGAAAACATTACGATGTTTTTAAATTCACTAACTGCTTACATGGAAACTAGTGTACTTAGAACATTCATGTCCGCAACGATATGTAACCATAAACAGATATACCATGACACCCATTCACACAGTCAGCCAGATGTTATGGAAGGGAATCGGAGTATTTAATTCCAAGAGCTCCTTTTTGGGGCGGAAGGAATCGGTATATTTACAATTACTGCTTCGGAGGGAATTGGGAAGAAAAATTAACCACGGGAGGGAGTCGGTACCCACCCGACCAACTCCCACCAGGATCGGTTTTTCAGCAACATGTGGCTCCATCCCATTGCTATGGAGCAGTGCGTGACCTCTTGGATGCAAATTTTCCCGTTAGGCTGATCGGAAGAGGAGGGCTATGGAGAAGATCAAAATTCATAAGCCACTTGAATATTTGAAAAGTTTCTTAATATAAATATATCGTCACCACCACCACCACCACCACCACCACCACCACCACCACCACGATAGTAATCATTATTATATAATATTTCAGATTAATATACCATATTTTATGACGCTACAATAAAAGCACGGAGTTCATTGACGTAAATATCGATTAGTATAAAATTAAAATATGATCATCTTTTTATTTTCCAATCTTTCTCGAAAGCGTTTTACACGTTAAGAAGTAAAACCTGCAAAATGTGTTAAATATCTTGAGTACTTGATCGCATAATTTCTTCTATAACAGAAGAACAACTTAGAGAAACTTTCTTCTACATAATTTATTCTATAGCCAGAAATTGGCAAGGATTAAATCTGATGACTCTGAAAGTCCAGTATTATTATGATCAGGGAAAGGATTTATATGTAAATACATATTTACTTATAAAGCTAATATAATTTATATTTTGCATTATCTTTATGTTTCACAATGTGTAGGGTTGAAAAATCCTACTTTTATTTTCCATATTTTTCCATATTTTAGAGTTTAGTACATATTTTCGTTAATTTCCATATATTTTCCATATTTCATATAAAACAGTCCATATTATATTAGGTTTAACAATAAAACAAAACAAAATTCCATTAACTTTTAAAAATACATTTCAACAATAGAGATTTAAACACATGTTCAGTAATCCCTTTAACATCAGAGTTATTTGAAAATTAGCAGTCCTATCAACAATGGGAAAGTAAGTTACAAAACTGTATTAATTTAATTTAAAATTTTTAACAGACTTCAGTTGTGCAGCTCAACAGTTAAATGCCAGTCAGAGTACACATAGGTTCAGTTTTGTAAATCATACTATAAAGACGGTAAATATGCCAAAAGTACGTCATTCAGTCAATTTAAAATCAAAACTAACAAGTTACATTTCAGAATTTAAAGAAGATGGTTTATCAACTGACAATAAAATATTATTTTGTAATTTGTGTCAGTGTGCAGTATCATCTACACAAAAGTTCCTGGTGCAACAACACATTACAACTAGTAAACATCAGGCCAACAAACAACTAAATTCCAAGCAGAGACAATTGTTTTTAACACAACCAACAACATCGAATGTAAGATCTGAGTTTAACATCGACCTGTGCCGTTCTCTCATCTCTGCTGATATTCCTCTCTACAAACTAAAGAATAAGGTCTTCAGGGAATTCCTTGAAAAATATACTCAACATACAATCCCGGATGAGTCAACACTTAGGAAGACGTATGCTCCATCCATCTACGATGAGACAATACAGAAGATAAGAGATGAAATTAAAGATAGTTCAATTTGGGTTTCCATTGATGAGACTCCCGACAAAGAAGGTAGACTTGTTGGTAATGTAGTTATCGGTTTGTTAAGTGAACAATATTCTGAACGAATTCTTTTACATTGTGATGTTCTAGAAAAGTGCAATAACAAAACTATAGTTAAACTGTTCAACGAAGCTATGGGTATCCTGTGGCCAAAGGGTATTATGTACGATAATGTGTTATTCTTTATTAGCGATGCTGCCCCTTATATGGTCAAAGCTGGACAAGCATTATCTGTTGTATATCCTAAATTGACTCATTTTACTTGTGTGGCGCATGCATTTCATCGTGTGGCAGAAGTGGTCAGAGACAATTTCCCTAAAGTAGATTTGTTGATTTCATCAGTGAAAAAAGTATTTCTCAAAGCTCCCAGTAGAGTTAACGTGTTGAAAGAAATGTACCCTGAAATTCCATTGCCACCAAAGCCAATTTTAACTAGATGGGGTACATGGCTAGAAGCAGTTGAATATTATGCCGAACATATAGACTCTATTAACAATGTTCTCCTTGCATTGGACTCTGAAGATGCAGTCTCAATTGATACTGCGAAAACAGTTACCTGTGACATAAGTGTGAAGAATGAACTAGCTCACATTCAGCATACATTTTCATGCATCATAAAAACGCTCAAAAGTCTCCAAAATAGGCACCTTTCACTATCTGAAAGTTTTGAAATTATAAATAGTACTGTGGAACAACTGAATCGTGGTAGAGGTAAAGTTGCAGATGCAGTAAGAGCTAAGGTGGACACTGTACTTTCAAAAAACCCTGGATATGAAGAACTACAAAAGGTTGTTGCTGTGATGAGTGGTGAATCAACAGTGAAGATTAACTTGGACTTATCCCCAGCAGACATTGTGAAATTGAATTATGTACCAGTTACTTCTTGTGACGTCGAACGCTCTTTTAGTCAGTATAAATCTATCCTCAGAGACAATAGAAGAAGATTCACTTTTCAGCACTTGAAAGAAATGTTTGTAACCTATTGTTATGGTAACAGACAATAAAAATTGTGTTTTGTTGAAACTACATTGGAAGATAAGGTACGTCCATTATATTTTTTGTTTAGTTTGATTAAAATGTACCAATATTTAACGTACATAGTCATTTTTTTATAATTTTAAGTCCATATTTAATTCCATATTTTGGTAAAAATCCATATTTAATTCCATATTTTGGTAAAAATAACTACATATATATTTACATATTTCATATATTTTTAGTCCATATAAATCCGTTCCCTGATTATGATGCTTTCCCCACAGGTTTATCCTCCACACGTAAGATGGCTGAACTTTTAGTTTACATATACATATACGGTACTCTTTTTGATAAATACAGACCTTTTGAAAAGTTCTTTCACATTTTAGTGCCCACTTAAAGAATAACTGCAACAAGTTCATGCTCAAACTTATGATAGTTATGAATGTTTTCAGTGATTCTTACCATGATTAGAGATGTATAAAATCATGCTAAGTAGCTATATTAGTGTAGATTTTTAATTCGCGATTAAATGTGACATTAAATACAAAATGCCAAATGTGTGTGTTTCTGCGAAATAAGAGAGCAAAAGTATATAAGGCCCTATATGGCACATTTTCGTGTTTTTTGAAAAAGAAATCAGAATCGACCTAATGGCCCCGTCACATGAAGGTTCTTACATTTTGGTCATTCCCCATTACAGTATGATTAGCACAGTTGTGTGACCTACCTCTTTGTTGTTATCTGTACCGTTTTCTCGAGATTTTAACTAATCTGTCTGGTGCTGTTAGTAGAATATTGATTCCCTACACAATACCTCTAGGTCCAGTGTTCACCTCACAAACAAGTTGTATTACGTGGTAGCAGATGATGTGATTGAGTAATAAGCTGGGTGGGTATTTTTATTAATATTCGAAATTTCACTGTACTTTTGTATGTTCCTTCATTTACTTATTATTCTCGATAATTTTTACTGTTATATCTAGAAAATGCACATGTTAACATAATGATGACATTGAATTTCTACCACCAAATTTTCCATAAAAAAACGTTCCATGCGAAAACGCTACAAAATGCTAAATTCTAGCATTAAAAGTGCTATAAAATGCTAAATTTTATTTCTAAACTTCTAAGTTTTTAATTTTAATTTGCGAAATCTACCATCTCTGTCTATAGGCTTACATCATGCTAAAAGACTTGATAGGAATTCTCTAGTGCAGTCTATGTTTACTCTTACGCCCACCAAATTTATTACACAGTTCACGTGTATTGTACTGTGCAGAAAGTATGTACCGGTATATTTTTTTTCCATTTTCTATAGCGGACGAAAATTATACATGAGGTGATTGAAAACTGTCACAAAGTTTTGTATCCACACGATGGAATTTTCAGTGTGTGAATGGGAATACTATTTAGAGTTCCAGAAACAAAAAATAGCCCGTACCTTGAAGCTCCATACAGAGCACGATTCACACTGAAATGATTTAACAACGGCTTTCAAACCAGCATTATTTGAATAATATTACAGCAAGGTATTTCGCAACTAATGCAAAAAGCACGAAATTAATCTGAAAAAAGATCAAATAAATGCCTAAGATTCATTATTAAACAAACACGATACATGCGGCACTCCATTATAATAAGTCAGCAAGCATTCGATAGCTCTGTGGTACGATGCTTGGTCGCAAACTACAATGTTCAGGATACTGTTGAGGAAAGAGTCTTTTAAATAACTCTTAAAGGGAACACAACACATATCGAATGTTAGATGACTGAGATTAGCTTATTTTAAATGGAATGGTGCAACGTTAATCTCTCGACAACAATTAGAAGTAGAGTTATTCGCAATTTAAGATTTCCCGCGTGACGTCAGTAAGCCACGCGCTGACCTTGCAGTCTGCTGAGTTACGTTACGTTATTTAACATGCCAGTTAAATGGCTTCACGTGTTTCCATGTTCATAACCATTGTTAACAACTTACTATCACAACTATGACAATAAATTAACTTCATTAATAAAATCAGTAGTGTAAACTTTACATGCAAATGTTATTTTGTTGTAATACAGTAATATGAAGTGTATTTTCGTAATGATGGATAATTTTTCTCTAATCGAAACCAATACTAATAAAATTCTATCACGAACTACTGGACCTGAGTCTGACCATAGCCCACACTGTACTGGAGCGGGCTATGGCCTGACTTAAATTATTGTAAAATGTATAAACAAGCCTATCTCTTATCAGTGTTGAATTGGAAACCGGGTGAACTTTTTGCGACTCATTTCCTCTGCAGGTGGTTTCGGTACTGGAGCAATGTTTCGTGGGATAGAGAAGTTCCAGATAACATTAATGCCGATGCAATTAACACATTGCCTCTTGGACGTCGACCTTGCATTGCCTGTGAATACCACTGTATATAAGACTGTCTTCACAAATAGATGTAATACACAACATTGCCTTTTTATTGTAACGACTCACTTTTATAACAGGTGATGCACAACGCGAACAAAATTTAAATAGTTTATATGAACAAGTCCATAAAATTAGAAACCACGTCACTTCAGTACAAGTTTCGTTGTTTGTCTTTGCTATCATTGTCTTCAAAGGTACTGTCACTAATCACTGAAATTTCCTCATTAACTATCACGTCACAAGTAGAAGTACAAGGTGTTTGAAGAAGCGTGGAAACAACCTTCTTCCTCTCTTTCGTCTCATATCGTAAATATCTTTTCTTCAACTTTCAATACACTCTTTTACAGATGATATTACTCCAGATTTAAGGGTAGGTCCTTTCCTTTTATCGGGCATTAATTTAAACTTTATAACCTCAGATTCATCGTAATCAGACGGTAAAAATGGTCAGAGCAAATAACTTTTTATTTTTATTTAGTAAGTTATTTTACGACGCTTTATCACAGGCATGCCAGAAATCAGACTCTAAGGGCTATACTACACGAACGTTAAAAATGTTGCGTTGACAGGCATTGGTAACTTATGAAAAATGTATAAACTACACGTTGCGTTAGGGACGCTGTGTTTGGTTTCAGAACTGCAATAGATGTTAGACAAGTTGCATATGTAGCTCTGCTATGTGTTCAATTTATAAGTCTGTCTCAAAAATGATGGTGAATTCATCCCGCAAACATTAAGAGACTTTCAACAGGAAAGTTTTATATAGTGAAACCTCTCATTTACGGACATCGAAGGTACGTAACAATCTGTCCGCATCTGGGAGGTGTCCTTTATTGGGAGGGAGGCTCCCCAATCTAACAGTAAATTTATAATATGCATTATTTATTCCTCCACGCTTTAAATGAAATGTATGACTGTAGTTTAATTCTAAATACAGTACACTACAGTAAATTCTTTGCAACTTTGAACTACAGTAGATAAGACCGAAAAAGGAAAATACAGTACTGTGCCATGCATTTTTATTCCAGGTCTACAGCTATGCAATACTGTAATTTACTGTTTTCAACTTATCCTTTCGTTCAGGTGCCATGTCTCTCGAAACAGGACTAATTGAAGTGAAAAGAATAATCCTACTAACCCTATCGCGTATCGAATACAATTTCACGATCGCGGACCTTATTGTCTTCTTTCATGTTAAGGAATTTCTGCACTAAATTTTCCTTTTTGTAACACATTAGGTCTTGAAATCCAAGTTCTGTCCGCAGTCAGGAGGTAAAGCAAGCTTTAGGACTGTGAAACAGCTTTCCGTGTTTGTATCTGAGAGTATCCGTAAACGAGAGTTAAATTTATCATTATTTCTAGATTATTTCAGTTGGGACATAAAAATCTGTCCGTATATGAGGAGTGTCCGTATCTTGGGGGTGTCCTTAAAGAGAGGTTTCACTGTACTGTATTTGAAAATCACCGACAGTATTCCGACAAGTATTTTCTCTATTACAGAATGTCAATAAAACGTTTTGATGATCTTTTGAATTTAATTTATCATAAAATTAGGAAAACTGATACTTTAATGAGGAAATCAATTCATCCTGTCGAAAAGCTGGTTGCAACATTGAGGTAAGTAATAAAATTTGCCCTAAATTGTAATGATTATATTTCTATTTTATGCATAATATGTTGAAAATTAAGAACATTACAAGCTGCAGAAATCAGTACTGACTGAAATTAACAATGAACTCAGAATCATTTGAACCATCGGCAATAACACTCAACGGCGACATATCTGACAATTGGGACATTCTTGATGTTGCCAGCTGCTCGACAAGCATTTTCTGAACATTTCAGAAATTTGAAACGGGCTTCAATTGCAAGCTCTGGAAGTAAATTGTCCATGATTTTGACAAATGATAACAGGAAAGCTTTGTTTCCATTCTTGTCATTCTCCGTCTTGTCTTTGTATGGCCACGCTCTCTGATAATACATTTGTGATATCCCTTGTTGCAGTTACTAGAATATTTTCAGATTTTTCTTTTCTTCCTGTCCCTGTCGAGCATAGAGATGGTCCCGATTTTGTCTGGATATCGTTTACATTACTCTCATGACCCGAAGTAGCCTAAGAAATAATACCATCCGGTATATCTTCTTGTTTAGGTGGAGGTATATTCGAAATGGTTTCATTCTCACCAAGAGTAGGTAGTAAAAACTGCATTTGCTTCACAACATCCAGTCTGTTGTTGACTTTGCGTTGGTGACGCACATGTAGTATGAACAGTGTTGCCAGGTTGAGGGATTTATCTCTCTGAGTAGGGATTATTTGGTCGAAAAGGGATTGAGGGATTTTTTGACAGAATGACACAAAATGTAGGGATTTTCACACCTTTCCAATTTTTCTATTTTTTTTTTTTATATTTTTCAAAATATTTTTATTTTTCAGATATGAAATAAGTTTCTTAATTTTTATTAAAAGCACATAAAAGTGATTTAACACTGAAAACTCTATTATGTGCTTAATATTTGGTTTGTCAATAATGGATTGTTATAACATATAATTTTAATTCATAGAGTTGAGTGATTCATATAGAAACGACCAATGAGATTTAATTTTACTCGTTCTTGCACGCATGAAAGTACAGCGGGGTTCAAAAGCACTGCCTTAATAAAAGAAGACTGACGGTTTTATGTATGCAATTGACGGCGTAGTTTACGAAGCCAACACTAGAGTCGCATAAAAAACGCAATTATATTGTCTATGAATATATTTACACAATGAACGTCTGTCACTTTAACCTCTCTTTTAAATGTCAGTCGATGGTTCGAATCCCGAAATTAAATTATTCTTTATTATAGGTAGGTATAATACAATTGCTCGAAAAATCTAAAAGAAAGTGTAGGCCTATACACAATGAACCTCTCCCTTTAAATCTCAGTTTACAGTTTGAACCCAGTGACGGGTATATTTTGCGAGTTCGGGCCCCGAAAATTAATTACTTTTATTGGGGGTATAATTCAATTGCTGCAAAAAATCTAAAAACTTCTATACACAATGAATCTCGCCCTTTAAATCTATAATTTTAACACAATAAACGTCTGTCACATTAACCTCTCTTTTAAATGTCAGTCAACAGTTCGAACCCCGAAATTTAATTATTCTTTATTATAGGTATAATACAATTGCTCGAAAAATGTAAATAAAGTGTATACACAATGAACTTCTCTCTTTAAATCTCAGTTTACAGTTTGAACCAAGTGACGGGTATATTTTGCGAGTTCGGGCCCCGAAAATTAATTAGTTTTATTGGGGGTGTAATTCAATTGCTGTAAAAATCTAAAAACTTGTATACACAATGAATCTCGCCCTTTAAATCTATAATTTTAACCCAGTGACGACATTATTTCCTGACTTCTAGCCCCGAAATTTGAAGTTATAATTTATTAATAGCATTATGAACGATTTTCAAGAAAAATGTCAAAAATAACATACACAACGAGTCTGTAACATACAATATCACTACACACCTCTCATCCTCTGCTCTTTAATATTATATGTTGGCTCTAAAAAGAGCCGTTGTTTCTGCTGCACTGGATTAGACAGGGTAGAACGCTGCAATTTGATCCAGCAAGTTATCAAATGCAGTCCGTGTCTTCTTCCCATTCAGCTGCCGCCACATGAACTCGTCCATGTAGGATGGTACATGAGCGTCACAAGTGCCGGACATCTTCTTCAGCTTCTGCTTCACATTTTTCCAGAAGCATTCCACATTGTTATGTACACCTGTCAGTGGAGACACAAAATTTTCGGAATGGTTCATAGTCAGATGCCTGTAGGGTGGAATTACAGGAATAGCTGGTATTGCTCTGTATGCTGCCCACTCGTCAGAATGAATTTCTGTTCCAGGAAGAACAGATCTTTCAATAATGGGCAGCAAAGTATTCCGGGTTCTGTCTGGCACAAATTCCAGGAAACCAAGTCGCCTCTGGAAGTCGTACATTCCGAAAACCCATCACTCCCGAACCACATGTCCGACCCTGTACTTCACTTTAGCAATGACGCTTTCGTCAATCTGTACAACTGTACCAGGACCGCCTAATCTCAGTGGATTTTGTACAAGCCACCTGGAACAGATATCTCTAAAATGTTGATACAAATGGATCGCTGTAACCTTCGACACTTTAGCTTCTACTGCTGCGATGCCGACGGATACAGAATACGCCCAGTAGTACGCAAGCATTAGAAAGATCTTAAATGAGATATGCTGCCCACTCAAGAAAGATCCGTCCCTGATGGACTTCTTGCAGCCCTTGTGAGCTGGGCATCGCCATATAACACCATCAAATGTACTGGACTGCTTGATCAAAGTCATCGGTCTATTAGAACCAATGGCGTTACAGTTTGGTGCATTTTGAGCAATAATCCGACGATTTTGCAAATACGCAATTGCCAATTCCGTAGTTGCAAATTGTCCGAAGAAATCAGCCGCGTCCATTCCGAAACAAGTGTACTCTAGCACGAACAGCTCTAGAATAACATTTCATTCGTCTCTTGCGCGAGCCTTTTAATTACCGAAGTGGGGAGGAATGAAATGTAATGGGGTTCTGCTAACCGTACCGTAAATATGGTACTCATACCATAATTTAGCTGATTGTAGAATATACCATAATATTTCCTTTATCGTGTGCAAAAATACCTTAATTTGCTTAATAGCACAAAAATATGTACATTATGTTGAATGTGATGTAATGCAACAATTGTCAGAAGGTTCTCAGCACTATCATAAAAAATTGATTGTAGTTCAGTTTTTTCCTGTAAAGTTGCCTGAAATGAAGTCGAGAACTCGCCGCTCAACAATGACTGAGTTATTGACATTATTTTAACAGACATCTGCTTCTCATTATTTTTCATTATTGAGATACATTAACTTTTATCAACTGCAGTAATGTAATAACACAGCCATTTTAAATTAACAAGCCAAGCTATTGTCAAAATTAGTACGTAATGTAATAACACAGCCATTTTAAATTAACAAGCAAAACTGTTGTCAAAACTAGTAATGTAATAAATTTAATTAAATTTCGGGTCTCGAACTGAGAATATGTAACCGCCCTGTGTTGAAACTGTAGACTGATGTCTAAAGTGAGAGGGTAATTTTGTATACTTTTTCTTTAGGTTTTTCCAGCAATTGTATTATATCTATAATTAAAAAGCCATTGTACAGTATTATATCTATAATAAAAAAAATAATTTTCGGTGCTCGAACTGAAAGAAATTGATATTTTTTAAGTGTCTGTTTATTTTCTTAGTTTTAAATTACTGATAGTTTTAAGCGTGTGTTTATTTTATTGGTATTCAAAAATTGTATATTACCAAAAATTTTACCATATAGTTTCACGATTTAAATTCTGAATGTTTGTTAAAAAGTTGAGGAAAACTAGCCAAAATTTGTCTTTCTTTGCCCCATTATAATTAAGCTGTAAAGCGCATATTTTCAATGGTTAGTGATATAAAAACGAAGAAAAGAAATAAACTATCAGCAAAAACAATGTCGTCTCTAGTGCGGGTGAAACTTGACATGAGCAACATGAAAAAAAAGTGTTACAAGTATCCAATCACCGACGAAATGTTGAAACTGTTCAATGAAAATATGTTGCCTACAACAGGTATTCAAGAGACAAGAAAATAGCTGGGCTGCTGGTTGCAGAAGAAGAGTGAGAAGAAGAATGTGAACAGGATCATCAATAATATGCCAATCTGAGGGTGACTGCTCTGTTGCACTGTGATAATTATTAGGAACATTGTCTTGTTCAAATTTATTATTTTAATTCGTTTTTAAAATGTGTATTTTGGAGTTTAGACCATACTACCCCAAGAAGGATTTTTTCTAAATTTCAGAGATTTTTCAATCCATCTGAGGGATTTTCTTTCGTAAAAACCTGGCAATACTGAGTATGAATACGTTTGCAAAAGATGGCGTAGCCAACGCAGACCTCTGCGTTGAAACTTCCCAACGTCGAAGCAACGCAACCAAACGCAGCATTTTTAACGCTTGTGTAGTATAGTCATGCAATTATACAAACGATCATATTACCAAAAACCAAGTTCCTATAAACGAGCGTTGTCAACGCAACGTTTTTAATTTTCGTGTAGTATAGACCTAAATGTGCAGTTTTGTGCGCGGATCGCCGGTCTGTGCAGAATGCATCATTCGAGCGTTACTCTTACCCTTTCTTAGCTGGAGGAGTGTACAATAATCTATTCTGCGCTTCTAGGGATGGATTAAATAGGCATTTGGAAATTATAAACACACTTAGCAGAAGGGAAAAAACACGGTTATTATCAGTGTCTATACTTGATAATTGTAATATAAGAAACTTTAAGCTTACTTAGTTATACTTCACAAACTAGTGATTGTAAAGCATAATTTATTGATAAGATTTTTGTATAGTATTTGAAGAAAAAAATATTGCAGTAATTTCGAAACAACAAAAAACGAACAAATATTTCATTTTACGTAGTAGGTACTAATTATTATTTTAAAGTAATAGACCCTACTCTTTCATTGTTCGTCGAGCATTATTATTTATTAAGACCATTGGTACAAATGTTGAAGAAAATATACTCCCAATCAGTGGCGGCTCGTGAACTTGTGGATTGGGGGAGCTGCAGTAGATTTTGGTACATACAAATTTCACTTCTCGATATCATTACTAATAAGTATAGGACAAAAATAAATGCACTACATATCGAAAAACTAAAACTTCCTGATTTAGTTGGGAGATGTCTGTAGCATCATTTGCCATAATCGCTAAAAAAAAAAAAAAAAAAAAAAAAAAAAAAAAAAAAAAATAATAATAATAATAATAATACCATCGATTTCAGTCTGAATTTCAGATCGGCAGACACTCAACTTGCAATCTACCAGCTCATTATGAATTGTTTTAGAATTACCTTTAAACAGTGGAATGTTCCAAATGATTTTTGAGAGGCTCATTTAGATTACTCGCGAACTGTAGCAACCCACGAAACACACCAGGGTTCTTCGAATTGTTCTTTCATCATGTCCCCTAAGGGGAAGTTCATATTGGCCACAAAATTTGATACAATCAATATTTTTAAAAATAATTTCACGATTTTTTCAGACTTCTTGATTATGTTTGAGAATGTTTGTTCTGTTCGCTTCACATAATTGCGCAGCAATATTAGTTTTGCCTAACATAGTCAATGAAAACATTTTTCAGGTGAGACTGCGAAGATTCGTGTGTTTCAATTTTTAGGGGCAAATTACCTAAATCTGTCACACCACTCCTAGTCCATGCAGTATCACCACCGAAGAGGAGGCAAGGAAAACAAAATACTGAATTTTTTTGTTCACATCCACGTAACCACAAATGCTTAGCGTAAATTTCTTTGTTAAACTTCTTTACATATGCACTATTTCGGCTGGATGAAGCTTGAGTAAGATTTAAGTCGGGTAACGGACGACCCTTTAATTTCACTTCATTACATCAATCTTCTCCGCAAAGGAAAAATAAAATTAATATTCTGTAATTCACACACACTCATGCTTGCACATTTGCACTGCCTCTTGAGGTAGCCTACGTATTGTGTTCTATAAAACATTTATTGTACCTATTTGTATGTCAGGAAGGAGAGTTTAAATAAAAACAAAGTAAATACCTGTTACAGTGTACAGAATGTTTAAAAAATACGGGGCATAATTTCAGGTATGTATTTCCCACATGTAGACAATCAAAATAGTTCATTACAACATGTGTCCGGAAATGCTTTATTTCCGAGTTATGGCCTTCACAACATCGAAATTCACCGGAACGTTTTTCTTTCCGCAGGTCGTTGCCGTCAAAGGAGACATTAAGAGGGCACTCTGACAGTTCATTCCGAGGCGAAGGTTACATTCAGTGTTGTGTAGGCGTTAGAATGTGCGACATGTATTCAAATCAAGAGCTGGCAGAGATACACTTCATGTACGGTAAGGCGGACGGCAATGCTGCGCTGGCTCGTCGTTTGTACCAGGAGAGGTACCCACAGCGACAATGTCCAGATCGGAAGACATTTGTACGTCTCCATTACTGTCTGTGCGAGTATGGAAAATTTAACTCTCCTGGTTTGGGAAGGGGACGACCAAGATCTACAACTCCAGAAGTACAGGAGGAGATTCTGGAGACTGTGAACATGACTCCTTCTATCAGCACACGAAGGGTAGCGTTGCAAGTCAATGTTCCTCATACGACTGTCTGGAGACTGTTGAAAGAGTATCAATTGCATCCTTATCATTTGCAACGTGTACAGGCCCTGTCACCAGCAGATTACCCTGCACGAGTTAGATTCTGTCAGTGGTTCTTGCAGCAGTGTGGTGTAAATCCGAACTTAGTATTAGTTACAGATGAAGCACAGTTCACATGAGATGGCATAACAAATTTCCACAATCAGCATGTATGGGCGTATGAAAACCCACGTGCAACTGTTCCATCTCATCACCAGGTGCGGTTCTTCCCCAACATGTGGGTCGGTGTCATTGGTGATCGATTAGTTGGACCCCATGTACTTGTAAAACTTCCTGGAAAACACCATACCTCATGTTTTAGAAGACACTCCACTGATCAATCTTCAACACATTCACTTCTTGCATGATGGCGCTCCTGCACACTTCAGTCGTACGGCTTGCCGGTACTTGGATCGAAGGTTTCCTGATCGATGGATAGGTAGAGGTGGCCCAATTGCTTGGCCTCCACGCTCACCTGACCTGAACCCTCTCGATTTCTACTTGTGGGGCCATTTAAAATCATTGGTTTATTCGTCTCCGGTGCCTGATTTGGAATCCCTTTGGAATCGAATTGTGGCACGTTCTGAGGACATACGCAATACTCCTGGAGTTTGGGATCGTGTTCGCAGGTCAATGAGACATCGATGTGAGGTCTGTATTCAAGCAGGAGGTGGACATTTTGAACATCTTCTGTAATGACAACGACCTGCGGAAAGAAAAACGTTCCGGTGAATTTCAATGTTGCGAAGGCCATAACTTGGAAATGAAGCATTTCTGGACACATGTTGTAATGAACTATTTTGATTGTCTACAGGTGGGAAATACATATCTGAAATTATGCCCCGTATTTTTTAAACACTCTGTATTATTGTTTTGCAGAGATCATGTGTACATGTGTAACCATTCCGATTTTGGATAATGTATCTACAGTTTTTAATGCAAGTAATTCCATAATTTTTGTATTCGTGTTTTTTTCTTTATATTTTTCAAAAGTTGAATGTTATATTGCATTCAAGTAGGAATTATGGTGTTAATTTTTCAAGAATTCATGGCGTATTATAATCCTTTTGCAAAATATTCACTTCTTGAGTAAATCCAGACAGTGTCGATAAATTTCTGATGTGTTGGTGTAGATTCATGTGACAGACGTATTAGGTTCTCAAGAAATAAAAGAGCCTTTTTAAATTTAATATAAAAAGCAATCTCTTCTGTAATAATTTGCTTGACTGTTATTGGTGTTGATTTTACATTGCCAGTGATTATTTGAGCCGTTCAGAGCAGAAGTGGTATAAGTCAAAATTAGGTAATGAGTTTTAAAGTAAAAATTCTGTAAAATACAGCTCAAAGTAGCAATTAATATATCCTTCGTGCTATTCACTGACTACTAATAGTTTAAATAAATTCATTATTAACTGCTACTTTGCGCTGTATTTTACAGAATGTTTACTTTAACCCTCATTACCCATTTTTGACTTACACAATTTCTCCTCTGAAAATAAAATTAGGCCTACATTTTCTGAGTTAATTGAAATTAATTGTGTATTCATTTGTTCTCACCTACGTCATAATAAGAGTAAGTGCATGTAAATTACGTGTTATATAGGTAGGGTAAGTTAAAATTAAGCTTATGTGTGAAAACTGGAAATGTAATGTAAAATGCGGTAAACTTTCCATAAAAATTTAAACCATAATATCAGCACTATTAGCGACTCAAAATAATAAAAATAATGAAAAAATAATGAACTTCATAAATCATTGTCTGTCAAATTAAGGTTTAAATCTTCCCCTTTTTTATTTTTAAGTTTACCTCAGAGGCCGAGTTTACCCCAATTTGCGGTATGGAAAATAGTTAATTTCTCAGGAAATAGGGAGAGGAGTTCACCACGCGATGTACCCTACGAGATATGCCCTACAAATTTGACTCTTCTCACAGGAAATATAGAGTTCCAATGGTTCATAAATATATTTAGGAATGAATTGAATTAACCGTCGACGTACAAACAATTATATTATTTCAAACCATGATACGTGTTCAGGACCATGATTCAGTTGTAAGGAGCAGAAAGAATTATGTTTATTCCCAGCTTCTGAAACTTGTAGATTAACTGCGTGTGAAATTCTTCTAGGATTCTAAAGTAAAATTAATAAGAACTATATACACTTACTGTATAGCATAAAAATATAAAATAAATTACGCAAAACCCGTTTTCTGATGTGTTATCATATGTCGTGTGCACACTTTTAACTTGCCTGCCGCTAGAGGGCTACTGTCGCGCCAGCTGTCAAATGTTGGCATAATTTATACGTATGAGTTGCGCGACTGTATATATTAGACTGTGTCAGTGACTAACGTGAGGACGAAAACACCACGTGGCGGCGTTCTACGATCCAGAAATCGTCTTCGATATTCGTCCACAGAATTATTAGCATTCCCGTCACAAAAGCCATAGACATCAATCATATCTGCATACTCGATATA
Source organism: Periplaneta americana (assembly GCF_040183065.1). Lineage (NCBI taxonomy): Eukaryota > Metazoa > Arthropoda > Insecta > Blattodea > Blattidae > Periplaneta > Periplaneta americana. The sequence continues at coordinate 45,000,923 of NC_091129.1, forward strand.
GGAAAAAGGAAACGGCATTTTTGTTAACACACACGCACTGAATTACACACAATGACCCACTACGACGGTGATCTTGCTGTGTGCCTGCCTGTGTGTAAGCGATGTTATGCGCGCTATCTCTAACCTGATCCTTGATGTCACGAGACTCTGTGTCGCCTATAATATCAGCTGTTCTATAACGCTCACAGCACAGGTGACGTCCAGAGAGTGACAAGTTCACAAGATTGCATGTTACGGTGGAAAGAAACGTGGTTTTATCCAAAACTATTCAAAATCGGATATATGTATGTATGAACTTTTTTTTTATCAGAATGATGTCAGAAATCACATCCTAGAGTATTGCATAATCTTCGTAAATCACCCTGTATTTTACTAGAATTATTTTTCTGCTAATCTCACCTTCAGGATTTGAGAAACAACATAGTATACTTAGGAAAGAATAATTATTTGAAAAAAAATGCAAAGAGAAATTAGCAAATTTTGATAAAATAATTGATTTTTTTACGTAATGTAGAGTATATTAAATATGACAAAATAAACATAGTCAAGAGATCTATAAATAAGAAGTGTTTTAAATCATTTAATAAATGTTTCAAATCTAGATGGCAACGAGCAAAAAGAAATATACAAACATGTCTTACTCTGAACACTCAATGGTTAGAAAAGTACAAATGTTATCCGTTAACTCCACAGAAACTAAAAAAAGAAGAGGGCACTCAGAGTTAGGAATGAGGAAACCAGTGATTATTGCAAGTGGAGGAAGACTAAGACCAGTGTTGCCAATTCATCACGAAAATTATGCTAGATGAAAAAATAAAATAAGGGGTTTCGTGCAGAAATATCTAGATTATAAAATTAGATCGAAATCAAAATATACGTTAAAAATTGTAGTATAGGCCAAAAATTGTAAATACCAAAAATAGCTACATTAGTGCTCAAATAAGCTAAAATGTACACAATTAACCATCTTAAAATACTACGATATATATATATATATATATATATATATATATATATTTCTTCACATTTAACTTACAGATAGTACTGACTTTATCACAATTCATCAGAATCATTCAACTCAAGAGAGTCCGCCTGATTGGCGGAGTTGGTATAGCGCTGGCATTCTATGCCCGAGGTTACGGGTTCGATCCCGGGCCAGGTCGATGGCATTTAAGTGTGCTTAAATGCGACAGGCTCATGTCAGTAGATTTACTGGCATGTAAAAGAACTCCTGCGGGACAAAATTCCGGCACACTGGTGATCCTGATATAACCTCTGCAGTGCGAGCGTCGTTAAATAAAACATAATATTTTTTTTTCAACTCGAGATATGAAGTTACTATGTTTGCAGCTAAAGTAGAAGCAGAAGTGGAAAGTTGGGGAAGTGGATGGCTTTCTTCCTTAGATACTGTATAATTTGCCATTGTCCCAATTTTATGTTGCACTTGCACAGGAATTTCACAGTCCACACAACAATTTTTATAACGTCTGAAACCTGCCCTAGCTGTTAATGTAACACTAAGCGTCTTTATTCCCATCCAGTTAAGTTAAATTTTCTATTTTTCAATTTAAAACATTAATCAGAATTGTACCAACAGCATTATTGCATATATATACGAACACATAAAATTCTCAAGCGCTAAATGTACAGGATTAAACAATTTGAATTATTTATTTCTTTACTTATTTATTCATTTATAATATCAGTAAGAGTACACAAACGTTTCTTGTTACCTATGATTGTGGTTTTGGCTAATACATCTAATATCAGGTAGCATATCTCACTTGATGATAAGTGTCAGGGCAAAAACAATTGTTGTATACATCTTAAGTCTGATTAGTGAAATATGATATAGGTCTCGCAATCACGGATTGCCGACGGAAGGAATGCGAATCAAACACTGCGATAAGGAAGAGCGGGCGAGAGGAAAGGTCACGAGATAACTTGAATGATATTCGAGAGTACAGTCGGAAGAGAAATGACATCGATAGAATCAGTCTTGCGTTGTGATAGTTACATTACGACTTCAGTTTGTTCCATTGCATGTGAATGCGTGCTTTGTATCGCACGGTATAATTTTTTCATTCGTAAACATATGTTGCGCGTTTAATTAGCTTCGAATTTTTCTCTTGCTACGTTCTTTATTTCCACAACGATGTCCTCATTTGTTCTTCTTCTTGGAAGAGACAGTGCTTCTATCGGCTCACACTCTCCCCCTCGGCATGCCTACATACACACGTCAAAACAGACAGCAACGCCATCATTGGTTTTCAGTAATAGTTTCTTGCGCGAGCTATACTAATCAACGATGTATGCAATGGAGGGAGAGAGGAACTGGCTACCTACCCATTATCTCCTGGCTTAATTGCCTCATAAGTGATGCTTTATTGGTGTCACGTATGAGATTCCAACCAGTCTTCGGATTGTTTATTAAACATGCAAACTTTCCTTGAAGAAAGTATTGTTACTTTTCTGTTCAAAATAACGATAAGCTAAAAGCGTTGAGGGAGCAGGTAGAGGAAACAAGATAAAGAAAAGAAGACAGCGAATGTTTGTGCGTCTATAGTGGTATGATATACTATATCATTCCGTAGCAGACCGACAACATCCATGCTGCGTGCAAATCAAACAATAAGAAGATACTAAACTTTGAAAGTATTCATGAAATTGTATTTTAAATAAAACGGTTCCGTATGAGCTTTATTTTCGTTTGATATTTTAGAAATAGTTGTCAAAAAAAAAGCTCGACTCCGGTCAGACATTTATCTAGGTATATAAAATATGTTGTATTTCTAGCTATATGAATTTCTTCTATATCTATGGCTAAATGTCGCTCTAAATGTCCTATATTTAGCTATAAAATGACTAAGTTGGCAACTTCGGTATAAGCATGTACACTGTACATAGTGCAGGTGACACTAAATTAAGTTATGCAGCACAGACAAGTCTGCGAGCTGCAGGGGAAATTGAGGCTGCTAAAATATGAAAGATCTCATTTTCGCAACGCCAACGAGGGCTTATACATAAATGCAGAAGAGGATATAAGTCACTATCTGATCCATTAGTTCGGTGCTCAGGTGTTAAAGTACTGTCACTTATTGCTGAGGCCAGGCTAACTACTAAATCGCAATGCATCATCATTAGATCAGCTGCAAAACATTCCACCAGCAGCAATGGAAAAACCATGTATAGCGGATGAATCATAATAGAATTCAAAAAACATGCTTCAATACCGTTCCATAGGGAGAGATCTTTGGCCCGAAAAAAATAAAAAATAAATGTGCACCGAGCATGACTCACTGAGACCGTAACAGGCGAAAGGTCTTATACTTGTTTGGATGGTGATGATGATGCAAAATATTTAAAATAATCAAATTTTTCTAGATATACAACGGTTCTCGAAGTCTTAGGTGTTACCCAGTTAAAACAGAGCTCAAATTTACTAAAAGATCAGCAGAAACAAAACTGCAAGTAATATTAGATCACACAATGAAGAAAATAACAAAGGTTTAGGAAACTGCATATTAATTTTTTGTTTCTGTAGCAGACAAATCAAACAATAAAAGATGCTAAACTTTGAAAGCTTACATGAAACAATATTTTGAATAAAATGGTTCTGGATTACACACACAAGAATACCGAAAATGTTGTTTACTCCATGTAGAAACTGTCTCAACATTAGTAAATTATGTTCTTACGATTATTTTGTATAATAACTAATTACATTATTTCAAATGATGTCAATGAGGTTACAAAATTTGTAAATGAAAGATTATAAATATTCACAAACATCACTTATTTTTTTGAAATTAATCAACTTTACACCGGCTTTTGAGCCATTCCGGAGTAATGATTTAACTTTTGGAGTTTTTTCCCCCAAGTTTTGGAGGTTTTGACTAAGAAATTAGAAAAATATCCCACGGCGCAGCAGTGTTGATAACAGGTTGGCTTCAGTGTACCGACAAAAACAACTTTACAGTGCAACTACTTTTTCTTTTGGTTATTATAATATCTCAACTTTAACGTTTTACACTTATCTAATTGAAAAACAACACAAAGTACAGACTACGTAACGTCATAACCGTGCAACCTCGCGTGTTCGGGTTGACACACCGTGGCTGGCTGCACCAGCTGTGGAAGGGGCCCAATCCCAGCTATCTCCTGGACATGGTCTCCTGCAACACAAGCGCTATCAATGGCAGCACTATATATGAAGGGCTGAGAGTCATAGTGGACCAAGTGCCATTTTCATGAAACCGAGACAAATTGATGTGAAGTTAAATACATAACATAATTTAGTGAATTAATATTAATACCTAATTATGAATTTAATATATAAAAAAGATATTGATGAAATTATATATATGACATAAAAAGGAAAAACATGTATTTTGCCCTAATTATAACATCATGAAATTACACGTATTTCAAAGTCTTGGAGTTGGCCCACTGTGGCTCTACATTTATCTTGTCTAAACAAAAATATGTTAGTGAGCCATCTCCAAAAGCAGTCTCGATGCCTACTTTTCCATTTCTAAATTTTGGAAAAACTACTTCTAGCTCATTTAGAGAATAACGAAATTTAATTTTCATTGGTTCAACTGATTCGCACCTCAGCCATTTAATTTTCATCCAATGGACTTTGTTACCATCTGTAGTGTCTTTGAATACCAAAAAATTGCCTTTGATATTAAGGAAGTCTGACTGTTCCATTTTCTTTACAACGAAGGCTTTTTTTCTCCTACAATGTTGCATTAAACCCACATAATCATCTACGATAAAGCGATTTTTAGCTTTGCAATTATGTAACTCAATAGTGCTGAAGTCCCTGTCATTAGGGAGGAGAGAACGCCCAAATTTTATAAATTTATGGTATATTTCTTAAACTGTGGACAATGGACAATGGAGGCTCAAAATGAAGCTATGTACTCGTTTCTATTTTGTCCTCCACACGTTATTTGAATATACTATTAAGTGGTTTGCTCCAATATTTACAGTTTTAAGGTATGACAATAGATATGATCCCACTTCAGATGCCCCATTCTCAGCAGTGTTTTCCCTCCAAAATAGCGTAACATCATGTTCACAGTTATGCAAATTGAAGAAGATCGTTTTGCATACTCGGATATTAGTGTCATCGTAAAAATAAAAATTAACGTTTACCATAGGCACACATAGACTAATTTATAGAGATAACAATTTAAACTTGTTTCATGGTCCAAAAATTCGCCTTATTTTGAAATATAATTTTCTAAATTGAATGAAAATTAATTTATTAAATAATTTATTTTTTCATATCATTATAAATTAAATACTCTAACGAAGTTAGGTAAAATTGTACAGTATATCGCTAAATTAATTAAATGTTAATAGCTCAGATATAAGCTTTTCATATTAAAACAGATAATTATTTAAATAGGTACTTTGTTTATGAATATACTGCAAGTATAATTTTTGAGGTGATGATAGGAACCTTTAACTTAATATAATATACGCGTGAATGCTGCTCATGACTACCTTCTAAATCAGCAGATTCTCTATGCCTCTTTATATTCATTATATGAACCATTCTGCAAGATCTGCATTTGCTGGTCAAAATTACTTATTGACGAGAATGTATCTTGCACATGTGTGCTCGATCATTTTCATTATCTAAACGTTCGACACAACATAACCCATATTTGCATTCTTTGTCAGTGTACATTTTTCGCAGACACAGGATTTCCATTTGCATTTACATACTGTTGGCCACTATTTATTTTCCTTTTTCGTACATTCTTTTCCCACTCATCACAGTTTTCCACGCGCTTCCTAGATTTCACCTTAGTTGAGATATTTTCCTTCACTTCGTCTGCTATGTTTTACATCAAGTCACGTGGCAAGAAGCAGCAAGAAGACGTTTGGATTTGGCCCACTCTGCTTCTCAAAAAAAACTGGCATTTGCTTGAGAGAGTATTTTTGTTGCTTTAATTATGTCATAACGAGAGGTACTTGGATCAAATGATGCTATGATGATTTGTTGAGTACGCGAGTCAGTAAGCAATCAAAAGACGAGGTAAGCTTGAAAACTCTGAAAATGGATTTGGCCCACCATGGCGCTCAGCTCTTCATATAGCGTTTTCACGTCTGGAATTGCTCTATTGAAAGTAGGGATGTATTAAACAAATTTTCTCCGCCGGTCCATTAAGAATTGATGTTTCCTTAACATAAATAGCTCTCTACGAAAATTTAATGAAAACAGAATTTAATAATCAATATTTAAATTATATTAAAACGAAAGCAGTGGTACACTGACGACCAAAAATATCTGACCCTACAATCGCTAGCGATCGATAATTTGTTGGTGCAAGTGTGGATTCTTTATTTTCCTATCCTCACTACTTACTCATCTCAATCCATTGTTGAATACTCAAATCATGTAGCTCAATAGTAATTTCCATGCCTAATTATTTCCTCAAACACATTCCTTATACCTTAATATCAAACCTATACCGTCCATCTGATTTGTCTGCTGCTAGTAGACATTAGTTACTCAACAATAATCATTATCCAACTAACCATATGCCACCACCCTTCAGATTCTTTATAAGGCAAGGGTCCTAAGTAAAGGACCTGGTACTTAATCACCTACTGTTCATTTAAAAACAGTAGTGGATTCTTTAGTTATTATTTCTATGAATAGATTGCGAAGATAATAGTCACTGTTGCCAATCGTAGATAAATATACCCGTGTTATAGAATTTAATTTTTCATCCCACTCTACTGATTGTAAAAGAACAATGAGCTTGGGTCGAAATCGCTGATATTGTCTATTAGAAGAATAATTTGTGCTTAATCTACATAATCATTTTCCCTGACACATTTTAACGGCCCCCCATTAAGTGTGCCACCTTTTGAGAACTACCGGAACTCTTTCAAAGTTTGTCAATTTTTCATATATTTGGTTCTGACTTATCCCGTGGCTGAGTTTGCTTACGCGATCATAAAATCGTAGGTCAGATACCTTTCAACGTAAGTGTAAAAAGCTTATAAAAATAAATAGCCTATAACTTTAGATACAAAAAAATGATGTAGTACAGTACCTCCGGCGAGCATTATTATGCTTTTTGCTGAACCTGAAATGTTCAAACTTTTGTTTCGCCTCTTGACTATTGAAATAGTTTCTCGTTGCTTTCTTTATTGCCCAGAACGCTGCATCGTCACTAGTTTTATTTCATTTTCACACGTATCGGTGGCATTACTTTCATTACGTATACAATGATCGATATTGCCATTAATTTCACTTTTACTATTGTAATTAGTTGTAATAGTACTTGTATCGCACAACACTTGAGATGTACTCGCACTGGTTTCTGAAAGAACGATCCGTTTCATTTTTAGCAACTTGAAAAAAAAAATCTTCTATTTTATGTGTTACATTAAGCACTTGCTTTCCCTTTTCAAATTTAAGTTTCGACTGTTGTACATATACAGACCACTTAATCTTTCTCGCATCCTGACGACTATTTTATAACCTTGGAAATGATAGCCGCCCGTCTTTAAGTACATCATAACTTGCGTACTACCCTAGATCATATACACCTAGATTGCTCTGCCTTAAAGGCTTTGACGGAAACAACTTTTGTCAGGTTTACTATGCTGCCATCTAGTTGTTACATAAGGAGTCACGTCATAACTCCCATTTGAATTGCATTAACGACTGTACTGCCAACTCGTGTTCGCTTTACGACGGACGGGTGGCGATCCTGGCGGTTGTTCTCTTCAAAGTGCTGCCGATTTTAACATGGGGATGAGCAATCTGTTACATTATATGATTAGAATACTACTAAAGTTCACTCCAATTTGGCAATTCATGATTCATGATTTGTCACAACAGTGAAATACAATAAATGTCATCATCACTTCTGTACAATTATTGGAAACTACTGGTAATTCAGAAAGTTAATAAACAATGGGATATTTTTGCAATTACAGTAAAGCAGTGGTTCCCGAACTTTTTCAAAGCGCGGGCCATTTTTGCGAGATTTTCCGTTCGCGACCCTCACCAATCCATACCGGTTCTTGATTCCATTCGAAAAATGTAAATTGCTGAAACCACCGGCTTAGCTCAGGCGGCAGAGGCGCTTACCTTCTGATTCGAAATTGCGTTAGGGCTTGGGTTCCAGTCCCGCATCGGCTGATTACCTGGTTGGCTTTTTTCAGAGGTTTTGATGAACTTGCGAACTTTAAATTAGACTGTAGAGCAAGTGGACAGTTTCAAATACTAACTATAAGCATTAACATGAACTGCTGTCAGGAAGTCAGAAAGAGAAGAGCAATGGCAAAGGAAGCTTTTAATAGAAAAAGGAGTATCTTCTGCGGACCTCTGGAAAAAGAACTAAGGAAGAGACTAGTGAAGTACTTGATGTGGAGTATGGCATTATATCGGGTAGAAACATGAACATTACGACGAAGTGAAGAGAAGCAACTAGACGCATTTACAATGTGGATATGGAGAAGAATGGACAGTGTGAAATAGACAAACAGAATGAGAAATGAAGCTGTGTTGGAAAGAGTGGGTGAAGAAAGGATAATTCTGAAACTGATCAGGAAGTGCAAAAAGGAATTGACTGGGCCACTGGCTGAGAAGAAACTGGCTGCTGAAGGATGCATTGGAAGGAACGGTGAACGGAAGAAGAGTTCGAGGAAGAAAAAGATATCAGATGATAGACGACATTAAGATATATGGATCATTTGCGGAGACTAACATGAAGGCAGAAAATAGGAAAGATTGGAGTAAACTGCGTTTGTAGTGAAAGACCTGTCCTTGAACAGAATACAATGTATGTATATCCCCAACCGTAAGGCGAATGTCAGGTAATCTATGGCGATTCTCGGCCTCATCTCGCCAAATACCATCTTGCTATTACGAATCCTATTGACACCAGATAACCTAGTAGTTGACACAGCGTCCTTAAATAGCCAACTAAATAAAATACAATTCCGTACAAAATCGCAACAACTATAATTTCACTCAAATCCAGTGGAATTTTACTCAGAACCAATGGAAACCACTCGAAGCACGAATTTAAGCAACAGCTTTTTGAGTATTTTCCTGAAAAACAAGATGCCTTTCTTGGAAATAACGAAACCACGTTTCTTGCAGGCTCCTATGATTTTCACGTAACTGTACTTGGCATCGGAAAGGATTGTTATGTACCCCTCCCAAAAAGTCTCGACTTTCTTGGGCATTGCTACTGCGATACACCGTGCACTCTGATTATGAAATCACACACTACTGGTATGTCACCTCTCGCCGCAATACAGCTATCCATGTGATTCCTGACGCATATGATGTGATTCAAATTCGTTATCAGAGATCGGAAACAACCCTGTAGAGCGAAGTTTGTCCGAAAATTTATGATTACGAGAAATAACTCTGCGTAGACCACCTGCCTGATTAGTGATCAGGAACACTTACCTAACAATTCGCCCCTACTTGCTGCATTGCCCTCTTCCGCCACTTGCGGACCTTTCAGCCCGTCCTGTTGGCACGGTGCAAACATTGGCAGAACCTGGGATTTGAGATTCTGGAACGAGGGCAACGGTCGAGGAAGAAAACACATGTTGTAGTACTGAGACGTTGGTAGCACTGGCAATCTATACTGTGTGTACAAGACATTGTCCACCGCTCGGATGAAGTCGCCCTCACACAGCTCTGCAACAATATCGATTTAAGAAATCATAGGCATTTGGATGAGAGGATTGGCTTTGGCCTGAGTTTTCTAGGGTAGATTTGCTTTAGTTTATTGCATACCTTATACACTGCACACATTTTATCTTTCCACGTTCGCATGTGTACAGCTGCTCTGTGCACTGCCGTTTCTGCTCTACATCAGCGAGCGTGGAAAGATAAAATGTACGCACTATGTGTGTGATGGTTGTCCAAATCTAACAGATGCTGGGTGACATTCGTGAATCCAAAGCTACAGGTGAGTCATCCTGTATCAGTCCTGATAGAGCCATGTCCCATCTTTGGTCGATTATCTAATAATATCCAGTGTCCGGAGCCCATATTAGCGTCGGAAACGCATACTGCCCACAAGACTTCAACCCAGCATATGTTTACTGTTGAATACGACAGATTTTATGAGAGGGAGGTGGAGAGTTTTGGTAGAATGATAGAAGTAGACGAGAGAACCTAGAGAAAACTCTACAACTTTTGCTTTGACCACCACAAATTCCATCGTGATCTGCCAGGTGTGGATGGAAAACACAGTACATTAAGGTTGAGGTCTCAGATGCGGCCTTGGACGGGAAGAGTTTACATTTGACTTTCCAAAAAGAAAGATATACCGAAGGTTGTATCTACCTTCGTATTCAGAGAGAATAGTCATACTCTTTCGGACAAAGAAACGAGAAATTATTGTTTGTAGCCACCGGCGTAGCTCAAGTGGTAGCGCATTCGCCTGCTGATCTGTAGCTGCGCTCAGGCGTTGGTTCGATTTCCGCTTGGACTGATTACCCGCTGTTTCTTCTGAGGTTTTACCAACTGTAAATTGAATGTCAGGTAATCATAGAGAATTCTCGGCTTCATTCCGCGAAATGGTATGTAAATATGGCGGTATAAGAATATGAATATTTATTGTCAACAGCTGTCACATCTATCTACATGTAGTGATGACCCTCACATTTCTGTATATGGTGCCATCAACACATTATTTACATTTACATTACTATCATTTTAACACTTCATTTGTAGTTCTATTATATTTATATCCCAACTTTAATCCCTATATCATCTCACATTCTATTCTCATACCCCTTAACCTCTAAACCTTGTCTACATTCTATTCTCATACCCCTTATCCTCTAAACCTTGTCTACATTCTATTATCTAATCTTTGTTGTAATACTATTCTATACTTTCTACTTTATTACAATTTGTCTATCACTTTCTATCATTCCTATTCAATATCTAAAACTATTTTTCCTATTATCACTACTTCTCTTAACAACCACTGTTATTATATTTTACATTCTAAGCGTTTACCTATTTTTATTGATTTCCTTATTCCCCCGTTTATCTTTATACACTAGTGTCCAAAAGTTAAGCATAATTCAATATTTTGTTCCCAACCTACTGTATCAGAATGGCACCAAACTTGTACAAATGAATCACACAGGATCTGGTATGTAACAGTGTAACACATATCAGCAAATTTTGTCTTATTGTTGCCTAGGGACACATTTTACACAATTACGGTACAAAATCTGACTCTCACTTCCACAATAATTATGGTGCTGAGCTGTTAATATGGGGTGTGGTTACTCCTAATGGCTACACAGGCGTCGCAGCATCGTGGCATGCCCTCTATCAGGTGGTTCAAGAGCTCTGCAGGCAGCTGTTCCCATTCCAGACGAAGAGCATTACGGAGGGCTGGAAGTGTCCTCGGTAGAGGCTGGTGGGCTGCAACTCGTCTTCCTAATGCATACCAGGCATGCTCTATAGGGTTCAGATCCGGGGACATCGCTGGCCAGTCATTGCGCTGGATATCTTCCCCTCAAGATACTCGTCCACTAGGTTGGCTCTATGCGGACGTGCACTGTCGTCCATAAAGATGAAGTGTGGACCAACTGTACCTCAGAAAAGTCGCACATGTCGTTCCAATACCTCGTCTCTGTATCTCTAGACATTCACAGTACCAGCTGCGAAGATGTGCAGATCTGTATGTGAGAGACTTCGGTCTGTGTCTGACCTGCTTCCAGACGTCCGATTATTCTACCCTTCAAAATAGGGTCCAGTTGGCGTCTCTGTGGCATGTTGGTGCTGTCCTGTATACATTGTGATAAGTAACTACCCTCTGTTCACAATGAGAGTACAAGAACGAAAGAGCCGCACTGGGTTTGTTTGCTCACCTTCTAAACACGTGTTTATTCGGAGGAGAGGCGGAGTTTGGAGTACCCCCTCCCTATGCACAAGTACGATGCGGGTCACACTGTGATAAAGTTTTATAGCGAATGCTCACAATTTTCCCTTTCATTTCTCTGTTTTACGAATTATGCTTAATTTTTGGACACTAGTATATTTCATCACTGATCTACCATCATTCCTTCGTTGCCTACTATAATACCTTATCTATTTTAGTTCTTTGTTTCTATAGCCGTCTCACTCTACTAACTTTCTTCTCTTCTTGTCACCTTCTCTGTACTTATTCTATCACTTTTTTTCATCCCTGATTTGTTTTATTCACTTTTTCTCACTTTCTTTCATCGCTACTTCCACAGCGCTAAATATTCTCAGTTTCTTTCATTGCCACCAGTGGCGGTTCTAGATGCTTAAAACTGGGGGAGGGGAGGATTGGAACAGAAAGCAAAAATATCCAAGTGCAAGAAAAATTTAAAGGCTGGCCAAATTGCATGCAAAATAAAAAAAAATCATGTAATAATAATTTCGCACTTATTCACAGAAACTCCTATATTTCACATTTTATCGCGGATTAGAAAATCATCGTAAGGTAAGAAATTCCCTCTCTAATACACAATTACGTGGTTACGTAGGATTGGAAAGTTTTCGAATTGATCGCGACGGCGAAAATCTACTATCTGTAATAATTATTAACAAGAAATATTCTTACGTTAGTGTAAAAAAAACTCTAAGATAAGTAGGATGAAATTCTAGAGTAGCCAAGTTGTGAGGGTTAATAAGTTTTAAAATTTCAACAAAATTCGCTATCATTATCGTCATCCGAAACAGTTTCGCAGAGAGCTCTAAGCCCAAAATGTCTTTCACAAAGTAACACACCCGGGCCATTGCTGCAACAGCTGAGCGGTTACGCAATATGTCACTTTTGTGTTTCTCGCATAGCTTTGAAATCACTGTGACGCTACGTTCAATTTCCAGAAAATTGTTCCATTTTTACTATTGAAGATTTATAACATTCACTATCGATATGCTTTGCAAGTTTTTTTCCTATTTTTTTTTCCAATTGAAAAATCAAGATTTAGTGAGAACATGTTCAGCACTGCTTGAATCAGAGAACGAAATGGCAGCAAGGAAAACAGAAAACTGCATATTTCTGCTCAGAGTATTCAATGAATTTATACCTATCAAATCGTTTACTGTTAAAACGGCTGTACTTAATATCCTATAACGTTTGTTTCGGAATAGATATGTATTATATTACTTTCGCGTGTGTTTAATATTAGGTACAGTATCTTGTTGACTAGTTTCAGCCTGTTATAGGCTATCTAGAATGTTGAGTTCTGAAGATAGCTCATAAGAGGCTGAAAGTAGTCAACAAGGTACTGTACCTAATATTTAACACGCGAAAGTAGCCTAATATAATACATATTCCGAAGTGATATTGTTAAAAGTTGTGTAATCAAGATGTATAATGTTTGTTTGTAAATTGACGTACGTGGTTTGCACGGGCCTCGTAGATCGAGTCATTGATATGAAATTGTTCGTCTATATCAGAAACATTTTGCACTCAGCTTTACGTCGCGGAGTTGGGAAGATATCGATGCATTTATACCACATGAAGATTTGTCTTCATTAGAAACATTTGAACTTACATTTAAGTCACAAATTTGGGGGGAGAGTTTAAGACATTTCGGTTCACTGGGTCCACTAACACTTTCATCGTACTTACGCTTATCACGGGGGAAAAAACTTGAAATATTACATTTTTGTAGACAAAACGCAACTAATAGACTATACTAAAATATACTAGACTACTAGCATCAAAAAACAAGCACTCGAGCTCTGTATAATACCCACGCTACTCTATGGGTGCCAAACATGGTCGCTCACAGAAAGAGGAAAACTAAGAGTACAAAAATTCCAGCGAAAAAATAGAACGTAGGATCACCAAAATATCTCTCAGAGATAAAGTGCCAGCCACAACAATAAGGAAGATGACAGGTCTACAAGACGTCGTGATGGCAGCTCAACGAATGAAGTAGAACTGGAGAGGCCACATGAGCAGACTGAACACGTCGAGATGGGCCTATGTGACAACCATGTGGAATCCAAAAACGGGGAAAAGGACAGCAGGAGGACCGAGGACCCGATGGAGCGGCTTCTTCAGGAGGGACAGTGGACAAGAACGGCGACATGCAGGACAACATGACAGATGCCCGGAAGAAGATGGTCAGTTTCTAAGTGACGGAAAGTGGACTGACAGAAAAAATCTAACTATTATCGGTGAATGAAAATGGACAACATTAGAGACAGTAAATGAACAATCGTTAAGCATGAGGGTAATAACTTTTTAACCAGTACAATAGACTCGTCAGGAATAGCTCCCCAGGCGAATATATGGAGAGCTTACCCTACTTGTTGCAGGAGGTCCTTGTCCTAATGGGACGTAGTGGGCTTATTTATTTATTTATTTATTTATTTATTTATTTACTAGGATCAGCGGCTAATCATTTGCTACTGAAAACTTGCGAAACGACGAATTCTTTCTGTGATTGTTAGAATAACCGATAGTCGACACTGTCAGATAAACCATATTTTGAATGCAGACAGCATTGTTGGTTGTATAGAACTATCTGAAAATGTTGATTGTGGTGTGCATATACTAGATGTACTATGCATGTTAAAAATATTGCGTTTAAACTTTATTTCATTTCTTATATTTTTTTAAACGGAATAAATAAACTTTATGTTGTATTGTTATCTTAATTCCAAAACCTCGTAACTCGCTCGGATGTCGATTTTCACTTTTTGCACATTTTTCATAGTACGTATATCCATAGATCCATCTACTGACAAAGCAGTAAAGGTTAATTCAACGGATCTAATATTGGGCTACTACGAAACAACGTAATTTTTTCCTGTGAATATAGCCTACTTTCAAAACGCGCAAAAAGTGAAAATCGACATTGAGCGAGTTACGCGGTTTTGGAGTTAAGGTAACGATATATACCAGTAGAATAAATAAAACTTTAAATTTAATATCAAATTAAGTTCATTAGTTTGTTTTATATCAAGTAAATGAGCAATTTATTCAGCAATAACTAAGGAATTTTAAAATAACTAGTTCATTAATACTGGGGGGGGGGCACCCCGGCCCCGGGCTAGAACCGCCTCTGACTGCCACATCACCAGCACTTAGTATTCTACTCTCAATATTACTAACTTTCAATTTTATTTAATTCCACTTTTTCCACAATCTGCCTCTTTCCCTTTTCACTTATATACTTATACCCTCAATCTCACTCATTGACTCTTCCCTCACTCTTTCATTCGTATCTTTTTCCATCCCTGTGTCTACATTCGTCACTTTCTTTTCTGTGTTTATTCTTTTACTTTTGTCTCCCCTAACTTGTTTGCACAAACTTTTTCTTCCTGTCTTTCATCGCTAGTACTCTGCTCTCGATATTCTTCACACTGACTTCCATTTCCCTAACAAAAGCACTTAGTATTCTGCTCTCAATATTTCTAATATCCACTAAAGTTACATTTCTTCCTTCTCTCAACCTTGGATTCATCTCTTCCTCTTCCCCTTTTCTCTTATTTATTATAATCTCACTTTTCCTCACACTTTCATGCGTATCTTTTCCCGTCCCTGACGTTACCTCGTTCCTCTTCTGCCTACCTTCTCTCGGATCGCGTCATCATGCTTCATCAGCAGCTTGCTTGTTTTATGCTACGTGTACTCCCGACTCGGACATCGTCCGCTGATCCATTTTTCTTGCATCGTCATTTTTCTTTTCAAGTCTTCCGTCACGTTCTACGCGTTTCCTTAAATTCCACAGCTACTTAGTTTCGGCTGGCGCTCTTATTCTCTCCCATAGACATCCTTCATTCCTTTTAATCATTACGCTATCCCTGGATGACGGATGGATCATTTCTGCTTATTTTGAATTTCTTCGTTATATGGTGGCACATAATACCAAGGATATTTTTGAGATAAAAGGTTAGCAGCAGCTTAGATATACTCATTACTTGTTGATTAATAGTAGTCAATATGACACAAAAACGTTTTATCACATCTCAATAACACAAGTGATAGCAGGAGCCTGAAAAAAATCGTCTTGCAGTATTGTCATCGCTAGTACGTAGTTCCACTACCCGCAAGTTTTGGCTGATCAGCATTCAGTCCCATTTGAAATTTTATTTCTGTCTGGATATGATTTCGTCTAACTATAAATTTTATTTTTTATGTATGTTCCGTACCGTATATTTCGGAATGTAAAGGGCATACGAATGCAAGACGCACTCCAAATTCGAGATATAATAAAGTAAAAAAAAAGTATTTTTTTTCAGCATACAAGGCTCACTACAAAAGAAAAAAAAAATGTACGATAGAAAAGAGAAAAATTACGAGCAGATTGCGAAATATTTTGGTATACCGTAACAAATTTAATGTTCTGTCTTTTGTTTACTATCATACCGTCTCTACCAAGCGTGCAATGTTGAAAGTACCGTTCCCGAGAACAACAATGAGTATTATCATGTTACCGTTACGTATCAGTAATAAATGAAAAGAGAAATACGGTTAGTATAGTCGGAGGCACCGATTTTGGCAGATGACCTCGATGACATTTCCAGTAGGCGAGCCAATATTGTTTCTGTAAGCTGCGAGAATGAGATGCGATAACATTCTGAGTCGTTCATATTTTCATAACAGCAGCTCATATCAATTATCCTTATTATGAAACACACCACGGTACAGTCCTACTCAAAGAATACCTTTAATAAATGCAAATGACTTCCGTTCGCAATGATTTTACAATACGTCTCCTACATTTTCTAAATTAAATTAATTCTTAATTAAAAGGAAAATCCTACCCTTACCAGATCAATATACAAGATTTGTCCAGTAATAATCTAGGGATTGTCTACTGGTGGTGCGACAATTCAAGTTAATAAAATCACGATTCTTCTTAATAATCAAAATACAATTTGGTTAATTGGGTAAAATTTCATGCTGCGGAAGTTAGATTTATATGAGAGTACTCTACTCTACTCTCTACAATAGGATTGTAATGGATATTACAAGGGCAATAATTTCTTCACACGCACATTGTGAATAGAACAGAGAAGAAAGCATTTTAAAATATTCGAAATCGTACAAAATATCGGAGAAACCAATTTTCCCTGCACAAATTGCACCAATTGAAAAATGTAATTACCATTCACAATAAATACTGTATTTTATGCTTTCTAAAAAGTTGTTTATTAATCTAGAGGGATTGGCTGATGACTATACTAAATTCCAGCACAACATTCATTCAGAATATGTAGAAATTACACTTTGGATTTTACTAAATGTATAGGCCTACTATCAAAAGGTGTTACATACCCCCTTAAATACTGTACATGTGTTACCTGTGCGATATCCGATGTTTAATTTTTTAAAATATAATTCATAGTACTGAAACTGCCATATTAAATTCGCACAAATTGTATTATTCGTAATTTTCGTCTCGAAAACCCCTAAGATATCTAATTTAATTTTTCACCCATTTTTGTCCCACTCCACCATTTTAGGGACAAAGTCGGACTAAATAATATCTTATTCGTATTCTGTGATCGCAAAGATCCCCAGATATCGACTTTCATCGAGATCGGATGACATGAGATTTCTCACTTCCTTCTGCCTTTTCATCAGTACCTTAGGATATGGTATTTAAAAAATCAAAGAATGTTTAACCAATATTGCAGAGAGTAACCTTCACTTTAAATTTTGCGTCTCTAGTTAAACATAGTTTAGTGAATTTTTAAAATCGTCGACTTCTTTCTCACTCCTCTCTGTTCGGAAGTAAAAAAAATAAATAAATAAAAAAGTTATTTCAAGGGAGTAGCCTACATGAAATTGAATTTTTTTACTTTTCTTATACATTTTAGAAACAATTCTGAGAGATGAGATGAATAGTCTAACCCAATTTTATGAGTGAATCTTTGTATTAAATTTAAAGGCTGCACGTCTGCTGGTTAAACAAAATAAATCGGTATAATTATTTTGATCATTACTGTCTCCCATTTTCCATCCCTTAATGTTCGTATTTCGTAAAACTCAGTCTTATCTATTGACTAAGGATTAACATATTTCCATATACATATATATATATATATATATATATATATATATATATATATATATATTTCCATATATATAACAGATTATATTTCCATTTCGTACAATATTCTGGTCACGAGACATAATCATATGCTTTGTCTTTTCGGGATTTACCACCAAACCTATCGCTTTATTTGCTTCAAGTAAAATTACCGTGTTTTCCCTAATCGTTTGTGGAGTTTCTCCTAACATATTCACGTCATCCGCATAGACAAAAAGCTGATGTAACCCGTTCAATTCCAAACCCTCTCTGTTATCCTGAACTTTCCTAATAGCATATTCTAGAGCGAAGTTAAAAAGTATAGGTGATAGTGCATCTCCTTGCTTTAGCCCGCAGTGAATTGGAAAAGCATCAGATAGAAACTGGCCTATACGGACTCTGCTGTAAGTTTCATTGAGACACATTTTAATTAATCGAACAAGTTTCTTGGGAATACCAAAGACACATATAGACTACTGTAATATTTGTTTAGTTTTTGGAGGTGACTGTCCAGAGTGCACAAATACTCGGGCGTGCATGTTTACTCTTATGTCCTACCCATTCCACTGCGACAGAGATAACAACCGATCTTGCAGCTGTGAGAACTCGCTCTCCAGATCGCAATAAGAAAATCCATCTGCCAAAATCCCTGGCGCGAAGCTACAAGTGAGTGATTTTGTACCTATGTAGATTAAGGTTGCTTGTAATGGAGAGAAATATGGTACTAAACATGGTTTTTGGTATCTGTGATATATTCATTTTTATATGCGAATATAATGCGCACCCCAATTTTGAGCGGCCAATAATTGGGTTAAAGGTGCGCCTTACATTCGGATATATAGGTTACGGTACTTGCCAATATCACACAAATACGATAAAACAAGTAGAGAACACATTCCAAGAATCTTATCCACACATGAAGTGTTGAGGGTCCCAATTGGAGTGTGCTCACGTAGTCTTTTTAGTAACTTCTTCTAAATTATTTATTAGATTCGCCGTAGCTCCGCAAATGTAACATGATTGTGTTGAGGGATTGTTAGTGATAGCATTGCATATTTCCCGTTGATCATTGTGACAACGAGGATGTGTTTAACTTTAATGTTAAAGTCATTTATGTCAATATTTGTGGTATTAAGATAGGAGATCTTCCTTGATTTTGTCTTTCTCTTTTACGGAAAGCTCGGATGAGTTTTTTATTCACTGTGTTCCGATAGAACACGAGGGAAGGGGATTTCGCCTTATAATTGCCTCAGCTCATCTACTCGGTAAAGTGACTGAACTGGCACTATGCATGTACTAACTGAATACAATATAATATCCTGTAGTTTGGGTAGACATGTTGCTGTATCATTCAACAGTTCCTGCAACTTCACTTCTGCAGAAGTTCCGTTGAAAGACATTGGCGCTTTTGGTGGACAACACTGTTCTTTAGCTGCTAGCACTCGATGATAGACGGATACAAGTCAGCATTTCTTTCTTTAGCTTTTCTCCGGATTAACTTAATATCGTCTTTCACTCAAACTTGCCTCGACGGAAGAAGGAACAGGAGAAAGAATTTTATAAAGTTTCCAATAAATTGTCTGACTTAACGGAACAATTTCAGAAAAAAAAAAACAAAAAAGACCGGTTTTAAAATTATTATTTTCTTTTATTGTGGGTTTAACTTTAAGAGTTAGGCATGTAAATCACCTGTCGCCTTTCTTTTAAATGCTTTACAATTTTTTTTTTTGTTTTTTAATTATATATGTCCCAATGCTTTTATGACTATAATACCCTGTTTTACAACTGTTTAAAGGTTTTTACTTCTCGTGGTCTGTGTCACTGCAAACTTCCATGTCTTTTCCTCTATTATTCTTGATTATTTCCTTGTTTATAAATGATTAACATGTTAAAATACACAATCTTATTTAAAACTGTAATATACATTTGTTTATAAAATATTAACACGTTAAAATACAAACCGAATGCAATCTCTGAAAGAACATTTATTTATAATAATTTCGCTAAAATATTTTGGGCCTTTACGTCACGTTAATTCTAGAAACACTGTACAAAAAATAAAGTCTGCTATTATACTCCACCAATAAGACTAAGCGAAAATGCCTTTGTCTACGAGATAGACTATGGTAGCGTACACTGTACAGCGTTGCCAAACCAAGCATGTTGAATTCTGAACGTGCCTACATTAGAAGAAGTGCGAAGAAATTGGAACTTATTTTTCTAAGAGTAAAATGCGATGAAATGAATTGCAGCAAGAAAAATTTAAAACATTTCATGTTTACCCATCAGCACAATAAGCGATACGTGGTGAGAAAGATGAACCCAAAAAGTTTTTTTTTACAGTTCTGGAATGTCGTGATAACGCATTACCCATGTGCATAACTGCATTCTTATCGAGCAAGAATTATGCTGCATTTGTGGCCGAATGGACTTAGCAGAAGATGTTTTCAATTTGCTTCAGTTGGGACCTATTTAGTCCAATGAGAAGTTGTGTTTTATTCAAACTTAATTACAAGTAAGGATGCATTAAAGTTTTGTTACCATATGCATTACAATGAGTTTTTGAAAACCCCTCCGCCGGAGAATTAAATTCTGGCTGCGTCACTGATGTAATAATTAAACAATAGCAATATTTACATTTTCATTATCTCTGTGTGTTATATACAAATCATATCTGACATAAAATGCACTAGGAATCAAACTATATAGCACCTACCTTAAATTTTGGGAAGAAGTATTGTTTTCATTAGTGGAAACATTGTAATTTAAAGCATTGAAATTGAAGCTGCTCTTAACGGCGTATTTATTAAATAAGAAATCTTTCAAAATCGAATTTAGAAAGTTCACTGTGTTGTGAAATAAATGCCGTAAGCAAAAATTGTTAGTAAAAATTTGAAAAAAAAATCGGGCTTTTCCGAGTTTTCGATCACTGTGATGTTGGTTACTCCGTACTTACTTTTTCTTAGAAAAATTTTTTTTCTAAATTATTTAATACCATGATTCTTTACTTATCCGCGAACTTTAAGGCCTACTGCTCAAATCTACAATTTAGGATTTGTCATAGAGACAGAGTAAATATTTAATTCAATCACATTTTGTGATACCCTGTCTTCTGTTATTTATGTTCTAGTGTTGTACTGCATTACAAAAATATAAAAGTTGATTTATTCTTATTGTTTATTATTGACTATTTCGTTTGTATGACGTAATTCCATTTTCGACCAATGAAATGTAATGAAATTTTGAATTCCAACTAATCACAGTCACAATTTGCGATAATTTTTGCAGCTAGATTTATCGCTATTATCGCATCGTCGTTCTTTTGTTTAGTCGTTGTCGCCATCTGTTTCCTCGTAAATTGATGATCACGAATACATTAAGATGCAACTACACGGTTAAACTTCTCTTTCAACTTTAAAGCAATGAATGGAAGACTGAAGTTTTATGTTAATTAATATATTTACGCAATGAAGACGACGTTCAAAACAGCGCACCATACAGACACAAAATCTTCATGCATCTTAATTGAACGAACCTTTTAAACTTGATTCTTTCAATATTCTTCCCAGATTGCATGCATACGCGATTGGAATATTGAACTGTGTAGATGTAGCTTTAGTTCCGTTACACGTTATAGCGAGAATGAGTTTGTCGAGCTATAAAATATGCTTTCATGTAGCACTGATTGTAAGTAACGGTCGAAATAAGACACATATGACATTGGTCGTGCTCCCACAGGTAACTTAACCTATAATTGTAGCCTATAAAATTTGTATTTTGTAAATGAAATGAAACAATTAATAGAAAGTCAGATGTTCAAATTTATGTAACATCATCGCATATCAAACCCAAAGACCTTGCATAGTAATAATAAGGTCTTTGATTAAACTGCCTTCCGTATGGCGTAATAAAATTCGTGTTTTAATTAGGCCTATCTATACTATCTATACTGCGTAGCAACATGCATAACTGTTAATACATAAGCATTGGTGTATAGCTGTCCCCACTATTACTGTTAAATGAAATTATGATTTCAGCAGATAATGAAAATGTATGTATGTTATAATAATAAGAGAAAAGTGCAGTACATGTAATTAACACTGTTAAATCTGCATTTCGCTTTTCGCAATTGACATTACTGAATAATAACATCGAATTTCTTTATTGCAGTAATCGATATTCATCTACGAGTATTTCAACTTCACAATGTCAGAATAGGTTAAGTATTCGTTAATATACAATTATTAACGTTTTGTGACCGAATTTTAGGGATATATTATTTAAATTTTTATTTTATTCACGAAATAGTCCTAATAAATGTCACTCGAGGTCTGAGATTTCCCAGATAAGTCCACGAGCGAAGCGACTGGATTTATCGGCAAATCTCAGACCTCTCGTGACATTACTACACACAATTCCTTCCTTTTCCTACGTTTATTTTTAAGAGATTTTAGGGAATTTGTTAGTAATTTAGAGGAGCCTCAACGTCACCAGTTGGCAACACTATATATAAAATATATCATTTTCGATGTCTGCAGGCAAATTTTTATTTCTCAGCGGCGTTGTCTCTAATTTTTCTGTAAAATTTGCATTCTATAACTCGAATTTAGGGCCTATATTACTGAAAATCTTCGATTTTTAGAGTGATATTTCATTCCCTAGACAAACTATTTATGCATAACTCTATGTTTGAAATTTTTTATAATACAGAATGAATGGGATGAATGGGTCGACATAACGAACGTGCGTATCGGCGACTAACAGGATCATACGGTGTGACGTCATATGTCTTGACATTCAACTCGCGCTACCTAATGTTACCAACACTGGAGGAATATCGCTAAGTATTTGTAAATCATGGCAGTGAAGCAATTTTTGTCGTGGAGGATTGTTGTAAGTAATTAAATGCATTTTTAATGAAGAACACGTTAGTATTTTGATTTTTCAAGCACTATATATTTATTTTATAATTTTGTGATTACCAGTTTAGCGCTGTTCTTTACATACCCGTTGGTAGCGCTAACTATTGCGGCGATCTCCATGTAACCAGCGTTTTGAATCCGATACACTAATCCTACCTTTGTTTTACATATAATTACTGCAGTATACACAGAGGAACTCACATTACAGTGGAATGGGGAAGGACATTAAGATGTCCTCAACCTTATTTCTAGAACGATTTGCTTTCAACATTAACATTCAAATTCGTTTGTGTTGATAGAACGATAACATTGTCAACCAGAAAGTAGAGATTCAGTCTACATACAATCTTGAAATTTCTCTGTTCAAAAAATGCAACAGATCATAAGTTTATTGAATATATTTGAGTCAATTTAATGCAGAATTTGCGATCTATCTTAACATTGCGTTTTCGCTAATACAGTACCAGCAACGGATGTAGTAAGTTGGAGTAATAAGACACAACATTTTACATTAGTCTGATCCAGTACAGACTAGTCCTACATTTAAAATGACTATGAAAAAGGAAAGAATATTAAAAAAAATTAAAGTGACACGTCAACATTTTTATATTTAATTCGCTAAATAGAGAAAGGTATGAGAGAAATGATATATATGGCTATGATATTCCACATTTCTGCTAATGGGTCATTCCCCAGAAAAGGTACATTTTGAAAGTTAAATTTCACGCAATTTACAATTAGGATAAAAATGATGTTTATGTTTTTGCATTAGTCCTTACTAACTTTATTAAGCTACATTATTCGTCTAGATCAAATTTTGGTATTTTAGCATTAAATTCACTTTAAATATTTCACGTAACTACGTACGTGACAGTAGTCCTTATCATGTTCACCATTTATATTGCCCTCTTTTATCCGTCTTCCTCATTTTCTAAATATTTTAATCTACGAATAAGAGACAAATTTATACAAGAAGACTAACTTTTTACAACTGCTAGTTTAAAACAAAACTCAAGTTGTCCTAAGTTATTCAATTATTTTATTTAAAAAAATTTAAACTAACGAAATACATCAATGACAAAGTTAAAAAAAAAGAATGAATTATATTGTGTAATTTAGTTTACGTGCTTCTTTTAATATATTCCTTCCTATAAATAATATGTTTTCATTATGTACTCACTAATATCTAACATTTTTTAGACATAGTTATATACTAATAATAAATAATTAGTTTTAATAATAGCTATACTAAATAATTTATTTTAATAATAGAAATGTTGAACAGCTTTCGAAAACGAGTTTTGTCTATTTGAGTGGCGCTAAAATACAGATGTTTATATTTAATTTCTATGTTTGTTTGTAAATCTATCTCTACAATATTCCATTAAAAAATGAAGTGTATTAAAATTAGCCTTTAGTCACGTCCGATGGTTAATTGTCTCATCCGTGGACATGATGGCCATGAACGTGACGAATTTATTTAATACATTCCTTGAATCCGTTAATTTTTAGGTCTTAAAGTTTATCTTTCTAAGTAATGTCTAAATCCACTTATCCTACTTATTAAATATGTAAAATTAACTACTTATTTAATATTATAAAAACTCACATGTCCACAGATGTGACAGGATGACCTTAGAAAAATCAAAATCTGGTACTTCAATACAAATTTTCTTTTCGGAATATGTATAATAAGACTTTCTTGTGTTAAATTCTAACGTATCTTGTTTACATGTTTCGACCTATTATGGGTCATATAGGTCGACACATGTAAACAAGATACATTAGAATTTAACACAAGAAAGTCTTATCATACATATTCCGAAGTGATAGTGTTAAAAGTTGTGTAATCAAGATGTAGCCTACAAATTTTCTCGCCAATATATATATATATTAAACAATAAGGAAAGCAATATCCTTGCGATACAATATACTTGACCGGTAGTAACCAACATGTTGAATAGTCTCTCATCTGCAATGCAGCGAATTTTATATAAAGTAATAGATTTGTCCACCGACGATATATTTTGCCTATGTTCATTCCATTATGTCCTACGGAATAATATTTTGGGGAAATTCTGCAGATAGTAAAAATATATTCTTATTACAAAAAAGAGCCATTAGAATAAGGTAAAGTACCCAAATAAGAGACACTTTTTTTAACTGCTTATAAATGAGGATGGGAATAGACATTTTTAATCTGAATGAGTGGAATACATACAGCATTTCGTCTATTTTTAGAATTGACAATACAAATTTTAGTTAGTTTGTATTATTTCCTTAAATTATAAAAAAAAAGTAAAACTGGGAAGTACTGATGTTTTGAAAAGGGGTTCCAAATAAGAGATATTTGTGTTTTTTTAAGTTTATTTTTGAACATGGACAAAAATTATCATCATTTGACTGAAAATTGAAGCAATATATAACATTGTGAAGATATGTAGATACTTTAATAAATTCAGGAACATTTTAAAATTGAAGAGGTCAGTGCAACAGTGACCCAGCTCTTCTCAACAGAAATTCTGTTGTTCATTTGGCATTTTTCCAAGTGAAATTAAGATGGTTTACGAAAAGAACACAGAGTCGGTCAAATCGGACATGAATGTACTAATCGTTAGGCTACTATTGGTAACGTTAATATTTTGCGAGAGAAAGAAAAATTATAGAATATTAATTTTCGATCTCCATATTTTAATTTTAAGTTCATTGTACTTATTTTGCCGATCCCTTTAATTGACACAATTCTTATTTCGGTGTATTGAGCATGTTGGACAAACGAAAGGTTCATCATCAGTGCTGCAGTCTTCGTGTGCCCAACGACATTTTGAACACTGAATCTATTTCTCCCCCCTGAGCCCTGGTGTCCTCTGAAAAAAATTCAGTGCAAAACAAGCACTCTCCATCATCATAATTTTCTCCATATTCCGAGTCACTAGAGTTAATTAATTCCATTTCCACATCGGATTCTTCATCACTGAACGAACTCAAGCAGCGCTTCTTGGACTGAGTTTTTCTGTGATTTTTGTTGTTTTTCGAACTACTTCTTGCGTGCCTTGTCTTTTCTTTGATTTTCTTTATCTAAACTCTCTCTCATTTTTTTTCTGATCAGAACTGATATTATGATAGCTCCTTTTCCTGCCCTGGATGACTTTACATCCGACTACCCACTGGTTGAAGCTTACGGTTCTTGAGGTGGTGATTGTTGCTGCTGCTGCTGCTGTTGCTGCTGCTGCTTCTGTAGGCCTAACTGTGGTATAACCAAAGTCACCTTTTCGGGCACGTAAAATAAGTAATGGGAACGTTGAGAGCGAGTAACTTATATTTGCCATAGTCTGTGGGCATTAAAGCTGATAACTCTGATTCGCAGATTGCTTACGTCACATCTGTTTAGGAGGTGGTACCACTCTCAACCGAAGTGGCAACAGATGCCACAGATCTTTGAGTACACTGACACATCCCAGAAACGCAAAGTGCGAGTGTCTTGCCTTTGAAGCAGTCAGTGGGCAACAAGACTGACAACTGTGATTGGCAGATTGCTTACGTGACGTGTTGGGTGTTACCGTTCTCAGCTACACTGGCAACAAGTGCTTACTGGGTGGCTTTTTACTCAAGAACACGCGCCACAAACGCTGGCACTGGGTGTAGTGGCGATATTTACACAGTTCCAACGAAATTTTCGAAATGAGGAATCACAATTAAATTTAATAGTTTTATAATTACACAAGATTATTATTTGAAATGTATAGATAATATTTTACGAATTAAGCACTTACATTTTAATCTTTAAGTAAGGTAATATTGTCGGACTAGCTGATTTTAATTGACTTTAGTTATTGATATTATTATCATCTCAATGAATAATTAATTTTAGTCATTAACAGGGAAAGGATTTATATGTAAATACATATTTACTTATAAAGCTAATATAATTTATATTTTGCATTATCTTTATGTTTCGCAATGTGTAGGGTTGAAAAATCCTACTTTTATTTTCCATATTTTTCCATATTTTAGAGTTTAGTACATATTTTCGTTAATTTCCATATATTTTCCATATTTCATATAAAACAGTCCATATTATATTAGGTTTAACAATAAAACAAAACAAAATTCCATTAACTTTTAAAAATACATTTCAACAATAGAGATTTAAACACATGTTCAGTAATCCCTTTAACATCAGAGTTATTTGAAAATTAGCAGTCCTATCAACAATGGGAAAGTAAGTTACAAAACTGTATTAATTTAATTTAAAATTTTTAACAGACTTCAGTTGTGCAGCTCAACAGTTAAATGCCAGTCAGAGTACACATAGGTTCAGTTTTGTAAATCATACTATAAAGACGGTAAATATGCCAAAAGTACGTCATTCAGTCAATTTAAAATCAAAACTAACAAGTTACATTTCAGAATTTAAAGAAGATGGTTTATCAACTGACAATAAAATATTATTTTGTAATTTGTGTCAGTGTGCAGTATCATCTACACAAAAGTTCCTGGTGCAACAACACATTACAACTAGTAAACATCAGGCCAACAAACAACTAAATTCCAAGCAGAGACAATTGTTTTTAACACAACCAACAACATCGAATGTAAGATCTGAGTTTAACATCGACCTGTGCCGTTCTCTCATCTCTGCTGATATTCCTCTCTACAAACTAAAGAATAAGGTCTTCAGGGAATTCCTTGAAAAATATACTCAACATACAATCCCGGATGAGTCAACACTTAGGAAGACGTATGCTCCATCCATCTACGATGAGACAATACAGAAGATAAGAGATGAAATTAAAGATAGTTCAATTTGGGTTTCCATTGATGAGACTCCCGACAAAGAAGGTAGACTTGTTGGTAATGTAGTTATCGGTTTGTTAAGTGAACAATATTCTGAACGAATTCTTTTACATTGTGATGTTCTAGAAAAGTGCAATAACAAAACTATAGTTAAACTGTTCAACGAAGCTATGGGTATCCTGTGGCCAAAGGGTATTATGTACGATAATGTGTTATTCTTTATTAGCGATGCTGCCCCTTATATGGTCAAAGCTGGACAAGCATTATCTGTTGTATATCCTAAATTGACTCATTTTACTTGTGTGGCGCATGCATTTCATCGTGTGGCAGAAGTGGTCAGAGACAATTTCCCTAAAGTAGATTTGTTGATTTCATCAGTGAAAAAAGTATTTCTCAAAGCTCCCAGTAGAGTTAACGTGTTGAAAGAAATGTACCCTGAAATTCCATTGCCACCAAAGCCAATTTTAACTAGATGGGGTACATGGCTAGAAGCAGTTGAATATTATGCCGAACATATAGACTCTATTAACAATGTTCTCCTTGCATTGGACTCTGAAGATGCTGTCTCAATTGATACTGCGAAAACAGTTACCTGTGACATAAGTGTGAAGAATGACTTAGCTCACATTCAGCATACATTTTCATGCATCATAAAAACGCTCAAAAGTCTCCAAAATAGGCACCTTTCACTATCTGAAAGTTTTGAAATTATAAATAGTACTGTGGAACAACTGAATCGTGGTAGAGGTAAAGTTGCAGATGCAGTAAGAGCTAAGGTGGACACTGTACTTTCAAAAAACCCTGGATATGAAGAACTACAAAAGGTTGTTGCTGTGATGAGTGGTGAATCAACAGTGAAGATTAACTTGGACTTATCCCCAGCAGATTTTGTGAAATTGAATTATGTACCAGTTACTTCTTGTGACGTCGAACGCTCTTTTAGTCAGTATAAATCTATCCTCAGAGACAATAGAAGAAGATTCACTTTTCAGCACTTGAAAGAAATGTTTGTAACCTATTGTTATGGTAACAGACAATAAAAATTGTGTTTTGTTGAAACTACATTGGAAGATAAGATACGTCCATTATATTTTTTGTTTAGTTTGATTAAAATGTACCAATATTTAACGTACACAGTCATTTTTTTATAATTTTAAGTCCATATTTAATTCCATATTTTGGTAAAAATCCATATTTAATTCCATATTTTGGTAAAAATAACTACATATATATTTACATATTTCATATATTTTTAGTCCATATAAATCCGTTCCCTGGTCATTAATAATGATAACTTAATCATTTCAATGAGTAATGTTTGTAATGAATAATTGAGGACAATGGATAATTAATGATTAAACTAATTCGTAATTAATTTTAATTAATAGTTCAATTAATCTTTCATTGGGTCTTATGTAGTTGCTGGCAGACAAACTGACATGACTGGAAGCATTAACGCTTTTAGTAAACTCTCAAAGTTGAGCATCATAATAATACCAAATAAGGGTTCTAAATAAGAGATACTATCTCTTAATAGGACCCCTAGGTATCTCTTATTAGGGAACGGAGTAAATAAAAATGAAATAGCTACCCAAGGTCATAAGTTATTATCTTCCTTATTAGCAATTTACCTTATTATATGCAACATTTTGCTAGCAATTTTATAAAATTAATAATAAATTTGTTGTAGCTTACATTACCTGCTGTTCTCTTCCTCAACAAAAAACAGTAAAAAGTTCAAAATGTGAAAAATTACTTTTCTTGCTCTCAGCTTCGTTGCTTACTTTCAACTGAGGTTAGGCAAAGAACACGATGCCTTAGAAGCACAAACATTGATTTACCATAGTTGTCGAGAGATGGCAAATTATACCGGAGAAGTTAACAAGGTATCTCTTATTAGGGCCCTGTCTCTTATTTGGGTACTTTACCTTAATAGTTGGAGCAAATGCTAGAGAATCATGTATATAATGTTTTTAAAAATTAGAGATTCTAACCTTAACAAATCAATAAATATGCTCTACAATAAATTTCCTGTTATGTAATAAAGAAAATTTTCCAACTCAGCCATACATAGTATAAATACCCGCAGAAGAAATGATTTTCATACGCCATCAACAAATTTATCATGCTTTCAAAGGGGAGTACGTTACATGGCGATAAAAATGTTCAATAGTCTTCCTGAAGACATTAAGAATCATAGCCAAACCCCTGCATTATTTAAGGTAAAACTAAAATTTACTTAATATCTCACACTTTCTATTCTTTAGATGAATTCTTGACATTTCACAGTACTGTGTAAATATTTGTAATACTATTAAATGGTAAACATATTACATTGTATAAAATATTATTATTATTAAGGTATTAATTCTGTACATATTTCATATTTGCATTTTATATGTAGGCCTATTGCATTTTATTGTTAAACGTAAGAGTTGGACATGTTTTTTATTCTATGTTATAAAGCAAATGTAAGAATATTATGGAACGAATAAATCTATCTATCTCTCTACTGAAATTCTTGTGACAAGTATTTCGTCTGTTGCAGAACTCACTGTTTTGATATAACTTACTTCAAGTTTTCAGGTTTACCTTGGTGTAATTACACCTCAAATAATGCAGTTTTCGTTTACAATTTAGTTCCTGTTTTCATTTACAACTTTTTGTATTAATTTTTTGTTGGTTATTTAATGACTTTGTATCAATTACTAGGTTATATAGCGTTGGTGGGATTGGTGATAACGAGAAGGTGTTTTGCGAGATGAGGCAGAGAATTCGATATAGAATACTTTACATTCGCCTTACGGTTGGAGAAAACTTCGGAAAAAATCCAAACAGGTAATCAGCCCAATCATAGCTACGTCTGTGGTTTTTTTGTATTAATCTGTTTGAAGGTTGAAACTGTCAACGGATGTGACTTCTTGCGTACTTTGATAATATTTTGTTGTAGAAAAAATTTGTAGAAAAACGTTTACAATTTCAACTGTATATGTTAGTTCACCTAGTTATTACTTGCGGAGAAACGTTGCTGTGCCAGTAAAATATACCTTTTCAAGAGAATGTTCCTAATACACTTTCAATCATTATGAAAAGTGCAAAGGTGAGGTTTCTAATGCCATGCAGCAGTCACATTTCACATTGGATAAGAAAAGTTTACAACCACGAGTTACCCTCAACTGGAAGATGCGATGTTTAAATGGGTGAAGTGTGAACTGTATCGGACATAGCCGCATTTTTTATGCGTGCATACATCTCTCGGGAAGTATTGTTGAATGTAAGATATAAGAATAAAGAAATACATTCAAGTTCAGTATTCAAATACAGTTTTATTCTTAAAAGTTCGCCATCTTGCCTGTATTGAGAGTAAACATGTCGGTTGCTATAGTAACCGTCGTGCTCAATCGGCAGATACCCGTTGCTTACACGTACGCTTCCATTTGGGCTGTATACGCCTCAACATTTTGAATTTTCTCTCTTCACTCAATATCATTCGCGAATTTTTCCAATTGAACTTTTCGACTGCTGATTGAGGCTCAATTGAAGTTGTAGCATGGTTTATTACGAATCGTTTGACACAGCTTCGAACGTTCTATCTCTTCGCATTTTTTGGGTTATGGTGACCCGGCTGCCGCGCGACCCGCCAATTCGTGCCTCAAGTTCCGTCATTCCGCGTATCGCTAGATGATGTTACCCGCTCCAAATCAGGTCACGTTAGATACATTTGAAAAGTCTACTGCAAAAAGGGGAAATGTCGAATGTATTATATTTTGCAGGAAATAAAAATTAAACTTTGACATTCCTACTCTTTGTGTGGCATCCAATTCTTCAACAAGATGTAGATCTTGTTGCAGTGCAACAAAGTGTATTATATTCTATTCCCTTTTATCTATAGTAATGAACCTTCATCTCATTTTTCACAAATTTACGACATTCCCCCTTTTTGCAGTGGAATCTTCATTTATCACTAGTCTGTCGATCACCGTTTACTTCATTGGAATTATATCGTATAGTTTAGAAATTACAACAAAACTCGCCTGAAAGTGTGTCGGTCGACTTACTGGGATGGCACCCTAGTGCTGAACCGAACTTAATAGAATAGAATAGAATGTTTTATTTTCGCTGACAGAGTCAAGGCAATAAGGCAGGGATGCTCACTGTTGATTCGATTGAGTCAAAAACACCATCCCTCCTTTTCTCCTACCCCTTGGCAGCGGAGCCAGTGTAGTTATTTTTAGCGAACAGTAGGAGAACATCATAGACATTCAGTGCCGGTTTCATTATGGCAAGTCGATCTCGGCACAGTTTCCATAATGAGTAGGATGTGCAATATTTTTATGTACAGGAAGAAGTGTATGGGATCAGATGCCTAACATGTAAGACATTAATAAAATCGTTTTCCAGTTTCAACATTAAAAAGAATTTTAGACTGCATGATCGTGATTATGGAAGTCACGTTTTGTCTGGTTAGTGTAGTCATATTAGCCGGAGTAATTTATTATCTCTGAACGTTATTAATGTTAAAGCGATTCTTTCTCTTTCGTGACAAGATTGATATTTTCTTGAAAAAAAAAAACAGATATTATATTTTCTTTCAATGGATTATGTTAAAGTTGTTTAACTATGTATACAAATAAATTATAGCTTTCACTTTTTTTCAGAGCACAATCATTTCTCAATTAACGGAAAAGAAGTGGATAGATGATTTGGCTTTTATGACAAATTTGTATTCACATCTTAATGACTTAAATGTAAGTACCGTATGCAAGGAAAAGACAAAAATATCGTTACTTTGAATGACAGAATACACAACTTTGTCAAGGCTAAAAATGTGGGAAGAACAATTATAAAATGATGATTTTTCTTAACTTTTCATCGTCCGCATCAGTTGAAGTTAATCACTACACTGACTATCCAAGTGTTCTAAAAGATCTGCTTCACTCTTTTGAAAAACAGGTTTCAGAATTGCAGCCAATACAAGCAGAATTCGTCTTTTTTGTAATGCTTTCAGGTTCCAAGTATTCGAAGCTCCTTATGATTTTCAAAACTAATCAACTGAGTTGCAGAATATTAACTCTTTAATTTGTTCCGGTAGAGAAGGATGGGACTTGTATGAATCTTCGTCAAACCACCACATATACGAAGTCACGTTACTTTGCAGCGCGAGTGTTGTCAGTTTTTGGTGCAACCAATATCTGCGAACAAGCCTTTTCTCAAATGAACCCATCAAAAATGACACACGATCACTGCTGTCAGATTTTCATCTCGTTTGTCTTCTCCGTCTTTCCTTATTAAACATATGAACCTAATCTCAAAAAACTTATGAATATGAAAAAGTGACGTCTATGTTCCAGTGTCAGGAAGATGAATTTATTTTATAAACAAATTTAACTGACACAATTTGAAGCAGTTGATTACGACAGAAAAAAAAAGTTCATTATCATTATTTAGGCCTATCTTGTTATCTAACTGGGACACCATCTGTTTGAGTTTGAAAGATTAAAACTATTATTTGTCGTCTTGAAGTTATTTATACTTATGTTCCTTAAAATAAAAATTGTGTACCGGTATGTAAAACCTGTAGCCAAAGTTCCGTCACTGATAGCTACGCCGTTTCAAGCGGTTGCTTTGCTGCGTATAAGAGAAGTTGGGGGCACCAGATACTTTCCTTACCGTTTGCTTGTGAGCATGCCTGCAATAAGACCTTCACTTCCACTCAGCCAGCCTTAATCAATATAACAGCGACATACATATTTAAATTATGAATATTTACAATACACTAAAGATTCTCCAGCAATATTCTTTAGTTATGTTTTAACGACTAGTACATTATTTATATTTAATTGGAGATAAAACTTATGCGAAAAAAAAATAACTGTATTTATGCGCTAATGTAATTCAATTCAGTCCATATGCAACATGTAAAGAATAAGTTAAGATAGCTAGTTGATTAAATATGAAAATTAATTTGCTAGAAGTTTACTAGAACTATGTCATAGGAAGCAAGATATAAATCTAAAATATATTTATATAATGAGAATAATATTAATGTAATAAGATTTTGCCATTAGAGGTTTTGTATTCTATTTAGAGAAATTAATGGTAGATCTAACAATAAGAATGGACAGATGTCAGTTTCATTGTAGCAAATATTAATCAGTAATTAGTTTGTTAAGCAAGAATGTATGCAATTTTGACATAAATGAAGTTATTGTCCAACAACCCTTTACATCACTCAGAAGCGAGTTCCAATTTCAAACAACTGAAACTGTATAAGATGAAGAATATAAAGATGTCTTACAGACGTATTAATGTATAAAAAAATATTAAATTTACATATTTCATATTTCGCGACCAAGAACAGAAATTTGCTAAATTATTCCAGGCAAGTACCAAGGTAGTTAGGTAAATTTAAAAATTGTGATGCAATCATAGAGTATAAGAGTATGGGGGCAAAAGAACCTGACAGATTTCTTTTCTAAGACTTGAATTTGAAGCAGAAAAATTGTGCACGAATACATTAGTTTATTAGTACGAAATTGATCGAAAATAATTACTAACTTTCTCGTATAAGTTAACTAGGCCTGGAATTGCATTAAAATGTAGTCCATATTTAGGCACCTAAAGTAACCTTACAAAATGATAAAAATAGGCACTTAAAATGTTATAATAGACCTTCAAAATTGTATTCTTTTTACCTAAGAAACAAAAGTTGTAGCATCAGAAAAATTACATTTTCACTCATGCAATACATATTAATAATAATAATAATAATAATAATAATAATAATAATAATAATAATAATAATAATAATAATAATAATGTTCTCCAAATTGTTCATGCTCAGGTTTTGTCTTTTGTCAGTTAATATAATTTAATGTCTTATATCTTCATAAAACTGAAAATATAGAGCTCAACTACTAGAAAGTCGCCCAATATAACGAGATTTAAAACCACTGAGAAATAAATTCAGTGATAAATATTATTGAAAAGCTACTTTCTGAATAATTATAAATAATTTAAATTGATAATGGATGTAAAAGCAATCACCTTTATAAATAAAATCGAAATGCATGAAGTCGTAACAGTACACAAATAAATTACTTTCAAGCCATAAGTCACCCCTGGGAACTAAAGAAACCATTGTCGTACAAGCGTACTCTTTGATGAATTTTCTCTGGGCAGCTCTAACTTAACAACACTCAAGGTAACGAAGAAAACAGAATGTGTCTGAATCCTAACAGTTTAATGTTCACTGTAGTAAGACTGGTTACTCATATTAAATTTGATAAATTGGAAGTTTCGAAACAGTTGCTTATAATTTAAAATACTGATTGTTTTAATTTAATACTATATTAACAGTGTAGAAAGCATTGGCATGAAATAATGTGCATTGTTGAGTTTGTGTCTTCTATTGTTACACTATTAAACATATTTTGATATGTTGTAAAGTGAAATTAAAAAATATATACATGTGGAAATAGGCTATTTGCAGTACTTAGTACTTTATATTCTAGAGAAGTAAATTAATGACAAGACACGCAAATCATCCATTCCATTTGGTTGATCAAACCTTTTAGGGAGTAAAACCACGAAATATGCACGAACGAGCGAAATAAAAATTGTAATGTTCATGGCATTCCATAAAACATATTTAATGCGTAAGGAACAAAATACGCTATTACCCAAAAATTCCAGGTATACATATAACATTAAAATAGCAGTTAGTTGTATAGTAAGTTTGTAGTATAATAGTAATGTTTGCAGCATTAGGACACAGTAGCAGTTACACCATAGTAATGTATTTGTCCAATAATAATGACTGAAACTTTATTGCCATATTTGTAATTGTTTAGTCAACTTTCCGAAGGTAGGTTTGAACCTCATTAGTGACACCTTATTGGTGTCATAAGACAACTAAACAGGAGACTCTGAAGTAGAGTGGCCGATTCCTTTGCCCCTCCATTGCATACATCGCTAACCAGCTAAATATTACATTAATCAGACTTCAGATTATAAAACAATAAATTATTGTTCTTCCTCTGAAACATATTATCAAGTGAGATGTACTAGGACTATCTGAGTATAGATGTACACTAGCATTAAAAGATATCTGACCCCTACTAATCGATAGTGATCGATAATGTGTTGGTGTAAGTGTGCTTCTTTAGTTTATTACTTCTATGAATAGATAGGGAGGATAATAGTTAGGATTATCAATCATACATAATTACACCCGCATTATAAAATTCAGTATTTCATGTCCCTCTGCTGATTGTAAAACAACATTGGGTTTAGCTGGAAACCGCTGATACTTATTATGAGTAGACAGTGGATGCGGGATGACTTATGAAAAAGTGAAGTTGTTTCGTATCAGAGTATATGGCACGTGCCGCGCCGTTCATCTTTTGTGTACCTGGCGAGTACAACAGCGTAGAAAACGAAGGAACCCCGATCTATTCATAGTAACATTGCAACGCAATGTGTACAGTTGTGTTATCCTGCTCAAATATTTAACACGCGTTGAATATGTTGTGCTGATCCATTCATAATGGCAAAACGTTAAATTCGCTCAGAGATACGAAATGTAATTAAGAAGTATGAGAGTTACATTTTATGTATTAACGAAGACAATGTTGTGTGTAATGTATGTAAAATTTAAATAAAAACCAGAACAACCCAGGCTATAGAGAAACATTGCAACAGTACATCGCACAGGAAATGCGTTGAAATGAAATCTGAGGAACCATCTACATCACCGTCATCATCGTCATCATCATCATCATCATCATCATTTAGTTGTGCGGGTCTAACGACACGTGCAACATGATGCTCAGTACATATATTCCTCTAAATAAATTGAGTGATCCCCATTTTAGAGGTTTTCTTCAGAAATTCTCTCGATACGAAAACTGTTTAAGCGATAGGCGAAGACGATTCAGTTTCGACAACTTATGAGTATATATATAGTCGTTTACTGCAACGCTGGTAATTGCATCAATGATGACGAGGAATGAACCTTGCAAGGTATGTACTACAGTACTACAGTATGTTATTTTTCTTTTCCTTCTGACTGTACGGAGACACAGTAGCATGTTGACGTCGTCTGTTTACGTTTAAAACCTGTTCAGCCAATGTTCTGAATGAAAAACATGTGACATATGAAGAGTTAGCGTGAAAAACGATGGATGTAACAGTTTTGTTAAGGTTGATGTCATTATCTAATTCAATGGATCACTACGAAATTTAATGTTGTTCTTATGAAAAATGGTAAAAAGGAGAATTAACACCACGAATACAGTAATCCTTTCCTTTATTTTCTATAGAAACAACACTACATCTTGCAGTTATAGACTCAATTATATCATTATCTAATCCTTAACAGAAATGTGACATTCATCGTTTTTTCCGCGAACTCTTCATATAGCAAAATATGTGCATTTACATTCAACGATAAGTCATCCCGCATCCACTGTCTAATTATGAGTATTAACAGCCATAATAATTGTGACTCCTATTGAGAATTAGCGGAACTATTTCTAAGTTTGTCAATTTTTTTATATGCTTGGTTCTGACTTATACCGTGGTTAGAAAGTTCGCTTACATGATCATAAAATCGTAGGTCAGATATCTTTGAGCGCCAGTGTACATACAGTATCAGCACAGTCCACTATATACAGTAACGAAGCTTGAGTTTTGAGGGTGCTAGAAACTATAGACTGTGACGGTACTATTTTGCATTGCCTGTAATGAGGCGATATTAGCGATCCTAGTGGTGAGCAACTATCTAATGTTTGCATATTTACTACGTATTGAGCTTCGCGACTGTATATACTAGACTGTGGTATCAGCCAGAACGTCAATCAGAGGTAATATTTATAGTATACCTCGATATAGTCGTATCTTGAAGCATTATTCATTTCCGATTGAATTGACTCAGAAACTGAATATTTAAATAAAACATGATACATGGTCAAATGAAATAATTGCTATAGGTTTACACATATTGTACAATATAGACAAGTTGAGAGAGGTCATACTGAAAATTACTTCGACACTCGGGAATTATGAAAACGTGTATTGCCGTGAAATTCTGAAAACAGAATTTTCGCAGCTACAAATGGTTTGTCTCCCTATATGGAACAGTGAGAAAGTAAAAGTCTAACACCCACCCAGCAGACTCTTCAGTTCTGCAGAACTTAAATCCGGGAAGAGACTGATAAGGCGTGCGAGGTGACGGCACTGCTCTGCACGGAAAAGCTCGGATGAGGCTGCGAGGTCCGCGGACTGCTCTTGCGATTGCGCTGCCATCTGTCACAAATGTAAGCAAACACTCGCTGTCAGTACTGTAACCTACAGACCGATTATTTAGTCCTGACAGCTCAGCGACGCGAAAGGGGGGAAGTAATAGGAGTAGTGGGGAGAGCTCCGGAGTAGAGACAAGGGCGACTGGTCGGTAAAGGAATGCAGTACAGCTTAATAATACTAGAAACATACTCCTTTGCGGCACGCATGTCATCCGATCGCTCCGAAGGCAAGCGACTGACTAACCCAAACATCCCTTGACGTAACTAAATGGACTCGCCTGATCCAGGCGCATATCTCCGGCGACTGTCAGGACTAAATAATCGTACTGTATTCTCTGCACGTAAACATCAAGCGAAAAGTTTTTTTATGTTTCTAACATGCTAATCTTGCTTGGAGATACACCTAGAAAAGTGTTTGAAGTATAACTATGTCTTTCCCGTCACTATATTTACAGCCAATTAAGATTGCAATACTTCTCCCTCTTGTATTCCCTTTGTCCTGCTTGTTTCCCCTTCATGTTACATTCCTCTACTTCTCCTTGTCGTCCTCTTGATATCCATGTATTTCTCTTGTTCTCCTTGCATTCCCCTGCTCTCCTTGTTCTCATTGCATGCTCTATGTTCTTCTTGCCGTCCCTTGTTTTCCTTGTATTCTCCTTGTTCCCTTCCTTGCCCCTTGTTCTCGTATTATCCTCATTTTTCTTACATTCTTTATATTCTTCATGTATTCGTCTTGTCCCTTATCTCCCCCTGTTCTCGTTGAATTCCCCTCGTTCTCCTTGTCTTCCGCGAGCTTTGATTGTATTCCATTTGTTCTATTTGTATTCCCCCTCGTTCTCTTTATTTTCCCTTTCTTTTTTTTTAATTGGTTATTTTACGACGCTATGTTTATATAGCGTCTGAATGAGATGAAGTTGATAAT
Source organism: Periplaneta americana (assembly GCF_040183065.1). NCBI lineage: Eukaryota > Metazoa > Arthropoda > Insecta > Blattodea > Blattidae > Periplaneta > Periplaneta americana. Next base: position 45,039,922 of record NC_091129.1, read on the forward strand.
GCCAGCGAATTGAGTCCAGGATCCAACGCCGAAAGTTACCCAGAATTTGTTCTTACTGGATTGAAAAATCTCAATCAAATAACTTGTCCCAACCCGAGCCCGCTCGTTTCACGGTAAGACACGCTAACCGTTACTCCACAGCGGTGGACTCTTTCATTTCTTCTGCTTGTAGTTTTCTTCTCCTTGTTCCCTATTATTCTTGTCTTTCTTGTTCTCCATGTGTTCACCTTGTTATCTTTGTCTTTCCCTTATTCTCCTTCTAGTTCCCCTCGTTCTCCTTGCTTGCCCTTATTCCCCTGTAGTTCTTTGTTCTCCTTGTCTTCCTCTTATTCTTGCACCTTTTATTCTCCTTGTTCTCCCCACGTATTCCTTGTCTTTTCCTATTCTCCTTATCATCCCCTTGTTTTCCTTATCTTCCCATTTTCTTCTTGTAATCCCCGTGTTCTTCCTGTTTTATTTTTGTTCTTCTCTTCCCTATTTTTGTCGTCCTCTTGTTCTCTTTTTCTGTTGATTTGTTTGCCCTTCCCTTCTTTTTCTGTTTTCCTATGTTGTCCTTGTTTTACCTTGTTTCCCCTTGTTCTCCTTGTCGTCCCTTGTTATTATTTACCCCTTGTTCTTCTTGTCTTCTCCGTGTTCCCCTTTGTCTTCCCCCTTGTTCTCATCGTATTCTACTTCTTCTCTCCTTGCTTCCTCTTGCTCTCCTTGTAGACAGGCGAATACAAACATACATAGTTCTACGTAAAGGTGTACGTACACAGCATATGAAGCTGCAATCCTTTCAAGTCTTATGAAATAAGACCCTTCTGAGTGGTGTACCAGAACATCAGCAATTATTAATAAAGAGCTAATATGGGCTATATGCAAGAGATATTTTAAGAACGACTACAAAAGTGTTAATGAAAAAAAAAAATAATAATAATCTTTATTTGAAACGTTGCAAATTTTATTAAAACGTGCTTGGATGGTCCAAGCATAAGACATCCAAACCCATTCTGAAACGATTAATACGAATATGTGACTTCTTTGATAAGTCCTGTTAGTACAGGGACATCATTTTATTTTTACTTCAATTTTTATTGTACCTGAGTTTTTTAATGTAGGCCTACTTCACTCCCACCCCCTCTACTAGTAAACTTCCAATCGTCCTCCACACAGAACGAAAGCCGCGTATACTGAGTTAGTGAGTACAGTACGTTCCAGAAATATGTTCGCATTTTCCAGTGACGAAAGAGCTTTCAATTTTGAATCATATTTTCGCACAGGTACTGTCGTCCGTTTGCCTACGTCGCATCCTAGTTCCCCCCCCCCCCGGCTTCTGCTCGCCCCTCTGTAAAGTTTAGTGGCTGGGCTGTCTTAACTCTTTTCTGAAAACATTAATATCTGTTAGGAATTGGACGTCTACGTAATATTATACAACTGTCCCCTCTTACTACGACCCTGCTACAAAACCACTTGGACGGACAGTAGATAGCATGTTTGAGTAATTTTATCTTTTCGGATCGGGCAGAAGTGAAGATTGAATTTACAGTACGTAAGGTACTCTTTTATAGAGTAGATACAGAATTATTTCAACATGAGTTACTAATACGAAGGACGAAACTGCTAATTGGAATTAAGTACAGTAGTCTATAGTGCGATAATATGCACATAAGAACTGAAGCGTGTATCGAAATGAACGGCCACTATTTTAAAAAATGTATTTAAATATCCATATTATGACTATTTTTTAATTTAACTTCATTCTCTATATTGTACGCTCATGTGTTGTAGACAGTACAATATATACCGCATTATGAATACGTTCGAATTGATAGCTCAGTTCGTGAGTTAAAACACTTATTGTTAATGCGGTACTGTATTTTGTTTAAACAAAAACTTAATGCAAATTATCGAACTAAAAATCGCGATATTTCCTAGTTTACGTAAATGGATGAACTACTTTTCTTCCCTCCTATACTCACTAAAATGATTTGTTTGTATATTACGCCAGTATCATCGAAATCCAGTCGTGGAAGGGGGTAGCAAACCATTAATCTACAGGTATAGCCAGGTTAATATTAGAAATGTTAGTAAAAATAAAATGATGTCCCTGTATAATAACAAAGCAGGAACTGGAATTTCAAGACAGTTTTATTAGATATTATTGTAGCAAGTCAGAATACAGTCTGTATTTTGATAGCCTACTTGATCATTATGGTGAATAATTAAAAAGGTAACAGAGAATTTGAGGAATCCCTCTTATTTGAGTGTAACGGAGGCAAGATTTGCTAATTCATCAGCCCTCCAGTGAGAGTGACCACAAGGATCGTGAATACAGAATATTATATAGTTTTAATCATGAATTAATTAAAGAAAACTAAAATTGGAATTTGTAATTCAGTTGATGCCAAATTGCTATGTTGACAAAATCATATTTCTTAAACCATAAATAAATTTATGGCAATGGAACTGGGATACGTAAATAAATACAATTTGCTGTAAGATTTAAGTGTGTCTAATGAACGAAATAAAATAAGCAATGAATAACAGTCAATCTTAACAATTAATGAATGGTATGCTGTATACAGGATGGAATGAAACAATCCTGCAGATTGACAGGGACGATAGGCTACAATTAAATGAATAGAAAACCTATATTACGTTTATTAAGTTTTGTGCTTGAATGCACGGTTGATTAGAAAGTTAAGTTGGAAGTTTCAGCAGTCTGTCAACCTTGCAGCTAACACAATGCTTTTTCTTCTCGTAATACAGATGTAAGAGGTCAACGAACTCAGGTCTGTGTCCCTAGCTTCCACCTACCTCTCTTACTACAACGCTGTTATCTGTTCGCATCGTTCAGTGGCTTGAAATTAATGGTTTTTAAATTAAATTTACACGAAAAGCGTCCGCGCTATTGAAATATGACAGAGGGATAAATTATTCTTTATTACATTTTCTATCGATAGGGATAAAAATCACGACCCTACTCGCAATAGTTACCGAATAAGAGGGTGTTAAACACTTTGAAAAACTTTTTTTTTCTGAGAAATCTATGAACTTTCCGTCAATATGGTATTAAACTTTTGTGTTACATATAACACGAGCTATTCGCTCTCAAAATATGCAGGGTTATTTCACTTCCGTTCTGTATAAGCACGTGAGAATAGCCCGTAAATATTATTGTTATTTATCAGTCTGTATGTGAGTGTTGCCAAGCTTGTATTAACTTTCTATAGTGATTCAAATATTTTACACGCTCTGTTTGACGCCCATGTCAAATTACAACTGAATAACAGTTTTTAAAATATAGTGCGAAACCCCCCAATGAATTATAATGAACTCTTCAAACTAGTCATTGATATTAGAGGAGAAAAATTCGCCCCGGCGTCGGGTATCGAACCCGGGTTCTTGATCCAACGTACCAAGCGCTCTAACCATTGAGCTACGCCGAAGTTCAATCCACAGCACCGGATCGAATCCCTCTCCTCCAGTGTCTTTCTCCTCTAATATCAATTGTTACCATAACAGATGTATTCTGCAGGACCAAAAAATTAATCTTTACGTGGATTCTTCGAGCAACAGTGCATATTACTGTGGAATCCCGGCCACCAAGCCACTCATCTGAGTGCGCTCCTTGTATAATGGCAGTTGACTTAGTATAAATGTCAACATAGATGTCGAACTTGGAGTCAGGCCACAAAGGAAAAAAACACTGGAGGAGAGGGATATGATCCGGTGCTTTGGGTTGAACTTCGGCATAGCTCAATGGTTAGAGCGCTTGGTACGTAGACCCAAGGACCCGGATCCGATACCCTGCCCCGAAGCGAATTTTTCTCCTCTAATATCAATAATTGTTACCATAACAGATGTATTCTGTAGGACCGAAAAATTAATCTCTACGTAGATTCTTGATCTAAATGAGGGGCTGGAAAGCAATTCTTCCAATTAGGTTTCCATACAAACACGCAGACTCCCCGTGTATACAGGAATGGATTTGTTCACATTGTTCAGTTTATCATAATTATATGAAGTAGGCATTTCCTTGGCGACAGAAATCAAATGATATCAGTGTATTTTTTCCCTTTTGCGTTTTCAAAATATGTAGACGCTCATGCATTCAATATTAACCTTTTTTAATGGTTATTTTACGATGCTTTATCAACTGCTAAGTTTATATATCGTCTGAATGAGATAAAGGTGACAATGCCAACACAATGAGTTCAGAGTTCAGCGCCGAAAGTTACCCAGCATTTGCCCTTAATGGGTTGAGAGAAAACGCTGGAAAAACCTCAACCAGAATATGAACTCGGATTCGCTCGTTTGACGGTCAGGAATGTAATCATTGCAAAATCCAACACAACATAATACACTCTACTTATTTTTTTCTTGGTTCATTGTCTGTGTTTACCAGGGTGCGAATTAAGATTTATGGTGAGGTGAGGACAGAATCCTAGAGAGAGAATACTGTACATAAAATTATTCTTATCCTCATTCGATCCGGCTCAACACTTGATCGCAATGAGTCGCTTGGCTTGAATCTTGATAATAATAATAATAATAATAATAATAATAATAATAATAATAATAATAGTAATAATAATAATAATAGTAATAATAATAATAATAATAGTAATAATAATAATAATAATAATAATAATAATAATAGTACTTACTGGCTTTTAAGGAACCCGGAGATTCATTGCCGCCCTCACATAATCCCGCCATTGGTCCCTATCCTGAGTAAGATTAATCCATTCTCTATCATCATATTCCACCTCCCTCAAATCCATTTTAATATTATCTTCCCATCTACGTCTCGGCCTCCCTAAAGGTCTTTTTCCCTCCGGCCTCCCAACTAACACTCTATATGCATTTCTGGATTCGCCCATACGTGCTACATGCCCTGCCCATCTCAAACGTCTGGATTTAATGTTCCTAATTATGTCAGGTGAAGAATATAATGCGCGCAGTTCTGTGTTGTGTAACTTTCTCCATTCTCCTGTAACTTCATCCCTTTTAGCCCCAAATATTTTCCTAAGCACCTTATTCTCAAACACCTTTAACCTATGTTCCTCTCTCAAAGTAAGAGTCCAAGTTTCACAACCATACAGAACAACCGGTAATATAACTGTTTTATAAATTCTAACTTTCAGATTTTTGGACAGCAGACTGGATGATAAGAGCTTCTCAACCGAATAATAACAGGCATTTCCCATATTTATTCTGTTTAATTCCCTCCCGAGTGTCATTTATATTTGTTACTGTTGCTCCAAGATATTTGAATTTTTTCACCTCTTCGAAGGATAAATCTCCAATTTTTATATTTCCATTTCGTACAATATTCTGGTCACGAGACATAATCATATACTTTGTCTTTTCGGGATTTACTTCCAAACCTATCTCTTTACTTGGTTCCAGTAAAATTCCCGTGTCTTCCCTAATCGTTTGTGGATTTTCTCCTAACATATTCACGTCATCCGCACAGACAAGCAGCTGATGTAACATGTTCAATAATAATAATAATAATAATAAAAATAATAATAATAATAATAATAATAATAATAATAATAATAATAATATGTAGAGCAGGATTGAGATAAGATGTGTAGTTCCTAATTTATTGATTGTTGTCATCTTGTCATTGATGATAATACATCAGTATTATTTTCTTTGTTTACTTTATTAAGTAGGGGAGAGTCGGGTAGTATCGGACATCGCGTAATATCGGACAGTGAGTTTCTTTCATCTACCACACGATGATAGTACCTGATTGACATGGTTACGTTTCTGTGATGTCGCATGGAGAAACGTAACCACGTCATTCAGGTACTACCATATGGTGGTAGATGAAAGAAACGCACTGTCCGATACTACCCGACTCTCCCCTATACTCTTACTAAAAAAACATATTTTGTATTTTGTGAGAGGGATAGAAGTTATCCCTAGCAGGGATGCTAATATGAATTTACGAGAGGGAGATAACCTTCCAACAGGCGAGAAATCCCCCCCATTCCCCCTCCCCGTTAATTCGCACCCTGGTGTTTATTGAAGGCTGCCAAAGATAGACTGACAGCTAATTTAGAGAGACGGAGAATCACTAACAATGCAGCTTTCTCAGCTTTCGCTCATTCCCTTTTTCTTGACACGTACAGAAAAACAATATGCAGATAAGGGTAAACGATCTCGTGAGAATAGTCGAATCAACGTCTTTAGTAGCTAAGTAAAAAGAGAGGAATTTATAATTTTGAAAACTTATTACATTTATGAATATAATACAATTCGTAAGTTTCAATCCGGCGAAGCGCCGTGACATCGCGGACGGAAGCAGCGGTGATAGCTGCGATGTCCTGTCGTTGATCTGCCAACAGAAACGCCGGGAGAGTTCGCGTGCTATCACTGCAGTTGTATTTTGTTAAAGAGGCGCAGATCTTAAGAATTGAGCTTTGTAAAATTAATTGAAGAATTAGAATAATTTTGTCATTTCTTGCCAGAAGTTTAAAAATAAGCAAATTTAATCAAAAGTATTGTTTTACTCTCACGTAAAATTTAAACGGTTTTTAGTGATTCTCCAAATAATAACTCTCTCTCACTGATGTCCTTTTAACAATCCACTGCAGTAAATCTCCTGTTTTCGATCATTTGGTGAACATCGTAATTAACATAAAGAAACCATGCACTTGAGAAATTGTTGGTTATTGTGTACCATGGCTAAAGATTTCTAACGTCGCATAATTGCCGTACAGATGTATAGGCCTATAATAATATTCCTAACTCTACTAAAATTAGATTCACGACTTTTAAATAACTTCTCAAACTAATGCACTTCACCACTCGACCATTAGTGTTGTCAACTGAAAGATAAACTCTGAATATTAAGTAAAGCAATTTGAAGTTTAGCGCTTTTGTCGACAGTATGAACAGGCAGTCGCCTGGTACGTGTAAATATTGCACAAGGTTTCACGAAGCCGCAAATCTAGATCGAAGGTGTATTGTTGTGGGAACTGGAGCAAAATCTTTTCTTCCTAGTCTCTCTTAGCACAAATACACATATCATGCAACACTAACGTAGATTCAGAGTTTACTTACCTCGTTATGGGTCCCTTGTGCCTACACAGAACGTAAACAGGAGCTGATTACTACAATGGGTATACTAATTGTTGCCGAGTATTATGACGTGTCTCATATTTATTGGTTGTATCAACAATGCATGCACCTCGTCGTCACAAAGCCTGCATAATATTTTCTGTAACACTAAGAAGTTTCGATTAATCGAAAGAATAAATCACAAATTTTCCGAGGGGCACTGAAAGCAATGGAGAAGCAATATTCTACAATACTTGTTTTAAGATAGGTTGTCACGAGTGAGAGACTACGAGAGATATTAAAAGAACAACGACGATGATAATAATAATAATAATAATAATAATAATGATAATAATAATAATAATAATAATAATAATAATAATAATAATAATAATAATCTATTGATTTTATAAAAAAGATGGCAGAGGATTAATAGAATCCCTATTGTTGCGTGGAACGTTCAAGTTGTTGGTGGTTGTGTGATTGGGTTAGGATGTTTGTAGATTATGATGGATGAGAAATAAATGAGTAAATATCATTGTGCATGTTGCGTTACTAAAAGTTAGAAGCAGTCCCACCGTAGTGAAGCATGGCATTGTTATCTCGCGCAGGTTATGTGGGCGGCAGCACGTGAAAGTCTTATGGAGAAGACATGTATTTTCGTCCATAGCGCATCCAAGGTCATGCTTCAATCACCGTGAAAGGGCTTCTACATTATTTGAATGGTGAATTTGCAAAACGACTTAAGTCCACATTTTGGGGCTAGGAAGTCGCTGTGTAGAGATGGCGTTGATATCAGTTTACCAATAACAGAGCTTTCTTCAGTTACAAGCCGGAGCCATACGTCAGCAGCACTGTAATTAACTGTCAACCGGAGGCCTACCATACAGAACACGTGTTTGTGCTAATTCCGATTTTCAATGTTAATTAATGTTGCAATGTAAGTGTGTGTCGATGGAATTATGTTCGCGGTCGTATCAAACGTTAATTGTTGATGTATTAATAACTAAGTGCGTGTTGGCGATACAACCAAGACGATAAATGAAAATAAATGCAATGAAAATGAAATGCATTCTTTGGCAATTTTTACGGTTAATAATGACAAATTAATTGACTATTCTTCTAAATACATATTAAATTTTGTATAAATTACATTTTTATAGTCTTACTTGTGGTGTGTGGTGTATCAGAATTCTAGTCAAATTGTTGGGTCTCGCCTGCTATATCAATAAATTTACGCCATTGATTTTCAAGTTCATTGTGAACAGTTGTTTTGTAATCCCATAAAATAAGTTCCAGCTTTGAAGATTCGTAATGCTTGCTTCACGTCAGAACTATCTATAATAAAATTTGTAGATGCATACACTTACTTTGTTGGTTTTCAAGGTTTGTTTATTAATATTATTCCTTTTGTAATAAATTAGTTATAAATATGTTTCTTTTCACTTCGTATTTACAGGATTTAAAGTTCACTGGGTTTACGCTAATTGCCACATACTTAATAGATAATGATGTATTTTATTACGTATTATGTTGAAGGTATGTTTCTTCATTTTTTCATAGATCTTTAGACTTGGCCTAACTGTATTTATATCCTCATACTTTATTATAATATGGCAATAATTTCCTCTATTTACATTTTTATTTTATTTGCATAATTTACATTCTTAGCTTGTTTTCTGCAGTTATTTTTATTAAAAATTATATTTTAAAAAGTTCATAACAAATAATTTAGGATAGCAGTATTCTTATAGTGACTGGCCAGGTTCAAACTAAAACGGGCTTCCTGGGCATCTGAAATACGGTATTAATTTATAGAAAAGCAAGATAGATAATCGCATAATATAATATTGAAATTTATCCTAGACATTTCACGTTACAGGTGAAACACCATAAAGTCGCAAAACATTGTCAATTTGCTAGCCACAAATGTGTTAATTGAATGGAACTTGAGAACACTTTGTAGGAACTTGCGTCTTTATTGCATTGTTGATTTTATTATATTCGGTGCAAGGAATATATTTTTTATTTACCTTTGTACTATCAACAAAAAACATGTTTTTTGTAATTATTTTAAGTGGCAGTCTTTGTATGTATGTAGCCTACTTACGCCGTATTCTGAAGTGTAGCTAATTGATTGCAATAAACACTATTTTCGAATCCCTAATAATTTACATCACTACTCTGAATATTGATCTTACCTTTGTGCTTAAAGTAATGTTGAAAAGGTACGCATTACGTACATCGAAAGCAATGAGCAAGCAAAATTACATCAATATCACTTTAGAATCTCCCGCCTCCGCTCAATGTTGCCAAACCTACCCAACCGAAGAAGGCTCTGCCTATAGACATACGAATTCACAGGCTGTTTCAAAAGTTATTAAACTCGAAATATTAACAACTGAAATGTTATATTACATCAGTTGCCTATCATTTGATCGCCACTTATCAGAATAAAGTCAATATCGTTTAGTATGTGTACGGATATCAGAGTGAATAGAGAAGTACTAGCGGATACGTGCCTGGTATAGGTTGCACAAAATTAACAACCCGACTTCTGACTCACTGGCAGAATTATCTTAGCGGCAATTTGAAATTTAACACAATGAGTTGCCTGTACCTGCTTATCACGGAATTCTATTGCGTCACAGAAGTAATTCGCCTACTTGCCACGCACACCCATGTAAATGTTGACTTAAACGTCTTACTGCGCACACTAAAAATCAAATAATGAAGTTGTAATTAACTTAACATTGTTAACAACTTGTGGCGTTAATAGTCTACGTCTATAATTTCGGTCCAGTAGTAGGATGCCATTCCAGAATGTCGACTAACACATTTTCAGATCAGCTTTGTCGCGCCTATAATTCGTAAATTACAAGACATATTCCAATGAGGTAAATGGCGATCGATAGCCGAAGAATCAATGTATCCAACATGAGCTTAAGTTTGACAGGGTGACGTCATCTAGCAATACGCGGAAGGAGCGAAATTGAGGTAAGAATTGTCGGATCGCACGGCTACCGAGGCAGTGTAACTCGAGAATGCCAAGTGGTAGGACATTCGCAGTGATGTCAAACTAATTGTAACGAAGCAGGTTAGAATAACAGTTCAGCCATCGGCGTAGTTCAGTCGGCTAAAGCGCCTGCCTGCCGATCAGGAATTGCGCTAGGGCACGGGTTCGGTTCCCTCTTGGGCTGATTACCTGATTGGGGTTATTTTTCCGACGTTTTCACCAACTGTAAAGTAAATGTCGAAGATATAAACTCTGGAAACAGTCAGGCCTATTCCTTAAGTAAGAAAACCTAAACCTTCTGGGCGTAAAAACAAACTGCAGACGTCCTATCGTCCCTCACGACGCGATGTCAACGTCCTTGTTAACCTATAGATCTAACTTACTGATGCCGATAACACAAATTTTATTATTAATGGTATAAATCTTATAACTTCTTCTTACAACTGCGAATGTGTCGAAAAAGTGCTTTCAAAGTTAGCAAGTTTAAAGAAGCAATTAAACTTGAAATCTCACAACTTACATTACGGCCGTGTATAGATCAAGAAGGTATTAGTCCAATACACATTGCACCAATCAAATTTATAATCGCCGCGCAAATGTTGCTGGGAATAAAATGTACCCAACAAACCTTCCACCAATGAAATTTGTAATCACCGCGAAAATGTTGCTGGAAATAAAATGTAGCCAACATATATTGCACCAATCAAATATTTAGTCGCGGCGCAAGTTTTTCTGGGAATTCAATGTATCCAACATACCTTGTACCAATCATATTAAGACATCGCCACGCAGGTGTTGCTGGGAATACAATGTAACCAACATACCTTGCAACAATCAAATTTGTTATCGCCGCGCAAGTGTTGCAGGGAATGAAATGTAGCCAACATATATTGCACCAATCAAATTTGTAGTCGCCGCTCAAGTGTTGCTGGGAATTCAATATAATTATCCAACAAACACCAATCAAATTAAGTAATCGCCACGTAGTGCTACCAGGAATACAATACCTTGCACCAATGAAATTTGTAATCGGCGCACAAGTGTTGGTGGGAATAAAATATAGTCAACATACATTGCAACAATCAAATATCGCTGCGCCAGTGTTGCTGCGAATTCAATATATTGAAGAAACCTTGCATCAACCAAATTTGTAATAGCCGCGCAAATGTTGCTGTGAATACAATTACTGCTAGTTTTATTAAGGTTGTTATTGTCTGAATGTGTACTTCACTTATAACAATGAGGAAGAGAAGGCTTCGTGGCATTAACTGTACCGGAATAAATAAATAGGTAGATAGATGGATGAATAAATAAATAAATAAATAAATAAATAAATAAATAAATAATAATACTAAGGTAGATAGGTAAGTAAGTAGACAAGTAGACAGACAGGCAGACAGATAAATAAGTTAATAAATAAATAAACAAATATACAAATAAATAAGCAGGTAAATAAGTTAATAAAAGAATAAATATACAAGAAAATATACAAATAAATAAATAAATTTAAAACTAAGTAAATAAGTAAATATAAATAAATAAAATACTAGTGGCTTGTGCAGCCAATGCTGCAAAGTAAGTTCATTAGTCGTTCAAATAAAAATTTTTCAATTAAAAATACCAGACATTTTGAAAGTTATTTGCTTCCATAATAATGAACCATATTCCCTCTGAATGGTTATTATGCCAAATATGTTTTCTTGAACCTGTGTATCCTATGTATCTGGAGTTTCAATGCGAAAATGCAAGTAACAACGTGAGGGCGATCAGTGGGTTTTTCATATGGGAGTGAAGCAATAGCTATTTCAGGTCATTGTGGGTTATAAAAGTCAGGTTTGCTATGCTTTCGAACAATAGACATGGCGTTTGGTATAGCTGCTGCATGTAGAGCTTGAAATGTAGAGGGAAAAATCATTTTATCCTGTTAAGAGATCTTGCTGAAATGATCGAGACTACAAAACCTTGTAGACCTGTTATTTTATCAGAAAGTAATACCGTCTTTCCTTAGGAACTGTAATTTTTGCGCTCTCTCGAGCCAATACCGAAGAGAATGACGCATATAAATATCTACATCACACCGCCATTAAATATATAAAAAAGACCCAACCCCACTTGATTAATAACTATAAATATGTTTGATTTTTAATGACAATATTATTACCTTACGTAAATTATAGAAATGAAGATCTAATTTAACACATTCTCTATATCTACTTATATAAGTCCAAACCGTTTTCACTTTCATATCATCAGTGTAACATTAATACGTATAATTAATGAAGAACAGTCACATCATGGCATTAACTATAATAATATTTCATTTCTAATGGTAATAATGTCATCAAACTACTTCAGGCTTGTAGATATCAATATCCAATACACAGCTGTACTCAGGAAATTACACACCGCAGAATCAGACCTGTAAATTATTTTTGTAAGTCTTGAAGTTTTTAATAACCAATTGAATTTTAACTCTAAATATGTCAGCAATCCTGCAGGTCATGGCCTTCGTGTAATAGCTATTGTTTATTGTAGTGTGCGTTTTGTTTTATTCTGAAATCACGGCCGTGCTGAAATGCAATTAGGTCTTAAAACTGAAGAAAGCTGGATCTTGGAAAATAGGAAAATAATGTAGGAAAATTGATATTTCACTGAAAACTACTATTTTTCTGAAGAGCTTTGGTTCCAAGCTTGAAAATGAGGGGTGATTTATTAAAATCCGTTCAGCTGTTTTCCTGTAATTTCCATTACCAGTTCAAATTATATATACAGGGTGTTTAAAAAATACGGAGCATAATTTCAGGTATGTATTTCCCACATGTAGACAATCAAAATAGTTCACTGCAACATGTGTCCGGAAATGCTTTATTTCCGAGTTATGGCCTTCACAACATTGAAATTCACCGGAACGTTTTTCTTTCCGCAGGTCGTTGCCGTCAAAGCAGACATTAAGAGGGCACCCTGACAGTTCATTCCGAGGCGAATGTTACGTTCAGTGTTGTGTAGGCGTTAGACTGTGCAACATGTATTCAAATCAAGAGCTGGCAGAGATACACTTCATGTACGGTAAGGCGGACGGCAATGCTGCGCTGGCTCATCGTTTGTACCAGGAGAGGTACCCACAGCGACAATGTCCAGATCGGAAGACATTTGTACGTCTCCATTACCGTCTGTGCGAGTATGAAAAATTTAACTCTCCTGGTTTGGGAAGGGGACGACCAAGATCTACAACTCCAGAAGTACAGGAGGAGATTCTGGAGGCTGTGAACATGACTCCTTCTATCAGCACACGAAGGGTAGCGTTGCAAGTCAATGTTCCTCATACGACTGTCTGGAGACTGTTGAAAGAGTATCAATTGTATCCTTATCATTTGCAACGTGTACGGGTCCTGTCACCAGCAGATTACCCTGCACGAATTAGGTTCTGTCAGTGGTTCTTGCAGCAGTGTGGTGTAATTCCGAACTTTCCTATTATTTACAGATGAAGCACAGTTCACACGAGATGGCATAACAAATTTCCACAATCAGCATGTATGGGCGTATGAAAACCCACGTGCAACTGTTCAATCTCATCACCAGGTGCGGTTGTCCCTCAACATGTGGGCCGGTATCATTGGTGATCGATTAGTTGGACCCCATGTACTTATAAACAGACTTACGGGGCAGGCGTACACAAACTTCCTGGAAAACACCATACCTCATGTTTTAGAAGACACTCCTCTGATCAATCGTCAACACATTCACTTCTTGCATGATGGCGCTCCTGCACACTTCAGTCGTACGGCTCGCCGGTACTTGGATCGAAGGTTTCCTGATCGATGGTTAGGTAGAGGTGGCCCAATTGCTTGGCCTCCACGCTCACCTGATCTGAACCCTCTCGATTTCTACTTGTGGGGCCATTTAAAATCATTGGTTTATTCGTCTCCGGTGCCTGATTTGGAATCCCTTCGGAATCGAATTGTGGCATGTTCTGAGGACATACGCAATACTCCTGGGATCGTGTTCTCAGGTCAATGAGACATCGATGTGAGGTCTGTATTCAAGCAGGAGGTGGGCATTTTGAACATCTTCTGTAATGACAACGACCTGCGGAAAGAAAAACGTTCCAGTGAATTTCAATGTTGTGAAGGCCATAACTCGGAAATGAAGCATTTCCGGACACATGTTGTAATGAACAATTTTGATTGTCTACATGTGGGAAATACATACCTGAACTTATGCCCCGTATTTTTAAACACCCTGATATATATATGTATGTATGTGTATATATATATATATATATATATATATATATATATATATATATATATATATATAATAGAAGATGAATAGCGCAAGTTCATACTGAAAAGATATAATAATAATAAAAAAAATACAGTTTATACACTCGAGACTTTGTAGACCTATATGTGATATGAAGCAGTTCACAATAGCCTAATAAAAATGCGTCGATATTTTGCTCATTGTGTCTCAGTAGCTAACAATATAGCACATTATACTGAAATTGCCATTTAAATGTTCTTACAGGCCTATATCGGACGACAATGTGGTCCTTCATTCTCAACTCGTTTTGGTGTATCATCCATGTAACGGAGATTCCGTTGTACCGAAACTTTTCGGTTGTTGCCGAAGAAAGTATGTACCTAGTTTTTGTGTGGATTCGCCCATGGGTTGACCAGTTGCCCTCATTTGCGGCCGAAGATGGGGGTACATTCAGAAGTTTAAATGCAAGAGAACTCTTCGGTTTTTGGTACACAATCCCTTCCACCAGGTAGAAGGTGAGACACGTTGTGCAGCAACCCATAAACTGTCTCGGGAAAATTTGTCTTTGCTTTCTTTAAATTCGGCTAAGTTACCTATGATTATTCCACTGTCATGACCTAGCACGTTGCTACAATGCTTCGTTCTCCTGATTTGCAATCAGAGCCGACCCCTTGTACAGTGGATCCAAAAAGTTCTCTCCAGCATGAACGGGCTTAAATGTGAATTCCTTTCTGTTCTTAATTGCAGCCCTTATAATTAACTGAACTCACGGAGAGAACTTTGAGCTATCGCATAATACTAGATCGGCTGATTTGAAATTTGAGCGAATTGCTCATGGACATCAGACAAAATAACATTACCTACGTCAACAGCGTTAATAGCTGCAGATACGGATTCTTGTAGACAAGTTCTACTGTATAAGCATCTTACTACGTGAAGCAAATACCTAATTCTCAATTTGAGACAAGTCGCCTGATGTTTATGCACAACGGAGAACGTTACGGTATTGAAAATTGCGTCGTTTTATATGTGTTATACCATGATTAATGCAGTGTCATATAATACTCGTTGGTTATTATAGGATATTTTTACAACTATTAGGCCTACCTACTGCATTAAGTTAACATTGCGAATACACCTTCTATTTGCTCACTGTTTTCTATTAGTTCACTGTGGCTCTTTCTGCCTTGCTATATCATGAGATTACTGGGTACTGCCGTCAGTTATCTTGTTTCAGGTATCTTTTCCCTTCTCCCTCGGTGCAAGTGTCCCATCCTCTCTGCATTTGGTCCACCGTAAGCCGCTACGTGCCTGTGCACATCTCCGCACCTGTTCTAGGTTACGATAGTACGCCCCTGCATATCATACCGCGGCTACATTGATTCTATTCCTGGCATCAGGATTTGAATTACTGTAGGACGTCGTATTAGCAAGTTCCGAGATAATATCAAAATTAAAGCTGAACAGAGAATAGGTCATTATGAAACTAAGAAAAAGAAACCGTAGTTTGATGAAGATTGTTGCATGGAAGTAGAAAGAAGGATTCAGGCAAAACTGAAATTCTTACGGGATAGGGTAAACGTGATCAAGAATGGTGACTTGCTTGCAGACTCTCATTCAGCTCTGAACAGATGGAAAAAAGTATTTTGGGCAAATACTAAATATACATAGGCTGAGGGCAAATAGAAATGATCGGGACGAAATTGAAATACAAACTGTTGAGCCATTTATACCCGAACCCATACTTTCTGAATTCGAAATTGCGATAGAAACTCTGAAAAATTATAAGTCTCCAGGTATCGATCAAATTCCAGCAGAATTAATACAAGAGGGTGGAAGCACTTTATCTAACGAAATGTATAAGCTTGTACTTGTTATTTGGGAAAAGGAAATTGTACCAGAACAATGGAAGGAGTCCATAATCGTACCTATCTTTAAGGAGGGGGACAATGCTAACTGTAGTAACTTTAGAGGAATATCACTTTTGTTGACATCGTACAACATTTTGTCCAATATTCTTGTGAGAAGATTAACTCCATATGTAGATGAAATTATTGGGGATCATCAGTGTGGTTTTAGGCGTAATAGATCAACTATTGATCATATATTTTGTATTCGACAGATAATGGAGAAAAAATTGGAGTATAACAGTACAGTGCATCAGTATTGATAGATTTCAAAAAGGCATATGACTCGGTTAAGAGGGAAGTTTTATATGATATTCTTATTGAATTCTGTATTCCCAAGAAACTAGTTCGATTAATTAAAATGTGTCTCAGTGATACGTACAGGAGAATCCGTATAGGTCAGTTTCTGTCAGATGCGTTTCCAATTCACTGTGGGCTAAAGCAAGGAGATGCACTATCACCTTTACTTTTTAACTTTGCTCTAGAGTATGCCATTAGGAAAATCCAGGATAACAGAGAAGGTTTGGAATTGAACGGGTTACATCAGCTGCTTGTCTGTGAGGATGATATGAATATATTGGGAGAAAATCCACAAACGATTTTGGAAAATACGGTAATTTTACTTGAAGTAAGTAAAGAAATAGGTTTGGAAGTAAATACCGAAAAGACAAAGTATATGATTATGTGTCGTGACGATAATATAGTACGAAATGGAAATAGAAAAATTGGAAATTTATCTTTTGAAGAGGTGAAAAATTTCAAATACATGGGAGCAACAGTAACATATATAAATGATGCTAGAGAGGAAATTAAACACAGAATAAAAATGGGAAATGCTTGTTATTATTCGGTTGAGAACCTTTTATCATCCAGTCTGCTGTAAAAAATCTGAAAGTTAGGATTTATAAAACAGAAGCGAAGCGAGCATAGAGTCGGCCGTGGTACAAAAAAAAAATCCATTATTTTGTTTTGTTATATAACAAAATTAATTATTGTATTAAAGGACAACGTTTTATACCTAAATTAAAAAACAATGACATTTCATCAATATACTCCAGGATTTCAGAACCGACACCATTTTCGTTGAAATTATCGAATTTCCGAAAAATGTAAACTCAGAAAATTTGAATGCAATGTTCATTATCAACATTAGTTTTAAAAGTATTACTAGGGAAATAGACTTTCATTTCAATTATCGAATGTCGAATTAAACTATTTCTATTGTATTATTATTTGAAAAAGTTTTGATTCCTACAGAGGATTCTAATCTAGCCCATATCTTCTATCAGTACGTTAGTTACCACATGACTCACGAAATGCAGTAGTCTATCACATATTATGGCGTATGATAAAAGAGGGTGAAAATTCAACTGCCTACTTTTACTTGTTCCTGGGAAAATGGGAACACATACAAAGAAATGTAATTTTTTAAAAACCAAATATACGGATGAACACACGGAAAGAACAATGTTTTCTTACATGCACAGTCGCAACTTTAAGGTTCATCTTGTACTATTATGGAAACGCAGCCAACATAGTATAGAATGCGGTTTCAGTTACTAAAGTAATGAAAGAAGAGGAAGGTCACTGAGCCAAAAGTTTTGAAATTAATATTCCCGGAAAAAGTGAAGCTAATATGTGATTTTTATAATATTAAAAATCAAGTACGTTATAACAGTTGTTTTTAACGCATTATATAAATTTATTATTATTACTGGTATGCTTTGTCTACGGGCAAGCTCAAAATTTGTGGAAGCAGAAATAAAATACAGAAAACTTAAAAATACGGTTTAAATATAAAATATGATACACAATATTTAAATTCCCTTGCGACCAGTTCACTACATTTAAAATCAGGTCGAAATTTCTCAACCCAAATACTATCAATTTTTTCACCTACAACTTCTACTCATTAACGCTAGTTTCAATTTTTCATTCTCTATGGAATTCGCGTTCATCGCTCAACGCGTAACCACTGCATGCTGGATCACATCTTATGGCAGCGTAAATAGTCATAGTATGTGATCCAGCAGGCAGTGCGCGTATAATTGCCGTCTTCAACAATGTAAATGACATATTGGACAGCCATTATGAGTTTTGATTTCATTTAAAGCAAGCAAGACAGCACTTTATGGAGAGAACGTGTATTGAGGAGCTGGGTTCCATCCTCATAGGACAACTAGTATAAACATCTTCCCACTGAGGTAAGCTTTCTGAGTTATATTACGATTCCTGCTTGAAAACTGCAACAATAAGTAGGGAATAAAAACATTTACATTTTGTAGCGTCAATGACGAATCTAGGATTAAATGTATATATTGGGGGCTGATAATTAAGCCTCGATTGTCTAAAAATATTATCGAACGCAATTTCAAAATTACTGAGAACAATGAGGTTTTATGGTTTTAATGCATTACAATGTTTTACAGACATCTTTCGTTATCAATAAATACAAACAATCAACACGAGTCTGGAGGTCATGTCCCACAAGTTCCTGATGGAGATGAATATGGTATGAATGAAATTTGTTGTCTTTCAGAATTCTAAACACTGTATTATGGTGCAATCCTGAGTCACGGGCAAGCCTTCTTGTGGGGGAGAATTAGAGACATGGTCTACCAGGTGCGTCCAACAACTAGAGAAGGCATGACACAAAGAATCAGAGAAGCCTGTGGGTCTCTCATCTGTGCTGAGGTGCAATCACGGATGTTAGGAGGTGACCAGAACATTGTTTAGCACAGGATGGCGTAAATTTTGAACACTTACTATTAAGAGTACGTAGCCCTACATAAACAATATATAGCATTTCTCAGAAGATACCGTTTTTGTTTCTTTGTAAGTAAACAATAATAGTTAGAAAAAAAAGCTTCAGTAAAAGTTGTTTCTTTTTAAAAGTAGTTTCCAATGGTATCTTCAATGACCCATGTTCCCATTTGAAATTTCGAAGTTGACCACAGGTACCCCTACTTCTGGTTTGTTACGGCAAATGGTACTACCACCAATCGATTCTTTACATAGGTTTAGGTTGTTAAATTTTTTTATGAGCAACCAGTATCACACAGTTTTCGAGAAAAAAACGCTGATGCGGGTGGTTTGAAACGCCTGGTATATACAAGGTGTATCTATATATGTGCCCATAAATGTGGGGGCGTATTCCTGACACCAAAACATAACAAAAAGTTCTATGAACATGGGTCCGCAAACCCTTCGTTAGGCAGTTATGAAAGGAATTTCCAGTAGTGACCCTAGCGTATAGGTAATTAAGTATGGATACTTCGCGTCCGTACCTTTGATATAGCCGGTCTGACGTTAATGACCTTTAGGCCAGCTAGAGCGTGAGATTCTGCTTTCTCCCTAGAGTTGGCGCTGACATCATACCAACTAGCAGTCGACACAGCGGAAATATAACACATATAATTAATACATCTAGGCCTAGGTACATTATGTACTCAAATAAAATAAATTGGATCCATAAAATAATAAATCTCTCATTAACTGTAATGTCTAGACCAGAGGTCTCCAAAAAGCGTATCGTCATTCGTGCTGTCGATGCTGCCCGCCGAACAGTGTGCTGTAAAGCTGGAGAAGGGGAAGAAACTCGTACCTTAACAGATAGGAGCGATCAGAGGGGGATCGCGGCAACGGTCTGCTTATGTTTACAAATAATAACATCAAAAGAATAAGAAATATCATACGTTTGTATATTATTTTGACATACTATGAAGCTGGAGCCCCGTCTGTTGCTTCAACCTCTTCTGTTCTATGGTGGCTTTCAGTATCTGGAAAAGATCTTCTCCAGTTGTATTTTGCAATTACATCTAGAAGACATTCACACACAGTAAAAGGTTCATTAACTCCTCGGATGAAAATGGCTAGGTGAACTTTGTCATTTCTATCTGTGCTTTCGTCCAATGCAAGTGAGTAAGCTACAGACTGGTTAATTGTGGTTTCGACTTCAGATTCAATTATATTTGCAATCTTGAAATTCCTTATCTGAACTGTAATTGGAAACAATTTAATTGTCTTAAACTTTGACTTTGTTGTGGACACAGTATTTTAGTAACGTTCTCTATGCACGATTTTACAAACGATGCTTCTGTAAAGGGCTTCATTGATTTTCCAATATTCCAAGCTAGAACATAGCTAGCAAGGAGCTTTTATTGTTTAAGACTGAGGACACATGTGTGATTTGTGTTTGTATTTTCTTGTTTTATATTTATCAAAATATTTGTAGGCCTACCCATTTCACCTAAAATTAAACGAAAAACTATATGTTTGTCATGCAAAACTGAGTGTAAACGTATTGTAATATACTGATTATTATGTATAACCAATAGTTATACAGGTAGCCACAAAATAAATTATTTTCACATGTCCAACATGCCTGTAATTGTATGACATTCTTTGTGAAGAGTCGAGTAGTGTCGTCACATGTTGAATTTTAACACACGCTTAAGAATTTTCGAACTAACACAAAAAAATTTCTCTTCCTATTCATCCTTGGCATGGAGCTTTAGCTCTATGCCCCCTCTAAGCTATTATCTTTTATATAAAGAAAATGTACTACGTTCATGATTAGAAGACATTGTGGAACGGTGGAACACGCCAACCAACACAGTGATAATGGCAGTCCACCACTGCTCTTCGTTTGCGCATAAACATTGAGTACAGTGCAGGTGGAGATGGGTGAGGCGGAGCGCGCTCGTTACGTACTGGCTTCGGTTCCGTTCAGGGGCTTACTCGCGAGTAGGCTTTTGGAGACGTCTGGTCTAGACTCTAGAATTCCTTTATAATGAGAGATGAGACGTTGACCCCAACAATTAAAATATGTAATGATTTGATAGTACTGAAAATGGAAAAACAAAACTCTTATGAGAAGTAAAATCATATCCTATATTATATTATATTATATTATATTATATTATATTATATTATATACAAGTATTATTTTATAATATATTATATTATATCTGAAATAAAAAAAAAATATTATTACAACTAATTTGCCACTGAGAAATAAGAAAACGCTGTTAATTTGAATTTATTTGAAGAAAAGCGTTACTGGATTATACAATAAGGTAGGCGTTGTTTGGATCTTGTGCCTCAACTCTATACTCAATTATTATCTTAGCGTATGCTCGATTACACTAACCTCTAGCGCTTGACAGTGGAACTAAACGCCGGCACACAGAGAAACAAAACACAGGAAAATTCGCTCAGTGTCCATTCTTTATAATCTCTGTTCGCTGGTGACCCCTGATTATGTAATTCACCTCAAACTTGCATTTTTCCCACTTTCTTCATTACAGTTGGTCATGACATTTGTTTTGTTTTGTCTGATTGCCTTTTGTTCTGTTTTGTGTTATTCACAGTAACATTAATCACATCACAAGATGTATTCAGTGATATAAATGACGTATATGCACTACATTTATGGCCTAGCAGATGGGAATACGGTAGCAGCACATCATTTGATTAATTCGTAACACTCCACACAAAGCACTTCACTAGTCTCTTCCTTGTTCTTTTTCCGGAAATTCGCAGAAGATTCTTCCTTTTCCATTAAAAGCTTCCTTTGCCATTGCTATCCTTTTTTGATTTCGTGGCAGCAGCATACAGTACCTCCAAGTATTTGAAGCTATTCATCTGCTCTGTCTCATTTAGTATTCGCACGTTTACCTTCTTTATTTTTTTGACAACGATGGTCTTCGTTATATTAGCATTATCTTCATCCCATACTGCTCACAGCTGTCACTTAGCTCCTCCAGCATATCCCTTAGTAACGTCTCTTCTTCTGCTAAAAACCCAAATCATCAACAAATCTAATGCACTTCATTCTTCTTCCTCCTACTATCACCTCTCCCATGTTCTGAAAACAGTTCTTCACTAGTTTCTTCAAGTAGATGTTGAATAGAGTGAGTGTTGAAGACATCCTTTTCGCACTTCTTTTCCTAATCCACTTCCTTCAGATATTTCTTTTGCTATCCTGACTTTGACTCATTGTTTCATATAAACACTACTGAACAGTCTCCTCTCTTTTCAATTCACATCAGTTTTCTTCAAGATTCCCATCAAAGGTTATCCCTCCTGAACATTACATGGTTTAAAACTGGCTTCTTTGCAAATAAGGAAACTCGTGTTCATTTCCTAGTATTCTTTTCTTGGTAAACAAAACCATTTCGGATTTATTAGAAGTTACACCTAATTTCCCCTTCATGCACCAAGACCGCATCTGCTCAAGGCCTTCATTTTAAGCTTAAACAGCATGGTGACATGACACCCAGAGATCAAGTCTACATGTCTCTGCTAGTATATTGTTTATGTATAATTTTAAAACTAAGTTGTTGTTGTTGTTGTTGTTGTTCTTCTTCTTCTTCTTCTTTAGGCAACTGTCCAACCTGTTTGAATCTCACAAGTGATACCAAAAAGAGCCACTTATGAGACAACTAGGCCAGGAGATAAAGGGGTAAGGTGGCCAGTTTTTTCTCCTTCCATTAGATATATCTCCGATTAGCTACATGTTACGCTAATCTGAATTGAGATGGAAATGGTTCTTCTGATACATATCGTCAAGTGGGATGTACTGCTTGATAATAGAAGTACATATCAGCGAGAACCTCAATCAGAATATTAGAAATTTGCTTGTCTCAACAAAATTTTATTTATTAAAATAATTTGAAAATTTTCAATGTATTTATGTAGTCAGTGATAATGCCATCAAAGTTATACATAATTTAATCATACTATTATTCCAATAATAGATTCCATGATTTTAACAATTTGGAAAACGACTTCTTATTATTTTCAAACCCATTTCATGTTGATGTTCGACAAGTCCGATTAGATTTGCAGATGGAGGTTTTGCGTCTACATAATGACACATTTACCAAAAGTAAATGTACTAATATTGTTGGCTTGGACATATTATAACAAATTTATGAACAAACATTACTGATTTACTTCTATAAAAATCACAATGAATATAAATTTGATCGTCATGAATACTGCATGAGATAAAACTACACCCAAATACCACAGACATAGGCCTACTGGATTAAAACATAGCGGAAATTTTGGACCCAGAGTGTATAATATAAAGCATTTATTAGAGCTTACCCTGAACTAGGTACACTTAATACACATAGCTTTTAAGAAACAAATTGGGTTAATTATTTAATGGTTTTGTAATTTATTAAGCTAATTGAGTTTGCAATTCAAATCTAATACTCGTGTATTTTTGTATTTTCTATACTTGTATGCTGTCTGTATTTTACTATATATTAATGTTATTGTGCTCAATGAATTCTATTCAATTTTGTAAAATATTTTGTATAATCGAACTAAACTGCGCCAGAGCACGAGCTTCTGCTCGTTCGGATTACAATGCCTAATGTAGCTCAAACCTAATGTATTAAATAACTAAATAAATTTGAGATTTGAAAATGAAATATATACAAACGACTTTGTAAATTAACATACGCAAATGTACATAGTTTCACTATGAAAAATGCATCAATTTTTGGATTCACCCACACATGCGAACAGTTCTTTTTTTCGCAGAATAATATAGACCTACACCATATGACATACACATTTTAAACTACAAACTATAAAATACATACTACAATATAAGAAACAAAATCAAAACAGTATGCTACTCGAAAACAAATCCATTAAACTTATAAAACCACTCAACATCCCACAAAAATGAGCGATTTCCTGTCGCCTGAATTTCTCTTAAGTACACCTTCAGACAGCACCTGGGTCACACGACCAATTCTGTGGTGTTCGGGTAAAGGGGTATAAGTCATTTTTTTGTCCAGGTGGAATTTTGTACCCTAGATGAACACACAAGTTAAATTATACAAGTGGGTGTGCAAAAATCAAAGAATACTAGCAGTTGATGTGTTTTATTTGTGTAGAAAATTATTTGTAATAAGGGTTCCAAGTTTAATTTTCATTTATCTCCGAACTCATTTTTATGACTTATCTCCCTTTACCCAAACACCACAGAATTTATTTTGCATCTAATTTACCCCTTGAATATATCTTTTTTCTACACTATTTGTAATACTTTATTTATAGACAGAAGAAAATCGAGATCCAGACTTACAGAAAATAATAATTTTGACAAGCATAAAAATTGCAATGACTGACATTATTCCTGATTTCAGACAACTACACTTGTGGGATGTTGATGAGTAATTTGATAAATTTAATGGATTTGTTTTCTCATAGCCTATATCCTAATAGCACACTGTTTTGATTTTTTCTGATATTGTAATAGAAGTAGGTCCCCAGTCCCGGACAGCTCCCAGTATCGGAGAAGCATAGTTCTTGCTCTGCGCGATAGATGGTAGACTATGTATCGTTACAGAGTATTTGTTGATTCACTGCATTCGACAGGTTGAGACACGTGTTAGGCCTCTACAGTAGCACAGTCGAAGACATACAGTCACGAAACTTCACTTTTTCTGCCAACATTCGCGACACTAGCGCCCAAGCGGCAGGCAAGGCACTGGCCATGGTCTCGTTCAGCCAGCACGTGCTTTAAAGGGATGAGAGATGTTATAATAACGTTTTAATCATGCATCGGAATAAACGCAATGTGTGCAATAACGGAAATTGCAGTAACAAGTTTAAATCTCCGAATTTGTCGTTCTTCGTTTTGCAAAATATTCACTTCTTGAATAAATCCAGACTGTGTCGATAGATTTCTGATGTGTTGGTGTAGATTCATGTGGCAGACGTATTAAGTTCTCAAGAGCCTTTTTAAATTTAATATAAAAAGCAATCTTTTCTGTAATAATTTGTATGACTGTTATTGGTGTTGATTTTACATTCCCAGTGATTATTTGAGCTGTTCAGAGCAGAAGTGGTGTAAGTCAAAATTAGGTAATGAGATTTAAAGTAAATATTCTGTAAAATACAGCGCAAAGTAGCAATTAATATATCCTTCGTGCTATTCACTGACTACTAATAGTTTAAATAAATTCAATATTAACTGCTACTTTGCGCTGTATTTTAAAGAATGTTTACTTTAACCCTCATTACCCATTTTGACTTACACCACTTCTGCTCTGAAAATAAAATTAGGCTTACATTTTCTGAGTTAATTGAAATCACAATTTTTTCAACAAAATTGTGTGTTCATTTATTTGTTCTCACCTACGTCATATTAACAGTAAGGGCATGTAAATTACGTATTATATAGGTAGGATAAGTTAAAATTAAGCTTATGTGTGAAAACTGGAAATGTAATGTAAAATGCGGTGAACTTGCCATAAACATTTAAACCATAATATCAGCACTATTTGTCACTCAAAATAATAAAGGAAATACCAGTTCTTAAGAAATGAAAAATAATGAACTTCATAAATCAATGTCTGTCATATTAAGGTTTAAATCTTCCCCTTTTTTATTTTCAAGTTTACCTCAGCGGCCGAGTTTACCCCAATTTGCGGTATGGAAAATAGTTAATTTCTCAGGAAATAGGGAGAGGAGTTCACCACGCAATGTACCCTACAATTTTGAAGCTACTAATTTTGACTCTTCTCACAGGAAATATAGAGTTCTAATGATTCATAAATATATTCAGGAATGAATTTAATTAACCATCCACGTACGAACAATTATATTATTTCAAACCATGATACGTGAGCAGTTCCATGATTCAGTTGTAAGGAGCAGAAAGAATTACGTTTATTCTCAGCTTCTGAAACTTGTAGATTAACTGCGTGTGAAATTCTTCTAGGATTCTAAATTAAAATTAATAAGAATCATATACACTTACTGTATAGCATAAAAATATAAAACAAATTACGCAAAACCCGTTTTCTGATGTGTTATATGTCGTGTGCACACTTTTAACTTGCCTGCCGCTAGAGGGTTACTGTCGCGCCAGCTGTCAAATGTTGGCATATTTTATACGTATGATTTGCGTGACTGTAAGTATTAGACTGTGACAGTAGGTTATGTGAATGTTTTAATATAAGATGTATGTTTTCCAAGTGTTATGTCGTATTGTCTACACTTTCTACTGTCTCTTGAGGTGACCGTAGCATTTGGTATATGTAGTTATTGGACTGTATATTAAAAGGGCTACCTACTATGTAATTAGTTTCAATTTGCGAGTGACTATAATGTGAAAGCAGGAAATTTTAGGTCAGCGCGCTAGTCACCCAGTATCGGACAGTATCTGTTCCCCAGTACCGGACAAAAGAATTTCATGAAGGGTAAGATTTCATAGCCTATTTCTGATTTCAAAGCCTTTATTCTGACGTGGAAAATGATAAGAGAGGCAAATGGGAAGAGAATAATATGAAATGTTAATTGCAGAATGTTATGGAAGTGAGGATCATTATCAGAAAGGTAGCTGCTCATGTCTCTGTTCTTGGAACTACCTTAGGAGACATAGTTAAGGAACTAAAATCAGGGAATTCAATTAGTACAGTGGAAATCTGACAAATAAAATGGAATCATAAAAGAGAACTATTGACTTTAATATACGATGAAATAGAATGCATCATCTGTTTGGAACCAAATAATGAATCCTGGGTACTGTGAACTTTATGTGCAGATTGTGTGCATTTTTACGGTATCGATTCGATTTTTTTGTATGTGACCATTGTCAGTAAAACAAATAATTACCCCAAATAATCAGTATCTTCAACCGAGTATTGCAAAAGGTTGCTGTATCAAAAATGTCCATTTTCGATTGAAAATACTTTCATGCTAATGATTCTTTCTTTTCAACGGAATGTATTTGTTTTAAATTGAATGGAAAATGGTATTCACTGTATGTCCGATAAACTAGGATACATGTTTTGCTGTATTGCAATAACAAGGTTAATTACCTTCAATTGTTTAGCCTATGTAATTTGTCTTAACTGTAGGTCATTAAATTCATGGAGATTGTCAGAGTAAAAGTTAATTGATCATATTTGCAATACTATTACTATAATCAGTTACTTAAATTTTCCACAATTGTTGAAAAGGCTTAAGTGTCAGGTATTGAGAGACCTTCCCCTATGCATTTTGAAGTTTATAGTTTAAAATATTTATGTCTTATGGTGTAGACCTATAATATTTTTCCAGTCAACTGAATACAAATTGGAATGAATACGAAAATTATTTAATTTCCACTGTTCCAATGTACACTCTTCGACACAAAAATGAGCGTTTTTCTTTAGCCGGAATTTCTCTTAAGTCCACCTTCAGGCAGCACCTGGATCACACAACGAGATTATTTTGCATCTAATTCACCCCTTGAATATATCTTTCTTCTAAATTATTTATAATGCTTCTTTTATAAAGAAAAAGAACAAAGAAACAATACAAAAGAGACACAGGGCAGAGTCTTGCACTCATACCCTATTTATTATTATTATTATTATTATTATTATTATTATTATTATTATTATTATTATTTATATATTTATACTGACAGAGTTATGGCCATAGGGTCTTCTCTTACACTCTACCAGGTCACAAAGCACACAAACAGTGAAATTTAAAAAATAGTTAAAACAAAAAATTACTAACATAGGGGAAACCCGGGCAAAGCGGATAAGTTAAGAATAAACAATGCCACAGGCTATATTTTGGTGCTCCCGAAATAAAAACTTCATGACTTTGGTTGTGACACGTGTTGTCCACATATCTCCAAAACAGCAGTTCGTTTCTCGTACCTACGGAGAGTGATATGATTTGAGAAAAAAATATAGTTAATTATTCGCTTTGCCCGAGTACCCGGGCAAAGTGAATATCCCTATAAAATTTTCACCTTTATATTTAATTTATATTCACTGATAATAAAAATAAATCGACACATAAACACGATGTTAATGAGTGTAATTGATGTATTGAATATTTCGTCAATCTCTGAAGATGCCGACATCATAGATATGGTTGATTCTGAGTGAGCATTAACTGTTTCTTCAGCCGCTGAAGAAGCTGGCACCGCAGAATTTGTTAAATCTGAGCCAGCTATCGTTTCGCTGATTTCTGTCTCAAGTGGGCGATCTGTAAGTTCATCTGGAGCAAACTCTTCATCAACAAACACATTATGGTTGTATGGCCTGATAGCAGAACCACTGATTGGAAGATTTTATTTCTTCAAGTACTTTCTTCATGGCTTCTTCAGACCATTTGGGTTGCTCCGTCTTCCGTTTGAAAAATTAAACTATCTGAAAACACATTACGACCTTTTTAAGTAAAAATTAAGATCAGTGTTGCTGATTTATAATTTAATTAGTGTGACTTAATGCCTCCACTATGTAAAATGATCTAACACGCTTTATTACAATAGACAAATATATACAAAAAAATACAGCTGACACTTATATAGTGGATAAATTATCCACTTTGCCCCCAAACGCCACTTCGCTTTTCATTTAAGGTTGTACATATATATGTACATATGTCATATGGAGGTAGAACTCCATACTTTCATGATCACGGGAATAGAATGAGTTGGTTCAAACTGTATATCCAATATTGGATACCTGTTCTGAATTGTGTACAACAGATAATCCAGCACTAAAAAGCTGAAAGACTACATTCATCAGGTTCGATTGGAAGTAAAAATAAGTTTGTACATAATTTTGTTCAAATAACGTCTCCTACCACTCCTCAACTAAGGACACTCACTACGAACGTACCATGAGAATATATACAGGTTGAGTAAAATAACGTTACACATTTAAAATTGTGTGCAAATTGAATGATATTATATTTGAAACTTAAACTTTCATATCGATAGAGAGATTGCAAAAGTTTTAGACCATCTTGGTAATAAATTATTTATCTGATTTTTCAATAATTGAAGAGTTTATTCAGTTTCGAAGTTCAAAGTGATGGAAAAATAACCAATGAAATTTGTTCCGAGCCCTTCATCGAGAACAGAGTTCTTGTACACTGGATTCCATTAATGCCGTCTCGTTTCAACGAAACTCCGTATACCACCCCATCCCTATGGTGCACGTGCGGCTGACTCGTCTGTCTTATATTATATTCCGGTTTTCAGTGGTGTTCATGGTAGAATATAGCTGTACTATTATAACTCGTTTGCGTTATGTATGACTACATTACAGAAGTGCAGCGGCACGCCACTGTTCATAGGATTGGCTTTCTGTGTGTCTATTGTATGCAACTTACTAGCAAGGCCAGTGGGAGGGAGATGAAGTAATTGCTGTATTAATGTTATATTTTATTTAACGACGATCGCAACTGCCCAGGTTATATCAGTGTTGCCAGTGTACCGGAATTTTGTCCTGCAAAATTGTTTTTACATGCCAGTAAATCTATTGACATAAGCCTGTCGTAGGCCTTTTTAAGTATACTTAAATGCCATCGACCGGGCCCGCGATCGAACCCGCAACCTCGGGCATAGAAGGCCAGCGCTATACCAACTACGCCAACCAGGCCGACTAATGGCTGTAAACAAATATCAAAAAGCGACAGCATTAATAGAACAGAGTGTATGTGCTGTGAATCTGTAACATGGACTTACTAATCCCTGTCGAAGGAAAGTATGCTAAGAATTTTATCGTCCTTTAAAGTCCGTCGTGTTCTAAAACTTTTAAACCACGAACCTTAAAAAGAATGAATGTTAGCTGTTGGACTCGCAGAGAGTATCTGAATTGTATAATACGTTTAGAGTTGGAATGTAATGGAATGGAATTTCGGGAAAGAGCACTACGACCCAACACTGCGTCCTTTCAAGATCTTCCGCGCTAACTGCCAAGCTAAGCGTATTCCCAAACCGAAACCGGCTGACTACACTAAGGTTCGCTGCTTACTCAGGTTTCGAACAGGCAACTGCACTCGTCCCTAAGTCAATCCCCTCCGTGCGTCGCCAGACGGAGTACGGAGAATGCTATAGAATGATGACGGAATGGAGAAATGTTGACGTAATGATGTAGATGCCTAATATGGGGAAACGGGAGAACCCCGAGACATATCCAATGCGACCTTGTCCACCACAAATGTCATAATGGATTTTTCAGTGAAAATTCCAGGCCTGACAGAGAGTCAAACCTGGACTGCCTGCTTTACACACACTGAAGATCTGACCATTTAGCCACAGCAGAGAAATGTTCAGAGTTACGGTAATTATAGTAAAGATTCAGACTTTTAAATTCAGCATCATTTACTTTCTACATACGCAGTTTAAAGTGTGAAATCCTTTTATACTGCTCGCTATACGGATAGGAATATTCTGAAATTTTGGTCTTTTAAGGAGTTCAAATCGACATTGAAGGCTAAGTCTTCCATTGCCTCCAACACCATTGTTTTGTTGCAGCCTTTGACAAGTTGTTTAGCGACGGAGATGGGATATTTTAGGCAATCTTAACACAGGTGTATTTTCTTCTTTAGCTACTTGCATAGTTACTTTCAAAGTTTCCACCGTAAATTCTACATAATTATAAGTCAATGTGATACAGAGACAAAAAGGAGTGTTTTCAAGTACCTTGTCTATATACCAATATCTGTCGTCTGCGATAATTCCTGTATCAAGAAAAGGTTTTACAAATCACATCATAGCATGAAGTAACAGTAGGCCTTATACACAAATCCTTCTTATCTTTGATCATCTCCACGACAGTTACGGATAAGGGAATACATGAATAAATAAAAGATAATATTGGCTTAACGAAGTACAGGTGAAGGAAACTGGACTATTTTTAAACATGTGATGCATAATATAGTCTTCCTATAAAATATCTGTTTTCTGATTTTGCAGTAATGATAATGAAATGGTTTTTAGTTCCAGCATTGTGTCGTATTTCTTTTCACAGCTGTCTTCCCTCGCTAGCCATCTCATGTTACTATGTTGTGACAATTTACTTCCCCATCATTCATGGCAGTTTTTTTTATCTTATGCTGTGAAGATCGACACGGACTGCAGGTAAACCAGTTGTATAATTAATTCTAAGGAACTTTGCAGTACATCTGATGATTTGCAACCAAGAAGACGCAACCAAAGTTATGAGCAACACATTTTACTAGCTGAATATTAACTGGAACCTAATCTCTTTTGAATGTAAATAACGGCATATTGTACCACGTACAATGTTGACTCCATCAACAAATTTATTAGCGGAAGACTAATTATTTATATAGATACGCTTTAACAGACTAATACAAAGCTGCGGTTTGGCCCTATTCACTTTTATTATTTCACAAATTTTGAGCTTTCGTCATCAAAGCATTTTACACTGATTACCATATGAAGACAAACGCTTCCTATGACATGCCTGCGGTGTTGAGATAATGCACTGTATTACGTGGACACAAAGCATTCTTCCCATTGTCGGCCAACCTTCAAGGCGAGGTTTTGTATGCCTTACCGATTTTTGCATCAACCAAATAAGATAAGAGAGACAATAAGTTGCTAATAGTGTATATATTTCTTTATACATTTTAATTGTACGCTTTTAATGTGGACTTAAATTTCACATTTACTTTATTCTTCTCATTTTTTCTCTGAAATTTTGATAACTTATATGAGTAGTTTATAAAATTAGTTTTATGAATATGTATCTACAAATTTTATACCTAGCTTATTTTCCAGGGATATTCATATGCAGTTTTCTACAAACAATTTAGTAAAAATATTCACTACTATGCAATCGCCCAAAATGGTTAATTTTTTAACTTTGTCTGGCTACATTCAAGAATAGTAGTATTTTATTACCGTGACAAGTAAAAACGAGTATTTTCCATGTACCAAAAAATTCTATTTTCACTTATACGAAAAAAATCAACGAATGAAAGACGAGTATCTTTCTGGAACAAAAAAAAAATTGTTTGGTATTGCGGTCTACTACAACAAGCACCCATTCATCTTAGACAAGTTTTCTTTAATGGTAGCTACTTTATTTTCCTGAACTTCGATTCAACACTTTCCACAAGGTGCCCATAATATATTTTAGTATTATCTGACTCTTGCATAATTAGGCATACTTTATAAGCCACTATATACAGTTGAACATGACCTCTCGGAAGGTTACAGCTCTGATTTTAATTATTAACCTGTATTCTATATCTCTATCAAAAAATATATAAGGTAGGCGTACTGTGTAATATTCTTGTGATAATTTAACGACAAAACTATATTCAGAAAGGCGCCATGATATTATGTTATAATGCTTTTAACTACTGGGTGTTCAGTTCAAAGTGTGTCATGGCTCGCTGTATGCCGTCATGTGGCTAGCCGAATAGCCTAGAGAATTCAATCTTCCTACACTTCTGCAGAGGTGTATTACTTATGTGCCAGAGAACTTGCCTAGCAAGTACGGCGTTCATTCTGAAGAGTAGTTACCGATACGTACGGTAACGCCGGTAGTGGCAGGAATGTGAACCCTTTCGAAACATGTACTGAGGTGAGTCTTTTCCTTACTGTCGAGATATGGGGAGAGGGTTAAGACGATTACTTACGTATTTGTTGACATTAACTTCGACGGTCAACATGGACACGGAGCATTTGATTTGTGTTATGGAATGTTGTGGTACGCAACCGATGATTTTATTTATTTTATTGGGTTATTTTACGACGTTGTATCAACATCTAGGTTATTTAGCGTCTGAATGATATGAAGGTGATAATGCCGGTGAAATGAGTCCGGGGTCCAGCACCTAAAGTTACCCAGCATTTGCTCGTATTAGGTTGAGGGAAAACCCCGGAAAAAACCTCAACCAGGTAACTTGTCCCGACCGGGATTCGAACCCGGGCCCCTGGTTTCGCGGCCAGACGCGCTGACCGTTACTCCACAGGTGTGGACGCAACCGATGATAACAAATATCCTGCGTACGACTTGGCCGCGCAAAACACAGTTCGAAAGAGGTTATGGTAGCACACAGACCGTACAGACCGCCATCTGTTGCAACGACGTTCAAATTATACCGTACACGCTGTCAAGTTCAGATTGAACGCCTTGATTAATAGGCAACTTCTCTGACATAAAAGCTGAAACTCGCTTCAAATCGCTGACTCATCAACAGTGACGTCATAACACACTTTGAAATGAACACCCAGTATATAAAAACATAGAACTGACCTCTCAATTCGCGAAGAGATTCCTTGGCAGCTCTGTATTTTCTCATTTTTCACCACACACACATCTTATAGGCCTGTTTTACACATAGTGTACGTTAAGATAACACTTCACCATTCACTAAGAAATCACCACAGCGCGTCCGCGTATAGCCTCCCCTCTTGGTCCGCGCTTCCAATCACACAAAGATGGCGCTCAGCATAAATTACTTCACAGTAGTACCAAAATATCATACTGTTCATAAAAATCCGTGTTTCCTTAAGCTAAACATACTGTATGCGAATGAAGTAAAAATAACTTATATATACAGCACAGTATTTTTTTCGTTTTTCTATAGGCTATTTCTATATACCAGTATTTATTTTCTTTTATGGAAATGTCAACGAAAGGCAGAAGCAATAATTGACTGTACACTTTTCAGCATTTCTAAGATAGTTATCTGTTGCCACCTCCTCCTGTATCCCATCAAACTGTCAGGAATAATTTGATACTCATTGTTGCGATGTTTCTTAAATCAAAACATATTCATTGTAGCCAATGCTTCAAGTAAAAATTTATTACGTAATTAACTATAAATATGCGATTTTCCTGTAAGTATTTATTAGCTACACATTAATTTTTTTTCAGTTTTATATACTAAGGCTGATTGCTGCGTAGGTAATTGTATGTGTCCGCCACGATTGATGGAGCCGAGAAGTTCCGAGTGGCTACCACGGCATTGGAGAGATTTAAGGAGGGATGAGTCATAACACTCATAATGGTCCAGTAGGGTAAACTTGCCTAATTCCTTGATATCTCTAATCCCGTGATACTTTTCTTAAATTTAATGTCAGTCAATGTTTTGCCGTTCGACCATGGCGCCAGACATATTTCTAGAAACAGTGCACCTTTCGCCTACTTTTGAGATATCGGTGAACATCCTAGCAATATACCCAAACCCGTAACATTCAGTGAAAAGAATATATCACGGAATTAGGAGTATCACGGAATTACGTAACTTTACCCTACATATTTCACCCGTTTAAAATATGAAACTACAACGTCCAAAGCAGAATAGGGAACAACTGTGTAAAACAATAAGTTACATTTTCTATTTTTATTTATTTTACAAGAAATGTAGAAATAGGGTAAATTAGGGTCTGTTCGACAGTCGAGCATGTTGGACACTTTGTACTTTAACGTGTTACCTCGCCACTTGTGAGCACCACATTCTGCCAGAAGTCAATGACGGAAGTAGCCCCACTCGTGGCTACTTCCGCCATTGACTTCTAGCAGAATGTGGTGCCCACAAGTGGCGAGGTAACACGTTAAAGTACAAAGTGTCCAACATGCCCCACTGTCTAACAGACCCTAATTTACCATATGTGAAATTTTATTTATAATTTAGCTTATTTGATCAATCTAACTTACTGGGCTTTCCCGTTTTAGTAAACGTAAATATTAAGAAGTTGTCGGGGATAGCCGCGCGTAATTGGGGTTATCCCAGATATCCATCCATCCATTCAGTGTTCTGCCGAAGGGCAAGTCTTTCACTGCAAATCCAGCTTTCTCCAATCTTTTCTATTTTCTGTCTTTCTGTTTATTTCCTCATATGATTCATACTATCTTAATGTCGTTTATCATCTGATGTCATCTTTTCCCGTTCACCATTCCTTCAGTAGGCAGTTTCTTCTCAACTAGTGACCCCACCAATTTCTTTTCCTCTTCCTGATCATTTTTTCTTCACTTTTTCTTTCCAACATAGCTTCATTTCTTATTCTGTCTGTCCAATTCACACGTTCCATTTTTATCCGTAGGCCTATACTTCCTTACTTACAAATGGCTTTTAAGGAACCCGAAGGTTCATTGCCGCCCTCACATAAGCCCGCCATCGATCCCTATCCTGTGCAAGATTAATCCAATCTCTATCATCACACCCCACCTCCCTCAAATCCATTTTAATATTATCCTCCCATCTACGTCTCGGCCTCCCTAAAGGTCTTTTTCCCTCCGGTCTCCCAACTAACACTCCATATGCATTTCTGGATTCGCCCATACGTGCTACATGCCCTGCCCATCTTAAACGTCTGGATTTTAAGTTCCAAATTATGTTAGGTGAAGAATACAATGCGTGCAGTTCTGTGTTGTGTAACTTTCTCCATTCTCCTGTAGCTTCATCCCGCTTAGCCCCAAATATTTTCCTAAGCACCTTATTCTCAAACACCCTTAACCTATGTTCCTCTCTCAGAGTGAGAGTCCAAGTTTCACAACCATACAGAACAACCGGTAATATAACTGTTTTATAAATTCTAACTTTCAGATTTTTGGACAGCAGACTGGAAGATAAGAGCTTCTCAACCGAATAATAACACGCATTTCCCATATTTATTCTGCGTGTAATTTCCTCCCGAGTGTAATTTATATTTGTTACTCTTGCTCCAAGGTATTTGAATTTTTCCACCTCTTCGGAGGATAAATCTCCAATTTTTATATTTCCATTTCGTACAATATTCTGGTCACGAGACATAATCATATACTTCGTCTTTTCGGGATTTACTTCCAAACCGATCGCTTTACTTGCTTCAAGTAAAATTTCAGTGTTTTCCCTAATCGTTTGTGTATTTTCTCCTAACATATTCACGTCATCTGCATAGACAAGAAGCTGATGTAACCCGTTCAATTCCAAACCCTGCCTGTTATCCTGAACTTTCCTGATGGCATAATCTAGAGCGAAGTTAAAAAGTAAAGCTGATAGTGCATCTCCCTGCTTTACCCCGCAGTGAATTGGAAAAGCATCAGACAGAAACTGACCTATACGGACTCTGCTGTATGTTTCACTGAGACACATTTTAATTAATCGAACTAGTTCCTTGGGAATACCAAATTCAATAAGAATATCATATAATACTTCCCTCTTAACCGAGTCATATGCCTTTTTGAAATCTATGAATAACTGATGTATTGTTCCCTAATACTCCCATTTTTTCTCCATTACCTGTCGAATAGAAAAAATCTGATCAATTGTCGATCTATTACGCCGAAAACCGCACTGATGATACCCAATAATTTCATCTACGTACGGAGTTAATCTTCTCAAAAGAATATTGGACAAAATTTTGTACGACGTCAACAAAAGTGATATTCCTCGAAAGTTACCACAGTTGGTTTTGTCCTCCCTTTTTAAAAATAGGTACAATTATGGACTCCTTCCATTGTTCTGGTACAATTTCCTTTTCCCAAATAGTAAGTACAAGTTTATAAATTTCGCTATATAATGCACTTCCACCCTCTTGTATTAATTCTGTTGGAATTTGATCGATACCTGGCGACTTGTACTTTTTCAGATTTTCTATCGCAATTTCGATTTCTGAAAGCGTGGGTTCGGGTATAAATGGCTCAGCAGTTTGTTTTTCAATTTCGTCCCGATCATTTCTATTTGGCCTATGTACATTTAGTAGTTGCGCAAAATAGTTTTTCCATCTGTTTAGGATTGATGGAGAGTATGCAAGCAAGTCACCATTCTCATCCTTGATCACGTTTACCCTTGGCTGATATCCGTTCTTAAATTCCTTTATACCCTTATATAAATCTCGAATGTTTTTATTCTTATTATTTGTTTCTACCTCATTCAGTTTTTCCTTCAAGTAACCTCTCTTTTTATTCCTAAGTGTACGATTTGCTTCCCGTCTTTCATTGAAATAATTATCTCTCTTCTCCTCATCTGGAGCCTGTAAGAATTTCAATTTTGCCTGTTTCCTTCTTTCTACTACCATGCAACAATCTTCATCAAACCACGGTTTCTTTTTCTTAGTTTCATAATAACCTATGCTCTGCTCAGCTGCAATTTTGATACTATCTCTGATATTTTCCCACACGCTATTAACATCTAATTCTTTCTCAACTTCGTCGGAACTTTCTAAAGTGGCAAACCTATTTGAAATTTCGACCTGATAATTTTGCTTAGCTTCCTCGTCCTTTAATTTCAAAATATTGAATTTAGTAATATTAACTTGTTGCTCTACTCGCTTGGCTACTGATAATCTTTCTCTTAATTCTCCAATCACCAAATAATGGTCAAAATTACAGTCTGCACCCCTGAAAGTTCGAATAACTACTATACTAGTATGTCTCCGTTTATCTATCAAGATGTGATCTATTTGGTTGTGTGTCAATCCATCTGGAGAAGTTCAAGTATATTTATGTATATCCTTATGGGGGAATGTTGTACTTTTGACAATTAAATTTTTCGATGTGGCAAAGTTGACTAATCTAACTCCATTGTGACTGCAAATTGCGTGTAGGCTCTCTTTTCCAATAGTTGGTCTAAAAATATCCTCCCGTCCTACTTTAGCGTTGAAATCCCCCAATAAAATTTTCATGTGATATCTAGGGAACTGATCAAAAGTATGTTCCAATTCCTCATAGAATCTATCCTTTATATGGTCGTCTTTCTCTTCTGTAGGGGCGTGAACATTTATAACTATGATGTCGCACCATCTACCCTTAAGTACTAAATATGATAACCTGTCACTGATAAATTCGACCTTTTTTACTGCTGATTTTATTCTTTTATGAACAAAGAATCCTGTTCCTAATTGGTGATTATTGTTTCCTTCCCCATAATACAACAAGTAATCTCCTATTTGTGATATGCCATTCCCATCTAACCTAACCTCTTGTACTCCCACGAAGTCTATTCTATATCTAGCTAGTTCTTTTGCTACTAATGTTACCCCTCCTGTTCTATAAAGACTAGTTACGTTCCAAGTGCCAAATCTCAAAACCTTATTCCTTTGCTGTGGTCGTGCCAGAGAATCAGTCCTATTCCGAGGCTTATTGTAGGGATTCGTAACAAGCTGTTTTTTACGGTGATGAGTTGTTAGCCCTTCGCCCAACCCCCAAGCTGGAGGATCACCCTTTATCGGCTGTCCACGACTGCTTATTCAATATATTCGCAGCTACCCTCCATATCTGGAGGCCGTCTCCTCTATCCGCAACCTGAGGACGCGCCATGCCGTGGTGATAGGGACCCACCATAATGGATCCGTAGGCCTATACACATTTAAAATGGTTCTATTCGCTTCGTCGTAATGTGCATGTTTCTGTCCCATACAATGCTATACTCCATACAAAGCACTTCACTACTATCTTCCTTAGTTCATTTTCCAGAGGTCCGCAGAAGAAGGTCTTTTTACTAGTGGCGGCCCTGGTGTTGCACTTTCTGTGATGAGGTGTGTAGGATTAGTTACCTTTATCAGTACATAGTCATGAACATTTTAATCCAATGCTGCATATGTATTGGAAAAAGTAAAAAAAAAAAACTATGTTTTAATATAATTATTGTTATTGATAATGAATCTGTAAATCCTGCACTCACCTCATCTAAATAGAAAATCCATCATCCTCTCTTTCATTGAAGCAAATTTGTCAATTACGCGCTGGTTGAAGTCTGGTATCTCCATGATGAGGTACTTCTCGATGGAAAGCATCGCCAATGCCGTCAGTCTCTCTTGACACATAGAGTTCCTCAAAAAGGTTTTAATTCTGTTCAGTGTAGAAAAACATTTCTGCTTCCACTGACGTCAAAGGCACAGTCAACACCAACTTTAGAAGTTTTGTTGATTCGTTGAATGATTTTTTCTAAATTATTGTCTACAATGAAATCTAGCAAACTCACAGCTCCTGACAACGACTGGAATTCCTCTGCTGAATAGATGGAAGATAGTTCATGTGAGAGTTTTGCCTTATCAAAGAAACTGTATATTGAACACACCTTCTTCACTGCTTCTTCTGGGAATTTTACAGTACCGGTATACTGTTTAAACATATCCGGTGAAAACAGGTTTGATGCCAGAAGATGTCCAGTGAAATTAAAGAGGTCTTTAGCTTCACGTATTATAACGTCACACACTTCCTTTGCTTCTCTTTTCCACGCTGTATTATCAGTTTTCCTCTTCTTTGATGGCGTACTAGAAGATTGTGTTGGCATTTTCAAATCAACGTCAATTTTTTCTCGAATGACTTGAATGCTCTGTTCAAAGTTGCATATAGCCCTCTGAGCAGAAATTGAATTGATTTCTCTTTTTTGGAGTTGGCCGAACAAGATGTCTACCAGTGGCATTATTTTGCTGAAGAAAGACAACCAAAAATTGAATCCATAGCTGACAAGGATCTTCTTATGTCCAGCAGCCTGGTGGAGTGTTTGTGAGTTCTTTATTTCATCCATTTTCAAAATTTCATTCAAGCATTGAATGATATCTTTCTTATAATCAAACACAGTGTTAACACTTCTAGTCAGAAAGTTCCAACGAGTGTTGCTGGCTCGGGGTAACCTTTTCTTATAGTCGGAGGCACCGATTTTGGCAGATGATCTCGATGACATTTCCAGTAGGCGAGCCAATATTGTTTCTGTAAGCTGCGAGAATGAGATGCGATAACATTCTGAGTCGTTCATATTTTCATAACAGCAGCTCATATCAATTATCCTTATTATGAAACACACCACGGTACAGTCCTACTCAAAGAATATCTTTAATAAATGTAAATGACTTCCGTTCGCAATTATTTTACAATACGTCTCCTACATTTTCTAAATTAAATTAATTCTTAATTAAAAGGAAAATCCTACCCTTACCAGATCAATATACAAGATTTGTCCAGTAATAATCTAGGGATTGTCTACTGATGGTGCGACAATTCAAGCTAATAAAATTACGATTCTTCTTAATAATCAAAATA
Organism: Periplaneta americana; assembly: GCF_040183065.1. Taxonomy (NCBI): domain Eukaryota; kingdom Metazoa; phylum Arthropoda; class Insecta; order Blattodea; family Blattidae; genus Periplaneta; species Periplaneta americana. Next base: position 45,079,947 of record NC_091129.1, read on the forward strand.
TAATTTGGTTAATTGGGTAAAATTGAATGCTGCGGAAGTTAGATTTATATAAGGGTATAATAAATAGGATTGTAATGGATATCACAAGGGCAATAATTTCTTCACACGCACATTGTAAATAGAACAGAGAAGAAAGCATTTTAAAATATTCGAAATCGTACAAAATATCGGAGCAACCAATTTTCCCTGCACAAATTGCACCAATTGAAAAATATAATTACCATTCACAATAAATACTGTATTTCATGGGTTCTAAAAATTTTATTAATCTAGAGGTATTGGCTGATGACTATACTAAATTCCAGCACAACATTCATTCAGAATATGTAGAAATTACACTTTGGATTTTACTAAATGTATAGGCCTACTATCAAAAGGTGTTACATACCCCCTTAAATACTGTACATGTGTTACCTGTGCGATATCCGATGTTTAATTTTTTAAAATATAATTCATAGTACTGAAACTGCCATATTGAATTCGCACAAATTGTATTATTCGTAATTTTCGTCTCGAAAACCCCTAAGATATCTAATTTAATTTTTCACCCATTTTTGTCCCACTCCACCACTTTAGGGACAAAGTCGGACTAAATAATACCTTATTCGTATTCTGTGATCGCAAAGATCCCCAGATATCGACTTTCATCGAGATCGGATGACATGAGATTTCTCACTCCCTTCTGCTTTTTTCATCAGTACCTTAGGATATGGTATTTAAAAAAATCTAAGAATGTTTAACCAATATTGTAGAGAGTAATCTTCACTTTAAATTTTACGTCTCTAGATAAATATAGTTTAGTGAATTTTTAAAACCGTCGACTTCTTTCTCTCTCCTCTCTGCTCGGAAGTAAAAAAAAAAAAAAAAAATCAAGGGAGTAGCCTACATGAAATTGAATTTTTTTACTTTTCTTATACATTTTAGAAACAATTCTCAGAGATGAGATGAATAGTCTAACCCAGTTTTATGAGTGAATCTTTGTATTAAATTTAAAGGCTGCACGTCTGCTGGTTAAACAAAATAAATCGGTATAATTATTTTGATCATTACTGCCTCCCATTTTCCATCCCTTAATGTTCGTATTTCGTAAAACTCAGTCTTATCTATTGACTAAGGATTAACATATTTCCTTATACATATATATTTCCATATATATAACAGATAATATTTCCATTTCGTACAATATTTTGGTCACGAGGCATAATAATATATTTTCTCTTTTCGGAATTTACCACCAAACCTATCGCTTTATTTGCTTCAAGTAAAATTTCCTTGTTTTCCCTAATCGTTTGTGTATTTTCTCCTAACATATTCACGTCATCCGCATGGACAAAAAGCTGATGTAACCCGTTCAATTCCAAACCCTCTCTGTTATCCTGAACTTTCCTAATAGCATATTCTAGAGCGAAGTTAAAAAGTAAAGGTGATAGTGCATCTCCTTGCTTTAGCCCGCAGTGAATTGGAAAAGCATCAGATAGAAACTGGCCTATACGGACTCTGCTGTAAGTTTCATTGAGACACATTTTGATTAATCGAGCAAGTTTCTTGGGAATACCAAAGACATATATAGACTACTGTAATATTTGTTTAGTTTTTGGAGGTGTCTGTCCAGAGTGCACAAATACTCGGGCGTGCATGTTTACTCTTATGTCCTACCCATTCCACTGCGACAGAGATAACAACCGATCTTGCAGCGGTGAGAACTGGCATTAAGAAAATCCATCTGCCAAAATCCCTGGCGCGACCTATAACTACTGAATCAAGAACTGCAGTCCGCTGCGGGCTAACAGAAAAAAATGTGCAAAAAGCTTGTAAATTGGCAAAAAAATTCTAACATTTCTATTTATCGAAGCAGCCTTTCCCATTACAAGGTTAACTTGATGAGCATAACAATGCACATAATCATTAGGAAATGTTCTTTTGATTATTGCTTGCACACCTCCAGAAGACCCAGACATAACAGAAGCTCCGTCATAATTAACTTCGAAACATCTCTTCCGTGTCTAAATTGTGCTTTTTCAATTCTGCATAAATACAAGAGGCCAATGTATCGGCGTCATGGTGCTGAGGTGAAACAAAGCTCCAAAACCTTTCAACAGGCTTGCCCTTAACCACATAGCGAAATACAATGGCCATTTGAAATATGTTTGAAATATCGCTTGTTTCATCTGCCATGATCGCGAGAAAATCTGCCTCTTTGATTTGTTCTGCAATTTCTTCTTGACAAACCTCCAGCATTGCTTGAAGAAGTTCATTTTGGATTGTCTTGGACGTTCCCTTGAATACTGTGGCCTTTTCTAGGAGGGATTTTAATGCATCATCTAATTCTGCACTGAAATTAATTAGGCTTCTATAAACTCCAGGGTTTGATGACGATTCATTTTCATCATGTCCTCTCAAGGCTAATTCGAAGACACCACAAATTCTAACACAGTTTATTAAAATGTTTAATATGTATCGATTTTGCTTCACTTTTTCATTATCTTCAGCTAACTTTCTTCTGTAAGCACTATCAAGCTGTGAAGCCACATTTACATTCCCATAAAGTGTAAATTTCAATACGTTTCTCAAATGAATAGCTGAAGACTCGTGTTTTTTATGCTGGTAATTAAACGATTAATATCAGTAATGCCCGTTCTTGTCCACGACTGTTCCCCACCAAACAAAATACACGGAAAACAAAACAGTGCGTTTTTCACTTCACAACCACAAAGCCAGTCATGATTATTGTAAATTTCCTTCCTAAAAATTCTCTTGAACTGTCTTTTCCCCGTAGTAAATGTCTGGACAGTATTTAGATCAGGCAATGGTCTACCAAGTTCTTTAATTTTTAATTTCTCTTCGTCAGAAAGTGCAGAGAAGTTCTTGCTTTGTAAACTATTTACAGAATTCATAATGGTAAACGCACGTATATCACAGACTTGACGAAAACATCACTGCACTATAAATACAAAATTCATAACCTTATATGCCTACGTACTTATGTCACAAACTTAACGAAAATATCACATCCAATAAAAAAAAATTGTATTATGCAGCACAATTCACATAAAACTACTTAAATTCCAACAAAAACTAAATATTTAAGACAGGATTAAATGGATTTCACACGATAATAAAATGACTGGACCACGTGCTCAACTAGCTACACGTTGGTCAGGAAACAGGAAGTCAGGAAGTGAGAAACCACTAGGGATGGGCGAAAAATAACGTAGCAGTTACTTTGTAACAGTTACTTAACTGTAACGGTTACAAAAATAACTTGGACACGAAATAACTAGTTACTCGCTGTTACACTGTTACTTTCGTCTGGATTTAACGTGGTTATTTAGTAAGTCTATGGATTTAACTTCTGCAAAAGAAACTAGTTAAAATAACGTCATTACGTAGTATTCAACCGGTCCATGAGATAGCGCGGCATTACTAATGTGTTTCACCATCTGGTTGCAAAAATATCAACTAAGTCCGTTCCCTAAAGCACAGCACTCAGAGCACGGTTTTGATCAGAGCCGAAAATGTGATATTTCACAATGTTACTGTTATTAAATCTGTAAGAAAATGTATTAAAAAGGGCTATTCTCTTAATAAAATATTTCCACCAGAAGTGGAATGTGTATATGCAAGCTAAACCATCACAAAAGTTAGTCAATTTAGTTTGTTATATATCATAAGCTATTGATGTCCTTCGTAATAATATAAAGTTTTCAAATACTTAAAATAAACTATTATTGCATGATTTGTCGCATTAGGGGCCTACTAATTTCATAGGTGGATCTAGCCTTTCAATATCGTGGGGGGGGGGGGAGAAAATTGGAGCTTGTTTATATAGGTACCGATAAAACTACTTTAAATAATTTCTTAGACTTTGTCTGCACTTCTATAAAGTCGTCATATCTTATCCTTTTACAATGCTTTCATGGGCGTAAGCAATTGGGTAGGTCAGGGAGAGGCTTTGGCTTCCTAAATCTCAAAAGAAAATTTAAAAAATATATGTTAGCACTGAATAAATACAAAAAGTAAACTGATAACAAGGTACATTTTAGAAAACCTGTCTAATATTAAAATGAAAATATGTGACATAAATCCATACTATTCAGTTACTATCCCCCCCCCCCACCGTTCTGAAGTCACCAACATTGTACCACAGCCAGGGATGTGCTGGAGGGCACTCGCAAAGACTCGCGCGAGCCCTTTGTTAAATATTTATATTGGTTCCAAGATCTTTGTTAAAATAACTCGCAAGGAAAAATCAATCAAAAGCATTTGCCTAATTTAGGTAATGAGATATTATTCTGCATTCTGCTAAAGCGATCGATTGAAAATACAGAAATTTAATGGCTTTTGCACTGCTTGTTGGAGACTCTCTACAGCTTATTATGATTTCCGAGATTTCGTGGATAATTTAATAGGAAAAAATTGCCCTTTTGTCATTCACTACAGCCAAAGCCAAAATAAATCACGAATTACATCACCATTAACAGTGCGGAAGCTGTAAGAGATTTCAGTGTAATGAATGACATTGTCACTTGTGAAAGAAGTAGCTTACAATCTCCCACTTGTCCAGTTTAATGACGATTAAACTATCGGCAAATCTATGAAATAAGGGACAGGTTCCAGTTTGTGCTATTCTGTTTGAGAAATCATCGCATCGGTGGAGCTATTTTGAAGATCAAGAGTTATTTATTATTATTACTATTATTATTATTATTATTATTATTATTATTATTATTTTGATCGCGATCCCCCATTAATAGCTGTGCGGATACTCAGGTGGCCGCGGACCTCTGGTTGAAAATCACTGATCTACGCTACATGCGTATTTATTATAATAAATAAATTCGTAATATATATAATATTTGAGGTATAATATGATTCATGATTGTGTTTGTTAAATAACAGTCGGTTCTGTGGCGTGATGATTATTATTATTATTATTATTATTTTGTTCGCGATCCCCCATTAATAGCTGTGCGAATACTCAGGTGGCCGCGGACCTCTGGCTGAAAATCACTGATCTACGCTATATGCGTATTTATTATAATAAATAAATTCATAATAAGAATAATATTTGAGGTATAATATGATTCATGATTGTGTTTGTTAAATAACAGTCGGTTCTGTGGCGTATTGATTATTATTGTTATTGTTATTATTATTATTATTATTATTATTATTATTATTATTATTATTATTATTATTTTGTTCGCGATCCCCCATTAATACTGTAGCTGTGCGGATACTCAGGTGGCCGCGGACCTCTGGTTGGAAATCACTGATCTACGCTATATGCGTATTTATTATAATAAATAAATTCATAATGTACATAATATTTGAGGTATAATATGATTCATGATTGTGTTTGTTAAATAACGTCGGTTCTGTGGCGTATTGATGATGATGATTATTATGATTATTATTATTATTATTATTATTATTATTATTATTATTATTATTATTATTATTATTATGTGTTTGTTACGAGTGTAGAAATCTTCACTACTGTCCTTTCTGTTAATATTTTTACTTTTGAAGTTCAATCAAACCAATATTTTATGGTACAATATTTCTGCTACAAAATAATGTACTTGTCAACGTTTTCTATCATTATGTAAGTTATTTAACATTCAAATATAACTTGTTCGTGGGTAACTAACTGCTTCTATGCCTCTGCTAGTTATTTAACCGTATAAGTTATTTAACATTCAAATATAACTTGTTCGTGGATAACTAACTGCTTCTGTGCCTCTGCTAGTTATTTAACCGTTAAATATAACTTCTGCTATTTTGTCTCCGGCAGGAAATTGTAACCGTTACTTATAACCGTTATTTATAACTACCGGTACTGAACAAAAGTAACGGAGACAGTTATAACAGTTACAAGAAAATATCCGTTTGTCACATCCCTAGAAACCACACGAGAAACGAAGAATCTGAAAAAATCGGAAAATTTCGTCTCAACTCACGAGTCAGCGACTGTGTCCGTTCGGAATGGTCACTTCTGCAATCTACGGGCAAATACAAGAACTATTTGCTTCTGGTCGTTGCAAGAGATTTGCCGCGACCAGCTGTGTTAACTCAAGACCGTCTCCAATACTCAGACCTTAATGTAGGTATCGATAGTGGCCAAAATGGCGCCGGTAGAGGTCCAAGCATGATTACCACGTGGTTTTGTTATGATGTTTTCTTGTGTTAATTACGTCGTGAAATCGGCCATTCGAGTTGTGTACCGGGTTGTAATTCTAATAGTGGATCTGTGTCTCATATTTGAGTTTCCGAAAAGTACAACTTTACTACGCGACAAATGGTTTAGGTGTATATTCGTGACAATTACAGTTTGTTGTTTTTTAGTCAACTGTCCGAAGACAGATCTAAACATCACAAATGATACCAACAAGCAGTGGCGTAGCATGAAATTTTGGGCAGGGGAAGCTAACTCAAGTTGTCTTTCATGCAATATGAGAAAACGTATTACAAAAATACAGTCTTAAAATAAATAGTAGTCAATTTCAAGTCAGCAGTCGAATATTGATTGGAACATCGTAAGTAACACCAATAAGGCATGACCTCAAATGAGACGTAATAAAACACGATTTCACGGTTTACACATATCTCTTAACAAATAGACACGTATACGTATAACATTAGCTCACTCCCTGTCATACTTAGAGGAATCACAATATTAGTATCATTACGTAAGTATGCGTCTGTCTTTTGGTTGTGTCCTTCATTGACAGCAAGGGAGTCGGTCATTTCTTTTTTAAATCACACTTTTGTTCGTAAGTCAGTCTTGATAATACATTTGTCCTAAAAAATTCAAGTAAATTAGTGTCAGGAACTGTTATTTCGCTGATTATTTATTATATCAGCCACAATGCACACTAACGCTTCAACTGAACACAACTGACGAAAAGGGATAACTCGGAAACTACTTATTTTAAATGTTAAAGCTAGCTTCTTTTCGAGCCTTGCGACTAGGGTAGTTTAAAAGGGATGGAAAATCTGCGGGGTGGATTACACAGAAGAAACCGGTCTTCTTGGAAGCTGGTGTGTGCAGGCTTCTAGTTTACTGCTGCATCACAAATAATCCTGAGCTGCCGCATCACAATATTTAACGCGTAAATATAAATTCTATTAAAATTTATAAATAATTTTCTCCATAAACTGCAGGTTTATTATGAAATTATTATTAACTGGGGAAGCTAAGCTTTTTAGCTTACATTGATGCTACGCCACTGCCAACAAGGCACCACTTATGAGGCAACTAAGCCAAGAGATTATGAGGTAGGGTGGCCAGTTCGTATCTTCCTAAAATGACAGTGTTACACATAAAACATTTTGAACCTAAATTAGTTATTAGGAAATATATTTTCCCTATCGTAAATGGTGATCCTTTTCGTATTCCTCAGGAAATTTCGAATCTTACCCATGACGTCTAAAGAATCATATTTCCTAACCAACTTTAATACCGTACTGCCAGTCATTCTAGTGCCTAGAAAGAATCCACATCAACGGAAAGGGCAACAGATGGAGAGAGAAGAATTTTTCAGGGAATGATGTGAAAGCACTTTCGATCAGTTTCAAAGTGATGTTCAGGAAAGAAATGTGGTTTCATTTATGACTGTTGTTTAAGGTGACTGTTATTTTCTTAAATATGAAAGATGGCCGTGTAGAAGAAATTCTGTCATTAATAACCGTACAAAGGTGTTGAACGAGAAAAAAACATTTCAAACCAATTATCGAGAAAAGTGAAAAGAAGTCATGAAGAGTTAGGCCTAAGCCTAAAAGTGACAAAACATGAAGAATTGAAATTCAAGACTAAGGACCCTAGATTGTCAACATCCATCTATTAAAAATATAAGATATAAACTGATTTATTATTATTATTATTATTATTATTATTATTATTAGTAGTAGTAGTAGTAGTAGTAGTAGTAGTAGTAGTAGTAGTAGTAGTAGTAGTAGTAGTAGTAGTAGACGACTTTGTAGGCCTAATATTGGCTGACCTTGTTTAATTGTGTTGTTGATTTTGAGTATGTGTTAACCCTTTTGTATGCCCAACAACTATTAGTGAACGTTTGCATATACTGCAGTAACTTATACAGAGTTCAGGGTATGATTTTCAACTTACTGAAAAGTGTTTTCAAGCTGCGATTGCACTGTCAAGTTCATAACTTCATAGCAATGTGTTTCTACTCGTACCGTATTTATCTTATTGTCTCGCCTTTGAAATTGAACTTAACATTGCTCATAAATTAACACTGGACGTTTATTTAAGACAAAAGTTAGTAATTCAACTTCAGAAATACGAAAAATTTAAGTATTTTGACATAGAGATATCGCGGAACCGTCTATATAAATGGAAATGGTTGGACCTCTACGGCGGCCATCTTTTTTCTATATTAAGGTCTGAGTATTGGAGACAGTCTTGGTTAACTGCTGGGATAGGGAGCTCTGAACTGAGCCTACCTTCAATACCAGCCGCTACACGAATCTGGCTGTTGCTTGAGCCGCACAACGACCACTTCTGAAGTATTCACAATTTGATGAATTTTATAAAAGCTGACTATTTTATACTCGAATTCTTGAATGATATATACATAAAAATATGTATATATTTCAATTCGACGAGAAGGAAACTTAAAATCTGTTTAGTTATTTAATGTAAACAATATTTTAATGGGTGGGAAAAACTTGGTCGTTGTGCAACGCTGCAACATGATCAGCGGCCGCCACTGCTTTTTATCCAGATATCAAGAATTAAAAAAGGAGAGCAGTAATTGTGAGGAAAGGAAAAAAAGTTAATGTTTTATGTGACATAATACATAATTCATTGATTCACAATTCAGTCATTCACTAATAATTTATTTGCTCATTAATAACTCATTCATTCACTCATTCGTATTTATTTCTCTATTTATTTGGATTATGGGTTCATTTTTAATGAGCCTCTGTGATAAAAAGTAGTTACGTCTACAAATGTTATTTTTAAATAGCAAATGTATAATCGTTGTTTAAAAAGATAAGAAAGTTGCTTTTCTGACCTATACAATTTCCTCAAATGGAGTAACGATGTTTTGTAAGTTAAGCCAACCATTTGCTGTTTCGAAAGAGTAATGTTCTTTATTCCTCAGGTGCACAAGCATGACATCCTTGGAGTTGAGCTAGTATCGAACCAAACCGTACGAATTAGTACGTATTTAAGGACTCTGAATCGAAATTTAGTTGGTAACTGCCTGTACAGTGACAAAATAATGCATTCAAATTTTCCATAAACTTGCTATCACATCTATTGAAATAATTCTCATATCGCACAACAGAATATCAATATTTCGTTCTTTGAAGGCAGATTTTAATTCCAACCATGTTCAGTGTCTCATTAAATTTAAAAAAATAATGTAATATTATTCTCAACAATGTGGTTAAAATCACAAAGAGTAACATTCAAGTTACATTCTATTGCCGGTGAATAAAATATTAACGAGAAATGCTTTATCCTTTCTTTGAGACAACTTATTCACAATTACTATGTTTTTCTGGATGAAAAATTCTTGTCTTCTGTGCTGCGTTTGACAATGAAGCCATTAGCACAGCGGTCATCAGCACAGTGCAACCTTGGGCTATCGTCTCTTACCCGCGGAAAAGGCATTGTCCTACCGTGCATTAGTGGCTGCTGCCGGGTATGCTTTCTACTTCTCCCTTCTGCACGAGGGTGCATATTTCTATGCATTGCTACCCGTTACCCATTTCAGCGAATGCTGACTACCACTGCATTAGCAAGAAAAAAAATAGAATAAGATATTTGATTCCATCGGTATCTGACTTAACCATTAAACATCATTGTGATCGTGGCAAAAGTATTAGATGAATCTTCACTCCGCGAGGTTAAGGAATGGGCTTTCATCCTATAAAATAATACTTAACGATTTCCGAACACATTATTTTGACCTGTTTTATAATTGCATTTAAATAATTCCCACGATTTCCCGGATTACTTCAATTTATAAATTATATTTCATTTAACGACGTTCGCAACTTCCAAGGTTACATCAGCGTCCTCTTCTGTGGAGTTTTTTATATGCCAGTAAATCCACTCACATGAGCCTGTCGCATTTAAGCACACTTAAAAGCCATTGACTTTGGCCGGGATCGATCCTGCAACCTCGCGCACAGAATTGCAGCATTCTACCGACTGCGCCACCCAGACTGACTACTTCAGTTTGTTTCTCCCCTCTTCTACTTTGTGTGTCCTCATTTTCATAGCTCTCCATATATAAATATTAGAGATATTTATATTTACTTGGTACTGTTCTAATATAGATCTTTATTCTGACGAGAAACGACCAGTAGATTTTACCCAGTGGCCTATCTTTCAACGTAAGCATGTTCTGCTTTACAACTCCAAGTTGGGAAATTAAAATCTGTAGTTTGAATGTCGGCTTTAGGCATAATATAATGTACAGGTCATGTAGCACATATGGGCAAATCCAGAAATGCATACAGAGTGTTAGTTCGGAGGGCGGAGGGAAAAATACCTTTGGGGATGCCGAGACGTAGATGTTAGGATAATATGAAAATGGATATGAGGGAGGTGGGATATGATGATAGAGACTGCATTAATCCTGCGAAAGAAGTTAAAATCTTCTATTAACTTTACTTAAATTAATACACCTAAACCAAAAACAGAAATAAATAAATCCTAACACCTAAAAAATAAATAAATAATTTAATGACAATGGTAAAAATCCCTTTCAAGCCAAATACAGATAGAGACAGATGGCGAGCTTATGTGAGGGCGACAATGAACCTCCGGATTTCTTAAAAGCCTTAAGTAAATAAGAAAGTAAGTATATAGTTCATGTTACATGTTTGACAGTTGAATGAGAGGCCCTATAAGCAGCCATCGATTGTATGAATGCGTTCGAGCAGAGGGTGAAATAAAGATATATAGAAGACACTGCATATAAACTCTATTATTGCTCTGTTGATTACATCATTCACCTTGTTCGTATATGTCTTCAAATAAACTATCAATTTCAGATAACACCAAGCTTTATACATCAGAAGAGGAATGTGGGAAGGAGGTACTCCTACAAACAACACAGCAAATATCGTCCAGTGAGACGTAAGAGGTTGTATAACACTGGATTAAACATTTCCAAAATCAAGGAGAAGGCTTAAAACGAGTCCGAAAACAGGATATCCTAAGAAAATATATTCTGGAATGCTGTGATACGGTCCGATGAGAAAGTATTTTCATCTGACGAAGACTGTAGACTTTTGTTATGGCTACCACACTTAATCCAGACATGACCCACAACATATCACATTAAATAAGCCGAACTGGCCTGAATTTTCTAAACAGCTTTTATTGCATGCAAAGGAGAAATGTGTAGTCAAATGTTTCAATTAGATTCAATTTTAAGTTCAGTATCTGTAACTTATTTATAGGCCCAATAAAATTTTATATTTACATTTATATTTTTAGTAAAATTGACACTTGGCCGTATATATCGATTGTAACAATAAGCGCATCCATGTCATTTTTTACTGTGAATAAATTTTATTCAGCTTCCTCCAAGTGAATGCTGCCTAGAAGACAAATCTTACCATAAAATAAGGAATGCTCTGAAATACCACTTTAGTATAGTGTATTAATGTTGTAAAATAAAAGCATATGATTAATTTAAAATTAAATTTTCATACAAAATAATAACATGAACCTGTTATAAAAGTCATTTAGAAACTAGTCTTAATCTCAGGAAAATAGCTTTCCACTTCGCAATGTTTGATAAGCTCCTCGGAAAACAATTTAATTTCGTATCGGCATTTCGTTTGCAGTACAGTGTACTAGACTGTCATCTACAGCTTCTACTCACTGACGTTAGTTCCATTTTTCATCAAGGAACTCGTGTTTATTGCTCAACGCGTAACAATGCCGTCTTCAACAATGCAAATGACATATTGGACTGCCATTACGAGTTTTGATTTCATTTAAAGCAAGCGAAGATAGCGCTTTATGGAGATTACGTGTATTGTGGAGCTCGGTCCGATTCCCATAAGACAACCAGGATGAACCTCTTCCCACTGAGGTAAGCTTTCTAAGTTATATTAAGATTTCTACTTGAAAACTGCAACATTGAGTAGGGAATAAAAACATTTACGTTTTGTAGCGTCAATTGCGATTCTAGCAATCAATTTATATATTATTGGGGGCTGATAATTAAATCTCGATTGGACACGCACATTTAAAAACACTAAAGAACGAGCGACAGAGTATAAAAATTGAGGACAATGAGGTTTTACGGTTTTAATACATTACATTCTTTTATGACCATCCTTTCTTATGAATAACTACAAACAAAATAAATCTTATAATGCAGCGCTTCTGGAAGTCTGGATTCTGTTAATCGTAAATTGTATTTAAATGGCATTTTAAATTTGGAGAATATTGCAAAATATACGAAGATACAAAAATACGAATCAATAAAAACATTAAAGATCACCAATAATAGGCCTAATTATTATTATATAATTGTATTACAAAAACAGGCTAATTATTAATAATTATTATATTTCATTATTATTAATATCATTAATACTATTAAATATCGAAAAACCAATATAATATTTATCAGTTTTGCGTTTCGCATCTAGATTCTCTGCGTATTTATCCATGAAAACAGATTACCGAAATAGCCTAAATGAAGAAGCGGAAATGAGGCTACAACTTTCCATCTACGCCGGTTATCACTAGCTGTGTTAAATTAAACTCTCTGGGCCATATACATAGCCATTCTTAGCGCGGGCTTCCGGTGGATGATCAGCGAACTAACGTTTTTCGTATTTATAAACCAGCGTTAGCGATATGATATGATATGATATGATTTGACTTGATATATGATATGATATGATATGATATGATGATATGATATGATATGATATGATATGATATGATATGATATGATATGATATGATATGATATGATATGATATGATATGAATCCTGTACAAGTAATCAGTCGATTGCCGGGGCTAGTTTAGTAGTGCGGGCTAGCGAAATGTCTATACATAGCACTCTAAGAGTTTCGAATATTTTAGGCGGCTTTTACAAGTCTTTCAGAACTTTCGAAACAATTCCAGGAATCTATATGTAATTCACTGATTCAATCATCGCTGCTTATTGCAGTATTGTAGGTCTAGAGAGACTCTACCTGCGACAGAGAAAAGTTTTAGACAAAGTAAACTCTAATGGCCGGGTGCATCAACATCTGTTATTTTCAGCCTTTACGTAACGGTCGTAAACTTTTACTGTCGTTATATTTGCAAATGAGGTGCACCAACATTAATCGGTATTACTTAACAGGCGTTTGCTGGCAGTCGGTAATGAGAGCATTACAGAAGTGAGCAGTCAACTGTTCTGCGCTAGGTATGAAACTGAACGCGCCCGTTGTTTACTGACAGTCTTTTGTTATCGATTTCTGTTGTCTTCGTTGAGCGGGAACTTCGGACATTTTACCTATAAGCAACGATTTTACTTTAATCATTGAGGGAAGAACGAAACATGGAGCCGATGAAGAAGCGTGAGCGGACATCAAATTCTCTGCGTTTGAAATAGATCTTCTGGTAGATACAATGGAGCGATATAAAGATATTGTTGAAAATAAAAAAAACTGATGGTGTTAGCGTAAGAAGGAAAACTTGAGCATGGCAAAGGATTGAGGAGGAATTTAACTCGAATCCAGGTAATTTTACATTAAAATTAATTAACTTCAGTTATTAATTTTATATACATATCTTATTTACTCTCTCAATTTTCGCTGCGATTTCAGAAAGATTCATTTTCCTTATTGTAATTTATAGGACCAACACAAAGAACAACAGAGAAATTAAAAACGTGTTTTGAAAATACCAAGAGGAAAGTGAAAAAGGAATTGGCAGATTCCAGGAATCTATATGTAATTCACTGATTCAATCATCGCTGCTTATTGCAGTATTGTAGGTCTAGAGAGACTCTACCTGCGACAGAGAAAAATTTTAGACAAAGTAAATGTTTCATAGAATCCACTCATTCAGGAATAAGACTAATTTAATTGCGTTAATCTACATCATGGGCACCCCACATTATTTCTGTTCTAAAGTGAGTCAAATAACATCACTCATAGCCCTTAAAACTTCACCCTCGTCGATTAAAATGTTAGCATTTACTATTCCACATTTTCGAAATGTTCTAGGAACAACAGGAGCCCATGCAGAGGGAAGGCATCGACACAGAGAATGACATGCAGCCCATGGAGTGAGACCCTAAGCGAACATCTGGCTACATCAGCATACCAGACAATGGATAGGATACCCAACGGACGTAATGCTGGTGGATTAAATATTTCGTCAACAAAGTAAGACATTACGGCTTTCATTTTCTTTTTTAGGTCAAGTAATTGAATTATCATGAACTATTAATCCAACAATATTCCTGGTCCGCATTGCAGTCGCAGCAAACTGAGGGTTTAAGATTATTTATTTCTAGAAATATAAGGCTTTTGATTTGAGAAATATTCATGTTAAATTATTGCATTTTCATAACGTCTTGAACTGGCAATTCTCCTTAATTCTTGAAATGAGTTTGTAAGATTTGTGATAGCTTGCATATTCGAATTTGTGGAAATATGTAGTAAGCTATAGTGACTGTTTTGCTGGTTGTTAGGAAGTTGTTTTCTGCTTGTCATGTAATTTGGAATATACAAATTATTACGACGAAAGTGATAAAATACTGTAATTTAGAAAATGAGTGATTCGGAAATGAATAATGTATTGAGCCGTGCCTACTACCACGGCCGTTTACCTAGTACGTCACTTCATCCGTCAGAGCGCTCTCAGACGTCACAGAATAGATAGCGCTATCAATCCCTTCATTTGTTCTTTGCAAATAATTCTATTGGCCGGGTCATTACGTCTCACGAGGATAGAGGGGGAGAGAGTTTACCTGTTTTAACGGAGATACACGGAACGTCACTTGGGTTCCGGTACGCGGCACATACACGTAACAAGATTTAGGCTCTCGTACGCGACAGAAACATTTAACAAGACTTAGCATTTTGGTACGCGGCAGATATAGACAACGTGACTCGGGCTTTGTACGTGCTGGAGATAGATCAGTGGAGTAGTTAAATTGCGTCGTGTGTGTTTGGGATTTCAGTGGATCGTAGTTTGAAATATCGCTTGCTAGTGATACGTCTTGGGGGCAAGTTTTAGTATTTGCATCGAGTAACATATTTGTGAGATATATGTGTTTGAGGTAAATTGTATTGGGAATTATGTAAGGAGATATGATTTGAAATGTGAGTTCATGTTCCGAGACGGTTAGAGTGATGAGGCAGCGATTACGATCTCACATATGGTTTTAGCGTTTTCCCTGCTCCATTTTGATTGTTGGTTTCCTTCGCCGCTATTTTCTTATCATGTGCGTCGAATTTAGTTGCTATTTAAATGATCCTTGAAATTGGAATTATCGTCCGTTACTTATTACGTGCATCTGTCTCCATCCCTCTCTCTCTCCGTTGGGTATTCATTTTGTAAAGTGCAGAGATTTGTGTTAGTGCTATTTGCACAGTTTATGTGAGCAATATGTGCAATGGGTAATATATTGTGATCTGTCATGTAATGCCTTATGCTGGGTAGAGATTGTCTCTTTTTGAGTGTACATGTATTTTTAGTTTGGTTAGTCAGACTGAGTGGTATCTATGGTCGAATGGATCATGTATTAAGTTAATGTGCTGGCTGGGTGTTGTGTTCAGATTCATACTCAGATAGTTAATATATATATATATATATATATATATATATATATATATATATATAGAGTGGTTCATGAACATATGGTTAATAGGTTAGTCACTGATGTTCGAGAGACGGCCATATTAGATGGTTTAATCACTTATAAGTGTGTTGGCCTCAGCCTTGTGATACTTACATGATTTACATATCCTGGGGATATCATTTCAGATTAGTTTGTCCTATTTTCACTCATCTATTTCATGTTTATTGTCATTTCATTTTTCATTTATGTACATTGTTACTTATTATTGTTAATTATATTTGTTTTACAAATTCACACTATTCATTCTAAAAGTCTTCCACTGCGCACACCCAATCCTTTCAATGTGCCGTCCACCTGGCGAAAGCAGCCAATATAAGAAAGATAAAGAGGAGGAGTGGATGATCGTACCACCGCCCTCACAGTATGTATCAAATCGACAAATGTTTTAATTTCCAATTTAAATAATTGTATTGTGAAAAAATATGTAGTAGGAATTTATGTTTTCAGTATTTCTAATTAATGTGCTTAAAAGTACTTTTAGGCACGGAAATTTACTAAAAAGAGAATCGAAAAGTCGTCATTACGAAACAACGGTTTGAAAAATAATAAAATCATTTCTGAGAAATGTAAGCCCAAAGGAATGATATAGTAGAGACGTTTTCTAGTTACACTATGCTCAGGATTCGTCTCCCAAAGAACTATTACCGAAATCCTTCCATACTGTATAAACTTTACTCATTTTTACATTCAGATAAAATCTCAGGAATAGTTTTCAATTTAGTGTTTAAACTTCACAAAATGTAACAGGATAAAAGAAGCAGAAACACACACTAATTAGCAGACTCCATTAAAACAAGAGAACAGAAATATTACAGTTTCTTTAGAAAAAAAATTACATTGAGATATGATTATGGTAACTGAACAAAATAGAAAACCTTCAAAATTGCTCCTTGGCGCCTCAGGATGTCAGCATATGTATTTTGCATATTCAAAAAAAATTCAGACTCTCAATCATCTAATCAGACTTAATTTATCTATCATTTAAGAACTAATTGATGTATATTTTCCATTCTTAAAATCATGTCCTCATAACTTGAAGGGTTGTCTACTGTGTCTTTCGCATCTCGCTAGCTAGTGTCTAATTTTTGGATAGCCAGACGACCCGATTAAGCAGTCTTCAGTTTCTGGGGACATGGCTCTTTTAATATTGCCAGAAAGTAGGCCCTAATTCTTAATTGTCCGAGATGTTAGGTGTCTGTGGACTGTCGAAAGTCAAGTCGAGAAAACCTAGAATAACATCAAATGCATAAAAAGGCCATATGTAAGTAAAAAGAGTCGTGCAGCAAGATTGACATTTGCTAAAGAGCACCAGGACAAACCTCAAACATTCTGTAATTTGATCTGATGAGACTAAAATAAATCTATTTGGATCTGATGGATTACAGACGGTGTGGAGGAAAGCCAATACAGCCGATAATGTAGGGAATGCTTTACCAATAGTCAAGCACTGAGGTGGATCAATTAAATTGTGAGGGTGCATGTCATCAGAAGGAGTGGGTACGATTCATTTCATTGATTTTTTTATTTTTTATTTTAGTAGGTTATTTTACGACGCTTTACCAACAGCTTAGGTTATTTAGCGTCTAAATGAGATTAAGGTGATAATGCCGGTGAAATGAGTCCGGGGTCCAACACCGAAAGTTACCTACCATTTGCTCATATTGGGTTGAGGGAAAACCCCGGAAAAAACCTCAACCAGTAACTTGCCCCGACCGGGAATCGAACCCGGGCCACCTGGTTTCGCGGCTAGACGCGCTAACCGTTACTCCACAGGTGTGGACCATTTCATTGATGACAACGTGAACAAATGGGGTTATTTGAACATTTTAAAAAATATTGTCAAATAAATTGCAGAAAAAATGGGTCTATCAGCATCTTACACGTTTCAGCAAGACAACGATCCCAAGCATACAGCAGAAATTAACAAACTGTGGCTCATCTGGAATGTCCCTAAACAGCTTAGACCTGCCCACTCTGCGGAGCTTAATCCTATTGAGCATCTATGGCCAGAAGTTATTATGAAGATGTGTGAAGAAATTTAACCTGCCACTAACAAAGTATTAGAACTTCCCGTCTGTGCCATCAATGTAAAAAAAAAAAAAAACATTTATAATGTATTTTTCTAACTGTACAAATAAGAATGTTGCAGGGAAAATGCTGTGTTTTGTTTAAGTATAGGAACTTGTCATATTAAATTATTTGATAAATTATTTTTATATTATTATTGTTAAGTATGTAAATAATTTATAATGCAACATAAAACAGAAGAATACAACATTCATTTCTGCAGAAAAACGTTGTTTTAAATATTAAATACAGCTGTAAAAATATACATGTTACCTACTGTACATTCACCCTAATTTGTATTGATTTACTTCCATTCCGATCTGCATATTATCGGATAAACTTACAAAATCCAGTAGGTATTACATTGAATGTATTAGAGGCAGAATTAACTTGATTTCTAAAACATGATAATGTGCAAATAGGCCCTATCAATTGAAGGAGAGTCTTTTTTTGGGAACTTGAAAAATGTTTTTACTCTACCAAACTTATTGGTCAGTACCGTATTCATGCATGCCAAGAAATTACATCGTTGGCCTAATTGTCTGGAAATAGTCGGCGGAAAACAACATATTGTACATTTCTAGTATGAAGAGCTTATTCAGATCACACATGCTTCAATAAAATTGAGTAAATTAATCACGAAACATACGCAACATTAGAATTTCTGTCCACTTGTGTTATCTGTACCTAATCCCATTTTGCTATCAACATAATGTTCAGGTATCAACAAACTAGATCTCAACGGCAAATTCATTGAAGTGAGAAGTGAATGTATCATCGTAATAAGCAATTACGATCATTGTAATCACTGTGATGATTACAGACCAACAAAGTGAATAAAGGGGACACGCAAATGACGCTGACCATACTGTTTCAATGTCTCTCACATGGTAGCCTGATGAAGAATGAAATGGAGACATTTGACAAGAACTGTAACTCCAGAACATTAGTACTGTTGACTACAGGTATACCGAAAGAGATGTTTTCAAGAACTGCAAAGGATGGATTGAGCTTGATTTAGAATATAATTGTTTATATAACAAACTAAACGGCAACTGTCGAAGAGGCTCCTGCTAATGAAAAGCAGAAGAACGACGTTTATAGCACTCGTGAAATAATTCGGACAATCTAGTACATGAAAAGGAACGAGCTCCAAGGTAAAATACTAAATTTTACTAATTTTTATTGTCCTGGGAAACACTCGTCGTTTAAGAAATACTTATAAAAAGACGAGTGCTTTTCCTTTGATACTGAATCTTACACCGCTCATCGCGTATTCGTTACTCACCGCGCTAATCAGTATAGTTTAGTATATAGTATATAGGACTACATATTTACGTTCCTTCTCCTTAGTTTTCGTGTAAAATTTCTATCTCGGGACTAGGAGAGGTAGCGGTGCACAACTTCTAATCAGTAGATTATGCACCGATATGTCTGAATTAAATCCCAAATCTCTCGCAGTACATATGAAAAGAAGACATATGCCACTGTTGATAGTGATTTGTCCGTCAATCGGAGACGTTAAGTCTGGTGGTCCTCTTGTTGCTATTCGACAGAGTAGTCTACGTGCAAGCACCGGGTTCCCCTTTTCCCTTCCACATCTTCATCATCCTCACCCACTCCCTACATTACACTTACACATAGGTACACTCACCCTAGTACACGACACAAGTCTCCACAGATACATTTCATGCATAGCGTGGTCAGCCGAAGTGTAGTGCAACTAGAAACTGAGTCACAGTCCTACCATTTATCCGCAATATGCGGAACCCGAATCATGCAAATGATGTGGACTCTCTCTCTCTCTCTTTCTCTCTCTCTCTCTCTCTCCTTCTCCTTCGTGGTGCTGCAACAAAGACAAACTGGAGCTGCGTGTTCAAAGATATTTTGACTACATAGGTGCTAGCGATAACACACTGAGCTCCTCTTCTCTTCTTGCCCACATATTCATCATTCCAATCAATGGATTCCTGCACTCGGCTTGCCCACTAAGCCTGCCTGCGGACTCCATGGTCTCTTCATACACAGATCGAACTCGAGGTGGGCCTAATGAATTTGAGCCCGACTGAGCCCGAGAGAGCCAG